>NC_142855.1:5627500-6252500 GCF_061612785.1 Hesperophylax consimilis
TGAAAATGAATTTGTGGATTAATAAATTATCTCTGCAGGGAGAAAAATAACAAACCAGTCACCAAAATACAAATGAACAGAAAAACTCACCCAAGAATGGCATTCACAAATTGAGGTCTTCTATTTTTGTCATCAGATTCGGTTTCAGGCAGCAATCAGCAATCACTTTGCATTTGCACTAGATAAGGTTATAAGGAACAACCAGCTGACAAGAGAGAAGAATTATTAATGTTTTAGATGAATCAGCACATTCATTGTAACACACACTGCCGATTTTTGTGACATTTTATTGTGACAAAAAAAATATGTTTTAGTCATTTTTGTCTTAAATAGACCTCTTTTGACGAAATATCACAATCTCAGATGAATCCACTGAACAGATGTAAAAGGTGACCGCAATTTGCTTATCATTCACCTGTAGAGAAAATACTATCCGAAATTAACAAGAGATGTCTCTTTTTGTCCATTCTATATCTTAAAAATTAATTAATTAATTTATGTTTATATATTAAAAATTAGTTCAGACTAATTTTAAATTAAGTTTTAAATCTAATGCTTCTCCATACTCCCCGCCTTGGAAGTTCTCAGAACTTGCAAAGAAGTAAGAGAACAACGTACAAATAAATAAACGTCAAATCATTTCAAGTGACTCTATTCACATATAATATCCAAGAATTACGTCGGAAAGTCACCAAAAAAAAGCTTTCAACAGAACGAAAAGTATAAACTTAATAAAGTTCAACTGACAAGAGTACAATTAACTGTAACGGAATATCATGGCATAGTCGGAGATAATTCGAACTACCAAAAAAAAAAAAATAACAAAAAATAAAAACAAAAAATAGAAGTAAGCAAATTATTGAGTCGGAAGGGGATATAACTTGATAACCGGTCGTTTGAAGAACCCAAATCGTGTCTTCACCGTCGCAACGCGAACAATTTTGTCCAATCCGGGATGGACCTCAGTGATTACACCCAAAGGCCAGTTCAACGGAGGGGAATCTTCCTGTCCCACTAGAACGACAGTTCCGATCTCAATCGGATGATCAGGGGTAGCCCACTTCTGCCTGACTTGCAAAGTGTGCAGATACTCCACACGCCATTTTTTCCAGAAAGACTGAACCATACTATCCAATAATCGTTTGCGCTGAGCGAAATTAATTTTACTGCCCGTCGGGATAGATGCAGGTAAGTATTGTAATGGTGTAGTCATTAAAAAATGCGCAGGTGTTATGATTTCCGGATCAGGGTCGGAAGATACGGCTGTGAGCGGGCGAGAGTTCATTATGCACTCTATTTGCACCAACACAGTCTGAAGCTCCTCATAAGTGAGAAGCTGAGTTCCGATCACTCGGTATAAGTGAGTCTTCATGCTTTTCACGTTAGACTACCACATACCCCCAAAATGGGGTGCGCGTGGTAGAATCATTTTCCACTCGATACGACGCTTGGCGAGTTCTCGTTTTAACGCGGGCTCATATTCCGATTCAACCAAAAACTTGTAAAGGTCATCCAATTGTGCCTTTGCACCCACAAAATTGGTACCATTATCCGAATACAAGCACGACACAGGGCCACGCCGTGAAATAAAACGGCTGAAAGCAGCCAGGAAAGCATTTGAAGTTAAGTCAGAGACCAACTCAATATGAATAGCCTTAGTCACAAGGCATACAAACAGACAAATATATGCCTTCTGCGAATGTTGTCCTCTCCGACGAGCAAGCGTAATACGTAGAGGACCCGCGTAATCAACACCGGTATGAAACGAAGGCTTTTGCTTCAGTAATACGATATGAAGGTAAATCTGCCATCTTTGGGGTAGGATGTGATGGTTTTGAGCGGAAGCAGCAGTTGCATTTCCGCACCCTTGCCCTAATAACCGTCCTAGCATCTAATATCCAATAGCGCTGACGTAATATAGACATAAGAAGTCCTGGACCGGTATGACAGTTCATGACATGAAAGTGATCTATGATCAGATTTACAACACAGTCATGTTTAGGTAGTAATATCGGATGTTTAACCTCAAAAGGTAAGTCCGATTTAGAAAGGCGTCCCCCGATACGTAACAAATTGTCCTCATCAAGAAATAAAGACAAACCCTGAAGCCTTTTGGAGTGGAATTTGCCTTTCTGAAGTGCAGCAATATCATTTGAAAAATGAGCATTTTGCACGGAACGAAGTACAGCCTTTTCAGCAGTCACAAGATTATTGACAATTCCAGAGGAAGGTGATATCTTTTTTATGAATCGGAGGATATAAACGACACTCCTTAGTAGTTTATCCCAAGTGGATATACGCTGGGCCAGTTCACCCAGAACCGATTGTTCACCCAGAACCATTGCAGTGAGCACATTAACTTTGTGTTCAGGCATTTCACCGGTATTGGTGGGGCGAAACGGTTTTACTGGCCATTCCAAAGGTGGGTGGCGAATCCATGGTGGGCCGTTCCACCATAAATCATGTGAAACGAGTTGAGAGGGTAGCATGCCACGAGAAAGGCAATCGCTCGGGTTTTCACTACCGGCGACATGGTAAAAATTTTCCGGAGACAAATTTTCCTGGCACTGAGCTACACGATTGCTAACAAACACCGACCAACGATGCGGTGAGGAATGTATCCAGGATAGCGCAATGGTAGAATCTGAAAACGCGTATGTTCCTGCAATAGAAAGACGCGCACGATAACTATCTTGAACCGTCCGTATCAACTTTGACATCAAAACTGCGGCACAAAGCTCCAAACGAGCGAGAGTTGTCACTCTCGTGGGAGAAACCTTTGATTTTGCACACAATAACCTCACTGAAATATTTCCAGAGAGATCAGTGGTGTGCAAATAAATCACGCAGCCATAACCATTCATGCTCGCATCGCAGAAGGCGACAACGAGCACTGTACTGTCCTTTAGGACGCCAACATGGCGGGGGATTTTTACTGTCGAAATTAAAGGAAATTCCTGTGTGAGAGCCGAAAACCTTTGAATAACGCTCTCAGGGGGTATATCATCCCAACCAATGTTGCACAGCCATAGCTCCTTAATAAGTAATTTCGCATACAGAATGACAGGGGCGACCAAGCCGAGAACATCAAACAAGCGGGCTACTATGGAGAGTATGTTCCGCTTCGTGCACTTCTCCTGAACATAAGAAGACGTAAAGAAGAAGCTGTCATCAGCTGGTTCCCACGAAAAGCCTAACACCTTAGCGGCATTGTTAGAACCAACAGTAAAGTCCACTGGGCTTCGGTGAGAATCTGGAAGATTCTCAAGTACCACTGAAGAATTACTAGTCCATTTTACCAAATCAAAGGCACCGGACTCAAACAACGAGATCAATTCTCGCGATAGACGTACGGCACTGGGTTCATCTACAATAGAATATACCAGGTCGTCCATATACAAATTAGACTCTGCCACATTGGCAGCGTCCGGAAAATGTTGTCTCATATCCTGGGCCAACTGTCGAACAGTGCGCATTGCCAAGTATGGACTAGCTGTTAGTCCGAAAGGGACCCGATTGAATTGAAAGGTTTGTATGGGATCGTTGTCCGCGAATCGAAATAGAATTTTCAAATATTTGCGATGCTGACTTGGAACCTCAATCTGCAAATACATCTGCTTTATGTCTGCAGTAATAGCAATGGGAAAAAGACGAAAGTCTAACAGAAGCAAAAACAGATCGGCTTGCAAATTCGGACCAGTATAAATAACGTCATTTAATGACAATCCTGTATGTGTCTTAGCGCTCGCGTCAAGTACAATCCGAGGCATAGGTTTATCCGGGCGAGTGACAGCGTGATGCGGAATGTAATATCCGTCATCGGTAATATCCGACCTTGAAACTTTTGCTAAATAACCGTTTTCAATGTACTCATGAATAACTTTATTATAATTCTCCCGCAAAGCCGGTGAATGTTTAAATTTTCGCTCCAAAGCCATAAATCGGCGCTGAGCAGTAGCAAGGGAATTACCCAATTGCTTCGGGTCTTTACAGAAAGGTAAAGCAACAGAATACCTTCCGTCGACGGTGCGAGAAATGGATGATATAAATAAATTCTCACATTCCGTCTCTTCCGGACTTAGAAATTGCATGTTGGGTATTTCCTCTAACAGCCAAAATTTTTGTACTAAGTCATTAAGCGCAAGTGCCGAAAATGACGTACTTGTATTAAGCACATTACTAGGGTAGTCACCCATTAACACAAAACCGAAAGCTGTTGCTAATGCCGGAGGTTCGCCGTTACCAGATTCAACCCTGTTCCCTAAATAAATATATGGGAACAGTTGTGCACCTAATACTATATCCACGCATCCAGGAATATTCCACGTTAAGTCAGCGAGGGGTATACCCTTTAAGTAACTCATATCACCCTTGGTTATATAGTGATTAGGTAGCTGATCTGTAATACTGTCAATGACAAGCGCATAAATATTATATTTATTATTCGGGTACACGCGGGACTCAATGTCCAAATAAACGTAACCCAAAATTGGTTTGGATGCTGAACCGATTCCTTTTACAAAGGAATTGTTTAAAGGAATTATTGGTAAGTTGAGGATCTTGCAACAATCAACAGTAATTAAATTGTTCTGTGAACCGTTATCCATTAAGCACCGAACAATAACTTTATTTCCATTTTTACTCTTTGCGAATACTTGCGCGGTTGATAATAGAATCGTATTATGTGTCGCTTTCACAGAAAGAGAACATGAGTTATTTATGTTTAGCGGAGGTTCTTCTAATTGTGTATCACAATTTTCAGATGTCCCTGTAGATGTTCGCGACGTGTGTGCGTGGGTACTTGATGGAGTTTTAGCATTGTTATCAGCACTGCCAAAATGCAAGAAAGTGTGATGACGTGTTTTACAAAACTCACAAGTTAAAATCGATTTACACGCGTTTATTGTATGCCCTCCACTAAGGCAATTTACGCAAGCATGTTTTGACTTTATAAATTCAAAACGCGCCTGTGAGGAGCTCATATTTTTAAATTTAACGCAATCTTTAATTGTATGATTAGTTTTATTACAAACAAGACAACAATTTGTGCGCGAAGCCGTAAACCGAGGTACATTCTCGTTGCTAGCAAGGAACGATTTAAAATTTTTATTAGAACGAAATGACGACGTGGTGGGCAGTTTTTTACCGGCTTCATTTGAATTGCCTAAACGTTCTAAAATCTTAACCTGATCTTGAACAAACGAGACTAAATCGTCATATGTCGGAATCTCTTTATTCCTGACTGACTGCTCGAAAATCTGTGCGATTTGAAAATCAATTTTTCTAAATGCACAATGAAATAAGATAAAATCAGTTAAATTTTCAATCTCTAATTGTTTTAACGCTGCTACTGATGCAGAAAAATTTTCAATAAAAAAGTCAAGACTGGCAGATGTATTTGTACAATTTTTTGCATCAAGAATATTATTTAAATAATGTGTGCCTAGTGCACGTTTATTTTGAAATTTGTTTACCAAAGCATTCCAGATTATATTGTATGTGTCACCTCCAGGTACAATGCCTGAAGTAACCTTTAAAGCGCCGTGTGTCAATTTACCAATTAAATATTGAACACGCTGGGCGTCGGTTAATTGTCTATTATTATGTACATTAGATTTGAAAGCTTAGTAGAAAGTCGGCCAATTTCCCATTTTACCATCAAATGATGGTAATTCCAAAGGTGGCAATTTAATAATACAATGATCCCGCGAATCGTTGCGTGACGCGTTTTGAAGGTTAAATCGACTTCGTTTGACCTTCAAATAAATATCATCAAATGCATTTAATTGTTGGAAATCCGGTTTAAATGAGTCGTCTAAAGTCAACTGACGGTCGTTAAGTTTATCAATAACAGTTTCAAACTGAACTCTCATGTCTCCAATCATATCCGACTGTGCCATGAAATCTTCATTTTTTCTTGACTCGAAGGTAGTTAAATTATTTGATAAATTATACAATTCATTCATCCGCAAAAAAAGATTTTCCTTTTTTGCCGTCAAAAGAGTCAACGTTCTATCCTGAATATCTCCAGAAACTTCTTCAGCAATTCTCGGCATTTTTAATGAGATGACAAAAATATTCTTAACCAAAAAAAGTATACAATAATGTTGTAAGTATTGTAAATTAGAATTCTCCAAAAATTACGACAATTCCAATATATTATTTGTTTCGAATCTACCAAAGAATACGTAAAAAAACGAAACTAAATTCACTATACCTAAATAATATTAAGTAATTTGAGCTTTAATGAAATTTACCAAAAAAAAATACGCAAATTTCTAATGCTAGAAAAATTATTTATGTATGCTAGAAATTGGTACTGATAGGTACTTCTTAAATCACCAAAAAAATTACGTGAATAGAACTTCCATTTATCATGTGTCCAAATCTAAATCACTAAATATTAATTAATCTTCGCTAGCAATATATCCGAGCTACGTGGGACCAAAACTATGGTTGATGATCTGGCTTGTAGATAGCACAGATCATCCAGGGAATATTATATTTCCCTATGAAAATGAATTTGTGGATTAATAAATTATCTCTGCAGGGAGAAAAATAACAAACCAGTCACCAAAATACAAATGAACAGAAAAACTCACCCAAGAATGGCATTCACAAATTGAGGTCTTCTATTTTTGTCATCAGATTCGGTTTCAGGCAGCAATCAGCAATCACTTTGCATTTTTTATTTATTTATTATTGGATAATTTGTATAGCGCCGCTTTTGTGAGATATCACCTCAGGGGCGCTTTACAGTTGATGCAGGTATTACAGAAAATATAAATATTACAAAAATAGAGTGAAGTTAAGTAAAATGAAGTAAATTTGCACTAGATAAGGTTATAAGGAACAACCAGCTCACAAGAGAGAAGAATTATTAATGTTTTAGATGAATCAGCACATTCATTGTAACACACACTGCCGATTTTTGTGACATTTTATTGTGACAAAAAAAATATGTTTTAGTCATTTTTGTCTTAAATAGACCTCTTTTGACGAAATATCACAATCTCAGATGAATCCACTGAACAGATGTAAAAGGTGACCGCAATTTGCTTATCATTCACCTGCAGAGAAAATACTATCCGAAATTGACAAGAGATGTCTCTTTTTGTCCATTCTATATCTTAAAAATCAATTAATTAATTTATGTTTATATATTAAAAATAATTTTAAATTAAGTTTTAAATCTAATGCTTCTCCAATGATGTTGACAGGTACTCGCACCCATCAGCTTCTTTGCTACAGGGAGCTACCAACGTGGGGTAGGCCAAGATCACTTCTTGGCGATAGGGCAAACTACCGTTAGCAAGTGCATAAAACTGTTTATGAAAGCAGTTTTAGAACATCTGTACAGAAGATGGATACATTTTCCGGCTACAAATGAAGCCCGCAAGCAAGTAGAGAGTAGTTTTAGGGAAAAATTAAACTTTCCACATATTCTGGGATGCATCGATTGCACCCACATCGCCATCGTCACCCCTTCCAGACACGAGGAGCAGTACAAAAACCACAAAGGATTTTATTCGCTGAATGTTCAAGTGGTAAATATTTTTCAGAAATAAAACAGCCGGATTGTTGTTTTCAAATTTTATTGAAGGTTTTTTATGTTTGATAAACAGGTCTGCGATGCTACGTTGAAAATATTGAGCATCAACACACGCTTCCCGGGTAGTGTCCATGACCAATTCATTTGGAATAATAGTTTAGTCAAAACTGAAATGAACAGACTATACAATCAGAGAATTGGGACGTATTTCTTGCTAGGTATGTATTTCAACAACTCATTTAAAAAAAGGCAAAAAAAATCTTTTTTTTTTTTTTTTTTTTTTATGTGACACCTCACAAGAGCGTCCGTGCCTGTGCAGTGCACAGACAGGGGAACTATGTCACCACCCGGTTGGGCAGCGTTGTGAGGCGGAGTAAGGTAGGGGCTGTAGGAAGGGATTTGTTAATGCGGGCCTTGAAGAGGCTCGGATTATAGGAGGGAGGAAAAACAGATGCCGGTAGCTCGTTCCACATACGAGCCGACTTACATAAAAACGAGTCGTAAAAACGGCCCGTTCTCATGAAGCCAACGTCAACCGTGAACAGGTGTTCAGTTCGTGTCCGTCGAGTTTCGCGCACGTGCACCGGTGCATCAAGAATCAATGCTGCTAGCTCCTTGGAGCAGGCTCCATTGAAATACCTGTAGAACAGACACAGCATGCCTACATTGCGTCTATGCGTTAGAGAAGGCAATCGGTCTGTTAAAAACGGATTGTCAATCAGACGGATCGCTCTTCTTTGCACAGATTCAAGCAGGTTTATCAAGTATTTTGGGGCACCAGCCCAAAGGTGGCTCCCAAATTCAATAGTTGGGCGGACTTGAGACTTGTACAGGGTCAGCAGCTGGTCACTGTTGAAGAATCTCCTAGCCCTGTACAAGACGCCCAACTTTTTGGAGGCCTGATTTACTCGGGCTTCTATGGATCCCCGATACTTGAGCTGGTCTGATATATTAACTCCAAGCATTTCAATGGAGTCTTTATTGGGGAGAGTGCTCCCATCAAATTGCACCAGACAGTAATTGATCTCCCTCTTTGCCGAAATCAGACACGCTTGGGTTTTTGAGACGTTGAAACTGACCAAGTTGGCCTTACCCCAGGCACGAACCATCTCTAGATGGTGGTCAATTTTTCGCTTCAAAACTTCCCGAGCTGTTCGGACATCATAGGTGGAAGGGGGCCTGTCAAAAAGATAACCCTCGTGAACGGTGCTGTCATCAGCGTAGCAGTGAATTGGTGCACATTCAACGAGATCGTTGATGTGAAATAAAAACAGCGTCGGAGACAGCACAGATCCTTGTGGCACCCCCGCATTGATTTGGTGCGGTGAAGAAGAAGAGCCGTCAACCACGGTTTGAATTGTTCTTCCCCTCAGAAAGTCCGCAATCCAACTATGCAGGGTTGGGTGGATCCCATACGATGGTAACTTCCCGATAAGCGCCCGGTGCCAGACTCTGTCAAAGGCTTTGGAGATATCCAACCCAACGGTTTGGGTTTCACCAAAACGTTCCATGTACCGCCCCCAAATATGCGTTACATATCCGAGTAGATCGCCACACGATCGGTTTCGACGAAATCCATATTGCCGATCGCTTAGGATATTGTTATTCTCGAGATATGTGAGCAATTTGTTGTTAACCACCCTTTCTAATACCTTCGAGAGTATGGAAGTGATGGCTATGGGGCGGTAGTTAGAAGGGTCGGAACGGTCCCCCTTTTTTGGGATTGGGTGGACGATTGCCTTTTTCCAAAGATCTGGCACCTTTCCACCTTTGAGAGAGAGCCTAAATAATTTCGCGAGCACTGGAGTCATTTCTGCAGAGCACCTCTTGAGGACCAAGGCAGGTATTCCGTCCGGCCCACTGGCTTTGTCGACTTTCAGCTCGTTCAAGACTCGGAGAACCTCTCTGTTCCGGATCTTCGGTTCCTCCATTTGAAAACCGCAGTGCGGAATGGAAGGGGGAGTCTCTCCGTTATCTTGAAGAGTTGAGTTTTCCGCGAAAATTTTGCCTAATAATTCAGCCTTCTCGCGGGCCGAGTTAGCCAGCCGACCATCAGGCTTGGTCAGAGGTGGGAAAGTGGTTCTGCAGAAATTTCTTTCGATCGAGCTAGCGAGTGACCAGAAAGCACGGCTACCAGTGGGGCAGTCAGCCAGCTTTTTCGCAATTCTCTGGTCGTGATCGCTCTTAGCTCTATTTAGAACTCTCTTACAATCCCTTGCCCGTTTTCGGTATTCCGAAAGGTTATTCATGAGGCTAATCTTCCGGAGTGCATTAAAAGCCGTATTTTTGAGTCTGGCAGCTTCAGCACAGCGATGGTCAAACCACGGTTTTGTGCCCGCTCCAGAGGATTTGACGGAGAAGGGAATGTAGCAATCCATTGCTGATGTGATTACTTCTCCTACCTCGCGTGCACAAATTGGTGGGTCCTCGGAGCTAAAGCATACAGTACTCCAAGGAAAGGCGCCGAAGAAAGACCGCATGCCATCCCATTTTGCTGCCCTGTAGTGCCATACCTTCCTCTTTACATGTTTGTCGGGTTGACGGTTCATGGAGGATGGGACAGAGGTGGTAATCAGGCAGTGGTCAGAGGATCCTAAGGGCGCTGTCACCTCCACTCTGTACCCGAGTGGCTCACTAGTGAGAAACAAATCGAGTAGGTTGGCTCGATGTGATGGGATGTCTGGTATTCTGGTTGGAGATTCTACGAGTTGGCTTAGTCCATGGATAAGAGCAAAGGATTCCGCTGATCTATCGGCAGAGTTTGTTGGGCCCGAGAACTTCAGCCATTGTTCATTATGAACATTGAAGTCCCCCAGGATTACAAACTCAGCCGATGGGTAACGGGGCAAGAGAATATCTACAGTGTCACTCAAGTATTTAAACAACTCAACAGTGTCTGAAATCATAATTTAGTAGTTATATGTACCTATTATAATGGGTGTTTTGTTTCAATCAGGCGATTCTGGATATACACTCGAGCCTTATCTGATGACACCAATATTGAATGCAGTCGAGGGGAGTGCCCAATACAGATACACAAAGGCGCACTGTGAGGCGAGATGTTCCGTAGAACGCCTATTTGGGGCATGGAAGGCTATATTCTGTTGCCTCAGGAAAGACAGAGTTCTCCATTATGAGCCCGATGCTGCTGGTCAAATAATTATTACTTGTGCTATACTATACAACATGATGAAGCACTATAAGTCAGTTTCCTTGTTGAACTATATGCATTTAAAAAAGTAAGGCAACAGTACAAAATATTAATAAATTGTTCTCTATTTTCAGATTAACAGACGATTATAATGATAATGTAGAGTTAAGAGAGGTTGAGCTGCTGCACCAGCCTGAAGATGTCAGCAGGGTTGTTGCAGCCCGCAGAGTGAGAGACGAACTAGTGCGAAAGTACTTCTCCCACGAATGATAATATATTAAACAAGGAAACTGACTTATAGTGCTTCATCATGTTCAAACATTGTATCGTATGTACCTACACTGTAAAAACAATTCACGCCTCACAGAGACATTGCAAGAGTTTGAAGAAATGCTACTAATCAAATATACATATATGCAAAGCGCTGCATGCAATATTTCTCAAAAAGAACTTCAATAGTACTTTAAAACATTGTATTGTATGTACCAACACTGTAAAAACAATTCACGCCTCACAGAAACATTGCAAGAGTTTGAAGAAATGCTACTAATCAAATATACATGTATGCAAAGCGCTGCATGCAATATTTCACAAAAAGAACTTCAATAGTAGTTTAAAACATTGTATTGTATGTACCTACATTGAAAAAACAATTCACGCCTCACAGAGACGTTGCGAGAGTTTGAAGAACTGCTACTAATCAAGTACATATTCATATATGCAAAGCGCTGCATGCAATATTTCACAAAAAGAACTTCAATAGTACTTTAAAACATTGTATTGTATGTACCTACATTGTAAAAACAATTCACGCCTCACAGAGACGTTGCAAGAGTTTGAAGAACTGCTACTAATCAAGTACATATTCATATATGCAAAGCGCTGCATGCAATATTTCACAAAAAGAACTTCAATAGTACTTTAAAACATTGTATTGTATGTACCTACATTGTAAAAACAATTCACGCCTCACAGAGACGTTGCAAGAGTTTGAAGAACTGCTACTAATCAAGTACATATTCATATATGCAAAGCGCTGCATGCAATATTTCACAAAAAGAACTTCAATAGTACTTTAAAACATTGTATTGTATGTACCTACATTGTAAAAACAATTCACGCCTCACAGAGACATTGCAAGAGTTTGAAGAAATGCTTCTAATCAAATATACATATATGCAAAGCGCTGCATGCAATATTTCACAAAAAGAACTTCAATAGTACTTTAAAACATTGTATTGTATGTACCTACATTGAAAAAACAATTCACGCCTCACAGAGACGTTGCGAGAGTTTGAAGAACTGCTACTAATCAAGTACATATTCATATATGCAAAGCGCTGCATGCAATATTTCACAAAAAGAACTTCAATAGTACTTTAAAACATTGTATTGTATGTACCTACATTGGAACAAAAAGGAACAAAAAGGAACAGGAAATACCTCAAAAATGTCAGCAAATCGATCCATTGAACTCTGAAATGATAAATAACAACTCATTAATTTAATTTAAATAACAATAGGTAGTCGACATACTAAAAGGAAGATTATAAATTAATTTATTCATTTTGAATTTCTCGCCAAGCTGGATTTTACATGTTTATTAATTTTTTTTAACACAAAGAATATCTAAACAAACAGAACAATAAAAACTCCACCGCGCAAAATGGAAAAATAGTACATTGGGAATAGTACAATAAATAAATGAAATAAGTCAAAGCTGGGCATTTTATTTTGTTCTACTAAGATTTAATTCTAATTTAAAAGTACAGTGCCACACTTATAAGTTGGCGGTGGCCTAAACATGAATTGACGCTATTTCTTTATATTTTAATCTGGCAACTTACACGTGTAGCGCTGTATTTGGGAGTTATTCGAAGAGAAATAGGAAATACCTTAAAAATATTGGAGAAATTATTAATAGCTCCCACAAGCTCCTTGGATGATTTGTTGCTAGCCTCCTGCGCCATCACCATCCGAACCCCCACATCTGGCTTGTCAGTTAGCTTCCTCTTCTTGCTCGGGCGAGAAGGGGAAGCTAACTGCGCCGTCTGGAAATCTGTGGGCCCTTCTCCAACTTCATCGGAATACTGTAAAACACACAAATAATTTTCATTGATAATGAAAGATCAACTAAATTTTGACAGAATATATTATATTAACATTTTAAGACATTAGTGACCTCAACATCCTGCATTATGAGTTCAGGTCCCTCTCCTATACAGCTTTCTGGAAGTCCGCTGCCCTCAGAACTGGCTCTGCCGATGATGTTGATGACCTTCTGTGTCAGGTCAGTTAACACCGGTATCTCGGCAGTGTTTCCAGTCGTGAGGGCAGCTCGCTTGGCGAGAGAGAGAGATCAAGTGTCTCGATGATAGATTATATTAGAAGGTCAGCAAAGTTTGCTGCAACCAGTTTGTATAGGTAGGTACAAATACTCACTGTTTTCCACTGCTCGGCTGACTTAGCAGGACCCAATTCTGCCAGTTGTTCCGCCAAATTCCGAACCCCGAGGTCCCACAAACCTTCCAGCGGCGAACTCCGAATGGTCAGCCATATAGCTGGTTAGCAAATCCATTTGACTGGTCGTCGACCTTACTCTCTTCCTGAAATCATAATATCAGCATTTTGAATATCTTAAAATACTGCGTATGATTGAAATATTAGTAAAAATAACTTCAAAATTTTGACACAATAGAATGTAAGTATATGTCTTTGATAATAATGGAAATTCTTTCACATAAAAAGATAAATAAATAACTTACCCAGCTACCATTGCTTGCGACATCGTAAAATATTAAAACAAACACGGCGGTTAAAATGGTCACGCTTGAAATCTGACGTTTGACGTCTATTCAATTCATAGACAATTCCGTCCCAGTATTGCCAGCGTATATCGATTTGTATTTATTGCCTTATCGATGTCGTTAGAGTTATCAATAGCATTCTCATGCTAGGGAAGTCGTTATAAAATGGTCGGTAGATACGCTTAGCAATCCGATATCGTTAAGTTCGATCGATTCTCATGCTAAGGCCGAAGTGTCAAGGCTGTCTACAGGGTAAATCACACCGGCTGCCCTTTATGAACTCTGAGACAAAAGCTGTTAAAACATGTGAACTGTTACATGCCGATGTTTGCGGGCCGATGGAGGCAGTATCTGTCGGCGGGGCGAGGTACCTACTTCTTGATTTTAAAAGATGATTACTCTTGCTATATGTACTGGACGGGAGACCGCACAAGACTGTAGATTTTGGGCGCCGGTTCCAAGCCGTGTCTTCAACCGATGAAAATGCTCCTATACGGCCGATGATGATGATAGTAGTACAAATTTATGAACAATCTGCCTCCCGCACCTAGTGCTCGGTGATTGTTGGGCACTGGGAGTGCTTTCGTCTCTGCTCGCTTCTGGTGTTGGCGGTTTTCCTGAGCAGGGCCGGCTGGTCTTGATGAGGTAACACCAGAAGGTTATGGAGCAGAAGACTCGGCGAGGTGAGGCAGTTGGTGGGCAGGAGTCACTTGTTGATAATAAAACGCTTGTTTTGGTGGTAAAGATGAACTGATTTAATATTTTTTGTGTTGCCGCTTATATGCAATAAGCTTGACTCGCAGCCGACATTGTGCTGTCAGCCAAAAGGTGGTGGGGATTATATCCGCGCCAGTAATGCGTTTATATGCCCCCGCAAAATGTAGCATATTCATTTTGCCGGTGGTATAGCCGAAGGCAGACGCTTAATTTTGGGAGTTTGCAAAGATTTTGCAAGCTCGCCCGAATAACAATTACATAGTTTAATTACATAGCAGTTATAAGAATGTGTACCTTGATAACTAGATTTTTAGTTATTTTTTTTATTTTTTTAGCCAAGATACGACAGAAAATAAGAAAAGTTTGTAAATAGTTAGTATTTTTCTTAGGTTCCCCGTAACATAGCGCTCAGAAAGAGAAAAGATTCACTATGCTACGAGGTTCCTAGATTTTTGTACAAGCGAAAAAGGTAAAAATAATTGTACAAAAATGGTTATACAAATATGTCAAAAACAGCATTTTTAATATCTTCTCAGTGGTAGCACATAGCAAATAGTGTTTATTTAACTACCGCCGAGGAGATGTACAAGTAAAAAATAGGCATTTGCAACATTTAATAAATTTATATTTCTTAGTAAATTGTACATAGGAAAAATTTGGACATCGTTCCGCTCGGCAGAGGTAGGTGCGCGATGCGGTACCGATGCCTTTCGGAGTCAAAGTTTTCAGGCCGCTTTGGCCGAAACTGGGACAAAATGAGCAGTGGCGGGGAGTGAGGATTTCTTCAGTGGCGTGGGGTAGACACATTTTATAAATGTAAAACATATTTTGATAAAAATAAATAATGTGGTCAACAACGTCCGTTACACTATAGAACTGTATATTTTATTAAAAAGAAGGACGAAGTGATTAATTGTATTAAAGATTTTCTAAACAATGCTGAAAATGTCACGTGTAACAAAATAATCACTTTTAGAAGTGACAACGGCTTAGAATTCATTAATAAAGCTGTGTCAACTTTGTTCTCAAACCGGGGTATAGTATACCAAACTTCTGTACCATATACGCCACAACAGAATGGCAAGGAACGGGAAATAAGAACCTTAACAGAAGCAGCAAGGTCAATGCTGTGTGCCAAGAACCTTAAAAAAAAATTATGGGCAGAAGCAGTCAACACTGCAGCCTATGTTCTCAACAGAACCAGTAGAAGTAATGAACCAGGAAAAACACCCTATGAATTATGGACAGACAAACATTTTGATCTCAGTAACCTACATATCTTTGGTACGCCCGTACCTGTTCATATTCCAAAAGAAAAACGAAGAAAATGGGATTCTAAAGGAGAAAATGGAATCATGGTAGGGTACGGAGAAAATGTGAAAGGGTATAGAATTTTTTACCCTGATAAAAATGATGTTCTTATAAAGAGGGATGTCATTTTTCTGGAACCTGTTATTGGGAAATGTAATAGCTTAAACCTAGAGTCTGTAACAGAAGAATACAACGATGAAACCGATAATAACCAGCAAGAGTTAGTAGAAGATGTTGTGAGTGATCCAAACATTACAAATCAGATGTCAGATGATGAGCAACACAGCTTATATGAACCTAAAGAAACAAGTGATGAAGATAGTGATAGTACATTACAGCCAGCTTCTCCTTGTCAAACCAAACGTGTCAGAAAGGCGCCACAATTCTATACTTGCCAAAATGTGTACACTGCAGAGACAGAACCAGGCACCTATAAAGAAGCTATGCAGAGGAGTGATGCCTGTCAGTGGGAAGAAGCTATAAAACAAGAACTGGATACTCTGAAAGAAAATAATACTTCGACAGTTTGCGCTGTACCTGAAAAACAAAACATTATAAGTAGTAATTGGGTATTCAAAATAAAGAAAATTGATAATATTATTCAATATAAAGCAAGATTGGTTGCCAGAGGTTTTGAACAGAATGATACAAAAGATTTATATGAAATTTACTCACCTGTTGCCAAATTGTCAACAATTAGATTATTTGTTTCAGTTGCTACAAAATTAAAACTATCAATACATCAGATGGATGTGACTGGGGCTTTTTTATATGGGGATATAAAGGAAATTGTGTTTATTAAATTACCGGAAGGGGCATATAATGGTTGTGATAATATTGAAAAACTAAATAAATCATTGTATGGGATAAAAACATCCCATAAATATTGGAATGAAAAATTTAACCATGTAATAAGTAAAGCAGGCATGTAAAGTCAAAGAATGGTCCTTGTTTGTTTACTAAATGTAATGGAGAAAACCAAACTTATGTCTTACTGTACGTCAATGACCTCTTGATGTTTAGTAATAATGAACAGGAATTAAGTGATCTTAAATTAAAATTACACAATGCGTTTAAGATGAAAGATTTGGGACTGTTTTCAAATTTTCTTGGTATCAGTGTTAAACAGAATTTGAAAGATGGTGTAACTGAATTATGTCAAAGATCTTATTTAGAAAATGTATTAAAAAGATTTAACATGGAAAATTGCAAACCCATGTATACCCCTATTGATCAAAATTTTAATGTAAAAATCTTAGAATCCAAAGAAGTCTGACAAGGATATTGAAAATACTTGTAGGAAAATTATTGGAAGTGTAATGTATGCGGTCTCAGGCACTACCTTTGTGTAGCTGTATCTATATTAATTAGGTACCAAAATAATGCAAGTGATGTTTTGTTGACTCATTTAAAAAGAATTTTAAGATATATAAAATATACTCTAGATTAGTCTAGATTATAAGCTGATTTTCAAATGTAAGGATGATGGGCTTGTTGGGCATTGTGATGCAGATTAGGGTGGTGACACACGAGATAGAAAGTCTACCACTGGCTACTGTTTCAAGTTCTCCAATTGTATTATATCGTGGTGTTCTAAGAAACAGTGTTCCGTAAGCTTATCATCAACCGAGGCAGAGTATGTTGCAGTCAGTATGGCGGCTAGTGAATCTTGTTGGCTGTCAAGTTTATTGAAAGACTTTAATAACATAAAGGTTTGTCCTGTACCTATATATTGTGATAACCAGTCTGCCATAATGGTTGCAAATACTGATAATAATAACCGGTCAGCAACGTAAGCAGATATACACGATAAAATAACGATAGCAGTCAAGTACAATAAGCGTGTTTACACGTCAACGCGTGTGTTTCCACAAAAATCGTCATAACTCCGTTATTCTTCTAGTGACATCCCTAAAACAAAAAGGAGAATATTCGTATTGAATGAAGCTTCACATCTCTATTCAAAGTTATCCATAGAAACCCGTAAAAAGACCTACACAGTGGAAGCAAATTTTACCCGCCAAATCGTAAAACGACGCCAAGAAAGCCGTTTGACGTGCCGACCCGCCTCGCAAGTTTAATTATTTTTTTAAAAATATATTTTGTATGAAATGGTCAAAAAGTGAAGTGACAGAATTGTTTATTGTACATTTGTACGATGAAATAAGTGTTTTTTTTTTTACATTATCCGTGATTTTAGTATCGTTTTTACATAAAACATTACAGGTGAGTCATTTTTACAATTTTTTCATGTTTCCATTCTAAATTTAAATATTTACAAATGTTAATATTTATTTATGATACAACAATTTGAAAGCCTATTTTGTAACTTTTCTAAAACAGTTTTTACTATTCGGCTCCGTTCAGTAATGTTTCATTTATAGAGCTTTGATTGTGAGGCGGTAATAACACAACGTTTTCGTGAAATTGACATTTCGATAAAGACATTTTAGCTTCAAGTTCGCGAAAAGTCGGAGGGGTTAAAAGACTAAAACATATTGATATACATTATCATTTTGTCAAAGATTTAATTAAGGAATGTAAAATATGTTTAGTGTATGTTAAGACTGAGGATCAAATAGTTGATATGTTTACTAAGTCATTAAACAAAAACCTATTGTTTAAATTTGTTACTCAATGTGGCCTAATGTAAAATCTCTCAGTTATAACATAGGTAGTTAAAAGTTATAGATATAGATAATGTAAGAATGTGTTACATTGAGCGGGGGTGTTAAAACATGCAATGTCATACATTATTTTCTGTAATAATAATGTTAGTTTAAAAGTTGGCAACATGTTGTGTGTGGCAACCCATTTGGTTTTCTTTTATCTTTTTTTTTTATTTTTATATTAACTCCACACAGAAGGCCCGTAAGAAAATAATTTCCCTCAGGGCCTATGTCATCTTTGGGGATGCTGTGTGGAGGGTCTTTTTGTGGAGAGGAAGGAGTGAACATGGGTCTTGAAGAGTCCCATATTGTAGGAGGGAGGAAACACAGAGGCCGGCAGTTCGTTCCACAGCCGAGCTGTTGAACTTAAGAACGAATCGTAGAAGCGACCCGTTATCATGTGACAAGTGTCAACCGTGTACAAATGTTGGGCACGCGTTTGGCGTGTATCCCGACTACGCACCGGTGCCAAATGGGATCAATGACGCTAGTTCCTCAGAGCATCTTCCATTGTAATACCGATAGAACAAGGACAGCATACCTACCTGACGCCTGTGCTCTGAAGATTGCAGTCCGTTTGTTTAGATTGGGGAATCTATCAAACGGACCGCCCGTTTTTTCACAGAGTCAAGGGTTTTTTTCAGATATTTAGGGGCTCCGGACCAGAGATGGCTGCCAAATTCGACAGTAGGGCGCACTTGCGATTTGTATAGGGTCAGCAGTTGTGTACTATTAAAGTATCTGCGGGCCCTGTACAGTACGCCCAGCTTCTGAGAGGCCAGCTTTACTCTGGCTTCGATGGAGCCCCCATACCTGAGCTGGTCACTTATAGTTACACCAAGCATATCAATGGAAGGCCTGTTCGGAAGATTGCTTCCGTTGAAGGAGACTAGATTATCATTTAGATCCCTTTTAGACGTAATCAGACAGGATTGGGTCATTGAAACATTAAATTCGACGAGATTATTTTTACCCCAGGAGGAAATACTCTCGAGATAACCGTTCATTCTCTGCTTCAAAGCCCTCCGAGCCGCTGGAGTTTGTGTGCCCTTTGGAGGCTTGTCAAACAAAAAGCTATCATGAACTGTACTGTCATCCGCGTAACAATGAATCGGTGCACATGTCAAAAGGTCATTGATGTGCAACAAAAACAAAGTCGGAGACAGAACCGATCCCTGTGGGACGCCAGCATTTATAGAGTGTGAGGATGAGGTGAAACCGTCAGCAACTGCCTGAATCGACCTATCCCTTAAAAAGTCAGCAATCCACGTACACAGGGATGCGGGAAGTCTGTAAGAAGGCAATTTGTTGACAAGTCCTCGGTGCCAGACCCGGTCAAAGGCCTTGGATATGTCTAGTGCGACCGTTTGGGTCTCACCGTGACGTTCCAGGCACCGCCCCCAAACATGCGACACATACGCGAGAAGATCACCGCACGAGCGGTCCCGCCGGAATCCGTATTGACGGTCGTTGATAATTTTGTTCTTCTCGAGGTATGTGAGCAGTTTGTCGTTGATCACACGTTCCATCACTTTGGACAGAACTGATGTGATCGCTATGGGGCGGTAGTTGGCCGGGTTGGAGCGGTCACCTTTCTTGGGAATAGGGTGAATGACCGCTTTTTTCCAACCAGAGGGCACAGTGCCACACTTCAGGGACATTTTGAAGAGCTTTGTCAAAACTGGAACTATTTCCGCAGCACACCTCTGCAATACCAGGGCAGGTATTCCATCAGGTCCACTAGCTTTGTTAACATCGAGCCCCCGTATAACGTGGAGTACATCCCGATGCCGGATCCTCAGCTTTTTCATATAGAAGCCGCAGTGAGGAACCGACGGCGGAACAGCACTTCCGTCATCGAAGGTCGAGTTTTCCGCAAACATTTTTTTTATTTATTTATTTATTTAGCCCAGAGGGCTTTTACAATTACAGCTATTTGTTGGTTTACATGATGTGTTTAGGAGTATTGTTGAAATAAATGTTTTAAATGATCCACAAAACTTGCCAAGTTGGTATTGAATATGTCAACATCACCCAAGTAATGATTTCCCTTGGTGTGAAGTCGTTGTATCGGAGAGTGGGCAATGTAGTTACGCTTATGTGTGCTGCTGTAGAATATTGTATTTTGTCGTGTTGTTACTGTGGGTGTATGTATGTTTATAAGTTGCAGGAGTTCACAACAGTCGAATTTAGAGTTAAGTATTTTGAATAAGAACGTTAAATCGTTTATTTTACGTCTATCTTCTAATGTATGTATTTTTAGAGTATTTAATAAGAAATTGTATTTTAAGTCTTCGACAGGGATATTTAATTTAAAATTTATAAAACGTAGAATTTTTTTTTCGTATTCGCTCAATGTTGTTAATGTGAATTGTATAAGATGGAGACCAAACTACTGAGTTATATTCAATTAGACTTCTTACTAGAGATACGTATAATAGTTTAATGGCTTGCAAAGAATTAAAGTTTTTAGTTGTTCCTAATACGAAGCCTAGTGTTTTCATACCTTTGTTCACAATTTGATGGATATGATTGGTGAAACATAGTTTTTCGTCCAAAATAATTCTAAGATCTCTCATTTCCGTGACTCTTTCTAAAGCTATGTTATTGATGGAATATTCGAATAAAACAGGATTTTTGTTTCTGAAGAAAGTCAAGGTTTTGCACTTTACTACATTTAAAAATAAATTATTTTGAACGCACCAATCTCTAAACTTACTAATATTTGACTGTAGTATATGGCAATGATTTATATCAGTTATTTTCTTGTATAGTTTGACGTCATCTGCAAAGAGCAATACCTCGACATCGTTGAAGCAATTGGTTATATCATTGATGAAAATGAGGAACAAAACCGGGCCAAGGTGACTACCTTGCGGTAGGCCACTGGTAGCCCGGAAAGCTTTCGACATCCAAGATTTTATTTTAACGAACAGTTTACGATTTGACAAATAGCTACTAAACCATTTTAGCATGTTATCCCTTATTCCTAGAGCAAATAGTTTTTGGATTAGTAGTTTATGGGATACTTTGTCGAATGCCTTCGAAAAGTCTGTATATATACAGTCGACTTGTTTATTTTCTGCAAATGATTGTATTTTCCTAATAAGTTAGCCTTTTCGGTGGCGGTGTTTGCTAGTGAGCCGTCAGGTCTGGTAAGAGGTGGCAAACTGGGTTTGCAAAAATTCCGACCTATTGAGCCCGCAAGGGACCAGAATGCTCTGCTGCCATGCGGGCAGGCAGCCAGCTTTTTGCTGATCTGCAGGTCGTGTTCGAATGTTGACCTATTAATGATTCTCTTGCATTCCTTTGCCGATTTGTTGTATGCTGATCTGCTTTCGGGCGTTCGAGATGTGTTGTAGGCTCGGTAAGCCGCGTTTTTTCGTAGAACTGCTTCGGAGCATTGTCGACTGAACCACGGCTTTGAGCCCACACCAGTTTCTTTAGTAGTCGATTGTATGAAGCCATCCATCGCCGATTTGATGACTTCACCAATATGAGGGGTGGGTAGGAATCTGGGGTTCAGGCTGTCCAGGAGTGATGAGCGTTTGGTTCCAGCCTACCCACTGCGGTGCTAGGCAATAGGCTGGGAGAGTCCGGCTGGAGAGGGCATCCAATGCGCCCCAAACGCTGCTGCTGGGTCCCCTCCGGTCACGAACCGGCACAACAGCAGTGGCGGGGTTTTTTCACTCGCTGATGGGGCAGCCCACCCTTAGTCGTGAGCTTGAGGGTCGGGCCCCTGTACTATCGAGCGGCCCGGACAGCGGTAACCGGTTGTAAAGGGTCTCCCTCAACCAGCATCTCCCAACCGGCCCGCCACGCAGAAGGTGGGCCGACGCACCCGCCACCAAGACCTGGGCAAACCTTAACCCATGAACCCGGGCACCCCTGCTAAGTCACCAAACGTAGCGAACCACTTGGGGTGACCTGTGGCAGAGGTGTTGGTCATCCAATAAATGGTTCCCAGGGCGGCGGTACCCATTCCCACCTACCAAAAAAAATCTATGCTCTGTACACTGCTGTCATCTTTCTTGTAATAGGTACATCGTCAATAAAACCAGTTAGGAAAAGTGTTATATTTTAATTTAATAAACACAGAAGATTACAACACTGTGATTATGTTTTCTTTTATTATTTTAATAATTAGATTTTTTCGAAGATCATTAAATTTGAAACTTTAAACTCTTCATTAACAATGCATCGAAAATTGGGTGTATTGTTAATCTCGTAATTTTTTATAATTAGACTTTGCACAATTTCATCAGGAAGCAGATTTATTTTGTATGCAGCTCCCCAGCTGACTCTACAGCGTATTGGAGATTTGATTGTACTATAGCTTGGCAGATTGACGTTATATGTTCCAATGACAGATGTGTCAAACTTTCAAAAAGAAATCAACTAATTTTGTTCGCATAACAGCACTTTATTGAATGGATTTTTCTTGTTGTGAGGGAATAATTCGACATATCAAACATTTTATTTTTAAAATAATTTTTTAGGCTGGTGATGGGTTATACTTCGAATGAGAATTATATTGTCTATGGTTTCGCCTTTTTTTTGATTCGTCTATGCTCGTTCGTGGAGTGTAAATTAATCAATGATATAAAACACCCATAGTGGACTAGATCGCCAATCACCCTACCTCCCATATAGCAGCGCCCGTAGTGATTTGAAGAGCCGATCCGCCATCTTGAAAAGGTCAGCCAGCGTGATTTCTGTACAATGGAGAATTGGTTTATCAAGTTTAATTAAATATTTAGTATTGGAGACCTGTTGTCAAGCGGACCACCATGTTGCCGGCAAAGCTGGACCACATAAATAAACCAATCACTAGATTGATAACTCCGAGCTTTTGTAGGGGGAAATTTTGTCCACTATTTTTTAACCGATGACGTCATTACAGCCTTTGATTTCATAGACAAGGTAGCCGAAACAATAAAAAAAAGGCGCGGCCATAGACAATATGATCTTTCCTAGGTGCCTACCTAGGAAAGATCATATTGCCATTCATCAGCCTAAAATACTAATTTAAAAATAAATGTTAACAAATTCTCTCAGGACGACAAGGTTCCAACTCACAAAGTGCGGTCCTGCAAAAATGAGCTATAAGGTATCTTTCCTTACGGCACATTTTCTCAGGACGGCGCTTTGTAAGTTGAAAATCTGTCGTCCCGAGGCCGTCGTAAAAATAGCTTCAAATTACCTACTTGAAATTTGAATTCCTTTACTTTAAAAGGAAAAACATTTTCAAACAATTATTGTACTTTTCTACGACAGCATTGAATGTTAACATTTCTCTGTTTATCAGAAAAATGAAAAACTTTGTTACATGTGAAGTATTTTTATTTTATTTCACTAATATGACAGAAACAAGAAACACAAATAAATTTATAAGCACAAAACACATTTTAAATGTAAACCAAGTCTGCGACTGAATCTTTTTGTTGTATTAAACATTCATTTGAGTCGCTAATATTGTTCTAAATGATAAAATATTTCAATTTGAGGTTTTAGTCATAAAGTTATTCAAAAAATAATATGAATACAGCATTCATGAGCACAAAACATTTTATTTATTTATTTATTTATAGAATACATGATAATACAATAATACATTTTCTTACATGTGATACATGATTATCAAACAAGAAACTATAAATATTCTTACACAAGGGAGCATCGTTTTTTCGTGTGGCGACTGAATTACTACCGCTGGGTCCTACAGGAACACTTGAATCTGAAAAAAAAAATCTTTTAGATCGAGGAAAGGAATTAAAAGATCTGCATAATGGATGAAGACATTTTCGAATATTTTCAAGTAACATAGAACAGATGTTTACCTTCATAATCTTCCTTAATCCTTTTGTAAGAAGGATTCATATCTCGCAAGACGTAATATGGTCTTTGGTGACATCACACGGTCCTGTAATGTAGGGTCCTGGCGGAACATGATTTGCACCTGTATTTTCGTCACAACGGGTCCGATATTGTCGTAAATCCGGATAACTACCAATGCCGGGAAGATTTAAAGTCGGCAGTGCGGAACTTCGAAATGATCCATTCGGTTTTTTGTTTCTGATGGAGAAATGGCAGCCACAAACGAATATAGGTTAAGATACGAATTCGATTCTGCCGATTCTACAGGCCCATTCGCCGAACCTGCGCTCCTCAAAGCTTCCGTGTTTTGGATATTTATGTCGAGTCGATTGTCTGTCAGTACAGCCCTTCACTCAACACGGCTTGATAACTTTACCTTCAGACATTTTCACATAACAAACAACTCAAAACAACAATATGAACTGTCAACTGTCAAGATGGCGTCACATTCACATCCGTCACATGGTTTCAGGCATTTCCGGGGAGGTGTAATGTAGCCTCTCTTTCTGTTACACGGGTCTTATGCTAGAGAGAGTGAGAGATCAAACCACGACGGCTTTTCATTGGTCGGGCTGTAGCGACGTCATCAAAAACCAAAAAAAGTATCGGAGTTATACCCCCCTGCTGGACCAGATGTAGCCGCAAACATCGGAGTCGGTCAAGAAGCGCCTAGTGCCTAGGTGCTGGCCGCAAAGCCGCCTTTGATTTTATTCAAAGGATTTCAATTGTCTGCTCTGAACAAGTCTTTATGAAGCAAATGTAGGTCTATGTGCAAATTCACTTTTTTAATATAATCAGGTTCCAATTGCTTAGGTAATATTGCCCACAATTTTTTATCTACATTGATTTGTTTATATTTATAAGATATATATGTACTGTTTTGTGTTATTTACATTAATTTTAGGCAAAGACTAATATATAGGCCTACCGGTATTCCAATATTTAATGTGAGCGGTAACTTATGTTTGCCTAAGAAAATCACTCACTATCAATTATTACAATACATCTGTAAATCCTTCAGCAAATATTTACCTTGATTTATTTACGTTACCAGTCTTAAGCCTGTAACTATATGACTATGACTAGGCCTTTGTCTTATTTATTTATTTATTTATTTACACATATACGGCACAACACGTGCCATTAACATAATTGACATACTTATAATAGTACAACAACATGAAGAATAACAGTATAAATGTTAGTAAAATTTAAGAAAATAGGTAAAAAGTAAGGTAATAAGTAGTGTATAAAAACTATAATGTATAAAAGTAAATTGTAAAGTGAATAGTTTAAAATATAAAGTATTAAAGTACAAACCATAATTTATTAGGAAAAAGTAAAAATAAAAATAAAAATTTAAAGATTGAAATAAAACAATAAAATGTACCAATAAGATACCTATCTCAAGGTACCGACAATGATTTAAATATAAAAAGTAATAAATCCAGGATTATGTTAACCGATATGATAAATTTTACAAGTACTTATGATTTCAAGTGCATTAATAGTTTTAGAAGTACTGGTAGGCATATTATGTTTACATGATGTATTTACGTGGTACTAGCAAACAAATTTAGTTTAACGCATCTTTTGTATGAAGACAGATTACCGGCAGCGTGATCAATATTAGCATATTCATTGCCTAAAATATGCAAGCGATTTATGGTTGAGTTTTGTTCTGCGTTCGTCATAGTATTGTCACAGTGGAAAGGTGTTTTGAGTCGAGTCGGTCTACTAGGTACATGGTAATTTATTAATGAGACCAATTCAGGGGAGTCAAACCAGTTATTGTTTATTTTAAATAAAAAAATAAGATCATTGAGTATTCTTCTATCTTTTAACGATAAGAGTCTCATTTTTTGTAATAAAGATTCAAGGTTTATGTCAACCGCGGGAATACCTAATTTGAAATTAATTGATCTGAGAAATTTGCGTTGGATTCTTTCAATGGAGTTTGCATGGCTTTTGTAGAAAGGGTTCCATATGGGGGAATTGTATTCTAAATGACTCCTAACCAGAGTTGTATATAGTATTTTAAATGTTTGGATATTTTTAAAATCTTTACAAATTCTTACAATGAAGCCCAGAATTTTCATTGCTTTACCCGTTATTATATCAATGTGATTGGTAAATAGTAGTTTAGAGTCGAAGGTTATTCCAAGGTCCCTTATTACAGGTACTGACAATAAACTGTGATTGTTAAAAGAGTAACTATATTTGATAGGGTTTTTAATTCTAAAGAAACTCATGATTTGACATTTTTTATGTTAAGTGTAAGTTTGTTAATGGTACACCATTCTACGAATTTTATAAAATTGGATTGGAGGGACAAGCAGTCGTATATATTTTTTATGATTTTATATATTTTCATGTCATCAGCAAATAATAATATGTTAACATCAGTGAATATGGAAGTGACATCGTTTATGAATAGTATAAACAATATTGGACCAAGGTGCGAACCCTGAGGCACACCACTAGTGGCTTCAAATTCGTAAGATAAGTGTTCTTTAATACAGACAGTTAGTACACGTTTTGATAAATAATTCTTAATCCAACATAATAAATTACCACTTATTCCTAATTTAGACAATTTATTTATAAGAATTTTAATGCAAACCTTATCAAAGGCTTTACTAAAATCCGTGTAAATTGAATCAACTTGTTCTCTATTAGCAAGAGCACCAGAGATAAAATGTTAATACAGTGTAAGGTTAGTTAAGGTAGATCGTCCAGAGATAAAACCATGTTGAAATGATGAGATATTAAATTTTATGCAAGAACATATTTTTTGGAGAATTAACTTTTCAAAAAATTTTGGTATTGACGATTGTATGCATATTGGTCTGTAATTTTCAACTAAAGACTTGTCTCCGCTTTTAAATATAGGAGTGAGAAAGCTATTTTTCCATATTTGTGGGAACTTGCCTGTTAAAAGTGATTGATTAAATAGTAGGTACAGAGGGTAAGAGACACTACTCCCACAGTTTTTTAGAAATACGGGGGGAATTTTATCTGGCCCTGAGCACGATTTAGGTTCCAGTAGTTTGATACATGCTGCAATTTCTTTAATCTCAATATGTATCTGAGATAGTTGTAAATTTATATCGGACTCAAAGTTTGGAATGTCTTCATCAGGGATATCTGTTTCATATACATCCTTAAAAAAATCTGCAAACAAATTGACAATATCTTTGATTTTACAGGAAGTTTTCAGTTTATAGTGCATAGTTTCAGGTATGCCAAGGTTGTTGTTATTTTGAGCTTTACAATAGTTGAAAAAATGTTTTACATTGTTACCAATCGAAAATTCCACATTCTTAATGTAATTATTATAACAAATGTTTGATAATTTATTACAATCTTTTCGCAGCTTGCTGAAAATTATAAAATCAGAAAGATTTGTTGTTTCTTTGTAAATTTTATGCGCTTTTTTCTTCTCAATTACTATGTTAATGAGGTCCTTGCTAAACCAGCGAGGGAAATTTGAAGATAGTTTATAACTAATTGGGACAAAGTTTTCTATGGTTTTATATAGATGATCGTAAAAGGCTTTAATATTCTCATCGAGATTACCTCCTTCTAGTATAGACCAGTCAGTGTTATATAGATAATCGCGTATTGCAACATAATTGGCTTTATTAAAGTTAGGATATTGTGTCTGGTTTTTAATTTGGCATTTTATAGGGTTACATAATACAGTAATATCTAAAGGTGGGTGATGAGAATCAGGGGGAAGAACTGAATCGAGTGACTTTTCAACCGCAGTTGACAAGTCGGTACAAAGAACAAGATCTAGTAATCTATTATTGTCATTTTTTACATTGTTTAATTGAACTAGGTTAAGGAAATCACATAATTCAACTATTTCTTTTTCTGTGTCAGTTAAGCTAGAGTTTTGAGATAATGTAGAATTGTCGCGGGTACCCCAGTTGATTTTTGGTAAATTGTAATCACCGATGATAGTGATTTTACTATTTGGAAATTTAAACGACAGTTGTTCAATATCCTCGAAATGACTTTTGTATACACTTATATCTGATGATGGCGGAATATAAACACTGCCTATGATATTTTTTTGATTTTTGCCGTTTAGTAAAATGTAAACTTGCTCCACATTAGAATTTTTGGTTTTCAGAAGTTTTGAAGGATGTATTTTGTTGACAGCTATCATGACGCCACCGCCTCTAGATTTAGCGCTGGTTTGTTGACTTCTGTCAGACCGGTAAATATGATGGTGGGGTAGACCAAGCTCAGCAGAGTTGATGGATGGTTCCAGCCAGGTTTCCGTAAGAATGAGGATGTCATGTGGCAGTGTTGGGGCATGTATTTTAAAGTCCTTAAGTTTAGTTTTCATGCCTCTGACATTTTGGTAATAGCACTTCAGTTTGTTTACATTGTGTCGTTTTTTGGAAGGGTTGTAACAATAGTTGGTTTGGAGTTTATGTACTTTATGGTAAGGTTTGGTTCGCCATTCTCTTGACGGAACAATAACTGCTTTCTAAGCTCCACCAATTGATTCCTTTGGAGGATGGTTAAGTCATTACTTGCTTTGATTCCGTCTTTAAATTTGGTGCTATTACGTAGGAGAGTTCTCGGTGCGATATTGTTTGTAAATTCCAATTTAATTGGACGATTTTTGTTGGCAATTTTCTTGGCACCCAGTCGGAATACTTTGACGTTGATTAGATCTAATGACGGGTCGATAGCTTTTATAGCCGAAGAAACTTTGTCTCTATCTTCCGTAATGATGACTGCCTTTTCATCAGACAAGCTCTCGGGAACGTTATATAATATGACGTTGTTAGGTCTGATGGCCCTATCTTCCATTTCGGTGACAATATCACCCATATTAATGTCAATCGGGTTGATCCTGCTGAGTTGCGTATTATTTTTCATTGAATTTAATTCTCCTTGCATTACTCCAAAATCGACTACCAATTCTGCAATCGTAGCCATAAGTTCGGTTGTTTTTGGTATTATTTTTACGATATTTTCCTTAGAGAATTTATTGCTAGGCTCATGAACGATTGAGATCAATCCACTGATTATCGCATTTACTTTGGTAATGTAATTGTAATTGTAACAATACTAAGTGTCACAGTCAACACGTAAATTTTTGCTCCACACAAATTAATAATTATATTAAAATTAAGAGCTTAAAGTAGTGTTTTTCACCCACGAGTACTTTACCATAATCAAAAATTAACATTGTGTACCAACAGTTGCAGCTGCCTAACCGGTAATTCTTTATTATTAATTAAAATTTCAACTGTCACTGGATTCCATTAGACACACACATACAAAGCCGATTAGAAGGAAGAATACTAATACAATCAAAGTTTCGAAGAGTACAAGTGAAACGCCCACCCACTTCTCGCCATAGACAACGCATGAACAGGGTTGTCACTGCATCTTATATAAATTATTAATATACAAAATCCAATTGCAAGATGAGTACCACTGATGCACTATCATATATCAACAAGGCTAAGGAGGAAATTAGTGCTTTATATAGTAATATTACTGATCCGGCACTTAAACTAACTAAAGATCAGATGACTAAATTACTAAACAAACTTTCCAACCTCTCTGGCACCATGCTGGATGTTGGTGTTAAAGTTGGAATTCTCGAGGGACAGGTTAAGTCATATGAACATATGGTCTCCTCAAAATTGATAGAATCAACCTCACAACATGAATCTTCATATTTACCAAATTTAACAATGTGCGAAGCTGCTGACGAGCTCGAGGAGAGGAAAAAACGTTCGAAAAACATTATTATTTTCAACTTTCCTGAAAGCTTGGCCTGCTCTCAAATTGACAAAATTACAGATGACACGACAAAAATATCAAATACACTAACGGCCATAAACTCAACCATCACCAAGGCCAACATCACAACCTTTCGTCTGGGGATAAAAAAAACGGACAAACCCAGACCTCTAAAAGTGATGCTTGACAATCCCACCCAAGCCATTGATATTTTGCGAAAAAAAAATAGCATAACAGAGTACCCTGGCATTAAAATTTATTCCGACCAAACTCCAGCCCAAAGAAATTATCTCGCCAATTTACGATTAACCCTAGACCAAAGAACCCGAGACGGTGAAATAGGTCTCACAATCAAATATAAGAACAATAAACCTGTTATTGTAAATACAAAAAACTCCCCACGAAACTAACATTTTACTACCAAAATGTTAGAGGTTTGCGTACCAAGCTCAACACCCTAAGGTGTAATATTCCAACGATAAATAACGATGTGTACTGCCTAACAGAAACCTGGCTTCATGAAAATATATCTTCCCCTGAATTAGGCTTCACCAACTACGATGTTTACCGGCTGGATCGTGAAAATATTATTGGCGGCGGGGTTTTAATATCGATCAGAAAGATGTTCCATTCAAAACTATTAAAACTAAAAAATAAAAACATTGAACAAATAGCTATATTAGTGAAACTCAAAGCAACAAAAATAATAATTGTGTGTGTGTATATCCCCCCCCAAGTTAGTGCTGATGTGTATTGTAAACATTGTGATGAAATTGAATCTTTGAAATTGAAATATCCTGATGCAAAATTAATAATTTTTGGGGATTTTAATCTCCCAAATGTAAACTGGGTACAACCCACCGAGTCTTCAAATCCCATTTCTGCTAAAGCCCAATTAATCATTGATATCATCAACTTTCTCAACCTTAAACAATTAAATCATGTTAAAAATATAAATGACAGAATTCTTGACCTTGTCATATCAAACATAAATAATAGTAATGTCAGCGAATCGCGTGAATCAATAGTATCCATTGACTCTCATCATCCCCCTTTACAAGCGACCATTTATTTGGCACCCATTGAACTCCTTAGTCCCCAACCTCCCGTTCACGAACTAAACTACAAGAAAGCCGATTATAATCAAGTGCGGTTATATCTTTCTTCGCTCAATTGGTCCCGCATTTTTATGTCTACAAACGTAGAAGAAGCAACAAATGTGTTCAATTCAAACCTTTATGATACTATTGAAAATTGCATACCAACTTCTATTGTAAAACGTAACGACTGTTACCCAAAATGGGTTAGTACTGAACTAAAAAAACTCATTCAATGTAAAAAAATTGCCCACATTAACTTTAAATCCGATAACTCCACTGACTGCTATAAAATTTTTTCTGTTTTACGAAATAAATGTAAAAGTCTATCTAAAAAATGCTATTCAGATTATATTACAGATGTAGAGCAGACTATCAAGTCAAATCCAAAACATTTTTGGAATTATGTGAATTCTCTTAAAGACAACAACGGCTGTCCTCGATCAATGTATTCAGGGCGAAAACGTGCCGACAGTGATCAAGAAATAGTTGACCTCTTTGCTGATCATTTCTCAAGTGTTTATGAACAGAAAAATGATAATGTAACTATACCTGAATTTAAATACACCAATGTAACTGACATATCAACATGCCACATTTCTCTGGATGATGTTAATACAAAGATCAGATCTCTAGATTGTAAGAAGGGGTCAGGTTCTGACAAAATTCCACCGGTATTCATAAAGGAATGCGCTCAGTTTATAGCAGCTCCACTTCAACACATATTCAATCTGTCACTTCAAACTGGAATATATCCTGATCCTTGGAAACTTAATCACTTGACACCTGTATTTAAATCAGGTGATAAAAATTGTGTTTTAAATTATAGACCAATTTGCATACTGTCTACCACCCCGAAAATGTTTGAAAGTATTGTCTTAGATAAAATTGCTGTTAAGTTTAGGCATATTATTACTCCAGAACAGCATGGTTTTGTGACCGGTCGGTCTACCACAACCAATCTTCTATTGTATGAACACTATATCTGTGAAGCTTTCACGTCTCGTGCACAAGTAGATTCAATATATACTGACTTTTCAAAAGCCTTTGATAAGTTAAATATTAATATCCTTCTCGCGAAACTGCAAGCCCTTGGTATACATGGATCATTCCTAAAATGGTTGAAAAGTTACCTCTGTAACCGCGAACTGATGGTAAAATTAAATAATAAAGTCTCATATAAATTTAAAGTAACATCTGGAGTTCCTCAAGGCTCTCATCTGGGCCCACTTCTCTTCGTATTGTTTATAAATGATTTATCTTTATGTTTCGAAAATGTCAAATTCATTCTATTTGCAGATGACCTAAAGCTTTTTAAGATTATAAAATGTTTAAATGATGCACTTATCCTTCAGCATAATATAGATAGACTTGCTAGCTGGTGTGAAATAAACAAATTATTCCTAAACGTAAAAAAGTGTTTCCACATGTGTTTTTACCGTTCACGGACTCCAATAACCATATCGTATTCAATTAACAATAATGAAATTGCATTAGTACCATTTATCAAAGACCTTGGTGTTATTTTTGACAGAAAACTTACCTTTGATCGTCACTGTGAAACAATTTCCAATAAGGCCATGCAAATTCTAGGTTTTGTAATGCGTAACACAAGGACTTTTCAAAACATTGAGTCAATTAAATTACTCTACTGCTCTCTTGTGAGATCGCACCTAGAATATGCATCTCCTGTATGGTCTCCGATTTATACCTGTAACTTACACCGCTTGGAGAAAGTACAAAGAAAATTTCTTCGATACGTTCAATTCAAATTGAGACAGCCTGTAATTGATATCTGCTATAATACATTAATGTCTGGTCTAAATCTACCACTTCTTTCTACCCGGCGAACTATTAATGACATTCTTATACTTTTTAAATTACTGAACAATCTCATAGACTGCCCTCAAATGTTAAGTGTTATAAATTTTCGTGTCCCTGTTAAATCAACTCGACTCCACCATCTTTTCCACAGTGACAATCATAGCACTAACTATTTGTATCATTCACCGTTGGCGCGTTTTCACCGCACTGCCAACACGTATACAGACCTTTTTGATATTTTCAAAACCTCACCGTCTTGCATCAAGGCAAAAATACTTGGTTATGAATGTAATTGATATGTTTGTGAAATGTTAAATGTCTGTTTGTACTGCATCTTACTGACTGTTGTGTTCTTCTTTATGTGTAACATATATATGGTGTTCTATACATATACATTCCACATATATACATATATGTGAAATGTATATGTATAGCATCAATAAAAACTGCTTGTGGATGTATTATTTTAATGAAAAATGCTATTTCTAATTGTCAAGTCTCTGACAGCCCTGAACTGTGTACTTATAATCCCATGTTTCACATTACTGTAAAAGCCTTTTATGGCGTTTAATAAATAAATAAATAAATAAATAATGTACTGCGAAGCTTTATCACTCAGAGCCATTGTTATTTTTTTTATTTTTTTTTTAAACAGTTGTGAACCCCTGGATTTTTGGTAGGGCGTGTAAGTACTACCGCTGGCGGCGCGGGCGGTGTAGGTGCGGGCGCGGGGGGCTTATAACAACTGTCACTTGATTACACTAATCCTTGTTTTATACACTTTTAATGCACTATATACTTTTCTGACAATTAGTAAACTTTAAGCCAGTGTTAATTTAATATAATTAGGTGAAACACTTTGAATTTAATACTTTTTATGACTGCTTTAGATGATTTTGTTAGGATAAAAATAATGCGTGTGCACTCTCCGTATTGTTGTTGTTGTTGTTGTTGTATGTGACTATATACGTTATTGCAGCATATTGTTTTATCCCATTGTAAACTTTTTAAGTACAACGTAAAAGCAGAAATCATTCAAAACAGTATTTTTTTTTGGTAAACTAATGTTTAAGACAAGATTTTTTATGCATAGCACAAAGGGTAACAAATATTTTATAAGCAATAATTATTAGCCTGAAACACTCATCCACATTGAAAAATCTTCTGATAAAAGATACATAACGCCAACGCAACAAATAAAATAAAATTGGTTGTTTTCAGGTGAAAAAATATAACTAGCAGTAATTGTTGAATGAAACACTAGTATATATTGAATTATTTCGCGGATAAGAGATAAGCCGCCATAGCTCAGTGGTCAGAGCTGTCGACCGAAAATTGAAAGGACACGTGTCCCGTTGGCGTCATGTATCTTTTATCAGGAGATTTTTCAATGTGGATGAGTGTTTCAGTTATATAATAATTATTGCTTATAAAATAATTGTTACCATTCAAAACAGTGTTTGTTATGCTTAGTTGTGTTGCTTTGAAAAATGAGTGTATATATTCTAGTTTCTAATAAAAACCCAGGAGCCTATCCTGTTAGAATAAAATACGTCATTTTTTTCTCTTTTCCCAATTCCCAATCAAACTTTTGTCAAATCCAGTCCTTTTTCTTTCACAATAACTTATTTTAATATATTTAACCATAATTAGAAAAGCCTTTTGTTACACATTCCGTGAGGCGGTTAATAATCCATTTATTTATTTACTAATCATTTACTCAATATTCAATTAGAAATATAGTATACATTTGATAAAAAGATTTTTAAACAAATATGTTCTTAATGTACGATAGAATGCATGTATTTTGAATTCCCACCGTGATCTGACTCTTACAAGATGGCTTCAAAGTCCTACAGCAATGGCCGCCAGGTTGGCTATCTAGTCCACTATGGGTGTTATATATCATTGAAATTAATATTAAATCGTAGATTTTGATTTAAATATTGTCACATCTATGGTGAAAATAGCCCGAAGATATCGATCTAGTGAGTTGTTTAATTATGGGCCCGGGGAAGTATAACTCCGCTTAAAAACGTCAACACAAACTGTAGCCATTTTGAAAATCTATTTTTGTGACGTCGGCGATGCTTTTTTTGTTTCTCGCTCACTTTACCATAAGACGCGTGTGCCAGAAAGAGAGAGTTCGCAAACCGTGTAATGCGTGTTCTCGCCGCTAGGTGGCCGACTCATGCTTCCCGCCATTTCACTTCCTCGAAAAAACTGTAAACAAAGTTTGACGGACGCCATTGTTTGTCATCATAACATTGTTAAACATTTTAAAATATCTGGTTGTGTGAAACAGTTGATTTATGTGTGAAAATGCCTACCGATAAAGTCCTTAAAACGTGTTGTGTGAAAGGATGTACGGACAGAGACTATTCGACACAAGTTTCCTACCATAACCTCTGAGAGTCCATTTCAACTCAATCTTCCCGGCATTCAAAAATATGTAGATTTACCAAGAGAACTTCAGACACATGGTGATTACCAAAATACGGGTTCGAATCTATTTTTAATCTCGTTTTAAGCGTTTCATCCATAACTAATCACTCAGGCAATTTTGGGAGATATTAGATACAGACAAATATTTTATTTTGGTTAATCTTAACCTCTCAATTTGCAATGTATTGGCTCAAGAGAACCGTCAAAATACAGATTCGGTGGAAAATATTTTCGAATTACGTTTTGTTTCAGATAAAATCGCTTTTTGAGTCTGAAGAATATTTCAGAAAATTGCCCAAGGAGTTTTTAACTTAACTTCACATGAGAATTGAATTTATTTTCGTTTTTAGATAGTATCCGTGTTCCACCAGGATCATACAGAACGTATTGTGATGCCCTCCACGATAATGACTACACCCTAAAAGGTATTCTATAATGCATCAGCCTATAATAATAACAATATGTTTTGTTGATTCGGTTAATGTAATAATTATATTTATTTCGGAGCGTAATATCTCAACCAGCAGCTTACCCGTTGCTGCACAGGGGATGCTAGTAGAAAATGAAGGTACATATCTGTTTTATATTACTTAAAAGGGAATTGTTTTGTTCCTCTAATATGTCAATCTTTTCATCAATTTCTTCAATAACTATGATATATTTTTTTTACAGAAATGAGTGCAGGACCCTGTCATGTCTTCTCTGCAACCAGCAGCGTTGCTCTTGTTGCACAGGGGATGGCAGAACATAGATGTAAAATATCTTGTATAGGTGACCCATATGATCCCATAAATTCATCAATCCTAGCAAGCGAGTACCGTCCCACAGAAAGGTTTTGCTAAAATTATCCCACTAAGAAATTTGCTATCAACGCTCTTGAAATTCATTATGTCGTCGAGTATGTACTAAATCATAATTGCGAAAATTTATATCTTGTGCCCGTTAAAAGAAACCATTGCCAAATGTATATGTTTTGATTGGCTTAATTGTAACGAACATTAAAAAAAAGATTCAATTCATTATCAAAATTACTGTATAATTTATAATCAATGCATGGTGTACCAATGTCAATAGAAAATTAATTGGCAAGGATACACGACCATACAATGGACCTGACTCCATGAAGAAAATGGCAGTACTGTGACATTTAAAATATGCTAAATATAGGAAGAACTGGTTGTCATAACTAATTTCTTTATAAGTTAAAACCAATTGGGACCACAATTTTTTCCTATAAGCGTCTTTTAACTATCGTAGTACTGCCATGCTCCTCATCAAATCAGGTCCATTGTATGGTTGTGGTGTATCCTTGCCAATTCATTTTCTATTGACATCTCTACATGAGTAGTTGAATAATAACAAAAAATAAATATATAAGTCAAATATTGTAATGTTAAGCCAAATATTCTCTGATGCGGCGTTTACATTATTCAGTTTGGCCGTATTAGTCTGCAGCCCATTTTCAGTCACCACTAGTGTTAATAAAAAAAATGTCAAATTAGTTTATTTTATATGTATAGTACATATAGTTCTACTTTTTTATTACATACTTTACACCGTAATGAATATTCTCTCAATACCTTCTTTAAATTTATTTCGTGTGTAAATACTCTTGTATTTGGTGTTTTTATTTGTTATTTTTATACCCTATTTATTTATCAGGTGCCAATATGTATTGTGAAAACAATAACATATTGTTAAATTTACTTTTCTGTTTACACTGTTACATTCTTTATGTTGTCTACTATTCCTAAGTAAAAAATATCTAAAAGGCATATAAAGTTTTTAAAACTAAAAAGTATCACAAAAGTATATAATTACAATTTATATATGAAAATAAATATTTAATTAATAAGATAAGTAAGAGGGAAACAAAAAAAATAATAATGTAATTACACGCTTATACAGCTAAAACAGTAGGTTAAATCATTGACTGCCTTATTAACTTATTTATTTTTTTCAATAGCGTTGGATGTTGAAAGAAAATATTTATCATTTCCAACAGCTAGTTTTATATTGATACAGTAATTTCTTCTAAATTCACCTTCTAAATGTGTTTTGTACTTATATTATTGTATTTCATGTTTATATTTAAAAAAAAAATATTGTACATATAATTACGAGTTTTTTTTCAGCTTCCTTCTGATAAAACGCTGTCCTGAGAAGATAAGCTGTAAAGGAAGATACTTTAAAGGTCATTTCTTTCTTAGGACAGGGCTTTGTCAGATGGGACCTTGTGGTCTTGGGTGACATTTTACTTATGTTTTAGGCTAATGAATTTGGTTTTCGGTTGGTTCGGAAGAAGAATTATATTGTGTATGGTTGCGCCTTTTTTTTAAATTTCCTCTATCCTTTGTCGATGGTGTGGTGTGACGTCAGCGATGCGGATGAATACAAATTTGTCAGATCTAAGGTTAAAACTTGACCAAACAAACGTATGGAAAGAGGGCGGAGTTATCAATCTATAGATAGTTGATTTATGTATGGGCCTATCTGTCAAATGAATAAGACGCTTTACTGCTTGATGTGTTGTAAATATCAAATGTGCAATTCCTTGTGATCATTTAACAGCTAACTGTGAGTAAGAAGATAATGTGAGTACCCATTTACTTTAAATATTACTGGATTATTCCGAGAATTATGCAATCGATTGTTTTCCATATTTTGTGTTCAAATTAATTGAGGTTATGTGCGTCTTCACGCATTGTGCTTTACATACCATTTAGTTTGGTTGGGAAGTTGTATCAATCTGGATGAGTTTAACCTCAACTTGAACCATGTGGAGATGCGTTGTATGTGATCTGTGGCGTGGCTATTAAGTAGAACGGTTAGAACATCCAATCACACAATCGTTCAACCATTTCGATTATCTGTATCGTGGTTGAATCAACCTTTCTCAGTCGGCCTAGGGAGCCGTCATACATAATTGTTTGTGAGCGTACATTTAACTGATAAAATAAAATAAAAATGTCAGGCACGACTAAAGGACGTGATGTTTTGATGGATTTTTTGACATTATATGTTTAATGATTTGACTAGCTTTGAGTATTCTACAAGAAAGAAGTCCTTTGATAGAGATGCTAAGAACGAAGTTCTTGTTATCTTTTTGGAACAGTTCAATGTATATAAAAGGATGAAGCGAATGAAACCGCAAAAATATATATTTTTTTATTATTTGAGTAGCAGCTTTTTGTGCCGAGGTTCGTTTTTTTTCCTTTCATACTTAAAGTTAACGAAGCTTCAAGAGCACACAATTTGTTTTTTTAATATAGCGGGAGTCATGTTGTTTATGTTCTCCAGAGTAAAAAACTGACGAAATGGACTTATAATCTTAGCTATAACAACAAACTACCAGTAACATGTCTTTCCAATATTTTAAGCTTATATGGGATGCATGGAATTGTGCTGAGTTCCAGTGGCAGAGTTTGTAGGAGTAGGTAGGTAGTGGGAAGATAGTGGTCTTTGTCAATAGGGAACTACCTAAGTATTGGTTTTCTATTTGTGTTGATTTGATTTTATTTATTTATTTATTGGATGATTTTTATAGCGCCGCTTTTGCGAAATATCACCTCAGGGGCGCTGTACAGTTAATGCTGATATTACAAAAAAAAATAATATAAATATTACAAATTGAAATTAAGTTAAATAAAATGAAGTACAGAAACAGGTGACACGGAGATGGAGAGTCTGCTGCAAAAATCCTAGGTGGTGAGGAAACTGGACCGGCTGCTGCAGCGAGAGAGTCCACCGCGTCCACCAACAGTGCCAGCACGAGGTTCGTCATCCTTCCAGGTATGTGTCTGCTGCTAATAGAGCGCTGACACAATGTCCTCTCATGGATTCCAGACCTTGGCAGCACCGCTGTGACATTCGACGAAGGTAGAGGATGGAGACTCTGCAGCAAGAATCCCAGGTGGTGAGGAAACTGGACCAGCTACTGCAGCGAAAGAGTGCACCGCGCCACCAACAGTGCCAGCACGAGGTTCGTCATCCGTCCAGGTATGTGTCTGCTGCTAATTAAGCGCTGACACAGTATCCTCACATAGATAACAAACCTTGTGACGCTCGGAAGGTCCATCTCCTTGTACACTTGTTTCTGGTGATTATGTTAGTGGTGCATTGTTCCGAAATAAAAGGCGGCGGACGGAATAATAAATCACCTTGGGCACTTGTTAGGGCTTTCACTGTTTCCAAGAATAACATTGAAAACATCTGGCGTACAACAGTTACCGATTCTCGTCCCAAGTTCAACTTCAACTTCAGCGAATTTAGAATGTTTTTAGCACAATTTTCGATTATTGTTGGTGATTGTTGTTGAATATGTTATGGCCATAAATTTTTCACAATTAAGTTTTTAAATGTAAGATTCTTCGAATGCGTGATCAGTGGGTTCAAGCTCCCTTATTATAAGGGTCGTTGTGGACTCGCTAATAAATGTTTATTAATCAACCCATTACCATCACATAACAGCAGTGCCATGGACCTCCCCAAGCCAGAGAATTTTTCCATCAAGAAGGAACCAGGGTCCCAGGAAGAAGGCGCAGGTGAAATGCCGTATATGGATATAGACATCCACCTTCCGGATGTAAAGAAGGAATGTTTGCAGTATGCTGAGAGTGTTCAGCCAACTAGTAAGTTGCATTAAGTATATTACCACAAAGGAGTTTCAGACGACGCAGTCAGGACAGTTGTTGGTTTTCTCCTTCCCCTCTTGTCGTCCATCAGTACTTTTGATTTTATCTTTGTAATATTGCTTTGCAGGAAACCGTCGATCTAAGAAAATGTGAACATACAATGCCCGCAGAGAATTCCTTGTTCCTCAATCTGATGCCTCGCCATATTTTATCGTAAATAAAATAAAATAAAGTATCTCTTCTAAACGTTTTCTGTTCCTAAGAAAAAAAGAATAATTTGAGATAATAAAATATTTGTAACGTGTATTTTAAATTAAACTTGTATCCTGACCTATGAAGGGGATTTCGGAATTCATTATTTGGTTGGCATTAAGAAACTTAACCTTCTCAAGAATAGAACACAATCGCTGAAAAAAGCTGCCATCGTGTTTAAAAGTAAAAAAAAATAAAAAATTTCTTTTCATATTTCCCTTTCCTTCGTAATTTCTCAATAGTATCTTTAATGCGATATGTAATAAGTACCGTCATTTTATTTTGAATCGTATTCGTTTTTCTCCAGCATTTTCTCGGAAAGTGTGTTTCAAAGCATAAAGTTCTTGTAAAAACTAATATGTTTATTGTTGTTTTAAAAAAAAGTTTTCCTTACGTGTGAATGACTCGGTGATGGCATTATTAATTTTGTTTAAATGACAAATAATTTAGATTATTTTTTTTAACATGTATTTAATGGAAATTTGTACCCGCAAATCGCAGGCCGACACTCTTGTCACAGTACGTCTTGACATATCATTGTGTTGATGTTTTTTTATTCCAGGTAGCATTAATGTGGAGACTGTTCCGATCCAGGCAGGACACAGAGAAGAAGACGGAGGTGGGATTCCTTATACGGAAATAGACATAGACCTGCTGGATGTTAAAAAGGAATGCTTAGAGCATTCAGAAAGTATTAACCAGACTGCAGGTAAAATCAGTTTGATTTGTCTGAACCCGTATTAATATTATTTTGTTTTCATTTAAAATAATACAAACTTATTGGGCTTTATCCACTATCTTTTTCAGACTTGACATTGGCCCTGAAGACGCATCCTGGAGAAAAACCTTATTCATGTTCCTTCTGCAACTATTCTTCTTCTCTAAAGGGAAATTTAAAATGTCACTTGCTTACCCACACTGGAGAAAAACCTTATTCATGTTCGTTATGCAGCTATTCATGTTCTATTAAGGGAATATTAAAACGTCACATGTTTACCTATACTGGAGAGAAACCAAATTCATGTTCCTTATGCAGTTATTCATGTTCTATAAAGGCAAATTTGAAAAATCACCTTCTTACCCATACTGGAGAAAAACCACATTCATGTTCCTTGTGCAGCTATTCAAGTTCTGAAAAGGGAAATTTAAATCGTCACATGCTTATCCATACTGGAGAAAAACCTCATTCATGTTCCTTCTGCAACTATTCAAGTTCTGAAAAGGGAAAATTAAACCGTCACATGCTTACCCATACTAGAGAAAAACCACATTCATGTTCCTTGTGCAGCTATTTATGTTCTGAAAAGGGAAATTTAAATCGTCACATGCTTATCCATACTGGAGAAAAACCTTATTCATGTTCCTTCTGCAACTATTTAAGTTCTGATAAGGGAACATTCAACCGTCACATGCTTACCCATACAAGAGAAAAACCTTACTCATGTTCCTTCTGCAGCTATTCATGTTCTGTTAAGCGAAATTTTAAACATCACATTCTTACCCATACTGAAAAAAAAACTTATAAATGTGCATTCTGTACCTATTCCTCCGCTCTTAAGGGGCATTTTATTCGTCATATGCGTACCCATACTGGAAATAAACCTTTTAAGCAATAAGATAAAACCCATAGCAATTTATTTGCCAGCATAATTCTAAGAATATAAATAATATTTGTCACATTAATTTCTACCATTGTAAAATTAATACTAACAATAGCATACAATAACTTGTACGTACATTCATTGTGCATCTAAGAATTGTAGCTGTTAATTATGGAAACCCATTTTTGTACCCAACCTTAGAATTTTCTTTGAATTATGTATTTAAACAACTTATAATAATCTGATTTGACTTTCGTGTGTGTCTACGTTGATTTAAAAAATTAACTTGTTGTCCAACAAGTATTTGTGAATTGTATCGATATACACTTTGTTATAGAAAATATATGTTGAGAAAAAGTGGTGTTACATTTTTGTGTTTGAATTATATGCTTTTGACGAGTATGATTATCAGTTAAAAAGCTGTGATTATGTTTTCTTTTATTATTTTAATACTTACATTTTTTTCGAAGATCATTAAATTCGAAACTTTAAACTCTTTATTTACAATACATCAAAAATTGGGTGTATTGTTAATCTCTTGACTTTTTATAATAAAACTTTGCACAATGTCATCAGGCAGTAGATTTTTTTTGTATGCAGCTCCCCAGCTGACTCTACAGCGTATTGGAGATTTGATTGTACTATAGCTTAGTAGATTGACGTTAGATGTTCCAATAAGAGATGTGTCAAACTTTCAAAAATAAATCAACTAATTTTGTTATTTTTTATGGTAAGGTTTATTCGATCTTCCCACTTTACGTTTGAGTCTAAAATTATTCCTAAGTATTTAATTTTATTGGAAGTTTTCAATGAGTAACAGTTTATTGTGCAGTTAGTTTTGTTATGTTCTCTAACCCGCCCGCGTCTATAATGTAACGATGGTCTATATTGCTCTTGAAATCTTCCATATCTCCGTAAATACATTTGAAAATAAATCAGTATTTTTGGTATTCCTAAAACACATTTTTAAAGCCAATAATTTTTTTTTAAATTGTGGCTATTCTCGGTAAAATAATAAAAAAAATATGTTTTTATACATCAACCCAGTTCGACAATAAATGCAACAGATAATTTAAAATTTCTTTGGTATAGACAGAGAAAACACCTGGAGAAGAGCCGCCTTTCATGTTTTCTATTATATGTTGTATTTCGGAGTGAGTAGTTTTTAAAAAAACGAATAGTGTATTTTGGTTTTGTGTATTACTGGTTGCGGGTTTAGGCAAGTGTAGAGGCTTTTTCAGCGAGGTTATTTTCTACTTTAGAGAAATAATAATTAAAAATGTTTGCTGTTTGTTTAGGGTCTCTGGATACATCTATAATATTATGTTCGTGTTTAATTTATTTAATAGTATTATTTTTTTCTTGTTTTCGATTGCATAATTTACCGTTTTTCAAATATCTTTCAGAATGTTTTCGGAAGTAGAAATAATTTTTATAAAGAAGTCGTTTTTACTTTTTTTAATGAAACTCGTTAATTTAGTTCTATATTTTCTTAGAAAGTTCTTGACTTTTTCATCATATGAATATTTTTTATATAATTTTTCTTTTTCTCTAATTGATTTTATAAGACCGCAAGTGATGATCCAAGGTTGTAGACGTCTGAATTTGGAAATTGTGTATAATGATACCTCTGTTGTTAAGTTTTTTATTAAACATATTGGAAAATTTTTCAGCATTGTTGGAATGTTATATTGTATAGGAAGTTTCTGCTTTGATTTTTCATCTAATATCGAAAAACTGTTTTTTGTTTGGTAATTGGAACATTTCTTTCCGTTTTCATTTTATTATTATAAAAATATAAATAATTATGGTGGTCATTAATATTTGTTTGCCAAACTATTGTTTTAGTTTTATAAAAGTTTTGTAATTTTACATTTTCCCAAAGATGATATAAGCAGGAAAATTTTTGCCCGTAAATTTCTCTAGTATTTTTGTTTGTTACTCCTACTAACATCATTAAAAGCGGAATATGTTGTTTATGGGCATTTTTGACTAACTTTTATATTTGATTTATATGTTTTCACTGAGCAGCGTCCTCGATCGTGACTTCCAGAAGCCTCCAGTCAGGTTGTAAGGCTGATCGGCTTGTTTGCTTCCTTCGTTATCACGCCAAGGATTGGTTTGCCGTTTTGAGAGAGATTGAGGTGTTGAGAGGTTCTCTTTCTAAGTAAAACACTTGTGCTTTGGCTTGATATGGTTACTACTTAGTTTATTCAAGGAATAATTCACAAACAAGTGGGTAGACTTAAAACTCAGAAAGAGAAGCGAGAGTTGATTGATAATGAACATAGACTGAATGATAATGTAGAATTGAATCCTAATTTGGAATCACCACCCTATTTTTAAACAAAACAAAATTTGACGTGACCTCAGACACAAGATATTATAGACGCGAAATTCATGACAATATTACACTATGACGTGCCATAGACAAACATATTTAATATAAAAGGTGGCATAGACAGTAAAAAATAATGTGAAAGGCTCTACACACCAAGATTATAACATGAGAAAGTGAGAGAGCTTAGGCTTGACTGAATTTAAATATAAAACAGGACAATCACAAGATACGACACGCAACATTCACCAATCCCAGATTTCTAGAAATCGGGATTTCTTTCAGTTCAGAAATTCTGGGACTAATTACGATAACATGAACTCATCAACTAAGCGTGCTAAGGTAAGTTTTTAGATTCTCACGGCCAAAAGCATTTTTGTTGTTTGTTTTTGGGGTGTTATGCCGTGTTGCGCTAACTCATTCTTTAGCCGACGTTTCGGACAGCGTTGCAGTGTCCATCAACAGGACACATCCGGTAGATCCGAAGATGTGTAAATTTTGGTTGTCGAGTTTGTGCTTACTTATTTGTGGCCTGGGCCCGTCCAAGTGCGAAATGCCAATTCTTCGGAACCACCACCAAAATCCAAGATCTACTGAGGTCTGCAAAGACTAAGTTTCCTCTGGAAGCAGATGGAGTGTACAAACTCAGCTGCTCTGGTTGTGACAAGGTTTATGTAGGCCAGACAGAGCGGACGATTTCCAAAAGGATAGCAGAACACACATTTTTTTTTATTTTTTTTTATTGTTTAACTTATAACATTGTTACATTGTACATAAAATTAGGTAATAATAAGTAATAGTGTAAAACATATGTTGTTGAAATTCTACTCCACTGAAGAGTGCTAGCTCTTGAGCTTGGCGTAGGAGTTATTTGACAATTATTTCATGTTTATATCAGTAATTAACATTATTACAGTACAATAAATATAAACTTAAAAAGGGATTGTGACGTTAATTTTTGTTGTAACATGAATTGAAGTTATAACATTTGATAGGTGATATTAATTTTTTTTAAAGATAAATTTGACCTTCTTTTTGAATAAAATAAAATCTGGTATTTTTTTCACTTCTTCGGGAAGACTATTAAAATATCTTATGCCTTTGTAAATGTAGTTATTGTGCATTTGTTGTGTTGAAAATAGAGGAATTTGGATGTTAAAATTATGCCTTAAGGATGAGTTAAATTTTTTTTTTTTACTACAGTTTCTTTATATATTTGTAATATTGCATCTTTTTTATAGAGGTCTTCAATTTTTGGTACTTCGAAAATTTTTAACAATGATGCTGAAGAGAAAGTTGTTTTTTTTTTCAAAATAACTTTGATAATTAGTTTTTGTACCACTTTAACAGAGCTTCAAAATTTTTCATATGCACCTCCCCACCCAATGATTCCATACTGAAGTAATGATTGGACTAGTGCGTAATAGACTTTTTTCAGGTTGTTTATCTTGAGAACATTTCTTAATCTAATGAATATATAGATACATTTTCTAATGCGTTTAACAAGTTCACATATGTGTCTGTTCCATTTCATATGTTGGTCTACAATTACACCGAGGTATTTTATTTCAGTTGTTTGGTTTAGTATGGTACATGATTTATTACAAACATCTTTGTTACATTTTTTGTTGTGTATTATTATATGAATGTTGGGGTTAGTTTTGAATTTATTTATTGTGAATGGTATATAAACTGTTTTTTTTGCGTTAATTGTAAGTAGATTTGTATCGAACCAGTTTTTTAGAATTTGGATGTCATTATTTGCATTTTCATTTACAATTTTCCAGTCATTACCTTTAATTATGATAATTGTATCATCTGCGTAAGATATAACTGTTCCACTGAGGTTTTGTTTGAAAATATCGTTTACGTACATGATAAAAAGTAAAGGACCCAAAACAGTACCTTGTGGTATCCCAAAATCACTTGTGAGTGGTAGACTAGATGCGTGATTAATTTTTATAACTTGTGTTCTTTGGTGAAGATAACTTTTTAGCCAACTTAATGCTGTGTCATTAAAACCTACGATCTTTAATTTTTGTACTAGTTTGACATGAGATATGCTGTCGAAGGCTTTTTGGAGATCAACAAAAATACCAACACATTTTAATGTTTTGTCTAAAGCGTCTTGTATGGTACTAGATAATTTAGCGATGGCGTTTTTTGTGCTTTTGTTTTCCATGAATCCAAACTGATTTTCATGAATTATATTATTAATCTTTATGAACTGAGTTATTCTTTTTTTGGCAATTTTTTCAAATATTTTTGCAATGTTTGATAGTAAAGAAATAGGGCGGTAATTGGTTGGTTCTTCCGGATTGCCGGTTTTAAATATTGGTATAGTTACAGATTGTTTGTACATGGATGGAAAAACTCCGCTTTGAAAACTTGTATTGATTATATGAGTTAATGGTTTTGATACTTGTGTTTTTATACATTTCAGTGTTTGTATTGTGACCCCATCAAAACCAGGGGCAGAACCTCCTTTCATACCTGTAATAATTTGTTCAATTTCTTCTGGTGTTGTTGGTTGAAATAATTCAAATTTATGCTCATTATTTACTGTAGTATTTGGGTCATTTGGGGTAAGGCCTTGTTGGATTTTTTTAGCGAGGTTTTTTCCTACATTATCAAAAAAATTGTTAAATACATTTGCGGCTTCTAGAGGTTTATCTTTACAGCAGATTTTTGAATCATTATGATTTACATTGTTGATTGTTTTATTTTTTAAATGTTTTTTTATCGACAATTTCATTTATGATGGACCAAATCCTTTTACTGTCATTTCCAGATAATTCAAGTTTTTGTTTGTAGTAGTCATCCTTTGTGTTTTTTATTAGATATATAAGTTTTTTTTTATAAGCTTTGAAATGTTTTTGTAATGTTATATTTTCCGGTTGTTTTGTATATTGTTTGTAGAGTGTTTCTTTGTGTCTAATTGAGATGATTCATCCGTGAGTTATCCATGGTTTGATTGACTTTAGTTTTGAAGATGTTTTGTTAGATTTAATATTTCTACAAGCATTTATGTGAAAACTCAGTTTTTTATCAAATATTTTGCAGCATTCTTCTACATCGTTACATTGATATATTTCTTGCCATTCTTTTTCGTTACTTAATATTTTAGTGAGAGAATTTATATTAATACTATAGTTGTATTTATCAGTATTATTAACGTTCGTTGTGGTTGGTAATGAGAGGTTTTGATGTTTGTAGTCATAATTAAATATACATGCAAAATGATCCGTTACAGATGTTTTAATTACCGCAGATGATATATTTTGTATATCTTTGGTGTTTGTGAATATGTGATCGATACAAGATGGTCGTTGTCCGATAATGTTTCTGGTGTATGAATTTATACATGAAATGTAATTTAATTCTGCTAACATATTTAAATAGTTATCTTTATCGTTAGAGGAGTAGTCATTAGCGATATTTAAGTTAATATCTCCGATGAGTATTGTTTTTTTGTTTCTATGTTGTTGTAATATTTTTTTAAATTCTTCTATGTATGTGGTTATAGCAGAAGAGTGTGTCCGATAAATAGCAATGATATTAAATGAATAATTCATAAAATTTATCTCTAAGTTTAATAAATTGACATTATTCACCATTATTTCATTTACACTTGTGACAGCGTAAATATTTGATACAAATATGGCGACGCCGCTATTTCTGTTAATTTTAAATTTTGTTGCATAGTACGAGTAACCCGGTATATTATAATTAATTTCACTCGATGAATGCGTTTCTGATAATATTATACAGTCAAGTCTATTTAATAGTTATTAGAAATTCTTGGAAATTTTTTTCCAAAGATCTAACGTCATGTGTATTATTATTAGGCTGGCTGTAGGTTTTATATCTATAAAATCGTTTGTATTATTTACCGTGTCAAAAATCCTTTCGTCTATTTTATATGAATTATCTATTGCGTTTATTATAAAGTCGTTCATTTTGAGGTAGTAATAAAATTAACAATAATGTTGGCGCTGGGAATACACTTCACATTTGCAATTATAATATTATATGTGTTGGCTTGTACATTATCACTGCGTGTTAACTTTTTGCGGGCGGGCTTTTCGTAATATTTTTTTGAAAATATTGTGCATATTATTTAGGTTTTCGTTACACTTGTAATTAATAATATGCATCATTAGTCGTAATCGATGCGATCCCTCGCAATTTTCAGCATTTTGTTTCTATAGTTGCACCTAATACTGTTGGCTGCGTGGTCCGTGGTGTTTTTTTCTCCATATTTAGAATTTTGTCTGGTGCAGTTTACACATGCTGGTACTGTTTTTTCTCTTCCCGGACATTTTGAAAGGATGTGATCGCCCATGCAGTGTGGGCAAATTGGAGGGCTGGTTCGGTGTAGGCATCTTTTAGCCGAATGCATGAACATACAGCAATGAAAACATTGAGTCAGTGGATCGCAATCTTCAATTTTTACTCGTTGAAACTGTATATTTAGTTTACCGAGTGCAAGGAGACTTTTTCGCATTTTGCCACTAGTTTCCATGATGTAGCTAGTGAACTGGCGCTGCTTTTCGTTTATGTTTGTGTTTTTTATCTCCGTTATAAGTGTGATTTTGTTGTCTTCACTTTCCTCGTAAACATCTTCAATTCCTTCGTTCTGGGTAATTATTCCGCAAACTATTTCGTCTTCAGTAAGATTGGATTTTAATCCTTTTATTATTATTTTTGGTCTTTTCTTTTGAATTTCATTTACCACCAAATCGGTTTTCAGTTTTTTTATTTCGGGGGTTAAGGTATTTGCATATTCCTTTTTTGGGCATGATATTATTATTTTTTCTTCTTTTGTTTTTCTCAAACCATTTATTCCTGTCTTTATGTTGCTTTAATTTATTTCTTTTTTTATTATCTTTTCAATTTCTTCTGCTTTAGCATTATTTTTGGTCGACGAAATGATGATTGAGAATCTCTCTTCTTCTCGAGGAGTGACTTTGGTTGTTGATAATACCTGTGCATAGGATGGTGTTGATGCGCTTTTCATTATTTTTTCAAAGTTTCCCACCATTTGGTCGTTTTTTTCGATAAGTTTGTCTTGTAGTTGAATTATTTGTTGTTGCATTTTTAATATTTCAGATTTCACTTCATTGTCAAGATCAATAATAATTTTTTCGATATTAGTTTTGGTTTTCGAGTCTTTAACGGTTTGTATTTTTTGAACTTCATTTTTTAGCGTATTCAACAACTCTTCTACCGTCATGAAAGTGTTACGTTGCGGTGTAACGAGAGCGCGAAGACAGTACCGTGCGGGCTGCCGTTACGAGCGTAAGATTAATACTGAGACATGTGTCACATCTTCGGATCTACCGGATGTGCCCTGATGATGGACACTGCAATGCTGTCCGAAACGTCGGCTAAAGAAGGAGTTAGCGCAACACGGCATAACACCCCAAAAACAAACAACAAAAATAAGCGTGCTAAGTTTAGCTCAAAACGAGTTTTAATATTTTTTCGAAAATTCGGTTTTCCTGAAAATCTACATACAATACTATAAATAGCACTCTGGTATACCCAAAAGCCACGAGCCAACACTGCTCCTCATTGCCCAGAATACTAATGAAGGGTAATAATGTGAATTTTTCAGTGGACATCTTCAATTTATCATCTACATACAAAAGATTGGTAGTATAATTTATCATTGAAGAAGAGTATGATTTAAAATCTATTAGTCATACAATTTATGCACGCATTTTAAAAAGACTTTCTGAATTTTCATTAATATTAATATTAAAATTGCCAGCATCGAAACAGGTTTTATCTTGTAGTGTAAATAAAATATTTTTCATTTGGTTCCTAAATAATAAAATATTGGATTCGTGTGTTCTGTAAATGGCAATTATATGATTAATATATTTATCGAGTTTTATTTCAATTAGAATGCAGTTAGTAAGAAATATCGGGTGTTCTAAAATAGTGACAATACTGAATTTAGTATAAATGAACACTGCAATTCCGCTATTGTTATTAATGTTTATTGTTGTCGGGATGAAATTACAGTTTGGTAGGTGATAGGCGGGAGAATCATCATTTGTGAATGTCTCTGTTAACACTATGCATTTCGGTTGAATTTTCAAATTATTGATTTTAATAATGAACTCATCGAAATTGCTGGATATACATCGAATATTTTGGTGAATTATTGATAAACCGTTGAAATTTGGGGGAAAACATAGTTACAAGTATTAGTGGTTGTACATTCGTATATCCGAATTTCGAAAATATTTTCTAATTTATTGTTTTGATATGAAATCAAAATTTTTAATAAGTATGGTTGATGGTTTGTTTTTGGGTAATATCAGTTTATTTCGAATCGTACTAGATTTTTTGTTGAGCAATGTTTGACATGAAATTTCTTAACTTAATTTCTAAATGTTTGGTAGGTGATCTGTTGGGTAATTTAGTTTTTTCTTTAGATTGGAAACCCACTAGTTGGCACATTTGGGGGGCGGTCCAGATTTTACATCCCTGGTATTGGTGGTCTTCGGCGCAGTGCATACATTTTGGATTCTTTATTTTATTAAGGCATTTATTTGCAGTATTTCCAAATCTCAAACAGTGGTAGGATTGTGTTAAAGCATTGCAATATTCTATATATATTCTGAAAAATCCTAAATTAATATGTTTTTTCCTTATGAGGAAGTTTCTCATAATTCTGTTTGTTTTAACAATTGTATTATGACACCTGACCTTCACCCGAAATATTTCTTGATATGGTTCTGCCATTATTTTGGCAAACTTAGTCTGCTAGGAATTCTTCTACCTCTAATATTATTCGTTTCAAAGCCTTTAAATATTACAGATGGTATTTTCCTTTATTTATTTTTCCTATATATCAACACCTTTTTTAAAATGTGTTTTGTACTAACATATTCTTGTATTTTCTGTTTATGTATTTTTATATTGTCTTTTTACACCCTCTAAATGTGTTTTGTGCTTATATATTATTGCTTTCCTGTTTTTGTTATATTTATATTAATATACAAATTATATTAGTAATTTTCCAAAAAACTTTTGTTTCTGTAATAACTATATTTATTTACATTATATATTAATCATTAAAAAAAACTTGCATTAAAATTTATATTTTATGCAATACAACCAAAGTAGGAATCGTTGCTCCATTCATAAAAGACCAAAGAAATTCGCTTTTCTGATAAGGAAACCATGACCTTAAATATAAAATCTTGTTTAATACATTTGTATAAATTTTACTTATGTTAAAACGAAATACAAACATCCACTGTGTTTTTCATTTTTCTGTTAAAGCAAGGAAATTTCAAAATTCGATACTTTCGTTAAAAGCATATAACATATAATACGTGAATATTATTCATATTTCATATTTGATAACCTTATAATAGTTCTGCATTAATTTAAAAGCTATCAAATTTTAAGTCAGTTTTGTTTATTTTTACGACAGATTGTTTATCTCAGAACAACCAGATTTCACCTGACAGCACTGTCCTGAGAAAATAAGCTATAAATAAAAATACTTTAAGCTCATTTTCGCATAACATCACTTTGTCGAATGGATCTTTCTTATTGTGAGGGAGTATTTCCACATTTCAAACATGTTTATTTTTATAATCATATTTTTGTCTTGTGATTGGGGTAGGCTCCGAATAAGAATTATATTGTCTACGGTTAAGCCGTTTTTTAGTTTTTTCTATCCTGTGTGACGTAGTTTTTGCAACACATAAAATTTGTCTATTAGCATATCTATGGTTAAATAGAAGACTAATTTACTTGGTACAAAAAGCCCGAAGATATCGATCTAGTGAGTTGTTTATTTATGCTACGGCCTATCTGTCAAATGAACAAGACGCTTTACAGCTTGATGTGTTGTAAATATCAAATGTGCAATCCCTTGTGATCATTGAACAGCTAACTGTGAGTAAGAAGATAATGTGAGTACCCATTTACTTTAAATATTACTGGATTAATCCGAGAGTTATGCCATCGATCGTGTTCCATATTCTGTGTTCAAATTAATTGAGGTTATGTGCGTCTTCACGCATTGTGCCTTACATACCATTTAGTTTAGTTAAGCGGTTTTATCAATCTGGTTGAGTTAAGCCGAATGTTGAACCATGTGGAGATGCGTTGTATGTGATATGTGGCGTGGCTATTAAGGAGAACGGTTAGAACATCTAATCACATAATCGTTCAACCAAGTTGGATCATCTGTATCGTGGTTGAATCAACCTTTCTCAGTCGGCATAGGGAGCCGTCGTACGTAATTGTTTGTAAGCGTACATTTAACTAATAAAATAAAATAAAAAATGTCAGGCATGACAAAAGGACGTGAAGTTTTGAAGGATTATTTGAGATTATAATGTATAATGATTTGACTAACTTTGGGTATACTTCAAGCAAGAATTGCTCTTATAGAGATGCCAGGAACGAAGTTCTTGTTATATTTTTGGATAAGTTCAAATGTATTTAAAAGTATGTAGCGAATTAAACAGTATGATTGGAAAATTTATTACATATTTTTAATAAGCATTTACTTTGTGAATCGTCATAATTTATAATAAAAGATATAAATTTGTTATAGACCACTATAATTTTAATTGTACTGTACCGGTTTCGGAAGCACCCTTCTTTCGTCAGGAGAATATTAAAAGTTTTAATATTCTCCTGACAAAGGAAGGGTGCTTCCGAAACCGGTAGAGTACAATTAAAATAAAAGTGGTCTAAAACAAATTTATATCTTTTATTGTAACATTTATTCGTTCACAGAATTTAATTCGTTCCTTGAGCCATTTTTGTGTCGAGGTTCGTTTTTTTTTTCCTTTCAAGCTTATGGTTAACGAAGCTTCAAGAGCGGTCACATTTTTTTTATGAAGTAGGAGTCATGTTGTATGTACTCTCCAGATAAAAAAAAACTGACCAAATGGCGACCCATAATCTAACCTATACCGTATCGTTACCTAACCTAACCGAGCCTAGTGGTATTTTTAAAAGGGGACAAACTTAGTATTGGGTTTCCATTTGAGTTGATTTTATTATTGATGACTTGGCCATTAATGTTTCGCAAATAAGTTTTTAAATATAAGATTCTTCGAATTCGCGAACAGAAGGTTCAAGTTCCCTTATTATTAGAGCCTTGCTGTACTTATTAATTAATATTTATTAATTAACCAATTACCATCACATAACAGCAGTGCCATGGACCTTCCCAACCAAGAGAATTTTTCCATCAAGACGGAACCAGGATACCAGGAAGTAGGCGCAGGTGAAATGCCGTATATGGATATAGACATCCACCTTCCGGATGTAAAGAAGGAATGTTTGCAGTATGCTGGGAGTGTTCAGCCAACTAGTAAGTTGCATTAAGTATATTATCACAAAGTAGTTTCAGACGACGCAGTCAGGACAGCTGCTTGTTTTCTCCTTCACCTCTTGTCGTCCATCAGTACGTTTCATTTTACATTTGTCATATTGCTTTGCAGGAAACTGTCGAACTAAGAAAACGTGAAATGTTAATTCCTAGTTCTTCAAGCAGTTGCCATGCCATATTTTACCACTTAAATAAAGTATCTCTTTTAAATGTTCTCCATTCCAAAAATAATTTAAGATTATAAGATTTGTATGTAAAGTGTATTTTTGTGTTATAAAAGATCATTCTATATCATGACTTATCACGGTGATATCGGAATTTTTTTGTCCTCCGCTGTTCGTGTCTCTAGAAAATTCCTGTGCTGAGATGAGCACATTACAATTCTAAGTGAACTTAATCAAATAAGTACATTACATAACATAAAAAGATGGATTATATCGAATATGGGCTTTCTAAGGTATGATGACCGAATGACAGAAGCTACGATGAGAGTAATCCAAATTCACCTCTCTCAGCTACTATACACCAACAGACAATGTATAATGTTAATAAGTGAAAATAATTACAAATTTTCCTTATTTACCCTTCCTTCGTGATTTTTCAATAGTATATTTAATGCATTCGTTAATGGTATCGTCATTTTATTACGAAAATTATTTAATTTTGTTTTTCACTAGCACTTTCTCGGAAATGGTCTTTTGCAGTCTAAAGTTCTTGTTAAAACAAATATTTGTGTTAAAAAAAGTTTTTCTTACAGGTAATCACTTGGGGATGACATTTTTTATTTGTTTTGTGGTTAAAAAGGGAATTATTCTTTTAAATAAATTATATTGTATTAATTGCCATTGAAATTTGTACCCGCAAAGGCTATGTTACTGCAAACAGCTGGACATTCAGCAGATCTTTACATATTATTGTGATGATGTTTTGTTATTCCAGGTAGCATTAATGTGGAGACTGTTCCGATCCAGGCAGGACACAGAGAAGAAGACGGAGGTGGGATTCCTTATACGGAAATAGACATAGACCTGCTGGATGTTAAAAAGGAATGCTTGGAGCACTCTGAAAGTATTACCCAGACTTCAGGTAAAATTACTTTTGTTGTGTCTGATTTGTTTTTATAATTTTCTTGTTTTTTAAAGAAATAACTTATTTAGCTTTATCTACCATCTTTTCAGGCTTACTATCGGACCTGAAGACGCATCCTGGAGGAAAACCTTATTCATGTTCGTTCTGCAGCTATTCATGTTCTCTTAAGATAAATTTGGCACGTCACATGTTTACCCATACTAGAGAAAAACCTTATTCATGTTCCTTCTGCAGCTATTCATGTTTTCAAAAGGGAGATTTAAAACGTCACACGCTTACGCATACTGGAGAAAAACCTTATTCGTGTTCCTTCTGCAGCTATTCATGTTCTCTTAAGATAAATTTGGCAGGTCACATGATTACCCATACTAGAGAAAAACCTTATTCTTGTTCCTTCTGCAGCTATTCATGTTTTCAAAAGGGAGATTTAAAACGTCACACGCTTTCGCATACTGGAGAAAAACCTTATTCATGTTCCTTCTGCAGCTATTCATGTTATGATAAGAGAAATTTAAAACGTCACATGCCTACGCATACTGGTGAAAAACCTTATTCATGTTCGTTCTGCAGCTATTCATTTTCTCAAAAGGGACGTTTAAAACGTCACATGCTTACGCATACTGGAGAAAAACCTCATTCATGTTCCTTCTGCAGCCATACTTGTTCTCAAAAGGGAAGTTTAAAACGTCACATTCTTACCCATACTGAAGAAAAAACTTATAAATGTGCATTCTGTACCTATTCCTCTGCTCTTAAGGGAAATTTAATTCGTCATATGCGTACCCATACTGGAAAAAAACCTTTTTAGCCATAAGATAAAACCCATAGCGATTTCGTTGCAACATAATTCTAAGAATATAAATAATATTTGTCACATTAATTTCTACCATCGTAAAATTAATAATAACAGTAGCATACAATTACTTGTCCGTACATTCATTGTGCATCTAAGAATTGTGGCTGTTAATTATTGAAACCCATTTCTGTACCCAACCTTAGAATTTACTATGAATTATTTAAATAAAAATCTTATTATAATGTGATTTGACTTTCGTGTTTGTCTACGTTGATTTAAAAAATAAAGTTGTTGTCAAACAAGTATTTGTGAATTGTATCGAAATGCACTTTTTTATTTTGTGGAACACAACGCTTGTTATAACCTACGTTTTCGTAGATAACGTTAATTTATATATTTGGTTGAAATAAGCTATTGCTTAACAATAATAACTAAAAGATTAATTCATATTCGTACGCAATATTTTTTTAAATATAATTAAAGAGTTCACAGAATATAATCATTTATATTTACTAAAATAATTCGCATAATAACTTTTGACCGCTTTTGATTTTTTTATGTTTCTCTTCTATAGAAGCAGGCGCTCGTGTTTATAAAAGTGGTAAGCATTAATATAAAGAAAAATACGTGTTTTTAATTAATTATGATTTACGGAAATAAGATTATTAAAAAATATATTTATATATAAATAAAATAAATCAAATTTATATCAATTATGAAGATAATTTCATCATTTTTGTATTTTTACACAGAATTTTTCTTTAATCGCTTTTAGTGGCTGTTTATCGTTTTCGATTTTTTGACATATTCGGGTGGGCTGTTGAAGCATTTTTTCCTCAAATATATGTAAATAAATAGTAAATATATGTTGAGCAAAAGTGGTGTTACATTTTTGTGTTTGATATATATGTTTTTTGTAAGTATTACCAAAAGCTTGAAAAGCTCTTATTATGTTTTCTTTTATTATTTTAATAATTAGGTTTTTTTCGGAAAAGATCATTAAATTTGAAACTGTAAACTCTTCAAAATTCTGGTGTATTGGATAATCTCTTGGTTTTTTATTATTAAACTTTGTACACTTTCAACAGCGAGTAGATTTATTTTTAAAACCTTCTCAAATATTTTTTTAATTGTGGCGATTCTAGGTAAAATAATAAAAAATATGTTTTTATACATCAACACAGTTCGACAACAAATGCAACAGCAAATTAAAAAAATTCTTTGGTATAGACAGAGAAAACACCTGGAGAAGAGCCGCCTTGCATGTTTTCTATTATATGTTGTATTTCGGATTCATTGGTTTTTTAACACTAGAAAGACCGAAGCGGTCATTTTGACCGTTTCTCGATGTAATATGACGATACTTTGCTTAAAATTTATGGTAATCATCTGATTTTTTTTTTACTTTTCATGATTCATGATTTAACGACCATGGTGAAAAAAACAGGTACGTACCTTATTTATTTAACGAAATATAATGATTTATACCTACGAAGACCGCCGCGGTCAATGTGACCGTTTGGGCCATTTTAAGCTGGGTTTGTTTAGGATCCAAATGTTTAGGATTCTTTATCCAAGATATGCTCGCGGGGCTTATAATGCTAGCCACCTGGATATTGACTTATTATGGTTGACATTATGGGGACCTCCCATATTCAATGAAACTATGAGTAAGAACAGGTTCAAAAAAATTATGAAATATTTGCGTTTTGATTTACGAACTACGAGATCTTCACGACTGGCAACTGATAAATTTGCACCAGCATCGGCAATTTGGAACAAGTTCTTATAAAACTGTAATCTGTGTTACGTTCGTGGTGAAAATTTGATGGTCGATGAACAGCTTTTTCCTAGCAAAACTCGTTTTCCGTTTACTCAGTATATAGCAAATAAGCCTGACAAATTTGGAATAAAGTATTGGCTTCTAGTGGACGTAGAAACTAAATACCTATGTAATAGATTTCCATATTTAGGTAAAACTGTGGAACGTTAAAATGAGTCATTACCAGAATATGTAATAATGAAACAACCGTTTCTCAAAAAGGGACGAAATATCACAACTGACAATTTTTTTACTTCGATGAAGCTGGCAGAGAAATTATGAACTGAATAAACAAGTATTGTCGGACAATGAGAAGGGCCTGGAGAGAAATACCAGCAGTTTGTTTGGAAGTAGAAGGTGGCCTGTGCACGTTTTCTACAACATACTTGATCTAACCGCCATAAATGCATGGATAATTTATAAAAAAATATATCTCGTCACAATTTTATTCTATAGCTTGTTGGAGTACTAAGGACAGCATATACAAATAGCAGAGCTGGTCCAGTTGTATTTGCTCCTGAAAAATTGACAGAAAGGGAACCGGAAAATAAAACTTCTAAAAGACAACAGTGTCAAATTTATAAAAAATGAAAAAAAAATAAAACAACTGACACATATGATAATTGTAAGAAATCTGTTTGCGGAAAGTGCCTCGGATATTATTAAAAAAAAAAAAACAGTTTGTACTAAATGTGCACCTAATTAATTAAAGTTAATCATTTTAATATATAAATATTGTTTAATTTATTTAATATTATGCCAAATATTATACAACTACAATAATAATAAACTCGCATGTTATCAGCGGTCAAAATGACCGCTGTGGTCTTTATAGGTATGGAGCAGTAACCGGTCTTTCTAGTGTTAATAAACGGATAGTGTATTTCGGTTTTGTGTATTACTGGTTGCGGGTTTAGGCATGTGTAGAGGCTTAGAGATTTTTTCAGCGATATTATTTCCCACTTAAGAAAAATATATTTTTTAAATTGTTGCTGTTTGTTTAAGGCAGTGTTTCCCACGATGGGCGAACGCCCCACCGGTGGGGCATAACGCCTCATAGGTGGGGCATAATGCCTCATAGGTTGAGCACCGGTAGGTACTAAAGTCTAGAGCAGTGTTTCCCACGGTGCGGCATAGCGCCTCAGAGGTGGGGCATAGCGCCTCATAGGTTGAGCACCGGTAGGTACTAAAGTCTAGAGCAGTGTTTCCATAGGTTGAGCACCGGTAGGTACTAAAGTCTAGAGCAGTGTTTCCCACGGTTAGGCATAGCGCCTCAGAGGTGGGGCATAGCGCCTCATAGGTTGAGCACCGGTAGGTACTAAAGTCTAGAGCAGTGTTTCCCACGGTGGGGCATAGCGCCTCAGAGGTGGGGCATAGCGCCTCATAGGTTGAGCACCGGTAGGTACTAAAGTCAAGAGCAGTGTTTCCCACGGTGGGGCATAATTCGTTTCAATTCAAATGTCAATTCGTTTCCTATGGTGGTTTTAACTCTAACGCGTATCCTACAAACTCTGGTGTGCCGCAGGGTTCCAATTTAGGACCCTTATTGTTTCTAATTTTTATAAATAATATTCGGGGAAAAATCAAATTCGTCCGTTTTTTACTTTTTGCAGATGATATTAAACTGTTCTTAAGAATAAGATCATTAGAAGACTGTAAAAAGCTCCAGGAAGATATAAATGCAATTATTGACTGGAGTATTGACAGCAAACTCGGTTTCAACTTCCAAAAATGCTCAGTTATGTGTTTTACAAGGTCACAAAAGATCGTATATTTTAATTACAAAATGAAAGATACATCACTAAAGCATACGGTGACTTATAAGGACTTAGGAATTGTGTATGACGCTCGCTTAACATTTCACGCTCACATTGAAAAGATCTGTAAATCAGCTACAAGAATGTTAGGTTTTGTCATACACAATTCAAAGGAACTGACAAACCTTGCAGTCATTAGGCTGCTTTACTTTAGCTTAGTGCGTAGCATTCTCGAGAGTGGATCTCAGGTATGGGGGCCAGAGGACACTGTCTATGTACTAATGGTCGAGAAAATTCAAAAGAATTTTTTACGATACCTCTATATGAGAGAGTTTGGTTTTTACCCATGGCTGTTTCCAACAGCATTTATCTCGGGAATGCTGAATATCTGCAGCCTTAGTTCCAGACGGGACGTCGCATTATTGATGATGGCTTACAAGCTTCTGAATGGTTTAGTATCAATTCCAGACATTCTGTCAAAAATAGGACTTTATGTCCCGGATAATTTCACGAGAGGCCGCCAACACAGGCTTTTAATTCTTCCCAGGTCCAGAACTAACTTACCAATGGTGATGCCCCTGGGAAGACTCACTAGGTTAATTAACTCCCTTCCAGCTAACTTGGATATTTTCCATATGTCCTACAACGACTTTAAGCGCGAAATATTGTATTTGTTTTAACTGTATACTTATGTATAATTTTTTTTCCATATTTTGTTTACCGCTTTTGCATATGTTTTAACTGTATACTTATGTATAAAATTTTCTTCAATAATTTGTTTACCGCTTTTGCAATGTATTGGTTTTTGTACTGTTTTTGCAAATAAATAAAATAAAATAAAAAAAAATAAAAATAAAATAGCGCCTCAGAGGTGGGGCATAGCGCCTCATGGGTTGAGCACCGGTAGGTACTAAAGTCTAGAGCAGTGTTTCCATAGGTTGAGCACCGGTAGGTACTAAAGTCTAGAGCAGTGTTTCCATAGGTTGAGCACCGGTAGGTACTAAAGTCTAGAGCAGTGTTTCCCACGGTTAGGCATAGCCCCTCTGAGGTGGGGCATAGCGCCTCATAGGTTGAGCACCGGTAGGTACTAAAGTCTAGAGCAGTGTTTCCCACGGTGGGGCATAGCGCCTCAGAGGTGGGGCATAGCGCCTCATGGGTTGAGCACCGGTAGGTACTAAAGTCTAGAGCAGTGTTTCCCACGGTTAGGCATAGCGCCTCAGAGGTGGGGCATAGCGCCTCATAGGTTGAGCACCGGTAGGTACTAAAGTCTAGAGCAGTGTTTCCCACGGTGGGGCATAGCGCCTCAGAGGTGGGGCATAGCGCCTCATAGGTTGAGCACCGGTAGGTACTAAAGTCTAGAGCAGTGTTTCCATAGGTTGAGCACCGGTAGGTACTAAAGTCTAGAGCAGTGTTTCCCACGGTTAGGCATAGCGCCTCAGAGGTGGGGCATAGCGCCTCATAGGTTGAGCACCGGTAGGTACTAAAGTCTAGAGCAGTGTTTCCCACGGTGGGGCATAGCGCCTCAGAGGTGGGGCATAGCGCCTCATAGGTTGAGCACCGGTAGGTACTAAAGTCTAGAGCAGTGTTTCCATAGGTTGAGCACCGGTAGGTACTAAAGTCTAGAGCAGTGTTTCCCACGGTGGGGCATAGCGCCTCAGAGGTGGGGCATAGCGCCTCATAGGTTGAGCACCGGTAGGTACTAAAGTCTAGAGCAGTGTTTCTCACGGTGGGCGTACGCCCCACCGGTGGGGCATAGCGCCTCATAGGTGGGGCACCACGCTTCAGAGATGAGACACGTAGGCATTCCACATAAAGGGGAATACTCATCGGTCATACAAAAAATGCATGAGATGTACAAAATTGAAATATACGCCAAATTGTACTTAAAATATAATGAAACCCGTTAAAATTTCAATTATTATCTAAAAACACAGAAACTGTGCGAGATGTAGTTTTTTTTTTTTTTTTTTTTTTAATTTATTGAAACATTTAAACAAGGTTACAATTTTTTTTAACCATATAAACATCAATATATCAATCACTCTCCTAATAAAGCAGCTGCTTGTGTTTAGGAGAGGACAACAAAAAGATTTTTACATTTGTTTAAATTAAACAAAAAATATTAGTAATAAAACAAAAAATAAACACAAAAAATAACAATAAAAGTAATAAAAATATAGGTTAGTTAATAAATGATTCAAAGAATTTAAAAGGCAAAAACATATTTCTAAACAATAAGTAAAGTTATGAGGTGGTACAAGAGTATTTTAATTTAATTTTTTTTTTTATATATACTATGTAAAAAAAAATATATACACTATATTATATATTTATCCCCTCTCGTACTATGTTGATCTCGCGCGACGGTACGCCAGGTATATGTTGATCCGTTTGCATTTGTTGATCCACCCCGGATATGTTGATCCACTACCCAAGCTGGCATACATATGTAAATCCCTACAGATCAACTTGTGTCATCGAGATTTAGCTGTAAGCCACGCCCATTTTTCGGTCGCATATACATTTTACACGATTTATTTTGTTGATCTATATATTTCTGACAAACTTGACCGCTTGCATGTGTTGTAACTTGTAACCGCCAATTTCGCGCGCGTTGTGGTACTTTTTAGATTTCGTTAGAACATCCATATTCTATGAAAATGACTCTGTACTTAAAGAGGATAGACTGCCTCACGCGTATTTATATTGAAATGGAACTTTCAAAAACGTCAAATCCATGCTTAAAAAATCTTTTGAACTTGATTAAACAAAAATGTTACTTTAATGCATCATTTACTACGTTTCGTGACTTAGCAGGGGTGCCCGGGTTCATGGGGTGAGATTTGTCTAAGTCATTTTATAAGAGAAATTTTGAACATTGATTGAATAAAATTTTATTTTAATGTATCTTTTACCATCTCTCCCGACGTAAGTTTCTTGTAATGATTAAGTTGAAACAAAGCGTAATATCCATAATATGTGCCTATTAAAATTGCGGTGATTAGATTGGTGAGAATTTAATTTTTCAAATTTTAAATTGAAATTGCTGAAAAATTTATTCCAATTTGTTTTTTACTAAGCATGGCTAAAGTCATTTCAAGCACCGATTCCAACCAACGATGTTTTAGTATATGTTCGTCAATCAACAGGAGCCATAATTTCTGTACATCAGAGCCCTCGAGAATCATTACAATTATGTGTACCGCCGCCCCGGGAGCCATTTATTAGATAACCAATACACCTATCATTAGTCACCGCCAACGATTTAGCGAGATAGTTGTTTATTTTTTGTATTTTTTTACATCGTCTCCACACAGGAGGCCATAAGGAAAATCGTAACCCTCAAGGCCTATGTCATCTTTGTGAATGCTGTGTTGGGGGTATTTTGAAAGAAAGGAAGGTCAGTGAGTTCTGGGAAGGAAATAGGTATGGATGGGTGGGTAGTATTCTGGGGGTCAGTGTGTTCGAGTGATAAACATAAGATTCCAACTCTCCTACTGCGTTGCAAGGCGATGCGTTGAAAGAGGATTAATCGATCCGGCCCACCACGCATTTGGTAGGCAAGCGCATCCGCCGCCAAGAACCGAACAAACCTCACCCCATAAACCCGGGCACTCCTGCTAAGTCACCAAACATATCAAACTAAGGTGGCTCTCGACTAGCAATCCGAAGGTCGCGGGTTCAAATAAATTTTATTAAAATTAATTTGCACTATTTTACAATTAGTGTTTGGTTATATCTGAATAGCCAGGTACTCTCCCACCTTCCTCCTCGTCATCTCCTTTGAGGTCTCCTTTGAGGATGCCATAGTCTCACTGGCTCCAGACGGAAGTTTTTGTAAGTCTCCATATTCAAATTCGGCGGTATGATTTTTTTATGTGACACCTCTCACTAGAGCGCCCCTGTCTTTACACGTTAAATACATAGAAACTATGTCGCCAACCGGTTGGGCAGCGTTATGAGGCGGGTTAAGGTAGGGGCTGTAGGAATGAATTTATTAATGCTGGTCTTAAAGAGGCGCGAATTATATGGACGAGGAAAAACAGATGCTGATAGCTCGTTCCACATGCGAGCCGACTTACGGTAAAACGAGTCGGAGAAACGACCCGTTCATACATAGATAACATCAACTTTACTGTGAACCTGTGTTCCGCTCGTGTCCGTCAAGTATCACGCACGTGCACGGTGCACCGGGGATCAATGCTGCTAGCTTCTTTTAACAGGCTCTTATAAAATACCTGTAGAATAGACACAGCATACGCACATTTCGTCATACATGATTTTACTGCACATATGCCTCAGGGATTTCATTTCTACAGTATTCTGTCTACTTTCAGCCTTCTTCTGCCAATTCCATGCTTCATTTCCATATATTAGGGTAGGTACCAGCACTCCATTGTGGACTGCTAGCTTCGCTTCTTTGGACAGTTTTTAGTTAGCTCCAACCGCGTCCAATCATCCATTAATTACCCATTATGACCAAGAACCCGGCCTCCCCTACTAAGTCACGAAGCGTAATCAGGAGAGATGGTAAAAGATACAGGTTCAAAATTTCCTACATAACATTATTCCTTTTGCCGCCATTTTGGATTTTTATGGTCGAAAGGTATCCCTCAACCAGTTTCTTTCGATCCGGCCCGCCACGCAGTAGATGGGAAAACGCATCCGCCGCCAGGACCTAGACAAACCTCACCCTATGAACCCGTGTACCCCTGCTAAGTTATGATTTTTTTATGGATTTGTTTTTGCGAAATTTTCGTTTCGATCTAAATACGCATACATTTCTTATAAACAATTCAAGCAACACACGTCATTTTGATTTGAAACGGTACCATTTCACGGTCATTTCATGCGATATTCGACTCTAGAGACTAATACTTTGAGTTCAATATCACAAAAGATTACGGAATCACATAAAACCTTGTGATGAACAGTCCACCGATTGCCCCTTGATTGGTTCATTTAGTAAAACCATATATAGGGACACAGATCAACTTTGTCTAATAACTTCTTACCTGGATCAACATACTACGGGAATAGATCAATATATATGAGATCAACAAAATCTTTTGAACTTGATTAAACAAAAATGTAACTTTAATGCATCATTTACTACGTTTCGTGACTTAGCAGGGGTGCCCGGGTTCATGGGGTAAGATTTGTCTAAGTCATTTTATAAGAGAAATTTTGAACATTGATTGAATAAAATTTTATTTTAATGTATCTTTTACCATTTCTCCCGACGTAAGTTTCTTGTAATGATTAAGTTGAAACAAAGCGTAATATCCATAATATGTGCCTATTAAAATTGCGGCGATTAGTTTGGTGAGAATTAAATTTTTCAAATTTTAAATTATGATTGCTAAAAAATTTATTCTAATTTGTTTATTACTAAACATGGCTAAAGTCATTTCAAGCTACGATTCCAACCAACGATATTTTAGTATATGTTCGTCAATCAACAGGAGCCATAATGTCTGTACATCAGAGCCCTCGAGAACTATTACAATTATGTGTACCGCCGCCCCGGGAACCATTTATTAGATAACCAACACCCCTACCATAGGTCACCGCCAACGTTTAGCGAGATTGTTGTTTATTTCTTATATTTTTTACATCATATCCACACAGGAGGCCCTGAGGAAAATCGTAACCCTCAGGGCCTATGTCATCTTTGTGAATGCTGTGCTGGGGGAATTTTGAAGGAAAGGAAGGAGAGTGAGTTCTGGGAAGTAAATAGGTTTGATGGGTGGGTAGTAATCTGGGGTTCAGTGTGTTCGAGTGATATACATAAGAATCTAACTCTCCTACTGCGTTGCAAGGCGATGCGTTGAAAGAGGACTAATCGATCCGGCCCACCACGCAGTTATTAGGCAGGCGCATCCGCCGCCAAGCCCCTCACATACCTCACCCCATAAACTCGGGCACTCCTGATAAGTCACCAAACATATCAAACAACTTGGGGAGACCTATGGCAGAAGTGTGGGTTATCAAATAAATGGTTCCCGGGGCGGCGGTACACATACCCTCCTCCCAAATTGTGATAAACTTCTACTTTCAAATGTAAAACATAATTTAAAACGTACCTAAATGACGGCCTCCGTTATCGAGGGGTAAAGAGGGGCTCAAATAAATTTTACTAAAATAACTAAAGTGTTTGGCAACCAGATCTGAATAGCCAGGTACTCTCCCAACTTTCTCCCCGTCATCTCCTTCGAGGTTCACAATATCTTCAGTCTCACAACAACCCCAATTGGGGATGCCATAGCCTCACTGGCTCCAGACGGTACCAGTTGGGACTCTGGTGCGATATTCATTTTTTTTTATAATGAAAATAGAAAATATTGGTTCAGTATTATAATCAGATAATGATTAATACATCAGTGAATAACATTCATTTAACATGACCACCCAACGAGAGGCTGATTTGTTTCACAGTTTATGGATGACACGTGCAGTGCTATACTAATACCAGCTAGAGGAGAGCGTAAAACACTTCAATATTTTTTATTTAAATTTTGATAATTCCTCGATGCTTCATATTAATGTTTCATAAAAAAATACAAATCAAATCACACCACATCGGACAAAGAAGCCGATATGTTTTTATACACTAAAAACGTTTATTTGGATATTCTCTATATGAAAACTAATTTCGTTAAAAATTAATACTGTATTGAGAATTTGATTAGACCTAAACTTCGTTGATAAGATAATGCACCTGCGTGGCCGCCGGCCGGGATATAACAACACCCTGATTAGAATACATTTAATTGTTTTGTCTTTGCTTTTATAAATATTTTTAATTAATTAAAAACGGCTATGGAATTCCACGTTTTGCCACCGCGATACTATTGATTATTCACGGCTAAATATTTCAAAACGACTTATTAAAGATTCCAGAATGTATTTTATTTATTACTGTTCTAAAAATTTATCTGTTTCTTTAGACAAATTTTTTTTATGAAGTGCCTATAAACTACGTTTTATTACTTATCCACTGGAGCGATTTCTGACATATTTTAGACCGGTTGGTGGCCGAGTTGACATCGCGTTTGGGTCCTACCCAGGCATAGTGTGTTCAATTCCTGGGCTGGCTAAGTCCTCCATCACAACACAAGCAACATTTTCAGCTGACTGTGGTGGTAGTAGGAGATTTTCAAATATTGCCAGGTTATTCTTAACCCGGGAATGTTTGTCTTTCTTTTCAAAAAGTATTTTATATTGTTTCTGTTTTTATGTTTTCGGGGGATACAAGTACAATCGACCTAGTACTACTACAACTAAACCCCAGTTTTTTTTTAAAGTTTCTGTGAATACAGCTCCCAAGTCTTGCTCAAGTGCATGTCCGTCTGTAACACTTAGTCAATGTACTTATTTGTTCGTTGTCCTCTCGTTCCTAATGTGAAGATGCTATTTTAATTATAATTCATAAATGAGATTCCTGAGGCGTATGTGTGGTTAAACCATGTTTGATCGTGTGAGGAATGTGGAGATCCGCAAAGAGTGCAAGGCTGATGTAAGCGTAATGAGTAAGATTGAGAAAGGGACGCTTAGATGGTTTGGGCATGTAGAGCGAATGAGCGAAGATAGGAGTGTAAGAAGGATGGTGTAATAAGTGATGCGAATGCGAATGGTAGCAGAAGTCGGGGACGCCCGAGGAAGACATGGCACGATCAAGTGAATCAGATACTCGAGTCGGGCCATGTCAAGAGTCAGAATAATAGAAGAGTATTATGAGACGATGTATGAATGTGAATGAGGCCAGAAGTGTGTGCCAAGACCGAGTTGTTTGGCGGTCCGTCCTCTCTGCCTATCCCTTCGGGGAAACGGCGTGATGGTTAATTAGTTAGTTAGTTAAATATACACGTTGTTTGGGGGAAAGTTTTATCTCATTCATAAAAAAAAACTTTTTCTCCTTTTTTTATTGAGATTAAAGCAAACTATGATATTAACATAATTTTATTTTTTTATTTTATTACATTAAATAGTTACGGTTCGTGATTAAACTGATTTTCTTGAGGCCAGATAGTGTATTACGTTAAACATAATTGAAATTTTGAAAAATTATTATTCAAATAATTAAAAAACTTCTTTTCCTCGTCGAAGTTATTAAAATTGGACAACTATGTGCCTAAATTCTATATTTTAATCAACATTCCGTTACTGCTGCATTCCGTAAAAGCTGCAATGACTCCGGGGACGGGATCATTGCAACTTTTCACTTGGTAGATTTTTAAATTTGGTAGACAACTAATTGTCTGCCGTTGATTATGAGGATTTTTATCGTAAACCTAAGTTTTTATCGCAAAACGTAGAAAATGCTTAAAGTCAAATTGGTTCAATTGGCCCCATATAATATTCTTTTGGGCCACTGTGAAAAAAACTTCATATAAAATATAATCGAACAAATTGAATATAATTGCATTTGTAACCACCTTGTAGCTGTTTTTTAGTTTACGCTTTATTTTATTTCAAAGAAAGATGCCGACTTCCGGTCATATTGTTTTATAATATTAAATATGAGATGATTCTTTTAAGAGCATTTCATTTTATTTAGAGAACTTTAAAATATAAACATTTCCGGTGAGGGTTCCATGATAGTTCCATGATTCCATGCGCCCCTGTCTTTACACGTTAAATACATAGAAACTATGTCGCCACCCAGTTGGGCAGCGTTATGGGGCGTGTTAAGATAGGGTCTGTAGGAATGAATTTATTAATGCGGGTCTTAAAGAGGCCCGGATTATATTGATAGCTCGTTCCACATGCGAGCCGACTTACGATAAAACGAGTCGGAGAAACGACCCGTTCATATATGTATAGAAAACATCAACTTAACTGTGAACGTGTATTCCGCTCGGTCCGTCGAGTATCAAGCACGTGCACGGTGCACCGGGGATCAATGCTGCTAGCTCCTTTTAACAGGCTCTAATAAAATATCTGTAGAATAGACACAGCATACGCACATTTCGTCATACATGATTTTACCGTACATATGCCTCAGGGATCTCATTTCTACAGTATTCAGTCTACTTTCAGCCTTCTTCTGCCAGTTCCATGCCTCACTTCCGTATATTAGGGTAGGTACCAGCACTCCATTGTGGACTGCTAGCTTCGCTTCTTTGGACAGTTTTTGTTAGCTCCAACCTCGTCCAATCATCCATTAATTACCCATTATAACCAAGAACCCGGCCACCCCTACTAAGTCTCGAAGCGTAATCAGGAGAGATGGTAATAGATGCAAGTTCAAAATTTCCCATATAACATTATGCCTTTTGCCGCCATTTTGGATTTTGATGGTCAAAAGGTATCCCTCAACCAGTCTCTTTCGATCCGGCCCGCCACGCAGTAGGTATTTTTTATGGATTTGATTTTTGCGAAAGTTTCGTTTCAATCTAAATACGCATACATTTCTTATAAACAATTCAAGCAACATATATAAGGGTAGGTACCAGCACTCCATTGTGGACTGCTAGCTTCGCTACTTTGGACAGTTTTTAGTTAGCTCCAACCGCGTCCAATCATCCATTAATTACCCATTATAACCAAGAACCCGGCCTCCCCTACTAAGTCACGAAGCGTAATCAGGAGAGATGGTAAAAGATACAGGTTCAAAATTTCCTACATAACATTATTCCTTTTGCCGCCATTTTGGATTTTTATGGTCGAAAGGTATCCCTCAACCAGTTTATTTCGATCCGGCCCGCCACGCAGTAGATGGGAAAACGCATCCGCCGCCAGGACCTAGACAAACCTCACCCTATGAACCCGTGTACCCCTGCTAAGTTATGATTTTTTTATGGATTTGTTTTTGCGAAATTTTCGTTTCGATCTAAATACGCATACATTTCTTATAAACAATTCAAGCAACACACGTCATTTTGATTTGAAACGGTACCATTTCACGGTCATTTCATGCGATATTCGACTCTAGAGACTAATACTTTGAGTTCAATATCACAAAAGATTACGGAATCACATAAAACCTTGTGATGAACAGTCCACCGATTGCCCCTTGATTGGTTCATTTAGTAAAACCATATATAGGGACACAGATCAACTTTGTCTAATAACTTCTTACCTGGATCAACATACTACGGGAATAGATCAATATATATGAGATCAACATAAGTATGCCAATTTGGGTAGATCAACATACTACGGGAATAGATCAATATATATGAGATCAACATAATTATGCCAATTTGGGTAGATCAACATAAATTATGCATCCGATATCCATACAAATTTTGAAAATTTTACTAACAGTATATGAAATGGTTTTTCTGGCAAACTGGCAACATTGATAATTATTGTACCACTGTTGTCAATTCTTTCAGATGTATTCCATAATAGCCAAGTTATATGGTGTTAAAGGTGGATCAACTTAGTCTAACAACTTCTTACTAAATCAACATAATACGGGAAGAGGACAATATATATACTATATTATATATACTATATTTTTTATATATGCTAAATATATACTGCTTATATTTGTTATACCTAATGTATAAGTATAATGGGGAAATCTTTAATCGGTTTCTCAGTGAAGTAAATTGCACATGTATAAATCTTTAGAGTTCTCGTGTTTTAAGAACTTGCTAGAATATCTACGCTTACCTTTCTCGGAGATATTCTAGTTTCTCTAAATGAACAATCGCGGAATCTAGCTTGAGAATTATAACACTGATTGATTGGTAGAGTGATATTTTATTAAAGTTGAGATAATACAAAGATTAAGTTCGCGACAATAATTTGCGTAATTTACAATTAATAGCTTGCTGGTGGGAGAAGCGCTCGAGGCAGAATGGCGACAAACTTCGTTCCTCGCGCGAGCTCGGTTACGCCGTGTGCGCATTCCGCTGCGCAGGCAAGTGTTGCCAGAGGCAAGGTGGCACTCAAAAAAACAATAATAATTGCGGTGCCTACATACCTCCTCCCCAGCATTTCATGCGACAAACGCACATATGTAGAAAACTTAAAATTAAACAAAAATTACATATATAGTGTTCGATGCCCATTGGTTATTTTAAATTAACACAGTCGGATAAATTGGAATACTGGATCAACCAGTTTGTTGTAAGAGCGAGGAAAAAAATAAAAGTAATAAACTTTACCTATGTTTAAAAAAATAATCAAGTGGGCTTGACAAACAATGCTGATTATAGCAACTCAGTTTGAGTGCAATAGGAACTTACTGTTAAAAAAGATAAGTGTTAATTAAATTATTAATTAATTAATTTATTGATTAATTAATAAATTTTTATAAGTCTCATAAGCTACGGAAAGGGGAAACCACATCGTGCTAATATAAAAAATGTGACCTGTTGGTTAAGTTAAATTACTTCAAATCTATTATAGATGAGTGACAAGTGTCAACATTATAAACATGTAACCAGAAAAATAAAAAATACATATGTGAAAACTTCACACAACTTATAAGTCAAGAAAGTAAATAGGTACATAACGGGTATCACACTTCGTAGAGATAAGGAAAGGGGGCAGCCACATCATATCTATACGAGGTATGATATTCAATGCACAAGTAGAATGGTATCATATACTTGAGTACCTAAAATTAATAAAGTTCATTTTATATGTGTAGAACATCAGAAACGTATATACAAATAAGGTGAAGTATATTCAGAAATGTGTTTAGACATATGTCCCGTAGAGTCATGGGATATCATAATGATAAGTTGTATCCTATATGATCAAAATTTATGTGTAAATAAAATTATATACATACATCATACATTAACTACTATGGAATACTACACGTAATAGTTGGTATTATAATCAGGTTATGCATTTATGTGCATCTAAAATTACATCATGCATTTATTAGCATGGAAAAACGAATACAATAGCTTGTATTATTTTTAGATCATATTTCTATACATCATATATTATATACATCATGCCTTTATCAGCATGGAATAAAGGATACATCTCAAGAAAAATCTTGGAAAGTTACTTCATGTTATAACATGGTATATCATCTTATGAAAATATTTGAAAAGATTTTTCATGATTACATTTTGAACAAAAAAATAATAAGCAGTTGAAAATTTTTTCATGTTTTGACACTTTGAAAAAATAAATGAAAAATTTTTAATGCTTTAACAGGTGTACATGGCTGGTCTACGTCATACATTATAAGTACGGAAAGAGCAGTACAAAATTTATCTATAAATAGATGATAACAATATGCTTCACGTTTTGACAGGTGTGGGAAAGGTAAGCAGCAGTCATCACACACCTATCAAAACATGGTAATATAACAAGAAAATGGAGAAGGCAGTGCATCGTACCTTCTACACATATTTGTATTTTCATACTAAAAACGTATGGCAAAACTACTTCATGTTTTCCCAGGTATTGTGGAATGATACATCACCTACCTACAAAAACATGGAAAACACACATCACACTTTTGTAAGTGTATGGAAAAATACATCATACACTTAAAAAAACCTGGGAAAAACGAAATGACACATATTACATGGTATTTTGTTATGTATAAATATACATGTTGACATATATCAATTATGATGATGGTTAAACAAACCTAGAGTTCAATTTCTATCAAAAATTGTAGTCTCTAATTATTTTCATTATATAGTGAAATCATGTTCTATGAACATGGAGATTTAAAAATAACCCTTCCTTAAGACAAGGTTATCAAATATGTAAAAGAATAACATTAACACGTAATACCCGGAGGTTGAAAATGAAACACATGCGGCGGTGGTGGGTCCAGATTGACCCGGCTGAAATGATGAAATTAAAAGGCTTTTTATGCATTTTTCGTTCATATTCTTACTTTTATATGATATTATTGTAGTTCCTCATTAACTCATAACATATCCCCTGTGTTTCTTGTATGAACATGAAAGTTTTAGAAATAAGTGTTCCGTAAATTTTGCGGTTCGTCGATATACAGCGGCGCGGACAACCCGCGCAACAGCTAATCAACGACTGAATCGAAGACGGCCCCGATGGCCGATGCGGGTGCCGACTGCCAGGTGACGGTCAGGGGAATGAGGAGGGCAGTGCGGGAGAGGGGGACAGGAAGCGTTCGTCAGCGGAAACAAACATTTTTATTTCTATAATTATTAAAATTTTCGATGGTGTGCATTTACAAGAATATCGTGTATTATTTAAAATACCAGAAATAAATCACTTATTTGATAATTTCCTTGTGGCTGTACCTCTAATAGAAAGTTGTGTAAAGAGAAAATAAATTCAATTTAAAGCCATATTAAACGATGATTGCTTATGCAAATATTAGAAAATATTATATAATGGCATTCAAATTCAAGTTGAGTATTTACTTCCTCACACATTTATTTGTCACAATTAAAACCATTGAATGACACACATTAAAATATACTAAAACTTTTATTTTTCAATAAAACAAATTTAAAGTAACAATTTTCATTTAAAAAAAAAGGAATAAAAGCAATATTCTAAATACGAAAATACAAAAATGATTCGACGATTAATAAAATTTAAATACATACACAAAACACCAAATGGATTTATTATTACAAATTCAGCGGCAAAATAATTATATAGCACTACCAATTATAAAAAGTTTAACAGTTTTTTATTAGTTAAAATATATTAAAAATGCTAAAATTCACAAACATAATTCATCGATATATTATATCATTCAATAAATGTCATCGAAACGTATATTGCTAAAAATATAGCGGAAGCGATCTCTAGATAAAGCGGAGGGGAAAAAATGCTGCCGGAATAAATCCTCGGTAGTCCAAAGTTCGCTTAGTTCTAACTTTCGGCCGCGATTTCTTCCTGAAGCCAAAAGAACTCCAAAAAATGCATACATTTCTGTCTTCGTAATGTTAGGAAAGCTGGAATTTTTCGGATTGAGCTGACAGAATTTATTCGTATTTTCAATAATTTCCTCCACCATTTCATTTGAAATAAACAAATCAAAAGCATCTCTGATGGATACTATGTTCTGGCTACCGTTTTTCAATCCAGGGGTAGAAGAAATAATGTTATGGCTTCTGGTACGTGAGCTGGCTGGTGGCGCAGAATTCCATTGGAATCCGGAATTCGACACGTATAAATGTTGATCTGCAACGGATTCATTCGAATTTCCTACACTAACTTCATTATCACTTCCATTTCCACTTTCAGATATTTCCTCTAGTAATATTTCTCCCGGATCACTTTCAAATTCTGGATCTAATGTTTCGAATTCCAAGTCGCCATCATCACTGATCTCACTGTTCGAACTGTTAAGTAGCTTTTCGATCTCATTATCAGATAAATAATTTTGCTTTGCCATTGCGTTCGTACGCTACGAAAAAAAAATTAAAACAAAGTCACAAACAAAAATCACAATACTAGAAATGTGCCCGAATGGTTGACAACATCTGCGCGGGACTGTGAGAGACAAAGACGGAAGGACAGAGCAAGAGATATGCTGTTTCGTCGGCTGCTCGAATTCAACTGAGAAGAAATGAGTTTTTGCGTGTTTTTAAACACAATTATTCTTATAACTTTTTTAAAACGTGTCCGATTTTAATCATTTTTGAGTCGAAATGTGGGTAAATATTTGATGAAAGAATAGACAAAAGGAAATTATCCTAAACGAGATATTTGCGGCAAAATCTTTTTTTTTAAAAACACTGGGTCAAACCAGACCCATCACCGGAGTCGAGGTGTTAAATAAACTTAGAGTTCCAACTTCCATCAAAAGTTGATGTCTCTAGTTATTTGTAGTTACAATAATCTTTAAAAAAAATACTACCAAAATTTATGTCAATAATGTGGATTTACTAATGAGATATTTATTATCTGTGAATCGAATTTGGAGTGTATAGTGATTTTATATCGGAAAAAAAAAATTTTATATGGAAAAACTATGTCTCTGTCAGCCTTTTTTCTAAAGGGCCTGGTACCTGTCTGGAAAATGCACTCTTCTACCGAACCTTGTAATAGTAATTTTGTCCGGGGTCTGTTCTGCGACAGGTTCTTCGATAGTCAACTTCTCTTCGGAAGGAACGAAGGCTGGTTTCAAGCGATCAATAGAGACGCGCTTTGGTTTTCCGTTGATGATTATGACGTATGTCTTTTCGTTACGTTCTTCGACTTTGTAAGGTCCATCGTAAGGGAGTTGAAGCGATTTTCGTACGGAATCAGTTCTCAGAAAAACGTGAGTAGAAGAAGGTAAATCCTTATGTATGAAAAACTTTCCTGAACCGTGATTACTGGCAGGAGTAGGTTTTATATTTTCAAATCTTCTTTGTAGTCGACCGACGTAAGTGTCTGGCTCTTCGCGAGGCGTAGGGGTGAAGAAATCACATGGTAACCTCAGCGTTCTACCATAGGTAAGTTCAGCAGGCGAGCATTTTAAATCATGACGAACTGTTGACCTCAATCCAAGTAATATAATAGGGAGAGTCTCCAACCAGTTCGGGTCGCCGTTAGCCATAAGTGCCGACTTGAGGGTTCTATGCCACCTTTCTATCATGCCATTAGCTTGAGGGTGGTAGGCGGTTGTCCGCGTATGCTTGATTCCGAATTTCTCCGTGAGTTTCTTGAAAAGACATGACTCAAACTGACGTCCCTGATCTGTCGTTATAGTTTCGGGGACACCATGCCTTGAAATCCAATGTGTTGTCAGTGCAGTGGCTACTGTGTCTGCTGACATATTCTTTAAGGGGACTGCTTCAGGCCAGCGAGTGAATCTATCAATCATGGTGAGCAGATATTGATAATCACTACAAGCGGGCAGGGGTCCAACCAAGTCGATGTGGACGTTCCGGAAACGGTCTTCGGGCAGAACATACGTGGCTCTTGGCGCGACTGTATGTCTGGAGATTTTGGCTTTTTGACAATTTATGCAATGTTTGACAAAGAACTTTATATCCTTCGCCATGTTGGGCCAAACAAATCTCAATTTAATATTGCTGACAGTCCCATTAATGCCTGGATGACAAACATTATGCACATTTTCTATGACCTCTTTTCTCATATTAGATGGTACGAAGGGTCTTACATGACCGGTAGAGATATCACACCACAGTGAAGAATTAGTTCCAGGAATCACCATTTGACGTAAGGAGAGGGAGGAGTCCTCAAGTGCCTTAGTAATTTCGTCGTCGTGACCCTGCTCTTGTCCCATTCTCTCATAGTCAATTGCAGAAGGGCTATTTATCTCTTCAATGCGAGAAAGAGTATCTGCAACTGTATTCTGGTGTCCGGAAATATGTTTGATGTTGGTGGTAAATTGAGATATATAATCTAGTTGTCTCTCTTGACGCGGAGAACTTGAGGCACGTTTCTTGTCGAAAGCGAAAGTAATGGGCTTGTGGTCCGTGTAAATAGTGAAATTTCGACCTTCTAAGTTGCTCCTAAAATACTTTACTGCCTCGTAAACACTGGTTTATTCACGGTCAAACGTACTGTATTTACGTTGTGCCGGGGTAAATTTTCTTGAAAAAAATCCTAGAGGTTGCCAAGCTGTACCTTTATTTTGTTGTAATGAAGCTCCCATAGCCAGGTCGGATGCGTCCACCATAACTGCTAATTCAGCGTTTGGGTCTGGGTGCGCTAACAATGCGGCAGAAGCGAGATGTCGCTTGCATTGGTTAAAATCCTCCGTTAATTCCGGGGTCCAAGTAAGGATACGTTTGTCATTCTTTTTATATCCAGAAATGCAATCGAAAAGTGTTGTTTGGGCGCTGATGGTGTTGGGTAAAAATCTCCTATAATAATTGAGCATTCCCAAAAAACGTCTCAATCCTTTGGCTGTTTTGGGGAGAGGAAAATCAATAATAGTTTTCACTTTCCCTTTAATTGGAGTCATCCCTTCCGGTGAAATGGTATGACCTAGAAAATTAATAGTAGGGAGTCCAAATTGACATTTTTTAATGTTAATTACTAATCCATTATCTGCTAATCTTTTAAATAGAATATCCAAATGCTTTTTATGCTCCTCTTCATTGCTGGAGGCTATAAGGATATCATCAAGATAAACAAAGCAAAAATCCAGATCTCTGGTTACGGCATGCATGAAACGCTGAAAGCTTTGGGCAGCGTTGCATAATCCAAATTGCATAGTCGTAAATTCAAAAAGGCCAAATGGTGTTATAATAGCAGTTTTGGGTATATCTTCTGGTTCCACAGGGATCTGGTGGTATGCCCTCTGCATATCTATTGTTGTGAAGATTTTTGCTTTTGCAAGTTTATGGGAGAAGTCCTGGAGCTGCGGAATGCTGTATTTGTCGGGAGTCGTTTTGGCGTTGAGACGACGATAATCACCGCACGGTCGCCATTCCCCATTAGGCTTCTTCACCATGTGTAAAGGGCTCGCCCAGTTACTCTTGGACGGCCTGCAAATGCCTTGCTCCATAAGGTAATTAAATTCTTTTTTGGCTGCTTCTAACAGTTTTGGTGCGAGTCTGCGAGCTCGTTCGGTTACAGGTGGACCCTTGGTCTCTATGCAGTGCGTCACTGTATGTTTCTTGCTATTTAGAGCTTGCATATTCGGTCGCGTCAGGCTTGGATATTTACTTAAAATCTCTCTGTATTTTTGTGATGAGGAAATACTGGAGATACCTGATGAGGGTCCATTGGATGTTGCGCCTCGAATCCGTAAGCCTGTAGACTGGTCTGTAAGTGTACCCTTTTTTAGGTTGACTGACAAGTTAAAATGATGGAGAAAATCAGCACCAAGTATGGCTCTATTCACGTCAGCCACTATGAAACGCCATTTCATTGTTCTCCGTAGGCCGAACTTAAGTTCAATCGTCCTTGTGCTGCAGGTTCGGATGGAATTCTCATTAGCTCCGTATAAAGTTGTGGGGCACTTGTCGGAAGTTATATAATTTTTCGCTATTTTTGAAGTCTTCGGGATCACAGAAATATCTGCGCCTGTGTCTACTAAAAACTTCTGGCTTGTTACTTGGTCATAAAGGAAGAGACGACGAGTCTGAGTAGGAATTTCGCATGTCTCTAATTGTGGAATTCCTCCGTCGTTTCCCGACCTCTTCGAGCGGAAGGTGCACGGTTGTTGGCATCGGTAGGCATTTTCACCAAACTTGGCATGTAATCTGCAGTACCCATTCGGTGCTCTGTTGGGCGATCTACCGCGGGACCTGGAACGTGGTCTTCTAGCGGGATTCTGATGATTACTCTGTCGACGTGGGCTCTGGCTTCTGTGCTCGCTATAGGTAGATGGGCGGTCACGATTATGGACCTGCGACATCTTCAAGAGCTTTATCTCTCGGGTAAGAGCTGCGACCTGCTCTTTAATGTCTTGCATTGATGTATCATTACATTCGGATCTTGAAGTTCCGGGTTTGGTGTCGTGGTCAACTGCGCCACATTCGGTTGTCTGATACACATCAACTATCTTATCGGCAGCTAGTGCTAGTTGGTTTAGGTTATTGTCCGGAAGTGCTGAAAGTATAGCTTGTACTTGCTGCGGAAGACGTTGGAGCCATAATGTTTTTACGATAGCGCTCTCCGCTAGTGTTGGTCCAGCTAACTCGAGCATGTGTCGTAGAAGTCCTGTTGGTTTGCGGTCTTCTAATTGTAATCCCGTTAATAATCGTGTTAAACGCTTCTCTTCGGAGTCTTGAAGTCTGTCTATCAGCGATGTCTTGAGTAGGCAATATTTGTCCTTCACTGGCGGGTTTATCACTATGTCGCTAACGATTGTAATGTTTCAGCGTCCAAGGCGGCGACTATGATGTTGTATTTAGTAAAATCTTCCTTGATGCGGGAGTTAGTAAACTGGGCCTCTGCCTGAGCGAACCATAACGCAATATTAGTTCTCCAACAGGCTGGTAACCTCACAGAAACGTGATGGATGGAAGTTTCCGAAGAACAGCTCTCGTTGTTTGATTCCATGTTTGGTGTTGGATTTCCCTTGCGCGATATTTCTTCTGACTTCTTATTTACGTCGCTTGGTTCAATGGAGGGTGTCTCTCCGGTAGATGTCATTTATAAATGCAGACAATTCAGGCGAGACAAAAATATGGAATACCCGACAGTGAAATAAACTCCTTTGTGATAAAAGTTAAAATTGAATTTCTCAATTTTTAAAATTAATTATAAAAATCCACACTAATGCCTTTCAAAATTTTTCAACAATAATTCAGATAAAAATAAGTGGGAATTATATACCTCCACTATTTATTAGTTGATTTGATAATTGTTTAGAAATTATGAAAATCGTTAAAATTGTTACAAAATTTTAAAAATCGTTGAAATTTTTCTAAAATTTTATTGTTAAAATTTTGTTGTATAGATAAACTCGTTTTAGATGTTATTAAATAGTTTCAGATAATAAGAAAGAAACTTTAAAAATTGTTAAAATATTTCAGAACATGTGCGATTTGTAACATTATTGTATTGTTCTGACCTCAAGAAAAAAATATATAGCATCATTGTCGTTAAAAATATCTCGAACCAATTTTATCCGGCGACGATTCTCAGATGAATTCTGGATGCTGGTCTCCCTGATGTACCCTGATGACGGGTTCAGGATTCACGTTCCCTGGTGATGAACTCGGGATGCCTCGTTCCCTGGTGATGATCACCTACAGTCGTCGTTGCGCCAATCCGTTCTCACTGTAATAGAGGGTAACACGCACTTATTATTCAAGAAAGAACAATGTATTTTAATAAAACATTTAGCGAGATAATAATGTAAAACGCACTTATTATTCTGGAAAAATGATTATGTTACTAAAACATTAGTGGGATAATGATGTTTCAATAGATAATGTAAAACAGATGATGTAAAAACAGATAATGTAAAAACGATTAAAAAGGTCATCTTAAAAACACGTGTTTGACTTGCACAGGTAACAATGTTATCGAAATAACACTGTCATGTATTTATTAAAAATTACTGGAACATTTATCTCTACGGTGAATTTACTTTAAGTTATATTATAATACAATAGAATTTACTTACTTGCTGTCCAGGATTCTGACTCGGCACGTTACTCCCTCCCACCAGCAAACTAGTTCTAAGTCGGGGTCACCAGTTTTAGAGTTCTCGTGTTTTAAGAACTTGCTAGAATATCTACGCTTACCTTTCTCGGGGATATTCTAGTTTCTCTAAATGAACAATCGCGGAATCTAGCTTGAGAATTATAACACTGATTGATTGGTAGAGTGATATTTTATTAAAGTTGAGATAATACAAAGATTAAGTTCGCGACAATAATTTGCGTAATTTACAATTAATAGCTTGCTGGTGGGAGAAGCGCTCGAGGCAGAATGGCGACAAACTTCGTTCCTCGCGCGAGCTCGGTTACGCCGTGTGCGCATTCCGCTGCGCAGGCAAGTGTTGCCAGAGGCAAGGTGGCACTCAAAAAAACAATAATAATTGCGGTGCCTACAAATCAACCAAGTTGTATCATACGTATCCAGACATCCAGAATTTTTCAAGAAAATTCATATTCACGCAAAAATTACAAGAATACTCAAACCCCGAAACCGCTTGATACCGTGTCGCCGACACAATTTGAAATCTTTACATCATAATTACTCAATCAAATGATGTGCTGTTTGTGATTAATCAAGATAATTACATATCGATATAACAGCATAACAGCAGAACATGAAACACATCTGAAAATAACCATCCACCACCTCACTCAGAGCAACCAACCCACGAAATGACCACCGCTAAGGAAGCGACTCAGTATTTACGTTAACCCCCCTCCACTACTCACCGGATGGAATTCCATGATGGCCGCCGTCTTCAACCAATCGCAGCACAGTATATCCCATTGAGATTTTAATCAAACAATGATTACAAATTCAAATGTGACTAATTGTGATATCATCAAACTCAATTTACGGGAAAATGATGGAAAATATAACCACGCAATAAATATCAACATAAGAAAATAATTATATGCTAACATAATAACATGAAAAATAATACCTTAATATATTTTTTACTCTTTGGGAAATGTTCAAACCAAAGATATTTAACTTCAAACCCTTTAAAAAAATTTGTATAATTTATTATAAAATAAATAAACGAGACTGAGGGAGATGGTTTTGGTAGATTGAACTGACATAATTAAGGGTATCATATCAAGATATTACTTTTCTCTCAACAAACTAATTATGGAGAGGAAAAGTACCCAACCAATTCACTCCTCAGTAAAGAGGAAAATCTCCGAGAGGGCCCGATTTAAATTCGTTCTATGAATAGAGAATCGAATTCCACACAAAGTCAGTTCAACAACTACCTCTGACAGGGAATCCTCTCTCCTGAAAAACCATCTCCAAGTCTCCAATAAATATTTTCAAGTGTTTTTAACAATTCAGTCAACAATTGCAAGTCTCGCGAGTGACAACCTGCGTGCCTTCCCGCGCACCGGACCTCCGATACTTACACCCGGCTCTGCAGGGTTCAACCATGGACTACAACGGGATCATCACAGCGCCCTGGCCAGCGCTACATCCAAGCGCCTAGACCCTGACATCGGCCAGCGACATTCTCGCCAGCCTACATCTCCCGTTCAACCGCCGACAGGTCCATCGTATCTTCGGCCAACTTGTTCAGCGCTGGAGCGCCCGGAAGACCCATGGTCTTCACCAGTTGACGTATGACGGGGATTTCGGAATTCATTATTCGATTGGCATTAAGAAACTAGACCTTCTCAAAAATAGAACACAATCGCTGAAAAAAGCGGCCATCTGGTGTAATGCTTATAAGTGAAAATAATTACAAATTTTATTTTCTTATTTCCCCTTCCTTCGTAATTTCTCATTTGTATCTTTAATTCTGAAAGTATTAACCAGACTGCAGGTAAAATCGGTTTAATTTTTCTAAACCCGTATTAATATGTTTTGTTTTTATTTATAATAATCCAATTTTATTGGGCTTTATCCACTATCTTTTTCAGACTTTACATTGGCCCTGAAGACGCATCCTGGAGAAAATCTAATTCATGTTCCCATTGTAACTTCTTCAGCCTCCGCAAGTCAGTGTTAGCACGGCACGTCTTGTACACTCATACTGGAGAAAAGCCTTGCAACTATTCATGTTCTCACAAGGAAACTTTAAATCGCCACATGCTTTCCCGTACTGGGAAAAAACCTTATTCATTTTCCTTCTCTAACTATTCTTCTTCTCTAAAGGGAAATTTAAAATATCACTGGCGTACCCACATCAGGGACAAACCATATGCATGTTCGTTATGCAGCTATTCATGTTCTGTAAAGGGAATATCAAAACGTCACATCTTTACCCATACTGGAGAAAAACCATATTCATGTTCCTTATGCAGTTATTCATGTTCTGTAAAGGCAAATTTGAAAAATCACTTGCTTTCCCATACTAGAGAAAAACCTTTTCATGTTCCTTCTGCAGTTATTCATGTTTTCGAAATAAATATTTAAAATTTCACATGTTTACCCATACTGGAGGTATTACATATTTATGTTCTTTATGCAGCTATTCATTTAATATAAAGGCGAATTTGAAAAATCACCTGCTTACCCATACTGAAGAAAATTACATTCATGTTTCTTGTGCAGTTACTCATGTTCTCAAAAGAACAATTTAAAACGTCACATGCTTGCACATCTGAAGAAAAAACTTATTCATGTTCAAATCTTCTCTCCTTAAACACAGAAAAAACAAAATTTATCCCATTTTCAATCAATAAATTTAAATCAGAACCAGAGTTAAACATTTTAATACACCAACACAAATGTGGCAGAACTAACTGCAATCAAACTTGTCCTATCCTTAGTCCAACATCCAAAATCAAATATCTTGGTGTATATATATAGATCAACATTTTAAATAGAAAACACATATTTGTGAACTCGTCAAAAGGATTAGGAAATGTATTTATATATTTATGAGAATTGGAAATATTCTAAGACTAAAAAACCTAAAAAGAGTGTGCGTGTACTATGCGATTGTTCAATCTATATTACAATATGGTATTATTGGTTGGGGGGGAACTTAAAGTAATTCAAAGATTGGTAATCAAAGTAATTTTGAAAAAACCGTCAAAATTTTCTACCGAAATTCTTTTTTCAATTTTCAAAGTACCTACAGTAGACAAAATGTATCAAAAATATTCAACACTTCAAATTTACAAAGAAAAACAGTCAAATACTCATAACTTGCAATTCAACACATCAGCAAGATACCAGAAAACTATTAAAATCCCAAAATTTAACACTAAGCTGATTCAAAATAACCATCTTTATCTAGGCATAATTTATTTTAATAACCTTCCATTAAATTTAAAAAATATCGAAAATATTCAGGAATTTCACCTTAAATTAAAAAATTACCTTAAACTATTAAAAGTTCAAAATACGTTCACTACTTACATATAAAAGTAATATTGTTTAAATCTTTTGTTGTTTCTTGATAATTTATTTACCTTGATACTAACATATGTATATATAATTGAACTAGAATTCCCTCACCAAACACAAGAGCATTTATGGTTAGGAAAGGCTACTTTAATTTCTATTGTTTTATATCTTGTTCATATCCTGTATACTTTTCTATGTAAAAATTTATTTTTTTTCAAATTTTAAATTTAAAAAAAAATCTGTCGCTATTCCTTTGCACTCAAGAGTAATTAAAACTTTAATATACTTAACCATACTGGAAAAAAACCGTACTAGCCATAAGATAAAACCCATAGCGATTTTGCTGCCAGCATAAATCTAAGAAAAGATATAATATTTGTCATAAATTTCTATGATCGTAAAATTAATAATAACCGTTGCATGCAAGAAATTAATCTACATTCATTGGGTATTCAGTAGCAATGGAATATATTTTCTCTTATGGTATCCCAACGAAGAAATAACAGCGCACTACTTACCCACGGAGTGGAGGTTCTTCTGACCGCCATTCTCTGCTGGGTAATGGTTCGGGCTAGCTGCTGGCTAGCTGCTCGCGTGTGTAATTCGCCTATGTATATTATGTATATTGATTTCTTTAAAGTATTTTATGTCTCTCGATGAATTTTAAAAGTTGTGCATTAATGAGTTTTTCGAAAACTTAGACAATCTATTCACTAAAGTAATGATATAACATACAAATATTACACATTTTGTACTTTATTTATATCATTACATATATTATACATATTAATAGATAGAATATAAAAACATAATATTTAATACCAAATAGTATACACAAGAAATAAAAACCCACTAAGGCACTGCCTGAGTGTGGGTAATATAAAACGATTACTATATTTCAAGTACCTAAAGTATAATATACATCAGTAGAAAAAGTTTTTTTTTTGTTTATAGTTATTATAAAAAGTAAAGAGAAAAACATTATGTACAATAGTTTATAAAGTTTCAGCAAGTGAGTTGTAGAAAGGATCAATAAATTTATAGTAAAAGCGTTTCAATATCTGCGTCATTCAGCCATAATTTTACCTCTTTAATATATTCTATCTTTTTATTTATCATTTGAGTTTGTAGTGGTAGAAGGTTAAATGTACGAGGACCAATGAAACTGCTATGTCTCTGCATTAATTTAGTATTGGTTTGGGGGGTGTAAAATATATTATTTGTTCTTTTCCTCATTCTGTTTTCATTTATTTTGAAATTATTTTTGTTTTTAAATAAATATTTCATAGTTTGTAATATAAATAATTTACGAATGTTAATTAATTTAGATTCCTTGTATAGTAGTACTTGTGCAGTATTATTGTCGTCGATAGACAAGTAGGTGCTTGTAGTAAGTAGATTGCTTTGTTTACGATGCGATTTCGACTGCAGGTACATAATTCGGGAGTAGGTACTAAGTAGGTCGAGCGGTTTATTATTAATAAGTTAATCTAGATTTTTCTCGACGCCACAGATCTATCAAAAAATTTAAAAATAAAAATGCAAAAATCAGTCACTATAAATACATGTAGGATTACGAACGATTTTTTAAATATCTATGTTGAGGGATCAATAGTATTTATAGGCTGCTAAGGAGTTCTACCGAGCCGAACCGAATATGAAAATATCTGTAGTCGGTGTATTATTTTCCCATTTGATCTCTGGTGAGTTGTCGTCTTGTTCTTGTACTGTTTTGTATTTATTTTGCTTATATAATGCACTTGCATAATGTTGATTGACTAGATGATCATTTGTGGGAAAGTGTGTGGAAGGGCAAGGGAAGGGAAGGGGTTTTTCTTATGAGGAAGACTTAACCCGGACATCACATCAGAAATATTTAAAAAAAAGATATAAATAAAATATCTCAACATAGGAGCCGTGGTTTCAGCATAGATAGCCATCGTACTAATTGGAAATTCACATTTCTTAACATTACGTGGTAACAATTCCATAGTAGCGTTTAGAACTTCGAACTATGAATATATTCCTGTTTTAGGACACTTACAGTTATATTATAGCAAAGCTCAATTTATAAAAAAAACTGCTAAAAAATAAGACAGAAAATAAATACGTTGAAATTCAGTTAACATTAAGTGTAATACAGAAAGAAGTCATAACAATAAGAAAACAACAAAATAGCCTACATAACCATCGGGACGTCCTGTGCGAAGGATACTAATGGATGTGGTAATGCTAAATGGCAGAACGGCTGTGGTAATTGTAACATATCTGTTTACATCTCCGGCAAATAGCTCAGAATAATATTTAAATAAATTGCAGTTTTATACTTACCTCTTATATTCTGCCTTCTCACCAACTCGGGTCGCTAGGGTGGGGACAAGGGAGGTAAATTTAATTATAAACATTTATTAGTCATGTTTCTGGATTTTAATTAGGTTTTAATTCTAAATCTAAATTATACTTGGATGTCCTTTTATCTATAACTTAACTAAGTGTCATTTGGTTCGGGGTTGCTTCTCCCGCATCTCCCTTCTGCTTTCCCCGCTGGGCGGGGAACGCGTACTTCACGACCACTTCTGTCTCGGTCTCTTCTCTCTCTCCCGCCTCGGTCTTGACTGTTCATCGTTCCTGAGCTCATGGGACCTGTCGCTCTATCCCGCCCTTCTCATTTCTTTCCTTACAACCCACGTCTGTCAACACTTCGTTTATAACAGCGGGACACACAGTTTATAATTCAAATTTATTTGTGACGAAATTTGATTCGTTACATAATGCTAAATGGCTGCGCTCGTGCCCAAGTGATCAGAATACTGAATAAGTATCATGAATGATTTAAGAATTTCACGGCCAAAAGTATTTTTGTTATTTGTTTTTGGGGTATTATGCCGTGTTGCGCTAACTCCTTCTTTTTAACACATCTGCCCTGATGATGGACACTGCAATGCTGTCCGAAAAGTTGGCTAAAGAAGGAGTTAGCGCAACACGGCATAATACCCCAAAAACAAATAACAAAAAAAAAGTATCATGAAGTTAATTTATTTAAGGGAACCATTCTTGAATAATGAGTAAAGCCATAACCGTCCTGTGATGGACTGAGGTCGCATCAGATAGAAGATAGCATGATACAAGCTTGGCAGAGACATCTATCGGAAAAATCTTGTACAAATTGCAGGGAACTGTGAGTTTTAGGTTTTTTTTTATATTAATTCCACACGAAGAAAATAATTTCCCTCAGAGCGTATGTCATTGTTGTAGCGGTTACGTCACCGCTCCTATGGTCATCATATCATAACCAAATTGCTCGAGTAAAGAAGCTGAGTCAACAAGAAAACTTGCGAAACTTCAATTGAAATATCGGGACCGCGATACAAAACTTCTGATAAGAGAATTTTTACATAAGGGGTGATGCAAACGTTCATACGATGAACCGAGTCAGCGATCCTATGGGTTCGACGTCCAGACACTACTCCAACCCGTGGCAGACAAGAACAAAGGAATCAGCAGATATATAAGCGGTGGAGGACCTAAGTACATCATCATTCCATTCAACAAGTTCGACGCGGCATCATACAACTCGAGAAGTATTCAAATATTCATATGTAAAACAATTGTTATTCTTTTGTAAGAGCCGCTATAATCGGCGTTATTAAATAAATAAATAAATAAAAGTCCGACTCGGCGTAACGGAGGAATTGGCCACTATGGCCGGTTCCCCCCGCGTCACGCTTCGATTTCGACACCCGAGATTGCGCGGACTACAACCATGGACTCGTTGGGATTTCACCTCAACGCCCTGGCCCAGGCTATCATTACTGGCCAACCTAACCTAACCTCACGCGCCTAGACCCTGCGACCAGCTCATCGCCGTCTGCGCCTCGGCTCCACGACCATCGTCGCCAGCCTGTACCTCCCGCTCATCTGCCGAACAGGTCTGTCGCACCTTCAGCTACCTCATTCACGCTGAAGTACGTAGAAGACTCCTCGCCTTCACCAGTGCTGAACAAGCCCTCGAGTCCGGTCTCCATCAACGCGGTGTCGACCCACTGACCCGCATCTTGACCATTCATCATCATCGATTCAGAGCCATCTCCCAACTGCGCAACTCAACTGATGTGTTATACTGACTCACAATAAACGCTGTGACAACAACAACATCATATTTTATTGTCTCACTACCAAGTCCCTATAGTGGTGACCCCGACGTGATCCTGCAGCCCGACGTGATCCACTACCAAGACCCCCATAAGGTACAGGATTTCCAACTCGGAAGGTAGATGATGGAAGCAGAAGGAGCCAGAGGGTGCGTTTGACCAATTGCTAAATGGGAACGGGAGAAGGCGTGGTTAACACTTCCACCCCGGACCGGGGTTATAATTCTACACTAACTAGAGTTTTAAGCTGTATCTAGATGGTTTTTTACACCATATAACAAATAATTTAGGTAATCTTAGAAAAACTATTCAGCTATCGATCTGCATTTAAAAAATTTATATCGCATTACTACTTTTTAAGATATTAAATAAATTACATCTAAATCTGATAGAATATTTTTTACGGGGCGGGACTTTATAAACGTTTCCACGAACTGGACGAAGATCCTGCCGAAGCCGGTAGCCGAAAGATAAATTTTGCATTGTAATAAAAAGGGCTACACCGTTATAATTGAGTCACGCTAGTATTCTTATTATCACTTTACCATTTTGCTTTACCTAATGATTGACCGGAATTGAAATGGGAGAGGCGGTAACTGGACAATTTTTAAGGGATAGTAAGTAATTTCTTAGTTATTAATGAAAAGGACTTAATCCGAATCGGTGACACAGCGCTTCTCATATGTCCTTTTGAAATACTAAGATATTCACTTGGCGGTCCCAGACCATTTCGTCTGGGTAACATCCGGCGCAGGTGTCCTTATACATTCTATGAGCAACACATTTTAGGAACACAATTAAAATTGCATCCGTCTCTGTTTGTCGTATGAAATACAAATAGACCAGAAAGAGACAATTATTTTTTTAAATTTGTTGGAATTTGGAAGATAGAACTTGCTCAAAAGTTTAAAGTACAGTATGATTGAAGACTGCAGCGAATAAATAGTGTTTTCGGTTATTGCTAACTTGTGTTTTGGTGTTAAATAATTCTCTTTGGGAACGGACCAGTTTCACAGTGCTACGGGCGTCTTCAGATTGGTAAGTACATTTATCTTATGCAATGGCGTATAAAAGTATATGTTTCAGGGGTGTTAACTAACTAACTAACCATCACGCCGTTTCCCCGCAGGGGTAGGCAGAGAGGACGGACCGCCAAACAACTCGGTCTTGGCACACACTCTTTGCCTCATTCACATTCATACATCGTCTCATACATACTCTTCTATTTTTCTGACTCTTGACATGACCCGACTCAAGTATCTGATTCACTTGATCGTGCCATGTCTTCCTCGGGCGTCCCCTACTTCTTACACCATTCACACTTGCGTCATATATTCTCCTTACGCTCCTTTCTTCATTCATTCGCTCTACATGCCCAAACCATCTGAGGGTCCCTTTCTTAATTTTACTCATTACGCTCACATCAGCCTTGCATTCTTTGCGGATATCCACATTACTCACACGATCATACATGGTTTTACCACACGTACGCCTCAGGGATCTCATCTCTACAGCATTCAGCCTACTTTCATCCTTCCTCTGCCAGTTCCATGCTTCACTGCCATACATCAGGGTAGGTACCAGCACTCCATTGTGGACTGCCAGCTTTGCTTCTTTGGACAGCTTTTTGTTGGCGCCTACGGCATTTAACCCACCATTTATGGAGTTACCTGCATTCACCCTTCTTTCAATATCCCTATCAGCCTTCCCATCTCTCGTAAACATACTTCCCAAATACACAAACTCATCCACTTGCTCCAAGTATTCATCATTCACAACTATATTGCACACTGTTTTCATACTCTCTCTTTCAAATACCATGACTTTGGACTTACTTACATTCATAAACATTATTTATTCTCCACAATATTAAAATATTGCATTTTAATAGTTTGCTTTTATTGATGGTATCAGTGTCAAAATTTCTCGGTGTATTATTATTATAACTGCATATTATTGCAGCTTGTTTTTGCGCTTTTACTCAAAATGTTCATTTGGTTCCCATATTCTTTTATTTTATGATAAAAATTATTATATTAATTCTAAATTTATTTTCATGTAAACATTATGTATTCCATTGCTCAAACCATACAATTTATAGAATAATCGTACTACTAGTAGTACTAATAGTACCTACTAGTTTTTCACGCATTAGAATATGACCATATGATTTAAATAGCGCCGTTTTTGTGAAAATTCACCTCAAGAAGCGTTAAATTTAGTCTTACATTAATTATAATTAACAAAAAGGTATCATTTAATTCTTTTCTTTATGTGAAATAATAATTTCAAGATGTTTTTGTTATTTATTTTATTTTATCTTCGTTATTTGATAGATCATTAAAAACATAAAAATGTAAACACATAATCAACGGAAGGCACCCATGGTTATTTTTTGGATGCATAAATTTTCGATTTGAGATATTTTGAGAATATCAATCTCAGATGGGAAGGCTGATAGAGATATTGAAAGATGGGTAAATGCAGGTAACTCCATTAATGGAGGACTGAATTCCGTTGGCGCCAACAAAAAGCTGTCTAAAGAAGCGAAGCTAGTAGTCCACAGTGGAATGCTTGTACCTACCCTGATGTATGGCAGTGAGGCATGGAACTGGCAGATGATGATGATGAAAGTAGACTGAATGCTGTTGATATGAGATCCCTGAGGAGTATGTGTGGTAAAACCATATTTGATCGTATGAGAAATGTGGAAATCTGCAAAGAATGCAAGGCTGATGTAAGTGCAATGAGTAAAATTACAATATGCCCATGCTATTGATTATATTACGACTGGCAATTTAATGTTATTTTTCTTGGAAGCCTCGAACCAGGTGAAGGTAGTTATAATGTGTTGATTGTTTTGAGAAAGGAATTGTGGAGCGGGAAAACGAAAAATTAAAAACAATCATTGATTATAAATTTTATGAATAAAAGTGTTGTTTTCTAATACACTACACATATATTAATAGTAGGGGCAGGTAGGTAGGTACTTACGACTTTTAGAAAACCTATTTTGGATAAAACGAGTAATCGCTCTAAGGAGAAAATTTAGTTTTTTGTGCTCGCTATAACCAAGTTTGACTGTATATATATATTCATATATCGTCTCATATATATATATATATATGAGACGATATATGAATGTGAATGAGGCAAAGAGTGTGTACCAAGACCGAGTTTTTGGCGGTCTGTCCTCTCTGCCTAGGTACCCCTGCGGGAAACGACGTGATGATTAGATATTTAGTTAGTTATTATTGAAAAGTAAGTGGGTTGATGCTACATAATTACTTTTTTCTGATTACAGATTGCAGGCTCTGATTGCAGATTCAGTTACGATATCAAGTTTACCTACTTACTTTTTAAATTTACACAATTCTAAAAAAATGCCCAAAAAATTTTTAAACGCTGAGCAGGTGCGAGCGTTATTAGAGAAAGACTCTGGTAGTGATGAGTCAAACAGTGATTTTGAATTTGAAAACATTCAAAACACATCGGACATTGAAGATCATGTTTCTTTTGAAAGTTCTTCTGAAAGTGAATCCGACACCTCTGACGAAGATGCCGAAAAGATTACTGATGAAACGGAAGAAAAATCTTTTACTTCCAAATCTGGATTTAAGTGGAGTTCCGTTCCTCCGACACAATCCCGTAGTAGGCAACACAATATTGTTTACTCTCGTCCTGGCCTGACAAATGAAAGCAAAAATATTTCATCTATTGGAGACGCATTTTCATTGTTTATTACTGACGATATTCTCAAAGAAATAGTTACTGAAACCCAACGTTTTTGTGTGAGGGAAAACAAGGGCACAGCCGATGATGCATCAATTTCTACGGATGAAATTAAATCCTTTATCGGCATATTGCTTGCTGCTGGGAGAAACCGTTGCAGAAAGATGCAGTTGAAAGAGTTGTGGACAACGAATGATCTATTTAGGCAATTTTTTTATACAGCAGCTATGTCTAGAGATAGATTTGCATTCTTATTTAGTACTCTACGATTTGATGATAGAGTGACTAGGCACGAAAGAATCGCACAAAGTGGGACAAAACTGGAGGCGATAAAATCAATTTATGAAAATTTTAACGCAGCTTGCACTAGAAATTACTCCCCGGATTCCCACATCACCGTAGACGAACGTTTGGCGACGTACCGGGGATCATGTCCTTTCCGTGTATACATGAAAAGCAAACCTGGACGATACGGAATTAAAATATGGGTGGCAGCTGATGCCAAAACAGCCTATATTTTAAATACTCAAGTATACACGGGCAAAATTGGCAATGCCCGAGAAGTAAATCAGGGGTTACGAGTCGTAACTGACTTAGTAGCACCATATTACGGTTCTGGAAGAGGTGTTACGACAGACAACTTTTTCACGTCAATACCTCTTGCCAATAAATTATTGGATAATAATTTGACGCTGACTGGTACATTGAGGTCGAATAAAAGAGAAATTCCAAAAGAATTTTTACCTTCTCCGCAAAGGGAATTACATACAAGCCTTTTTGGTTTTACCGATGCACTTACAATTGTTTCTTATGTGCCGAAAAAGAAGAGTGCAGTGGCTCTTCTTTCAACCGAATTCCACGACGACAAAATTTCATCAGCGTCAGAGTCAAAAAAGCCAGATATAATATTACATTACAACTCAACAAAGGGGGCTGTAGACACCGGGGACAAAATTACAAGGGAATATTCCTGCGTTAGGTCGACAAGAAGGTGGCCATTTCGTATTTTCATGGAGATTTTAGATATGGCTGCCTTGAATGCTTATGTTATTTGGATCACTAAATATCCAGAATGGCATTCAAATGACCGAAGCAGACGAAAAATCTTTATCAGGGAGTTGGCCATGGACTTAGTGAAAAACAACATTAAAAGTAGAAAAGAAAGCGGTGTAAAATTTCACAAAGCGCAGCAATACGGCTTCGAATTATTTGAAAAAGTTATGCCGAGCACAAGCGACGATATTGTATTAAATGAAGTACAAGTTTTACCTACCAAGGCAATACGAAGACGGTGTTATCTTTGCCCGCGCAACATTGATAGAAAAACTAAGCTGTGTTGTTATACTTGCAGGAAATCTATTTGTGTTCTGCACAGGGTCCAAGAAAATTTTTGTACTAACTGTAAAACTATCAAGGACAATGCCAATAATGAATGTTGTTAAAATAATAAAAGTTGCTTAGGACGGATCTTTTGACAGATTTTAAACAATTCATCAAATTTTGATGTTAATTTTCAGGTTCTGCGAAAGTTCTATTCAAGTTCCGATATTATTTCAGTTCTGTGAAGTACCTGGCCTATACTGATATCATAACAGAACTTGAATAGAAATTTCATAGAACTTTAAAATTAACAAACAATCTGTCATTTTTGTAATAAGCATATCCGACCTTTAGAAATTTCTTCTATTATTCACTTTTTCTAGTATTTTTGCTGTTTCTTTTCAAGTCATCACTATACTAATGGTGCCATGATCTGCAATTTTAGGTTTGTCTAGTATTTTAGAATTTGTTCACGTTCATTTGATTACACAAACTCAATTAGTGTACTGGTTGTTTGTGTTATCTTGGTGTATTCTCAGTCGAATTGTTTCATTTTTAAAATGATCACGTTGGAAAATATTTTGCATAAAAATCCGTTTTGTTTATTTCATATTAATATTATAGTTTTTAATAATAAATTACGTGTATTTTAAATAATTAAAGCATTCATGATAGTGCATGTAGTCACTTACTAACATTTGGTAAATGAACAACATATTTTTCTATAAGAAAACAAACATTTTTCGACCATATCTTTTGTGCTTTTAATCATTTCTCTGTTTATCACTTTTTTATAAGAAGTCCCTCTACTGTTTTAGACGTGGTGCACTTTTCTCATTTTCCATTTAAATTTATGTATAAAGGTTTCAATTGCTCAAAGCATAGTGGTCATTTGGAAATTGTTAATTTATGCGATTGTTTATTGATAACTTGATATCAATTTTACAATGTTTTCCAGAACATCTAGTTCACTTTTGCAGTCTTGTGCAATAAGTATATATCCAGGAGTCATTACGCTATAATATCTTACAAGTGAAATGTTGTCAAAAACCGGACATAATATCCAATAGTTACTGTACCTTCTTATAACATTATATTTTATGTTTTTCCATCAAATTACGCAAAAATTGTGTTGTTAACGTCAGCTTGTTTTTGTTTTGTCTTCTTTTATAAATATGATCCCAATTTTAGATTAGATTATTTCTTGGTAATCACTTTGCATTTCATTTTTTCATACAATTTATTCTGGAGTATATTTATTCGATTTACCAATAAATTAAAGTTTGGGATATGTATGTACCAAAATTAATAGCTGACAGAATTATTCGCTATTTAATAATGCTGATTTTATTCCATGTTGTTTGGGTTTAACTTTCATCGTGTTGTGTGTGTTTTTCTAAATTGTGAATTTTTATTTAAAAAGTTATTGTCTTCTAGCTAGGTTATAATTTTCGTTTATTTCATCTTCAATTTTGGGAACTCGTGCCGTGTGTATATGTTACATTCCACTTGCTCAAGAAAAAAAATTCTTTGTAATAATACGATAAAGAGTAAATATCTTACATTTCAAGTTGTGATTTTCATCACGCGATTTGTGTATAATATGTAAATATAACGATCGTCCAGTTGATTAGTCAGACATCTCCGAAGAATCGGAATTTGAGTTGAGTATACAGTTATATGTAAAATGAAAAAACAAACAAAATATATGTTTTCTGGGTTATTTGTAGAAAATTTAAAAATGTCGTACTAATGTACCGAACCGTTATACTTCCCGGTGTTATTTTTTTATAGCATATTTAATTTATAAAATACAGACACATGTAAATAATATTTGGTTTATGGCGAGCATTCGAACATTGCTTTCCTCATTATCTCAAAACTTTGTATTTAGAGATGTCTGACTAATCAACTGGATGATCGACATGTCTTGTTTACCAGTAATAGGTATGTTCATTATACTATATGTGTAATAATTTTTGCTAATATCTAATGTTTGTTTCATAAAACTCATTTATTATAAAGTAGGTACCTACCTTATGTGTTTCCAAAATGTTGAGGTGTATTTTTGTAAAAATATAATATTTTGAGGTGTGTTTTTTGTCTTTTTGTAAATTTCTTCATTTTACTACGATATTATGTGTGTAAGATATTTTAAAATTATATTAAAATTATGTTTTATATTACGAATGTCTTTTTCTATTTTCTATTATAATTTTGCAATTTTCAGTTTATTTAATCAATCCCTATAAATGGTCACCATAAAAGAGATAGCCTCCTAGTATGATGACGTTTCTATTCTAAATGGTGGTTTTTGTTCAGGGCAATACTGAACGCATTTCCCATCCTTGGCCGTGCGGAAAATATATTATATTAAATGCATTATATTTTATGAATTATTTATGAAATATCACATAATTATTGAATTAATTTGCGCTTGCTGGGATTTTGAACCCGCGACCCAGAATCTCAACCATTTGACCATGGGGGCCGTCATTACTAAGAAAAAGAGAGAAATTCTCCGGTTTCTCATATGTATCCTATTACGAGTTTATAAATACCGTTTCCAGATCTCTCATAAATATTGTTTATCAAAAACGGGGAATTCTCAGGCTACAATAAAAAAATATTTATTTCAAGATTGGATTTCAATACTTTAAAAATACCTTATTTTTAACAATTTGAAGTTATTAAAAATACCTTATTTTTTACAATTTTATTTGATAAAACATTACAAAACAAAACCATTCACCGTTAAAAATGTAAAACATACCTACATAAATGGATCAGTGAAAAACTATAAACTCAATATATACCTATTCAAGCAAACGCATCATTTATGATTACAGGTTAACTGCGGCACGATGCTAGATGATACTCTAAATGAAATTATAATAAAAACAATCAGAAATAAGATATTAATTATTTTTTTTTTTGTAAACTAATGTTTAAGACAAGAATTTTTTTTCATAGCACAAAGGGTAACATTTATTTATAAGCAATAATTATTAGCTTGAAACACTCATCCACATTGAAAAATCTCCCGAGAAAAGATACATAATAATAATAAGAATAATTGTAGAAATAAAATAATTTAATACCTACATTAAATATCAACATACAACATTTGTTTCAAAATATTTAACATCCGTACCTAGTTTAGTAGTACGTAGTAGTTTTCATAAACTATAAAAGTAAAAAATACATATCCATCATTTACAGACCACCCTATGCAAGAAACTAGCCACCCACGTCGACGCTTAATCGCCAATCGGCAGTCGAGATTCGGAAACGAGGCGCGATGCTTGCTACGTACCCGCCTTCTCCGTTTTCTTTGAAAACATATGCGTTATGGTCTAAATTCATTAGAACATTAATTATGACTTTATTTATGAAACGATTTTGATAATGACTACTGAAATATGTAATATATACTTCCCTCTAATTATAACCAAAACAAATTTCATCGAATTATGTCATTAACACCTTTTAATAAGCAAAACAAATTGGGGGACTGAGTGACCCCGCTTCGGATCCAATGTGATTTTTTTCTTTCCGGGACGAAAGGGTTAACGGTGACAGTACAAATAAGATGCCAGAAAAGGGGTGGAGATGCGTAGTGATTTATATGACGTTGATGGTAAAATGTTACCGTGGAATTTTCGGGTGAACGTACTTCCTACAGCCATTAAAAATCAAAGTTAATTAACTTGAAATTGTGAGGGATTCACAGTATCTTGAACCTCAAGCGTTCAATTCACAAGAAAGAGTTGAAACAGAATTTTAATTAGAGAAAAGGGTTTACGATGACTTTAAGTACCGAGTGGGTATCATAACATGACTTAGAGAAGACTAAGGAGATCCTTCACTTGATGAAGTATAAAAAAAACTCAGCATAAGGAATATAGTCAAAGGCAATTATACGAAATAATAAAAATTAACGATGAGTCAACTTATTACATTTAAGGGATTTTTTATGGAGTAGTAATGGGGACAAAACAGGGGTGGTTGTAGATAGAAATTAAAATCGGATTATAATTATTAGACGTTAATTTTAGTAAACCATTTCAGAACAAAGGGTAGGTAGGAATTAAGAGTAACTTTACCCTAGAGAAATGGTTGTGTAGCCTGGACACGCTGGGGACGATGATTGTGTTCTGATTGCCAATCACCGTTTATTGTTTAGCAAGTGGAAGAGCCAGCAAAATTTGAAATCGATTTCATTTATATAGTTACCCCTTTTCCTTCCCATCCTCTCCCCACGTATGCCCTTTCCCGAGATAAGACTCAGTGGTTAATAACAAAACTAACACATATCAGTACAGGTAGAGAACATGGATAAAAACGACGGCGATAACGACCCCAAAGAGAGATGGCAAGAAATCATCGAAACCCGATACCCTATGCTTATCGATTCAATATTTTACCAGTTTATGTAACAACAAAACTATTTAATGTTGTCGAATAATAAAATTTTAAAAAAAAAATCGGAAAAATTAAGAAATCAAAACATACGGGGTAGAGATTACAAGATTAGGGTTAAAAGATGAAGTTAGACGCACGGTTTTATGGTAAAAGTTTTAACAATTTCATTAGTAAAGAGGTCACCCACTCTATTTAAACGAAACTGGATCACCACAACGTACGCATCAATGGATAGTTCTTCATCAATTGAAAATAATAAAAAAATACTACGCAACGCTAAAATAAGAGCATTATTGCAAAATAATTCTCAAGATACTGTATACTCTAAAAAGTGATCGAAGGATTAGTTAAGGTATGTAGGTATGCCACCCGAAGGTAGGTACCACTAGCTAGTGAGGGTATGTAGGTATGCCACCTGACGGTAGGTACAACTAGCTAGTTAGGGTATGTAGGTATGCCACTCGTCGGTAGGTACCACAAGCTAGTTAGGGTATGTAGGTATTCCACCCGACGATAGTACTACCAGCTTGTTAGGGTATGTGGGTATGCCACCGTGCCACTAGCTAGTTCGGGTATGTAGGTATGCCACCCGACGGTAGGTACCACTAGCTAGTTAGGGTATGTAGGAATGCCACCCGAAGGTAGGTACCACTAGCTTTTTAGGGTGTGTAGCTATGCCACCCGAAGGAGGGTACCACTAGCTAGTTAGGGTATGAAGGTATGCCACCCAACGGTAGGTACCAATAGCTAGTTAGGGTATGTAGGTATGCCACTCGAAGGTAGGTACCACTAGCTACATAGGGTGTGTAGCTATGCCACCCGAAGGAGGGTACCACTAGCTAGTTAGGGTATGAAGGTATGCCACCCAACGGTAGGTACAACTAGCTACTTAGGGTATGTAGGTATGCCACCCGAAGGTAGGTACCACTGGCTAATCAGGGTATGAAGGTATGCCACCCGACGTTAGGTACCACTAGCTAGTTAGGGTATGAAGGTAGGCCACCCGACGGTAGGTTCCTCTAGCTAGTTAGGGTAAGTAGGTATGCCACCCGAAGGTAGATACCACTAGCTAGTTAGGGTATGAAGGTATGCCACCCGACGGTAGGTTCCTCTAGCTAGTTAGGGTAAGTAGGTATGCCACCCGACGTTAGGTACCACTAGCTTTTTAGGGTGTGTAGCTATGCCACCCGAAGGAGGGTACCACTAGCTAGTTAGGGTATGAAGGTATGCCACTCAACGGTAGGTACCACTAGCTAGTTAGGGTATGTAGGTATGCCACTCGAAGTTAGGTACCACTAGCTACATAGGGTGTGAAGCTATGCCATCCGAAGGTAGGTACCACTAGCTAGTTAGGGTATGTCGGTATGCCACCCAACGGTAGGTACCACTAGCTAGTTAGGGTATGTAGGTATGCCACCCAACGGTAGGTACCACTAGCTAGTTGGGGTATGAAGGAATGCCACCCGAAGGTAGGTACCACTAGCTAGTTGGGGTATGAAGGTATGCCACCCGAAGGTAGGTACCACTACCTAGTTAGGGTATGTAGGTATGCCACCCGAAGGTAGGTACCACTACCTAGTTAGGGTATGTAGGTACGCCACCCAACGGTAGGTACCACTAGCTAGTTGGGGTATGAAGGAATGCCACCCGAAGGTAGGTACCACTAGCTAGTTGGGGTATGAAGGTATGCCACCCGAAGGTAGGTACCACTAGCTAGTTGGGGTATGAAGGAATGCCACCCGAAGGTAGGTACCACTAGCTAGTTGGGGTATGAAGGTATGCCACCCGAAGGTAGGTACCACTAGCTAGTTAGGGTATGTAGGTATGCCACCTGACGGTAGGTACCACTAGCTAGTTAGGGTATGTAGGTATGCCACCCAACGGTAGGTAACACTAGCTAGTTAGGGTATGTAGGTATGCCACCCAACGGTAGGTACCACTAGCTAGTTGGGGTATGAAGGTATGCCACCCGAAGGTAGGTACCACTAGCTAGTTGGGGTATGAAGGTATGCCACCCGAAGGTAGGTACCACTAGCTAGTTAGGGTATGTAGGTATGCCACCTGACGGTAGGTACCACTAGCTAGTTAGGGTATGTAGGTATGCCACCTGACGGTAGGTACCACTAGCTAGTTAAGGTATGTAGGTATGCCACCCAACGGTAGGTAACACTAGCTAGTTAGGGTATGTAGGTATGCCACCCAACGGTAGGTACCACTAGCTAGTTGGGGTATGAAGGTATGCCACCCGAAGGTAGGTACCACTAGCTAGTTAGGGTATGTAGATATGCCACCTGACGGTAGGTACCACTAGCTAGTTAGGGTATGTAGGTATGCCACCCAACGGTAGGTAACACTAGCTAGTTAGGGTATGTAGGTATGCCACCCAACGGTAGGTACCACTAGCTAGTTGGGGTATGAAGGTATGCCACCCGAAGGTAGGTAACACTAGCTAGTTAGGGTATGTAGGTATGCCACCCAACGGTAGGTACCACTAGCTAGTTGGGGTATGAAGGAATGCCACCCGAAGGTAGGTACCACTAGCTAGTTGGGGTATGAAGGTATGCCACCCGAAGGTAGGTACCACTAGCTAGTTAGGGTATGTAGGTATGCCACCCAACGGTAGGTAACACTAGCTAGTTAGGGTATGTAGGTATGCCACCCAACGGTAGGTACCACCAGCGTGTTAGGGTTTGTGGGTATTCCACCTGACGGTAGGTACCACTAGCTTAAGAAAAAATCAACGGACACAGGCCGGAGACCACGGATTATTCAGAAATGTTACTTCGAGAAGAGAATATCACAAATTGTACCAGTGACCAGGAGATCTCGATTAACGTGATTTATATTTACTTTGCTCGACAACCGAGGTTACAACTTAAGTCACAAACATAGGAGGAATATTGCACTTAACAACACATAGACATAAAATTATACAATTGGGCAAGTTTTTTTTAATATTTGTTTTAAATTCTGCATTATTTGAATGTGGTGAGTTTTTAATGTTTATTTATTTCTGTAAACTGATTGACCTTGGGATAGAAAGTATAGTTTTCATAGGGACATAAGTATAAGGAAAGAGATTCATTGAGGCGTGTGAAGATAAACCTAGGAGAGAATTGTAGCAATCATAGAGAATGGGAGGAGAATTTGTTTTTATTTATTTATTTATTAACTCCGATTATAGCGGCTTTTACAAACGAATAACAATTGTTTTACATATGAATATAGAATATACATAAATAATAAAAAAATATATAAACATAAATACTTAGAGAACAATAGAAATAGTAGTATCAACATAACAAAGTACAATGAGTAGGTTATTATAAATACAATTCAACATATTATAAATCCCGGACATTATGTAAAGAGAGTTAAGAAATTAATACTTTAAAACTGTATTTGATTATAGTCAATCTGAGAAGCGCTAATAGACAGTTTTAATTAAGTAGTGTTTGTATAAGGTTAAACTAGCAATGTTTATAGGTTCATCCAAAACATATTTATTTCTAAGTAGGTACGTGCAGGCGATTCATTGTGGAGTTGAGTTCAGCGTTAGATCCTGTATTGTTGCAATGATAGGGTAATTTGAAACGAACTGATCGACTAGGTACATGAAAACATATTAACGAAAGAAGTTCAGGGGAGTTCAACAGGTTGGTAACAATTTATAAATAAGAATGATTTTTCCAGAAGGGATTTGAATTGACTTCATGCTTTAAGCATTGAAGTTTATGAATCAAGGGATGGGGTGTTATTGAGCGTAGTTTGGAAACATATTTTTCTGATAGGCATCGACTTCTTACATGTAAAGAAGCATTCTATTTGCATTGCGTTGATTTGAAGACAAGGCGAAGAGAGTCTATGGTATGTAATAAACTTCTTCCGTTTTTTGTCAGCCTAGCCAAGCACGTTGTTTTATTGCGAACCTTATTATTGTCTTATTATTTACAGTAGCTATGGGCAGGATTGAAATATTTACACGATTGAAATATTTTGTTCGAAACATAAAAAGAATTGAGTGATTACTCGATTGAACTGAATTGAATTTCAGCGGGAGCAGAAGCTGCGGAAACAGGCAGATTTTTTACGGTTTGGGGAGGGGGAGGGGGAAAATAGACAAAGTATGTTACATTAGTAATTTGCTAAATATATTTGTAAAAATAACGTCAACTATGTATGGCCAAGATCACCATACAAACTACTCCAGTACCTACTACCTACAGTAACGCAAATGTAGTAAACTGAGCATCTAATTTAACACACATATCTATGGCCTATCTGTCAAATGAACGAGACGCTTTACAGCTTGATGTGTTGTAAATATCAAATGTGCATTTCCACGTGACTACCTAAAGCTACCTGTGAGTACCCTTTAACGTTAAATATTACTGGAATATTCCGAGAGTTAATAAATATGCCATCGATCGTTTTCCATATTTTGTGTTCAAATTAATTGAGGTTATGTGCGTCTTCACGCATTGTGCTTATATACCATTGAGTTTCGTTAAGCGGTTGTATCAGTCTGGTTGAGTTTAACCTAAAGTTGAACCATGTGGAGATGCGTTGTATGTGATATGTGGCGTGGCTATCAAGTCGAACGGTTAGAACATCCAACCACACAACCGTTCAACCAAGTTGGATCATCTGTATCGTGTTTGAATCAACTTTTCTCAGTCGGCCTAGGGAGCCGCTGTGGGTAATTGTTTGTAAGAGTACATTGAATGATTAGAAATAAATAAAATGTCAGGCATGACTAATGGACGTGAAATTTGGATGGATTTTTTGACATTATATGTATAATGATTTAACTAGCTTTGGGTATACTTCAAGCAAGATGTACACTGATACAGATGCCAGGAACGAAGTTCTTGTTTTCTTTTTGGATCAGTTCAAATGTATTTAAAAGGATGTAGCGAATGAAACCGTAAAAATATATTTTTTTATTATTGAAGTAGCTTCACAGGAATTGCTAATGGAACGAATAAAATAGAATTAATTCGTTCCATGAGCCATTTTTGTGTCGAAGTTCGTTCTTTCTTTTCATGCTTATAGTTAACAATGGGTCAAGAGCGTTCGCCAAATTTTGCTTTTTGAAGTGGGAGTCATATTGCATGTGTACTCCAGAGTAGCAACTGACGAAATGGCGACCCATAATCTAACCTATAACCTAACGTAACCTAACCTAATCGAGCCTAACCTAAAATCCTTTTTTAGGTTTGGGTTTCTCAATATAAGCACATACTTCGTTATGCATATTGTAATTTAAAATAAAAAATAACTTTGTTAACACCACTTTCATCTTTATACTAAATGCCAAGGATTTATATTTCTGTATTTAACTAATTAAATCATTGAATAAAAATTATTTAAATCATTTAATAACTAATTACATATCATTGTATTATTAATCTAAAATCTAACATTAAAACGTGCGTTATCATTATACTAAGCTTATGTGGGTTACATGGAATTGTGCTGAGTTCCAGTGGCAGAGGTTGTAGGAGTAGGTAGGGGATTGGGAAGGTAGTGGTCTTTGTCAATAGGGAACTACATAAGTATTGGGTTTCTATTTAGGTGGATTTGATAGTTGATGACTTGGCCATTGGTATTAATAATTCACAAATAAGTTTTTAAATGTAGGATTCTTCGAAAACGCGATCAGTGGGTTCAAGCTCCCTTATTATAAGGGACTTGCTATACTAATTAATTAATGTTTATTAAATAACCATTTACCATCACATAATAGCAGTGCCATGGACCTTCCCAACCCAGAGAATTTTTCCATCAAGACGGAACCAGGATACCAGGAAGTTGGCGCAGGTGAAATGCCGTATATGGATATAGACATCCACCTTCCGGATGTAAAGAAGGAATGTTTGCAGTATGCTGAGAGTGTTCAGCCAACTAGTAAGTTGCATTACGTATTTTATCACAAAGGAGTTTCAGACGACGCAGTCAGGACAGCTGCTTGTTTTCTCCTTCACCTCTTGTCGTCCAGCGGTACTTCATTTTACCTTTGTAATATTGCTTTGCAGGAAACTGTCGAACTAAGAAAACCTGAACCTATGATGCCCGCAAACAATTCCTAGTTCCTCTAGCTGTTGACTCGCCATATTTTACCACTAAAATAAAGTATCTCTTATCTAAACGTTCTCCATTCCAAGAATAATTTGAGATTATGAGATAGGTATGTGAAGTGTATTTATGTGTTACAATATATTTGTATCATGACTTATAACGGTGATATCGGATTTTTTTGTCCCTCCGCTGCTCATCTCACTAGGAAATCCCTGTGTCGAGATGAGCACATTACCATTGCAATTTTATTTAATCAAATAAGTAAAGTACATAATACATACATTTATGGATTAAATGGAATATGGACATTCGAAGGGATGATGACCGAATGTAAGAATCTACGATAAGGGTAATCCAAAATCACTACTCACAGCTACTCTGGAATTTTTGACGATTTTCTTGGATAGATTTAACGAACCTATACTTTTTTTATATTTTCATTGTGCATATTATAAAGCAACGGAGCTCTATAAGAAATATTCCTTTGTCCAAAGAATGTTCTGTTATTCATTAAAGAAGAACCCAATCTAGTAATGCGCACTTGTTGTGATCTTTTGGGAGAATAAATGTTGCTGAAAAATTTGCAGAGAGCCTTTATTATTTACAACTGCCTTACCGACATAAGTTTTCTTTCATTGTACAATAACTGTGACGAATATATTTTTTTAATTAATTTTTGTGCTACATTTGAAAGCTCTAGGGTAGTCTTGTGTGAAAAACCCCAACAGACAACATTATATGAAAGCATTGTTTGAATAAGCGCGTGGTATACAGTTTTTAATGTAACTATGTCCAATATATTTCTCAGAGTCTTGAAGATGTAGGCTAGCTTTCTTATTTTGTTTGTTAATACAGTAACATTATTGTTCCATTTTAGATTTTAATCAATTATTTAGCCAAGATATGTGATTGTATTATTAAATAATTATTCGATTTACATTAAAAAAACTAGTCATTCTCAAGAATACAACACAATCGCTAAAGATGTTCTTACAGCGGCAATCTCGGCTCATCTATTTATAAGTGAAAATAATTACAAATTTTCTTTTCTTATTTCCCATTCCATCGTGATTTTTCAATAGTATCTTTAATGCATTCGTTTATGGTATCGTTGTTTTAGATGCATTGTATGCACTTCACAAAGTGTCCTTAATGTTAAAGAAATAAGTTTATGGCAGCAATGTGCGGAGTCACCAGTGTGGCGGTGATGTGTGTATTTATGTAATTTACGGTGGCTGCCTGTACCGTAAATCAGTGTTCAAGGAGTTTGGATGATTGAAAAAATAAAGGTCTGCGGTCTTGGTTGAATTTATTCGGAGAATGAATTTACAATTTAGACGAACGCGGAGACGGTGGTAGTGGAGAGTGGTGGTCTGGTCGAAAGTTGGAACTAGAATGAATGGCGACTTCTCTTCCCGCTCTCGCCTAGCTCGTCCGGGGCGTCAGGCGGCGGAGTAATTTGAAAAGTGTTACCACATGTGGGGTTGGATAAAATAGTCCCACATACCTCCCCACCAGCGTCTCCACGCGATACAAGGAAATATAGTATATATTTACAACAATGGGTGAACACTGATTTACGGTACAGGCAGCCACCGTAGATTACATAAATACACACATCACCGCCACATTGGTGACTCCACACATTGCTGCCTTATTGGTTGGATGCTAGTTGTGAGAGATTGTCATCGGGTAGTGCGGTAAATATGGCCTGAATGTGTTGCGGGAGTCTTTGCAGCCAAAATACGCCTACGATTGGGCTCTCCGATAGCCCGGGACCAGTGAGTTCATGGATGAGTCGAAGCAGTCCAGAAAGTTTCCTGTCCTCGAGCTGAAGTCCGGTAGGAAGACGAGTGAGTCGCTTTTCTTTAGAATCTTGTAATCTCTCGATGAGTGCTGATTTGAGATGAGTGTACTTGTCTGCTGCAGGAGGATTAATAACGACGTCGCTTACGGTCGTGAGGGTCTCCATATCCAAAGCAGCAAAAATAATGTTGTACTTGGTGAGATCATCCTTTACTCTCGAGTTAGAAAATTGGCTTTCAGCTTGTGCGAACCAAAGTGCAATGTTGTCGCGCCAGCACGCGGGTAGTTTAACCGAGACAGAGTTTATTGTTGTGTCCATTGTGGAATTATTACCGTGGATTTCGTTCGATGTCTGGTTATCCTCAAATGACATATTGTTTTAATAATACGGCAAGCAATAGGCAGTATAAGATAGGCAGATGTAGGTGTAAAAATAGCAAGGAAACAAAAGCAATGACGACAGTAAATTTAGGTTTTGAAAAAAAAAAATTAAAATTCAAAAAAGTTAGATTGATGGTATCCGAAAATTTCAAAATCCCTTAATCTAGAGTGCATACAATGTAAATAATGTAAATGTACTGTGACGAGTTCAACTTGTCTGGTCTTTTAATTTAATAAACATGTAACAATATTGTACACTTGCAAAATTTTTTTTTTAATTATTTTAGAATGTTCTTATTCGGAAATTTAGCTGTAAAATCACTGTATGTAGGATTAATTATGGTTCGTTACTTGGTGTTGATTACTGGGCATTGGTTTGTGGTGGATGTTACGAGGTCCGTAACTGGAGTTCTGCCTGCGTAGTAAATCCGGTAGATTCTTGATCTGCGATGAAATTGATGTTGGTCTGCAGAAATTGTTGCGTTCTGCGGTGAATTTGATGCCTTGTCTGCAGCTGCTGGTGCGGTGTTTCACTGAAATTGAGATTTTTTGGCACTATACTATTCGAATATACGAGTTTTTTGGTTCAGATTAGTGGGTATATTTGATATACTTAAGTATCAGAATTGGTGGGACAATAATGTTTTTTTTTTTAAATGTGCTTTATGATTCGACAATAAAATTCTATTAAATATACTGGACTTAAAAATGTAGAAAATGAGATTGGAAGTTACTTACTCAATTGTCCAGGCTTCCAGCTTCAACGTTCGACCTACCGTGTCCACTAAATATTATTATCACCCAAAGAAATTTCAGGGGTCACCAATATGGCAGCAATGTGTGGAGTCACCAGTGTGGCGGTGATGTGTGTATTTATGTAATTTACGGTGGCTGCCTGTACCGTAAATCAGTGTTCAAGGAGTTTGGATGATTGAAAAAATAAAGGTCTGCGGTCTTGGTTGAATTTATTCGGAGAATGAATTTACAATTTAGACGAACGCGGAGACGGTGGTAGTGGAGAGTGGTGGTCTGGTCGAAAGTTGGAACTAGAATGAATGGCGACTTCTCTTCCCGCTCTCGCCTAGCTCGTCCGGGGCGTCAGGCGGCGGAGTAATTTGAAAAGTGTTACCACATGTGGGGTTGGATAAAATAGTCCCACAATGGGCTTTCTAAGGCAGTGTTCCGCAATTTTTTTGTGTTCAAGGTAGGTACACCTATATAACAAGAAATTTTAGAGGTACACCAAAGAAAATAGGAATTTTTATTTATTACTAAAATTAATATACCTAATATGAAAAGATGTTTAGTGAGAAATGTGAGCCTGTTTAACTGAGCAGAGGCGATTAAAATTTGGAGCAATCGTTGATAAGGCTGCTCTTATCTCTGGCGTCGAGAAGAATCCAGATTAACTAATAAATAATAAACCGCCTGACCTACTTAGTACCTACTCCCGAGTTATGTACTTGCAGCCGAAATCGTAAACAAAACAAAGCAACCTACCTGCTTCAAGTATTCAATACGATCGCATACGGTCTGGTATATTACGACAACTCGCCAGAAGGTTCGAGTCTACCGCCTATGCGTAATTGCCGCGCTGCCGAAGCTTTCCGAAAGGCCCAGACTGTGCGAGTGCCTCGGATTTAGTTGCAATATCACCTACCTACTACCGTCGCCGGCTGTACAGTATAAATAAGCCCGACGCAGCGAGCAGCCAGTATTAAGTCTCTGTTACCGCCGGCTACTACTACAACCGCACTACGGAATTTCGACCCAGTTTCGCGCGCATTCCATAGCATAGTTAACGCGTGGATATTACGTCTGTAAAATCAATTTTTAATTTTTCAATTAACATTGTTTATAAATTTAATTTAGATTAAATTTGATAATATTATTATTAAGTTCTGCAAGTATTTTAGTTTTTTATTATTGTGACAGCTGTTTCGGCTTACAAGGCCATTTTCAAACTGTTTCAAATGGCCTTGTAAGCCGAAACAGCTGTCACAATAATAAAAAACTAAAATACTTGCAGAACTTAATAATAATATTATCAAATTTAATCTAAATTAAATTTATAAAAAATTAAATGGAGTTCTACGAATTAAACACAAAAACAATAAATAATATAATAAACATTGTACCTGAGTTGAGAAGTTCTTTTGTTTGTTCAAGATAACCACAGTAGCAAACTCATTTTTTATATGCAGCCAAAAATGTGCTAGGTCTACTTTGGAAAATTTTTGTTTTTATGTCCGATCAGTTTTTAACTCTATGAATCAATTATCCGATGAAGATTTGACACTGACGAAAGCTGACAAGGGTAATACAGTTTTAATCATCCCACGAAATGTATATAATGAAAAAGTGAAAGACTTCATTAATAGTGATAATTTTGTAATTCTGAATAAAGACCTCACTAACAAGTACCTAGAAAATGTTAAACAAACACTTAAGGCATGTAAAACTAAAAAATTCCAAGATAATTCATATCACCAGGTAAAAATTTTAACTAAAAACCCCAAATCTCCAAAATTATATGGTTTTATTAAAATTCATAAAATTGACAACCCAATTAGACCAGTAGTATCATGTTGTAATGCCCCAAATTTTATAATATCGTCATTTATTACTAAAGTGTTTAGTAATACCAATGTTTTCACTCCTAAATACACAATTAAAAACTCATTTACATTAGTAGAAGAATTGAAAGATTTGGTTCTCCCTAATAATTGCAAACTCATTTCGTTTGACGTGGTTAATTTGTTCCCTAATGTTCCCATTGGGGAAAGTAAATGTTTAATATCAGACTTATTAAATACTTCTAATTTATACAAAGACTTTATAAATGATCTCATGTCGTTATTTAATATGTGCCTAAGTCAAAACTATTTCCAATTTGATAATGTAATATTTCAGCAAAAAGAAGGTTTACCTATGGGTGCTCCCACTAGCCCTTTGATTGCCGATATATTCATGAATAACTTGGAGAGTAAAATACTTGCCGGTAACTCACCACTTATAAAAAACGTCTTTCTGTGGAAAAGATATGTCGATGACATATTTTGTATATGGACCATGGACAGGCACGGAACGTCAACTCAATTCCTTCCTCAACCTTATAAATTCTTTTCATAAACATATTAAATTTACATTAGAGATAGGCATTACTTCATCCTTAAACTTCCTAGACCTATCCTTATCTCTCATAAATAATAAAATCGATTTTAACATCTTTCGGAAACCTACCTACACCGATATTGTCATACATAATACATCCAATCATCCTTTTTCACACAAACACTCAGCATTTCACTCAATGGTCCATCGCTTGGTCACGATTCCATTAACTAATATTAATTTCTCTAACGAATTATCAATAATTAAAAAAATAGCGTCTAATAATGGATACGATCCAGATTTTTTTGATAGAATTTTAAGTAAAAAACTAAAACAATTAGCAGTTAAAAACTTGTTATTCGCGACTCCACATAATATTAATAATAATAATCTTCCTTTCCAATGGCGCCGTATTCTATTCATTAATAATTTTTCTTCCTGCAGTATAGTTAACCTTCCTTCTGAAGTCAAACCGGCGTTTTATACCAACAACAATTTAGGTAAATTTTTAGTCAATTCTAAAGATACAGATGACACACTTAGTCATGCAGGAATTTATAAATTAAATTTTAACAATTGTCCAGCGTTTTATATCGGGAAGACAACGCGCAATGTCAACATTAGGATTAAAGAACATCTTAGATGCCTAAATAGCAATGGCTTTTCAGAGTTTGCCAATCATCTGATTGAAAAAGATCATACCTTCAATAAAAGCACCGGTGCTAAGATTCTCCATAGAAAAGACCATAGTGACAAATTGAATAACCTAGAAGCACTCGAAATAAAGAAAGCCATTAAAACCAACAGTTTAATTCTGAATAATCAATTAGATTTGTCAAAAAGCCCAATACTGGGTGTTGGCACCTAGCATCGTGCTACCTACCTTTATATCCTTTCTAAAATTATTGTGGCCTATCGACCTCTCCCCTCCTCTCCTCTCCTATGCCGACGTTAGTTGAGTAAAATTATTCGTCCTGTCAACATCGTTTGATTACGGAGCCCCCTTTATCGACCGTGTCGAAATCAAAGCCATCGTGAGCTCGCGCATGGTGAAATTTGTGAATTGTTGTGAACCAGCGCAAAGAAGGATTTGAAAACCGTGGAAGAATAGAAAAGGGTAAGTCGGCATTCCGAACCTTTCCAATTCTTATTATTCCGCGTTGCGACGGTGCTATATCCGTCCCCAACATTGGTCATTCGAGCCTGATAATTTATATTAATTGAAAAAATTGTGGTTAATTTAATTATTTCAAGGTTAAATTGTTCATAAAAGTTGATCTATGTGTAAAATTCGCGTCAGCCGTGCTGTTCGCGAAAATTGCCTGTAGGTAGTAAAAAATACTTAACTGGTGACAAATTTGTTAATATTTAAAATAAATTGTTGTATTCACTCGGCATTTTTGTGCAGATTAATTTCTCAATACAATGGCTGAGAAAAAAGTACTTTTGTTGCAATCCCGACGTGAGCGAATAGTATCTCGTATTCGTATCACGCAAGAGCTCATAGCGAGCACTTATGATGATAGTAAGAAAAAAGATACGTTTCTTGCTAGATGTGAAAAGTTAAAAGATTGGTTACAAGAATTTGAATCAGTTCAAAACGAGATTGAGGAACAATTACTGTCATTAGACAAGATTACAGAAATGTCAGAACTAGGAAACATTGCGAATAATGTTGATTCAATGTATTTCGAGATCATGCAAATGAAAAGCGTTATCACTAGTAATAATGAAAATTCAATTCCAAAAACGGCAAGTAATTCGGTGATTCGTGCACCAGTGATAAAGCTGCCCACTTTTGATAGTAACATTAAAAGTTGGTGCTCATTTCATTCATTATTTAAAAGTCTTATACATGACAGCAATGCATATACTAATGTAGAAAAATACCATTATCTTTTATCGGTAATTACAGGGCTGGCACTGGCACTTATACAATCATTGCCTCTTATTGAAGAGAATTATGACATTGCCTGGAATATTCTGGTAAATCAATACCAAAATTCTAGAATTCTTTTCACGCATTATGTTGATGAAATTCTTAATTTCAAAATATTACAAAACGAGTCTGCGTCAGGTATAGCGCGGTTACTCAGTACGTTTCAAGAGAATTGCGCCGCTATAAAGGCGATGAAGATAGAAAATATCTTTGATAAATTTGTTGGTCATATTATAATACGATCGATGGATCTGACAACTAAACGTCAATTTGAATCCAAATTGCCCGGTGAAGAGATTCCAGAATTGGATTCAATTTTCGAGTTTCTGAGAAATCAAACGCGAATTTTAGAAATGTTATCTCCGCATACTACAAAAGAGAAAAAAGGTTCGTTTAAAACGTTGTTATCTGCCAATAAGAATGATAATAACCTTCATTGTCCATTATGTAAAGGTGCACATTTTCTTTACAAATGTGCATCTTTTACATCTTTAAGTCCCCATCAAAGGAGGGACAAAATAAAAACTTTGAACCGTTGTTTCAATTGTTTGAAACAGCACCATGTAAAAGATTGTGTATCAAAATTTACATGCCAGGTTTGTAATAAAAAACACCATTCAATGTTGCACATTGCCGCCGAACCATCGGGCGAAAATGAATTTAATAATTCAAGTGCAACCCTGGCCGCAACAACGATTCCGAGCGTTTCTACCGTTTTGTTAGGAACTGTACAACTTGAGGTCCGAAATCAATATAATGATTATATACCTATCCGCGCCGTCGTGGATTGTGGGAGTCAAGTCTCTCTGATTACGGAAAGATGTGCCCAGCTCTTGGGTTTGTCAATTAAAAAACATCGTATTTCACTGAACGGTTTAGGAAATTCTAGTATAAATTCTTGTCATGGAAAAACAAAATGTTTTATAAAACCTCGAAATAAAAAAGGGCCTATTCTTCAATGTCAAACTGTCGTGATTACAGAAATCACTTCTAATCATCCGTCATATGATTTACCATCGAGTGGAACGTCACAATTTAAAAATTTAAAATTAGCTGATGAATCATATTACAAGTCGGGCAAAATAGACCTTTTGTTAGGAGCTGACGTATACTTGGATATATTTAATAGTGGCCATGAAATAATTCACGGCTCTCCATGTGCTGTAAACAGTGTATTCGGTTACATTATAATGGGGAAGATGGAAAACTCGTCATTTCAAACGCCTTCGTCTTTATTTGTTGAAACAAATTCGTTAAGCAATACTCTTAGAAAATTTTGGGAAATTGAATAAACACCTTCAATTGTGACGAGTAATCAGGACGACGAATTAGCCGAAACAATGTACGCTTCGAATCACTATCGAGAATGTGATGGTAGATATGTTGTACCATTATTAACAAAATCAGAAATTATGCCTTCTCAAAATTCCTTAAAACTTGCGGAATCGCGATTGAACAAACTAGAAATTCGTTTTAAAAGGGATCCCATGTTAGCAATTAATTACGGAAATTTTATACAAGAATATGAGGGTCTGGGACACATGACACGGGTACCTCGGAATTTAGATGCATTCTATTTACCTCATCATTGTGTTTTGAATCCTGACAGTAAAACTACAAAACTACGTGTGGTTTTTGATGGGTCGGCAAAAACCCAACCAAATAACTTATCTCTAAATGACTTATTATTGAATGGTCCAAAATTGCAAACTGAAATTCCACGTATGATTTTAAATTTTCGTTTTCATAAGTATGTATTTACAGCTGATATTTGTAAGATGTATAGGCAAATATTAATTATTCCATCTCAGCGTAAATTCCAAAATATTTTGTGGAGAGAATCTCAGAATGAACCGGTTATTGATTTCGAGTTCCAAACTGTAACGTACGGGTTGTCTAGTTCACCATTCTTGGCCATTCGTACCCTTCGCCAGCTAGCACAAGATGAAGGATCAAAGTATCCTGACGCTGCCAAGGTTCTATGCGATGATTTTTATGTAGATGATTTGGTAACAGGGACAGAAACGATTAGCACAGCCCTCAGACTAAAACAAGATATCATTGGATTGTTAAATCTTGGGAAATTAGAACTTAGTAAATGGCAATCTAATACACCGTCACTTTTGGATCACGTTTCGCAAGAGCACCAGCAAGATGGTCATTCTTTTGATAACGCCGGAACTGATCAAATTGTTAAAATATTAGGCATTCAGTGGAGTCCAACGACTGATAATTTTACCTACAAGGTCGATCTACCTTCAAATAAGATATGCACAAAAAGAACAATTTTATCAACGGTAGCTCGTTTATTCGACCCACTTGGGATCATCATCCCAGTGACATTTTTCGCAAAATGTCTATTACAGGAACTATGGAAGTTAGGTGTCGATTGGGACGATCGTGATGTTCCACCACATATTCATAATACGTGGAGTAAATTTGTAAGTCAACTTTCATTACTTCGAACATTGAATATTCCTAGATATTACAACACGGTGATGACAAGTCGTCTTTTCCTCGTAGGGTTCTGTGACGCTTCACAATTGGGTTATTCTGCAGTGGTATATTTATTAGAGCGTAATAGCAATACCACTCACATCTTAATGGGAAAATCGAAGGTCGCTCCTTTGAAAACCCTGTCAATTCCACGACTAGAATTATGTGGGGCCGTTCTTCTCACGAAACTTGTAAAGTATATTATGTCATCTGTAAAGTTTGCCGAACAAATAGAAAACGTTTTTCTATTTACAGACTCGACTATTGTACTAGCGTGGCTAAAAACGCCGCCATATTTATTGAAAACATTTGTCGCTAATAGGGTTGTACAAATACTGGAAAATACACCAAATGCTGTTTGGAAGCATGTTGTCTCGGAGGAAAATTGTGCCGATTCTGGTTCAAGAGGGCTTTTCCCAGCAGACATTATATCACACCCTTTGTGGTTTACGGGACCAAAATGGCTTCACCAACCAATAGCACTCTGGCCTTGTTCAGCTGTGTACAATCAATCTGACGGAGAAATACCAGAACTCAAAACATGCAACCTTAAAACGTTTGTATCATCTCAAATAGTACCTAATTCGATTATTAGTAAATATTCTTCATTTTATAAATTGCAGAGCGTCGTCGCTTGGATAATGCGTTTCGTAAATAATTGTCAGAAACGTCCTGGTAGTGGAAATTCAAACTCGACTTATCTAAGTTCTCGCGAATTAAATGATTCGCTTATGAAAATCGTACGCATTGAACAGGAAACGTATTTTTCTGTTGATATACGTAATATGCGAAATGGCAGTCCTTGTTCAACGCAAATTCAAAACTTGAAACCGTTTCTTGATAGCCACGGTATTATCAGGGTGGGCGGTCGACTCAAGTATTCAAATTTGTCATATGAAAGTAAATTTCCGATCTTACTTCCGAAAATCTGTCATTTAGCTTATTTAATTATAGATTATTATCATAAACTATATCTTCATGTTAGGCCACGAAGCCTTCAATTCACTATTCAGCGTAAATTTTGGATAGTGGCTGCACGGAACAAAATTCGCTCACAACTGTCGAAATGCATTGTCTGCTATAAAATGAAATCTTCGGTGCTACCTCCCCTAATGGGTGATTTACCTCCCTCTCGAGTGCAACAAAGCCGTGCTTTTTCTCGAGTTGGTGGAGATTTCGGAGGACCTTTCACCTTGAAAGATCACAAACGTAGGGGAGCAAAAACGTCAAAGGGTTATTTATGTCTATTTGTATGTATGGCGACGAAAGCAGTTCATTTAGAGATCGTGTCTGATTTATCTTCTGAAGCATTTATTGCAGCCCTTAGCCGGTTTACAGATCGTCGAGGGTTATGTTCTGAAATCATAAGCGATAACGGAACCAATTTCGTCGGTGCAAATCGGTACCTACTCGGTATAAATAAATTCTTGGCATCACAGCGTGATGTTATATCTAATCATCTAATTCAGAGCGGCATTATTTGGTCTTTTAACCCTCCAGCAAGTCCTCATTTCGGAGGCTTATTTGAGGCAGGGATAAAATCTGTAAAATACCATTTAAAACGGGTGATAGGTGAGACCGTTCTAACTTATGAAGAATTTGCGACAGTTCTCACTAGAATTGAGGCCATCCTCAACTCCCGCCCTTTGTGTTCAATGAGCTCAGACCCCGAGGATGTGAATGGACTCACCCCGGGCCACTTTTTAATCGGTGGATTCCTACTAGGTTTGCCTTAATATGACTTTCTTGACACCACGTCTAATCGTTTAAGTAGGTGGCAACATCTCCAAAAGATGTCGCAACATTTCTGGAAACGTTGGCATTTAGAATATTTAAATACGCTTCAACAACGATCAAAGTGGTGCAAAATTAATCCAAACATTAAATTAGGTCAATTAGTGTTAATAAAGGACGATCGTCTTCCACCGATGAAGTGGGTATTAGGACGAATTATCCACGTTCATCCCGGTAAGGATGGAATAGTTAGGGTAGCTACTGTTAAAACTCAATCTGGTTCGTTGGTTCGACCAGTGATAAAGCTTTGCCCGTTACCGGAAGAATAAAATTATTATTAGTGATAATTCTTAAGATATACATCTAAAATAGAATACGTTTTCATTTTCCAGTTTTGTTGTGTTTTATTTTTATTTTATTTACAATTGGGATCTATATATATTTTTTGTTGTTGTTGTTTAGATGTCTATACTCTAATTCTCGTTTTGTTCCTTACTCAGATTCTAGACCAAAGGAGTTATTAGCAATTTTAAATATTTTTCAAAACCAAAATTTTCGTTATGGTCCAGGAACCATTCTTCAAAAGGTTATACTTAATTTAGTAAAAGTTTTTTTTATTTATTTTGTTTTCTGCGAGGCATTGCGGATACAACTTGAATGAACAATTTACCTATGTATATATTTAAATTTACCTTTTATTAAATTTTGTATCATAATTATTAATTCGTTCAAATTAAGTGGGCGGAAATGTTGGCACCTAGCATCGTGCTACCTACCTTTATATCCTTTCTAAAATTATTGTGGCCTATCGACCTCTCCCCTCCTCTCCTCTCCTATGCCGACGTTAGTTGAGTAAAATTATTCGTCCTGTCAACATCGTTTGATTACGGAGCCCCCTTTATCGACCGTGTCGAAATCAAAGCCATCGTGAGCTCGCGCATGGTGAAATTTGTGAATTGTTGTGAACCAGCGCAAAGAAGGATTTGAAAACCGTGGAAGAATAGAAAAGGGTAAGTCGGCATTCCGAACCTTTCCAATTCTTATTATTCCGCGTTGCGACGGTGCTATATCCGTCCCCAACACTGGGAATATTCCCTGTAAACTGTAAAATTCCCAGTATCCCTTAATCACCTTACAATTATTAATGCCTATTCTCTATTATTATAATATTTATATACACTTATTGTTTTCTTTTAATATATTGTTGTTTCATTTTGGTTTTACTTTCTATTTCCCACTGTATGTACCTATATATAATGACACATTTTGTATTATTGATTAGTTTAATTTTGTACTTTGACGATGCTCGAGTGTAGCGAAACCGGTCGGTCTTGAAATTAATAAAAAAATTCGTGGTTTTAAACAAAAAATATTGTTTTTATTTCATACAAATATGTTTGTTAAAAAAAAGTTTTTCTTACAGGTAATCACTTGGGAATGACATTTTTTATTTGTATTGTTGTAAAAAAGGGAATTAATCTTTTAAATAAATTATATTGTAAATATTTATTGCCTTTGAAATTTGTACCCGCAAAGGCTATGTTACTGCAAACAGCTGGACATTCAGCAGATCTTTACATATTATTGTATTGTCGTTTTGTTATTCCAGGTAGCATTAATATGGAGACTGTTCCGATCCATGCAGGACACCGAGACGATGTCATAGGGGGGATTCATTATAAGGAAATAGACATAGACCTGCTGGATGTTAAAAAGGAATGCTTGGAGCACTCTGAAAGTATTACTCCGACTTCAGGTAAAATTACTTTTGTTGTGTCTGATTTTTTTTTATAATTTTCTTGTTTTTTGAAGATATAACTTATTTAGCTTTATCTACCATCTTTACAGGCTTAATATCGGACCTTAAGACGCATCCTGGAGGAAAATCTTACTCATGTTTCAATTGTAACTACTTTAGCCTGAGCGAGTCAATGTTATCACAGCACTTGCGCACCCATACTGAAGAGAAACCTTATACATGTTCCTTCTGCAGCTATTCTTGTTCTCAAAAGAGAAGTTTAAAACTTCACATGGTTACCCATACTGGAGAAAAACCATATTCATGTGTCTTTTGCAGCTATACTTGTTCTCAAAAGGGAAATTTAGCACGTCACATGCGCACCCATACTGGAGAAAAACCTTATTCATGTTCATTCTGCAGCTATTCATGTTCAGATAAGAGAAATTTAAAACGTCACACGTTTACCCATACTGGAGAAAAACCTTATTCGTGTTCCTTGTGCAGCTATTCATGTTCTGAAAAGAGATATTTAAACCGTCACATGCTAACCCATACTGGAGAAAATCCTTACTTATGTTCTTTCTGCAGCTATTCATGTTCTATTAAGAGAAATTTAAAACATCACATTCTTACCCATACTGAAGAAAAGCCTTACAAATGTGCATTCTGTACTTATTCCTCCTCTAAAAAGGGACATTTAATTCGTCATATGCGTACCCATACTGGAGAAAAACCTTATTCATGTTCGTTCTGCAGCTATTCTTGTTCAGATAAGATAAATTTAAAACGTCACATATTTACCCATACTGGAGAAAAACCTTATTCATGTTCCTTGTGCAGCTATTCATGTTCTGAAAAGGGAAATTTAAACCGTCACATGCTAACCCATACTGGAGAAAAACCTTATTTATGTTCTTTCTGCAGCTATTCATGTTCTGTTAAGGGAAATTTAAAACATCACATTCTTACCCATACTGAAGAAAACACTTGTAAATGTGCATTCTGTACCTATTCCTCCTCTAACAAGGGACATTTAATTCGTCATATGCGTACCCATACTGGAGAAAAACCTTATTTATGTTCCTTGTGCAGCTATTCATGTTCTGAAAAGGGAAATTTAAACCGTCACATGCTAACCCATACTGGAAAAAATCCTTACTTATGTTCTTTCTGCAGCTATTCATGTTCTGTTAAGGGAAATTTAAAACATCACATTCTTACCCATACTGAAGAAAAGACTTATAAATGTGCATTCTGTACTTATTCTCCCTCTAAAAAGGGACATTTAATTCGTCATATGCGTACCCATAATGGAGAAAAACCTTATTCATGTTCGTTCTGCAGCTATTCATGTTCAGATAAGATAAATTTAAAACGTCACATGTTTACCCATACTGGAGAAAAACCTTATTCATGTTCCTTGTGCAGCTATTCATGTTCTGAAAAGGGAAATTTAAACCGTCACATGCTAACCCATACTGGAGAAAAACCTTACTTATGTTCCTTCTGCAGCTATTCATGTTCTGTTAAGGGAAATTTAAAACATCACATTCTTACCCATACTGAAGAAAAAACTTATAAATGTGCATTCTGTACCTATTCCTCTGCTCTTAAGGGAAATTTATCTCGTCATATGCGTACCCATACTGGAAAAAAACCTTTTTAGCCATAAGATAAAACCCATAGCGATTTCATTGCCACATAATTCTAAGAATATAAATAATATTTGCCACATTAATTTCTACCATCGTAAAATTAATAATAACAGTAGCATACAATTACTTGTCCGTACATTCATTGTGCATCTAAGAATTGTGGCTGTTAATTATTGAAACCCATTTCTGTACCCAACCTTAGAATTTACTATGAATTATTTATATAAAAATCTTATAATAATGTGATTTGACTTTCGTGTTTGTCTACGTTGATTTAAAAAATTAAGTTGTTGTCAAACAAGTATTTGTGAATTGTATCGAAATGCACTTTTTTATTTTGTGGAACACAACGCTTGTTATAACCTACGTTTTCGTAGATAACGTTAATTTATATATTTAGTTGAAATAAGCTATTGCTTAACAATAATAACTAAAAGATTAATTCATATTCGTACGCAATATTTTTTTAAATATAATTAATGAGTTCACAGAATATAATCATTTATATTTACTAAAATAATTCGCATAATAACTTTTGACCGCTTTTGATTTTTTTATGTTTCTCTTCTATAGAAGCAGGCGCTCGTGTTTATAAAAGTGGTAAGCATTAATATAAAGAAAAATACGTGTTTTTAATTAATTATGATTAACGGAAATAAGATAATTAAAAAATATATTTATATATAAATAAAATAAATCAAATTTAAATCAATTATGAAGATAATTTCATCATTTTTTTATTTTTACACAGAATTTTTCTTTAATCGCTTTTAGTGGCTGTTTATCGTTTTCGATTGTTCGATATATTCGGGTGGGCTGTTGAAGCATTTTTTCCTCAAATATATGTAAATAAATAGTAAATATATGTTGAGCAAAAGTGGTGTTACATTTTTGTGTTTGATATATATGTTTTTGACAAGTATTACCAAAAGCTTGAAAAGCTCTTATTATGTTTTCTTTTATTATTTTAATAATTAGGTTTTTTTCGGAAAAGATCATTAAATTTGAAACTGTAAACTCTTCAAAAATCTGGTGTATTGGATAATCTCTTGGTTTTTTATTATTAAACTTTGTACACTTTCAACAGCGAGTAGATTTATTTTTAAAACCATCACAAATATTTTTTTAATTGTGGCGATTCTAGGTAAAATAGTAAAAAATATGTTTTTATACATCAACACAGTTCGACAACAAATGCAACAGCAAATTAAAAAAATTCTTTGGTATAGACAGAGAAAACACCTGGAGAAGAGCCGCCTTGCATGTTTTCTATTATATGTTGTATTTCGGATTCATTGGTTTTTTAATAAACGGATAGTGTATTTCGGTTTTGTGTATTACTGGTTGCGGGTTTAGGCATGTGTAGAGGCTTAGAGATTTTTTCAGCGAGATTATTTCCCACTTTAGAAAAATATTTTTTAAAATTGTTTGCTGTTTGTTTAAGGCAGTGTTTCCCACGGTGGGCGGACGCCCCACCGGTGGGGCATAACGCCTCATAGGTGGGGCATAATGCCTCATAGGTTGAGCACCGGTAGGTACTAAAGTCTAGAGCAGTGTTTCCCATGGTGGGGCGTACGCCCCACCGGTGGGGCATACCGCCTCAGAGGTGGGGCACCACGCTTCAGAGATGAGACACGTAGGCATTCCACATAAAGGGGAATACTCATCGGTCATACAAAAAATGCCTGAGATGTACAAAATTGAAATATACGCCAAATTGTACTTAAAATATAATGAGACCCGTTAAAATTTCAATTATTATCTAAAAACACAGAAACTGTGCGGGATGTAGCTATATATATATACTGCTTATATTTGTTATACCTAATGTATAAGTATAATGAGGAAATCTTTAATCGGTTTCTCAGTGAAGTAAATTGCACATGTATAAATCAACCAAGTTGTATCATACGTATCCAGACATCCAGAATTTTTCAAGAAAATTCACATTCACGCAAAAATTACAAGAATACTCAAACCCCGAAACCGCTTGATACCGTGTCGTCGACACAATTTGAAATCTTTACATCATAATTACTCAATCAAATGATGTGCTGTTTGTGATTAATCAAGATAATTACATATCGATATAACAGCAGAACATGAAACACATCTGAAAATAACCATCCACCACCTCACTCAGAGCAACCAACCCACGAAATGACCACCGCTAAGGAAGCGACTCAGTATTTACGTTAACCCCCCTCCACTACTCACCGGATGGAATTCCATGATGGCCGCCGTCTTCAACCAATCGCAGCACAGTATATCCCATTGAGATTTTAATCAAACAATGATTACAAATTCAAATGTGACTAATTGTGATATCATCAAACTCAATTTACGGGAAAATGATGGAAAATATAACCACGCAATAAATATCAACATAAGAAAATAATTATATGCTAACATAATAACATGAAAAATAATACCTTAATATATTTTTTACTCTTTGGGAAATGTTCAAACCAAAGATATTTAACTTCAAACCCTTTAAAAAAATTTGTATAATTTATTATAAAATAAATAAACGAGACTGAGGGAGATGGTTTTGGTAGATTGAACTGACATAATTAAGGGTATCATATCAAGATATTACTTTTCTCTCAACAAACTAATTACGGAGAGGAAAAGTACCCAACCAATTCACTCCTCAGTAAAGAGGAAAATCTCCGAGAGGGCCCGATTTAAATTCGTTCTATGAATAGAGAATCGAATTCCACACAAAGTCAGTTCAACAACTACCTCTGACAGGGAATCCTCTCTCCTGAAAAACCATCTCCAAGTCTCCAAGAAATATTTTCAAGTGTTTTTAACAATTCAGTCAACAATTGCAAGTCTCGCGAGTGACAACCTGCGTGCCTTCCCGCGCACCGGACCTCCGATACTTACACCCGGCTCTGCAGGGTTCAACCATGGACTACAACGGGATCATCACAGCGCCCTGGCCAGCGCTACATCCAAGCGCCTAGACCCTGACATCGGCCAGCGACATTCTCGCCAGCCTACATCTCCCGTTCAACCGCCGACAGGTCCATCGTATCTTCGGCTAACTTGTTCAGCGCTGGAGCGCCCGGAAGACCCATGGTCTTCACCAGTTGACGTATGACGGGGATTTCGGAATTCATTATTCGATTGGCATTAAGAAACTAGACCTTCTCAAAAATAGAACACAATCGCTGAAAAAAGCGGCCATCTGGTGTAATGCTTATAAGTGAAAATAATTACAAATTTTATTTTCTTATTTCCCCTTCCTTCGTAATTTCTCATTTGTATCTTTAATTCTGAAAGTATTAACCAGACTGCAGGTAAAATCGGTTTAATTTTTCTAAACCCGTATTAATATGTTTTGTTTTTATTTATAATAATCCAATTTTATTGGGCTTTATCCACTATCTTTTTCAGACTTTACATTGGCCCTGAAGACGCATCCTGGAGAAAATCTAATTCATGTTCCCATTGTAACTTCTTCAGCCTCCGCAAGTCAGTGTTAGCACGGCACGTCTTGTACACTCATACTGGAGAAAAGCCTTGCAACTATTCATGTTCTCACAAGGAAACTTTAAATCGCCACATGCTTTCCCGTACTGGGAAAAAACCTTATTCATTTTCCTTCTGCAACTATTCTTCTTCTCTAAAGGGAAATTTAAAATATCACTTGCGTACCCACATCAGAGACAAACCATATGCATGTTCGTTATGCAGCTATTCATGTTCTGTAAAGGGAATATCAAAACGTCACATCTTTACCCATACTGGAGAAAAACCATATTCATGTTCCTTATGCAGTTATTCATGTTCTATAAAGGCAAATTTGAAAAATCACTTGCTTTCCCATACTAGAGAAAAACCTTTTCATGTTCCTTCTGCAGCTATTCATGTGTTCGAAAGAAATATTTAAAATTTCACATGTTTACCCATACTGGAGGTATACCATATTCATGTTCTTTATGCAGCTATTCATTTAATATAAAGGCAAATTTGAAAAATCACCTGCTTACCCATACTGAAGAAAATTACATTCATGTTTCTTGTGCAGTTACTCATGTTCTCAAAAGAACAATTTAAAACGTCACATGCTTGCACATCTGAAGAAAAAACTTATTCATGTTCAAATCTTCTCTCCTTAAACACAGAAAAAACAAAATTTATCCCATTTTCAATCAATAAATTTAAATCAGAACCAGAGTTAAACATTTTAATACACCAACACAAATGTGGCAGAACTAACTGCAATCAAACTTGTCCTATCCTTAGTCCAACATCCAAAATCAAATATCTTGGTGTATATATATAGATCAACATTTTAAATAGAAAACACATATTTGTGAACTCGTCAAAAGGATTAGGAAATGTATTTATATATTTATGAGAATTGGAAATATTCTAAGACTAAAAAACCTAAAAAGAGTGTGCGTGTACTATGCGATTGTTCAATCTATATTACAATATGGTATTATTGGTTGGGGGGGAACTTAAAGTAATTCAAAGATTGGTAATCAAAGTAATTTTGAAAAAACCGTCAAAATTTTCTACCGAAATTCTTTTTTCAATTTTCAAAGTACCTACAGTAGACAAAATGTATCAAAAATATTCAACACTTCAAATTTACAAAGAAAAACAGTCAAATACTCATAACTTGCAATTCAACACATCAGCAAGATACCAGAAAACTATTAAAATCCCAAAATTTAACACTAAGCTGATTCAAAATAACCATCTTTATCTAGGCATAATTTATTTAAATAACCTTCCATTAAATTTAAAAAATATCGAAAATATTCAGGAATTTCACCTTAAATTAAAAAATTACCTTAAACTATTAAAAGTTCAAAATACGTTCACTACTTACATATAAAAGTAATATTGTTTAAATCTTGTGTTGTTTCTTGATAATTTATTTACCTTGATACTAACATATGTATATATAATTGAACTAGAATTCCCTCACCAAACACAAGAGCATTTATGGTTAGGAAAGGCTACTTTAATTTCTATTGTTTTATATCTTGTTCATATCCTGTATACTTTTCTATGTAAAAATTTATTTTTTTTCAAATTTTAAATTTAAAAAAAAATCTGTAGCTATTCCTTTGCACTCAAGAGTAATTAAAACTTTAATATACTTAACCATACTGGAAAAAAACCGTACTAGCCATAAGATAAAACCCATAGCGATTTTGCTGCCAGCATAAATCTAAGAAAAGATATAATATTTGTCATAAATTTCTATGATCGTAAAATTAATAATAACCGTTGCATGCAAGAAATTAATCTACATTCATTGGGCATTCAGTAGCAATGGAATATATTTTCTCTTATGGTATCCCAACGAAGAAATAACAGCGCACTACTTACCCACGGAGTGGAGGTTCTTCTGACCGCCATTCTCTGCTGGGTAATGGTTCGGGCTAGCTGCTGGCTAGCTGCTCGCGTGTGTAATTCGCCTATGTATATTATGTATATTGATTTCTTTAAAGTATTTTATGTCTTGATAAGCTGGTGAGTGGGGTTGTACCTACTTTGTGAGGCTAGGGGTAGTAGCCGGTCAACACCTCTTGTTAAATGGGTGCATATAAGGATTGGTCATCATCACAGTGGTCGGCTTTGGTTCCGATGTGGAACCTTTGGACGCCAAATCTTGCCGGGGGCAAGATATGCCGAGCTCTGCGGTGAGACATAAGAACCCTTCTCAGGGTGGTGGGCATATGGGCTTATTCACAAGTAAATCAGAGTAAAAGACAAGTTTCTGTACATATAAGTTGAACTCTATTTCATGATAACAGGGTAAACATTAAGCAAGGGATTTTAAAGGACTTACCCCCTATCAGACCGATTCTATCCTATCTAACTATCTAAACGCGGATGAGTGGAGATGCCTTCCTCCCAGGGGAACGTCTGCTTCGGCGCGGGCAACCGGCCCACCAGCTCCGCCTCTCGTCCAGTCTCCAGCCAGGAAACCAGTCTCCGGTGTCCATCCACCCGATTATTACGGATCCTTTCAAGGCGCGCGTGTGAATGGCGGTAGGCGGCGTTCACGCACCCAAATACAATACTCATCCGAACGATCTAGTATTCCTCAGCGTACTCAAGGTTTGCATGTACGAAGCGAGAGAGGATTGTCTCTTTAAACGTGGATTACATCCCAAACGGAACACGCGGCCCGGTGCACTTTGGCACTCGTTTAATTCACGCGGGTTTTAAAATTGTCGACCGACATTGCGCGTATTTCGGCGCGGGTTTTTTTTACATTTAACCATTACTCCGCGTATCTCAGGATCGGATGCCTGATTTTACTTTTAAGATTCGTCGCGTACTTGCTCCGAACGGTTTTTTAAATTGCTCCATATAAACTTGGCACCTGACGTTTCAACTGAGTCCTCGCCCAACTGGGCTCCGTTGGAAAGTGTGGAACCTTGCAAGAATAATCCTTTCCCGTTATTTTGCGCCGATTTTATGGCTGTCAAAATAACCATAGACAAAAATCAAAATAATAATTAGTACCTAATTATAATTGTTATGTTTCTAAATATTTTCATAACAGTCTCTCGATGAATTTTAAAAGTTGTGCATTAATGAGTTTTTCGAAAACTTAGACAATCTATTCACTAAAGTAATGATATAACATACAAATATTACACATTTTGTACTTTATTTATATTCATTTCATTACATATATTATACATATTAATAGATAGAATATAAAAACATAATATTTAATACCAAATAGTATACACAAGAAATAAAAACCCACTAAGGCACTGCCTGAGTGTGGGTAATATAAAACGATTACTATATTTCAAGTACCTAAAGTATAATATACATCAGTAGAAAAAGTTTTTTTTTTTGTTTATAGTTATTATAAAAAGTAAAGAGAAAAACATTATGTACAATAGTTTATAAAGTTTCAGCAAGTGAGTTGTAGAAAGGATCAATAAATTTATAGTAAAAGCGTTTCAATATCTGCGTCATTCAGCCATAATTTTACCTCTTTAATATATTCTATCTTTTTATTTATCATTTGAGTTTGAAGTGGTAGAAGGTTAAATGTACGAGGACCAATGAAACTGCTATGTGTCTGCATTAATTTAGTATTGGTTTGGGGGGTGTAAAATATATTATTTGTTCTTTTGCTCATTCTGTTTTCATTTATTTTGAAATTATTTTTGTTTTTAAATAAATATTTCATAGTTTGTAATATAAATAATTTACGAATGTTAATTAATTTAGATTCCTTGTATAGTAGTACTTGTGCAGTATTATTGTCGTCGATAGACAAGTAGGTGCTTGTAGTAAGTAGATTGCTTTGTTTACGATGCGATTTCGACTGCAGGTACATAATTCGGGAGTAGGTACTAAGTAGGTCGAGCGGTTTATTATTAATAAGTTAATCTAGATTTTTCTCGACGCCACAGATCTATCAAAAAATTTAAAAATAAAAATGCAAAAATCAGTCACTATAAATACATGTAGGATTACGAACGATTTTTTAAATATCTATGTTGAGGGATCAATAGTATTTATAGGCTGCTAAGGAGTTCTACCGAGCCGAACCGAATATGAAAATATCTGTAGTCGGTGTATTATTTTCCCATTTGATCTCTGGTGAGTTGTCGTCTTGTTCTTGTACTGTTTTGTATTTATTTTGCTTATATAATGCACTTGCATAATGTTGATTGACTAGATGATCATTTGTGGGAAAGTGTGTGGAAGGGCAAGGGAAGGGAAGGGGTTTTTCTTATGAGGAAGACTTAACCCGGACATCACATCAGAAATATTTAAAAAAAAGATATAAATAAAATATCTCAACATAGGAGCCGTGGTTTCAGCATAGATAGCCATCGTACTAATTGGAAATTCACATTTCTTAACATTACGTGGTAACAATTCCATAGTAGCGTTTAGAACTTCGAACTATGAATATATTCCTGTTTTAGGACACTTACAGTTATATTATAGCAAAGCTCAATTTATAAAAAAAACTGCTAAAAAATAAGACAGAAAATAAATACGTTGAAATTCAGTTAACATTAAGTGTAATACAGAAAGAAGTCATAACAATAAGAAAACAACAAAATAGCCTACATAACCATCGGGACGTCCTGTGCGAAGGATACTAATGGATGTGGTAATGCTAAATGGCAGAACGGCTGTGGTAATTGTAACATATCTGTTTACATCTCCGGCAAATAGCTCAGAATAAAATTTAAATAAATTGCAGTTTTATACTTACCTCTTATATTCTGCCTTCTCACCAACTCGGGTCGCTAGGGTGGGGACAAGGGAGGTAAATTTAATTATAAACATTTATTAGTCATGTTTCTGGATTTTAATTAGGTTTTAATTCTAAATCTAAATTATACTTGGATGTCCTTTTATCTATAACTTAACTAAGTGTCATTTGGTTCGGGGTTGCTTCTCCCGCTTCTCCCTTCTGCTTTCCCCGCTGGGCGGGGAACGCGTACTTCACGACCACTTCTGTCTCGGTCTCTTCTCTCTCTCCCGCCTCGGTCTTGACTGTTCATCGTTCCTGAGCTCATGGGACCTGTCGCTCTATCCCGCCCTTCTCATTTCTTTCCTTACAACCCACGTCTGTCAACACTTCGTTTATAACAGCGGGACACACAGTTTATAATTCAAATTTATTTGTGACGAAATTTGATTCGTTACATAATGCTAAATGGCTGCGCTCGTGCCCAAGTGATCAGAATACTGAATAAGTATCATGAATGATTTAAGAATTTCACGGCCAAAAGTATTTTTGTTATTTGTTTTTGGGGTATTATGCCGTGTTGCGCTAACTCCTTCTTTTTAACACATCTGCCCTGATGATGGACACTGCAATGCTGTCCGAAAAGTTGGCTAAAGAAGGAGTTAGCGCAACACGGCATAATACCCCAAAAACAAATAACAAAAAAAAAGTATCATGAAGTTAATTTATTTAAGGGAACCATTCTTGAATAATGAGTAAAGCCATAACCGTCCTGTGATGGACTGAGGTCGCATCAGATAGAAGATAGCATGATACAAGCTTGGCAGAGACATCTATCGGAAAAATCTTGTACAAATTGCAGGGAACTGTGAGTTTTAGGTTTTTTTTTTATATTAATTCCACACGAAGAAAATAATTTCCCTCAGAGCGTATGTCATTGTTGTAGCGGTTACGTCACCGCTCCTATGGTCATCATATCATAACCAAATTGCTCGAGTAAAGAAGCTGAGTCAACAAGAAAACTTGCGAAACTTCAATTGAAATATCGGGACCGCGATACAAAACTTCTGATAAGAGAATTTTTACATAAGGGGTGATGCAAACGTTCATACGATGAACCGAGTCAGCGATCCTATGGGTTCGACGTCCAGACACTACTCCAACCCGTGGCAGACAAGAACAAAGGAATCAGCAGCTATATAAGCGGTGGAGGACCTAAGTACATCATCATTCCATTCAACAAGTTCGACGCGGCATCATACAACTCGAGAAGTATTCAAATATTCATATGTAAAACAATTGTTATTCTTTTGTAAGAGCCGCTATAATCGGCGTTATTAAATAAATAAATAAATAAAAGTCCGACTCGGCGTAACGGAGGAATTGGCCACTATGGCCGGTTCCCCCCGCGTCACGCTTCGATTTCGACACCCGAGATTGCGCGGACTACAACCATGGACTCGTTGGGATTTCACCTCAACGCCCTGGACCAGGCTATCATTACTGGCCAACCTAACCTAACCTCACGCGCCTAGACCCTGCGACCAGCTCATCGCCGTCTGCGCCTCGGCTCCACGACCATCGTCGCCAGCCTGTACCTCCCGCTCATCTGCCGAACAGGTCTGTCGCACCTTCAGCTACCTCATTCACGCTGAAGTACGTAGAAGACTCCTCGCCTTCACCAGTGCTGAACAAGCCCTCGAGTCCGGTCTCCATCAACGCGGTGTCGACCCACTGACCCGCATCTTGACCATTCATCATCATCGATTCAGAGCCATCTCCCAACTGCGCAACTCAACTGATGTGTTATACTGACTCACAATAAACGCTGTGACAACAACAACATCATATTTTATTGTCTCACTACCAAGTCCCTATAGTGGTGACCCCGACGTGATCCTGCAACCCGACGTGATCCACTACCAAGACCCCCATAAGGTACAGGATTTCCAACTCGGAAGGTAGATGATGGAAGCAGAAGGAGCCAGAGGGTGCGTTTGACCAATTGCTAAATGGGAACGGGAGAAGGCGTGGTTAACGGTGACAGTACAAATAAGATGCCAGAAAAGGGGTGGAGATGCGTAGTGATTTATATGACGTTGATGGTAAAATGTTACCGTGGAATTTTCGGGTGAACGTACTTCCTACAGCCATTAAAAATCAAAGTTAATTAACTTGAAATTGTGAGGGATTCACAGTATCTTGAACCTCAAGCGTTCAATTCACAAGAAAGAGTTGAAACAGAATTTTAATTGGAGAAAAGGGTTTACGATGACTTTAAGTACCGAGTGGGTATCATAACATGACTTAGAGAAGACTAAGGAGATCCTTCACTTGATGAAGTATAAAAAAAACTCAGCATAAGGAATATAGTCAAAGGCAATTATACGAAATAATAAAAATTAACGATGAGTCAACTTATTACATTTAAGGGATTTTTTATGGAGTAGTAATGGGGACAAAACAGGGGTGGTTGTAGATAGAAATTAAAATCGGATTATAATTATTAGACGTTAATTTTAGTAAACCATTTCAGAACAAAGGGTAGGTAGGAATTAAGAGTAACTTTACCCTAGAGAAATGGTTGTGTAGCCTGGACACGCTGGGGACGATGATTGTGTTCTGATTGCCAATCACCGTTTATTGTTTAGCAAGTGGAAGAGCCAGCAAAATTTGAAATCGATTTCATTTATATAGTTACCCCTTTTCCTTCCCATCCTCTCCCCACGTATGCCCTTTCCCGAGATAAGACTCAGTGGTTAATAACAAAACTAACACATATCAGTACAGGTAGAGAACATGGATAAAAACGACGGCGATAACGACCCCAAAGAGAGATGGCAAGAAATCATCGAAACCCGATACCCTATGCTTATCGATTCAATATTTTACCAGTTTATGTAACAACAAAACTATTTAATGTTGTCGAATAATAAAATTAAAAAAAAAAATCGGAAAAATTAAGAAATCAAAACATACGAGTAGAGATTACAAGATTAGGGTTAAAAGATGAAGTTAGACGCACGGTTTTATGGTAAAAGTTTTAACAATTTCATTAGTAAAGAGGTCACCCACTCTATTTAAACGAAACTGGATCACCACAACGTATGCATCAATGGATAGTTCTTCATCAATTGAAAATAATAAAAAAATACTACGCAACGCTAAAATAAGAGCATTATTGCAAAATAATTCTCAAGATACTGTATACTCTAAAAAGTGATCGAAGGATTAGTTAAGGTATGTAGGTATGCCACCCGAAGGTAGGTACCACTAGCTAGTGAGGGTATGTAGGTATGCCACCTGACGGTAGGTACAACTAGCTAGTTAGGGTATGAAGGTATGCCACTCGTCGGTAGGTACCACAAGCTAGTTAGGGTATGTAGGTATTCCACCCGACGATAGTACTACCAGCTTGTTAGGGTATGTGGGTATGCCACCGTGCCACTAGCTAGTTAGGGTATGTAGGTATGCCACCCGACGGTAGGTACCACTAGCTAGTTAGGGTATGAAGGTATGCCACCCAACGGTAGGTACCAATAGCTAGTTAGGGTATGTAGGTATGCCACTCGAAGGTAGGTACCACTAGCTACATAGGGTGTGTAGCTATGCCACCCGAAGGAGGGTACCACTAGCTAGTTAGGGTATGAAGGTATGCCACCCAACGGTAGGTACCACTAGCTAGTTAGGGTATGTAGGTATGCCACTCGAAGTTTGGTACCACTAGCTACATAGGGTGTGAAGCTATGCCATCCGAAGGTAGGTACCACTAGCTAGTTAGGGTATGAAGGTATGCCACCTGACGGTAGGTACCACTAGCTACTTAGGGTATGTAGGTATGCCACCCGAAGGTAGGTGCCACTGGCCAATCAGGGTATGAAGGTATGCCACCCGACGTTAGGTACCACTAGCTAGTTAGGGTATGAAGGTAGGCCACCCGACGGTAGGTTCCTCTAGCTAGTTAGGGTAAGTAGGTATGCCACCCGAAGGTAGATACCACTAGCTAGTTAGGGTATGAAGGTATGCCACCCGACGTTAGGTACCACTAGCTTTTTAGGGTGTGTAGCTATGCCACCCGAAGGAGGGTACTACTAGCTAGTTAGGGTATGAAGGTATGCCACCCAACGGTAGGTACCACTAGCTAGTTAGGGTATGTAGGTATGCCACTCGAAGTAAGGTACCACTAGCTACATAGGGTGTGAAGCTATGCCATCCGAAGGTAGGTACCACTAGCTAGTTAGGGTATGAAGGTATGCCACCTGACGGTAGGTACCACTAGCTACTTAGGGTATGTAGGTATGCCACCCGAAGGTAGGTGCCACTGGCTAATCAGGGTATGAAGTTATGCCACCCGACGGTAGGTACCACTAGCTAGTTGGGGTATGAAGGTATGCCACCCGAAGGTAGGTACCACTAGCTAGTTGGGGTATGAAGTTATGCCACCCGACGGTAGGTACCACTAGCTAGTTGGGGTATGAAGGAATGCCACCCGAAGGTAGGTACCACTAGCTAGTTGGGGTATGAAGGTATGCCACCCGAAGGTAGGTACCACTAGCTAGTTGGGGTATGAAGGAATGCCACCCGAAGGTAGGTACCACTAGCTAGTTGGGGTATGAAGGTATGCCACCCGAAGGTAGGTACCACTAGCTAGTTGGGGTATGAAGGAATGCCACCCGAAGGTAGGTACCACTAGCTAGTTGGGGTATGAAGGAATGCCACCCGAAGGTAGGTACCACTAGCTAGTTGGGGTATGAAGGAATGCCACCCGAAGGTAGGTACCACTAGCTAGTTGGGGTATGAAGGTATGCCACCCGAAGGTAGGTACCACTAGCTAGTTGGGGTATGAAGGTATGCCACCCGAAGGTAGGTACCACTACCTAGTTAGGGTATGTAGGTATGCCACCCAACGGTAGGTAACACTAGCTAGTTAGGGTATGTAGGTATGCCACCCAACGGTAGGTACCACCAGCGTGTTAGGGTTTGTGGGTATTCCACCTGACGGTAGGTACCACTAGCTTAAGAAAAAATCAACGGACACAGGCCGGAGACCACGGATTATTCAGAAAGGTTACTTCGAGAAGAGAATATCACAAATTGTACCACTGACCAGGAGATCTCGATTAACGTGATTTATATTTACTTTGCTCGACAACCGAGGTTACAACTTAAGTCACAAACATAGGAGGAACATTGCACTTAACAACACATAGACATAAAATTATACAATTGGGCAAGTTTTTTTTAATATTTGTTTTAAATTCTGCATTATTTGAATGTGGTGAGTTTTGAATGTTTATTTATTTCTGTAAACTGATTGACCTTGGGATAGAAAGTATAGTTTTCATAGGGACATAAGTATAAGGAAAGAGATTCATTGAGGCGTGTGAAGATAAACCCAGAAGAGAATTGTAGCAATCATAGAGAATGGGAGGAGAATTTGTTTTTATTTATTTATTTATTAACTCCGATTATAGCGGCTTTTACAAACGAATAAAAATTGTTTTACATATGAATACAGAATATACATAAATAATAAAAAAATATATAAACATAAATACATAAAGAGAACAATAGAAATAGTAGTATCAACATAACAAAGTACAATGAGTAGGTTATTATAAATACAATTCAACATATTATATATCCCGGACATTATGTAAAGAGAGTTAAGAAATTAATACTTTAAAACTGTATTTGATTATAGTCAATCTGAGAAGCGCTAATAGACAGTTTTAATTAAGTAGTGTTTGTATAAGGTTAAACTAGCAATGTTTATAGGTTCATCCAAAACATATTTATTTCCAAGTACATGTAGGCGATTCATTATGGAATTGAGTTCAGTGTTAGATCCTGTATTGTTGCAATTATAGGGTAATTTGAAACGAACTGATCGACTAGGTACATGGAAACATATTAACGAAAGAAGTTCAGGGAAGTTCAACAGGTTGGTAACGATTTTTAATAAATAAGAATGATTTTTCCAGAAGGGATTCCAATTAACCTCATACTTTAAGCATTGAAGTTTATGAATCAAGGGATGGGATGTTATTGAGCGTAGTTTGGAAACATATTTTTCTGCTAGGCATCGACTTTCTAAATGTAAAGGAGGTTCGCAGCATTCTTCTTGCATTGCGTTGATTGGGGAAGATTTCATGGCTCCTAAGACAAGGCGAAGAGAGTCTATGGTATGTAATAAACTTCCTCCGTTTTTTGTCAGCGTAGCCAAGCACGTTGTTTTATTGCGAACCAAATTATTGCCATAATATTTACAGTTGCTATGGGCAGGATCGAAACATTTACACGATTGAAAAATTTTGTTCGAAACATAAAAAGAATTGAGTGATTACTCGATTGAATTGAATTGAATTTCAGCAGGAGCAGAAGCTGCGGAAACAGGCAGATTTTTTACGGTTTGGGGAGGGGGAGGGGGAAAATAGACAAAGTATGTTACATAAGTAATTCGCTGTATTTATTTATAAAAATAATGTCAACTATGTATGGCCAAGATCACCATAAAAACAACTACTCCAGTACCTACTACCTACAGTAACGCAAATGTAGTAAACTGAGCATCTAATTTAACACAAATATCTATGGCCTATCTGTCAAATGTACGAGACGCTTTACAGCTTGATGTGTTGTAAATATCAAATGTGCATTTCCACGTGATTATTAAAAAGCTACCTGTGAGTACCCTTTTACGTTATATGTAACTGTTGTATCAATCTGGTTGAGTTTAACCTAATGTTGAACCATGTAGAGATGCGTTTTATATGACATGTGGCGTGGATATTAAGTTGAACGGTTAGAACATCCAATCACACAAACGTTAAACCAAGTTGGATCATCTGTATCGTGGTTGAATCAACCTTTCTCAGTCGGCCTAGGGAGCCACTGTGCGTAATTGTTTAAGAGTACATTGAATGAATAGAAATGAATAAAATGTCAGGCATGACTAATGGACGTGAAATTTGGATGGATTTTTTGACATTATATGTATAATGATTTAACTAGCTTTGGGTATACTTCAAGCAAGATGTACTCTGATACAGATGCCAGGAACGAAGTTCTTGTTTTCTTTTTGGATCAGTTCAAATGTATTTAAAAGGATGTAGCGAATGAAACCGTAAAAATATATATTTTTATTATTGAAGTAGCATCGCAGGAGTTGCTAATGGAACGAATTAATTCTATTTTATGAGCCATTTTTGTGCCGAAGTTCGTTCTTTCTTTTCATGCTTATAGTTAACAATGGGTCAAGAGCGGGCGCCAAATTTTGCTTTTTGAAGTGGGAGTCATGTTGCATGTGTACTCCAGAGTAGAAACTGACGAAATGGCGACCCGTAATCTTACCTATAACCTAACGTAACCTAACCTAATCGAGCCTGACCTAAAATCATTTTTTAGGTTTGGGTTTCTTAATATAAGCAGATACTTCGTTATGCATATTATAATTTTAAATAAAACAATAACTTAGTAAACACCACTTTCATCTATATACTGAATGCCAAGGATTTATATTACTGTATTTAACTTTAAAATCTAACATTAAAACGTGTGTGATTAATATAGTATGCTTATATGGGTTACATGGAATTGTGCTGAGTTCCAGTGGCAGAGGTTATAGGAGTAGGTAGGGGGTTGGGAAGATAGTGGTCTTTGTCAATAGGGAACTACCTAAGTATTGGGTTCCTATTTAGGTGGATTTGATTATTGATGACTTGGCCATCGGCATTAATGTTTCACAAATAAGTTTTTAAATGTCGGATTCTTCGAATACGCAATCAGTGGGTTCAAGCTCCCTTATTATAAGGGCCTTGTTATACTAATTAATTCATGTTTATTAAATAACAAATTACCATCACATAACAGCATTGCCATGGACCTTCCCAACCCAGAGAATTTTTCCATCAAGACGGAACCAGGATACCAGGAAGTAGGCGCTGGTGAAATGCCGTATATGGATATAGAAATCCACCTTCCAGATTTAAAGAAGGAATGTTTGCAGTATGCTGAGAGTGATCAGCCAACTAGTAAGTTGCATTAAGTATATTATCACAAAGGAGTTGCAGTCAGGACAGCTGCTTGTTTTCTCCTTCCCCTCTCGTCGTCCAGCGGTACTTTATTTTACCTTTATGATATTGCTTTGCAGGAAACTGTCGAACTAAGAAAACGTGAACTTTTAATGCCCGCAAACAATTCCTAGTTCCTCAAGCGGTTGCCTCGCCATATTTTACCACTAAAATAAAGTATCTCTTCTAAACGTTCTCCATTCCAAGAATAATTTGAGATTACAAGATAGGTATGTGAAGTGTATTTGTGTGATATAATACATTTGTATCATGACTTATAACTGTGATATCGGATTTTTTTTGTCCCTCCGCTGCTCATCTCACTGTGGAATTCCTGTGCCGAGATGAGCACATTACCATTACAATTATATTTAATCAAATAAGTAATGTACATAATACATACATAGATGGATTATATCGAATATGGTCTTTCTAAGGTATAATGACCGAATGACAGAAGCTACGATAAGGGTAATCCAAAATCACAACTCTCAGCTACGATGACCATTGACCAAAATCACAACTTTCAGCTACGATGACCATTTTCTTGGGTAGATTTAACGAACCTATACTTTTTTATATTTTTACTGTGCATATTATAAAGCAACGGAGCTCTATAAGAAATCTTCCTTTGTCCAAAGAATGTTCTGTTATTCACCGGCTGATACATTAAAGAAGAACCCAATCTAGTGTTGCGCACTTTTTTGTGATCTTTTGGCAGAATCAATGTTGTTAAAAAATTAGCAGAGAGCCTTTATTATTTACAACTGCCTTACCGACATACGTTTTCTTTCATTGTATAATAACTGTGAGGAATATATTTTTTAAATTAATTTTTGTGCTACATTTGAAAGCTCTAGGGTAGTCTTGTGTGAAGAACCCCAACAGACAACATTATATGAAAGCATTGTTTGAATAAGCGCGTGGTATACAGTTTTTAATGTAACTATGTCCAATATATTTCTTGAGTCTTGAAGATGTAGGCTAGCTTTCTTATTTTGTTTGTTAATACAGTAACATTATTGTTCCATTTTAGATTTTAATCCATTATTAAGCCAAGATATGTGATAGTATTATTAAATAATTATTCGATTTACATTAAAAAAAACTAGTCATTCTCAAGAATAGAACACAATCGCTAAAGATGTTCTTACAGCGGCCATCTCGGCTCATCTGTTTATAAGTGAAAATAATTACAAATTTTCTTTTCTTATTTCCCATTCCGTCGTGATTTTTCAATAGTATCTTTAATGCATTCGTTTATGGTATCGTTGTTTTAGATGTATTGTAAAGTTTCCTTAATGTAAAAGAAATAAGTTACAAGGTTATGCTAGATATAAAAATGTAATTTTTTTATAACTTAATGAAAAAACATTAAAAATAAAAATAAAATAAAGTTCTTCTTACTAGTAATCACTTGGTGATGGGGTGATAGAATTATTTATTCTTTAAAGTCAAATAAATTTAAGGTTGAATTATTTAATATGAAAAAGTGAATTTGTCTTTTTAATAAAATATATTGTATTTAGTGCCTTTGAAATTTGTACCCGCAAAGTCTATGTTACTGCAAACAGCTTAACATTCAACAGGTCTTTACATATCATTGTATTGTTATTCCAGGTAGCATTAATTTGGAGACTGTTCCGATCCAGGAAGGACACAGAGAAGAAGACGAAGGTGGGATTCCTTATACGGAAATAGACATAGACCTGCTGGATGTTAAAAATGAATGCTTAAAGAATTCTGAAAGTATTACCCAGTCTGCAGGTAAAATAAGTTTTGGTTTGTCTGAATTTTTCTTTTCACTTTTCTAGTTTCATTGTAGATACATACTCATCGAGCTTTATCTTTGCAGACTTAATATCGGACCTGAAGACGCATCCAGGAGGAAAACCTTATTCATGTTCGCATTGTAACTACTTCGGCCACAGCAAGTCATTGTTAACACAGCACTTGCGCATCCATTCTGGAGAGAAACCTTATACATGTTCCTTCTGTAGTTTTTCGTGTTCTCAAAAGGGAAATTTAAAAAGTCACATTCTTACCCATTCTGGAGAAAAACCTTTTTCTTGTTCCTTCTGCGGCTTTTCGTGTTCTCGAAAGGGAAATTTAAAAGGTCACATGCTTACCCATACTGGAGAAAAACCTTATTCATGTTCGCATTGTAACTACTTCGGCCACAGCAAGTCATTGTTAACACAGCACTTGCGCATCCATTCTGAAGTTAAACCTTATACATGTTCCTTGTGTAGTTATTCGTGTTCTCAAAGGGCACAATTAAAATTTCACATTCTTACCCATACTGGAGAAAAACCTTTTTCTTGTTCCTTCTGCGACTTTTCGTGTTCGCGAAAGGAAAGTTTAAAATTGCACATGCTTACCCATACTGGAGAAAAACCTTATTCATGTTCGTTATGCAGCTATTCATGTTCACAGAAGACAAATTTAAAACGCCACCAGCTTACACATACAGGAGAAAAACCTTATTCATGTTCCTTCTGCAGCTATTCATGTTCTCTAAAGGTAACTTTAAAATATCACCTGCTTACCCATACTGCAGATAAACCTTATCCTTGTGTCTTGTGCAGCTATTCTTGTTCTCGACAGGGAACTTTAAAACGTCACAAGCTTACCCATTCTGAAGAAAAACCTTATTCATGTTCCTTCTGCAGCTATTTTTGTTCTCGAAAGGGAACTTTAAAACGTCACATGCTTACTCATACTGGAGAAAAACCTTATTCATGTTCTTTCTGCAGCTATTCTTGTTCTCGAAAGGAACTTTTAAAACGTCACATGATCCTTCATCATTTACGATCCTTATAATTGAGGTGAATTCTCACAAAAAGGGCGCTATATAAATTAGCCAAATATTAATATTATATAATAATCTGATTTGACATTCGTGTTTGTCTACGTTGTAAATATTTGTGAATTGTATTGATATGCACTTTGTTATTTTGTGGAACGCAACGCTTATTATAACCTAAGTGTTCGTAGGTAACGTTAAATAATTTATTTGGTTTATATAAGCTTTTTGCTAGATATTGCTTTCCAATATTAAATCTAATTACTTATTTATATTCATACGCAATATTTTTTTATTAAATAATTTATCAGTTTACAGAGTATAATCATTTATATGTACTAAAGCAATTCGTAAAATAAATGTTCACCGCTTTTGATTTTATTAATGTTTCTCTTGTTTATAACCAGGCGCTTGTATTTAAAAGAGTGGTGAGCATTAAACTAAAAATTAAACAATACAAAAAGACTCACCCTTCTGTTTATTTCATTCAAATTAGCGGAGAAATATATTGTTGTACCGAAATCACCTCACCTCAAGGCGCTGTACAAATATATAATATATTTCTACAATGATCTATGTTATTACTAACTATATATGGAGATAATATCATACGATTCTCCGTAAGGAAGATACATAATAATTGACTTTGACAGCATTGTTGGAATTTCTAGGGAAATTTCTTTCTAAAATTAGGGAAATAAAAATCCGTGTGGAATATTTGTTTACATTTCTTTTATTTCCCTTTATTTTATAACTGTTCCAATTTGTCAAAAAATTTACATAAAAAAAAATGAAACAAAACTCTATTCTAAAACCATACTTAAATAGGCACTTTCGCAAAAATAAAATATTCTGATTAAATTTTTTAAAATTATTTTTTATAATTGTTATTTTATTATATTTTATAAACAATTTCGGCTGTCTATAGTTTGTAACTGTTTTTATAAATTAAAAAATGATAATTTAATATGTATGTAAAATTTACAAACACAAAATGTAGTTCTGCCAATTGATAACAATAAATAATTGAATGACTTTCCAAACACTCAAAATCACCAGATGTTACAATCAAAGGCATTTTCAACAAACAAAAACAACATTCGGACAAAAAAAATGTATACAGTGGTAATATTTTATATTCGCAAGGCCTGCTGCAAATGTTATGTAAGCTGGGTATTATTTAACTAACTAACTAACTAACCAACACGCCGTTTCCCCGCAGGGGTAGGCAGAGAGGACGGACCGCTAAACAACTCGGTCACACCACACACTTCTTGCCTCATTCACATTCATACATCGTCTCATACATACTCTTCTATTGTTCTAACTCTTGACATGGCCCGGCTCAAGTATCTGATTCACTTGATCGGGCCATGTCTTTCTCGGGCGTCCCCGACTTCTGCTACCATTCACGTTTGCATCGTATATTCTCCTTACGCTCCTTTCTTCGCTCATTCGCTCTACATGCCCAAACCATCTAAGCGTCCCTTTCTTGATCTTACTCACATTCCTCACACGATCATATATGGTTTTACCACACATACGCTTCAGGGATCTCATTTCAACAGCATTCAATCTACTTTCATCCTTTCTCTGTCAGTTCTATGCCTCACTTCCATACATCAGGGTAGGTACCAGCACTCCATTGTGGACTTCTAACTTCACTTCTTTGGACAATTTTGGATATTATTTAAACAGAATAAATAAAAATAACCATGAAAATTGCAGCACTATGTAAGTAATATGGTAACAAGCACATTATATTATAATCTACGTAATCCGAGTGTACGTACACATGTTAAAAAATATACAAACAGTAGAACAGTTAGTAGTATCCACTTTCGACCTAAAACACACTGAACATTTTATAACAGTCAATAACGTATGTATTCTAATAAACGTTTGATTAATTCATCATATTATTAATTATCATTGTTTAAAGTGTTCAAAAAAGCATTACTTGCCCATGTTGAATAAAATAAATTATTTTGCGGTTGAAAACTGGGTATTGAGTTAAAAATAATTTTATCCATAAACAAGTGCAACAAATTCGTCATATTCGCTCTAACAATAACAACTGCGAATGTCACACACACACACAGGTACACCCTTGTACAATGATTCTGTTACCGACCCCCTGACCCGGTCCACGGCCCGCGGCTTAGACACCCCATACGCAATTGAATGTAAAATTCAATTAATTTTTTCGTCGAACTAAATTTGGGTTTTTATGTTAACACAATTCTTTTTTGAAGATTTTTTTTTAATAATTCATCACATTCTTCAGACAGGAATAAAAAGATTTTTTTCAAAAGTGGCTTTCATTAAGTCACAAATAATTATCAAAGTTGACTCCAAAAATCGTCATATTTTCGGGCTATATTTTATAATTTAAAGCAAAAATTGAAAATCGTACATCTATTCCGTACATTCTACATGCCACACCTTTTGATAAAAAAAAGAAAAATCCGTTTCATTTGGTATTTTAGCCGTCAATCCAAATTTAAATTCGTATGGAAAGATCCGCGCTGCCGTTCCTCTTAAACCATTGATATTTCATTCATAAACGCAACTCCATAAACAAAAATGTGCCACAAATCCATACTGTATCATACTTCACAATTTTTACAAAAGATACAAAAAAAACAGATACAAAACACAAATCATTAGGAAAGCCAAAAATTTATATTACAATAAAAAAGTCTGTAAAACTTCTCTCCTTGACCGGAATTGTGACTGCCCATGCTTAGAAAAGGCAATCAATATCAAATATCTAGGACTAACCTTTGAAACACACAAGCAAATTTCTAGAAAAAAATGTCTTTGATCAATTATACTCGGCTATTTCCACAATAATTACACCGAATCAGCACGGATCCATGAGAGGTCGGTCTACGACATCCAACCTGGCCCTTTTCATTAACTTCTTGCATAGCAAGATGGATGACAAAGAGCAGGTTGATACTATGTATACAGACTTCTCTTAGGCTTTCGATCGCGTAAAACACTCAATTCTTTTGAAAAAGCTCGTCCTACTTGGTATACACGGTGACCTGTTTAGATGGATTAAATCTAACTTTAGTAACCGTAATCAGGTAATCTTAGTCAACGGTGTCTTCTCAAAATCTATCGAGGTAAAATCTGGTGTCCCCCAAGGGTCCCACCTAGGGCCGCTAATATTCGACATTGGATCATGTTTTCAAAATTCCAAATATGAACTTTATACCGATGTCATGAAAATATTCAAAGGTATTCGTTCTCTTTCTGACTGCGAAGCGTTACAAAGTGACATAGATAGGCTTTGCAAGTATTGCAAAGTTAACTGTCTAGATATCAATGTTTCTAAATGTCACACTGTGACATTCACTAGAAATAAACATGTTATTAAGTAGGTACTCCTATTCGCTCAACAATGAACCTGTCATCTCTAAAAGGGAATGTGTTTCGTTTCCTCGGCGTTTACCTTGATAGCAAACTTATATTTAATAAGCACATTGACTCAATCGTTAATAGGTCGTATAAAATGCTTGGTTTCGTGCTACTTGTAAGTAAAGTATTCAATAACGCGCGTACAATCGTAATGTTATATTTCGCATTAGTCAGAAGTACACTGAAATATGCATTGCCAATTGGGAATCCACAATATAAACTTTACGTAGATAGTATAAAACGTATCCAAATAAATTACAAAATATATTACTTCCAATTTCAACTATAACTCTGAACGTACCTACATTTGAAACTTTGCAGCGAAGACAAGTAGTAGCTGACTCATTACTTATTTACAGAATTTTAAACAATAACATCGTCCGTACCGAACTTCTGTCCCTTATTAATTTTAACATACCTTGTGATGATCTGGTCTGTAAACCACACAGACCATCAGAGAATAATTAATTCTCTATGAAAAAAGGGTTGATTACAAAATTCATTCTGCAGGCAGCGTAACAAATTATTATCCAGTCACCAAATACATAAAACAGAGAACTCACCGAATATATCAATCGAATTGAGATTAGCAGCAATTGCTTAGTCTCCGAATTCGGCAGCGGACGGCAATCAGCACAATAAAACTTGCATTCGCACCATGAAATTATAGTAGAAGTATAACACATTTTTATTCAAAAAGTACTGTCATTTTCTTGTGACAAAAATATTTAAATCTTTTAGTCGTAAATCGACCATACAGGAATAGTGGTGCCCTCTTTTGTCAAACAACATAATTCAGATGAATCCAGCTCCTTAATGCACCGGTGACTAAATTTCATTGTCACTTACCTGCAGAGCGAAATCTATACAATAACTGACCAGAGATGTCTATCCTGTCCACTATTTTTAATTTTAATTTTCAAATTTTAAGTTAACTAATTTTAAGTCTACTGCTTCTCCACCCCCTATGAGCCATATTCAATCGATTTCGTTGTTTAATGAGTAAATCGCTTATGGCGCTAAAACCACATTCCACCAAATAAGTTGATGGAAAGAGTAATAATAATTTTCTGGCATGCAAAGTAATATTAGGATATTTTGTGTTAGTTTCTTCCCAAATCCTTAGCGTAAGTTTCTTCTTTAAGCCTTAATGTCACATTCGTACTCAGACTGAGCAAAAACCGTTCTCATGTTATTACTGTAATTATTCATACTCACGCAAGCCAAGTTTAATAACACACGTTTTCACTCATACGAGGACTAAGAATAAAATATTCTCATCATAACATCATGACAATTTAAAGTAACAAAACAAAACTAACTGTTCCACATTGAAATAATCAAATCTCCAATACGCTGTAGAGTCAGCTCGGGAGCTGCATACAAAACAAATCTACTCCCTGTTGAAATTGTAAACAACGTAGACAAACATGAAAGTCAAATCAGATTGTTATTAATATTTATATATAAAATGATCAGTCAGTATCTAAAGGCACACAAACTAACCCAAAAAATAAACACTGAATATATGAATTTTTATACATTGTCTCATCCAACATACTGCGTCTTCTGTTATCTCCACTTTTGACATGACCTGAATCGAATAACTACATACTTTTTTTTTTATTTTTTTTTTATTAAATATCAAAAATAATATACAAAAATCAAAAAGTCCCAATAAACTACTTTAAAGTAGTTTGTCATTGGGTGCTTTTAACTTAAACAGATTATATCAAATGTATACATTCATATCATGAGAGGTGTAATACAATAAAAATAAAAACAAAAAACAATTAAAGCGTATGCAGTTAGAAATAGTTTGTATTAGAGTCTAGTACAAACTATTTCTTTCAGCTAGCCAATTTTTCAACAAAAAATTTCTTTTTATATTTGTACATTTTTTGATTTCTGCAGGTAACATATTTAAACAATTTGGTATCATGTAGTCTAGCGTTCTTTTTCCATATTTGTTTACATGCTTTGGTACGATTAGTCCTTCATTTAATGTAAATTGAGTATTGTAAGTGTGTTCCAGTCTATTTATGTACATAGGGCTATTTATGTGCTGAAAAATTATTTTATACCACATAATTGCTCTTACCGAGAGGATTTTCAGATTTTGATAAAGGTGTGGAACATTATGCCTTTGTTCATATAAACTTTTATGAGCTAATAATTTAACAAGAGAATTTTGAACTGCTTGAACATGATTTATATTTGTTTTAGAGGAAAATCCCCAAGCTGTAATTCCATACCTTATGATAGATTCAGCTAGTGAAAAATAAATTATTCGAACTGTGCATATTGGAACATAAAATTTTAATTTATATAATCTACTAATAATAGATCTCAGTCGTTCACAGACTTTATTTATCTGTAAATCCCATTTGAAAAAACAATCAATAATAACACCTAAATAAACATATTTTTTAACCAGTTCAATATTTTCACATGTACACAACGCAGGGATACCAACATGTAGGCAATCTGAATTGTGTGTTTTAATTTCGGGTATAATAGTATTTACCTTGGCATTGGGTGATTGGGTGGCACTTGATTCACTTAATCGTGTCATTTATTACTGGTTCTTCTACCAGTTAAATCAATATGTATTTATAACCTTAAAATGGGTTTTGTATTTTATATTATCTAAATTAGAGAAATTGTGTTGATTTTCTGCAAAAAAACTCTATAAAACAAAACGCTTAACTAATGTATAAAACTCAGTACAACAATACGACAGTAAAATTTGATTAAATATTCATCAATTAATGATGTACCTAACCTACTTATTTAAAGATTACGATTTAATTTACTTTTTTGCCCACAGGTCCGCCGTAAGCTTGCGAACAGGGCATGCACTGCACACGGGCGGCACTTTCAGGGGGCGGAAAATACAGTGAACTCGGAATGTTCTAAATGGTTATCATTAATCATTCCAGAATTACAATTCTCATTGGATTTATTGCATGCACTGTTTAGCAAACAATTTTTCCATAATTATCGTTGAAATTGGAAATAGAGAAGATTTCTTTTCGGTAGATACCGAAATGTTGCCATATCAATGTACCAAATTTGAGTTTTGGGTGAACACTTATTAGCCCTCCCCCCACCTCACCAAACCCCTCCTAACTTCTGAATTGCTTTTTCGGAGAAAACTGTCTCAAAGAAACACTATTCAAGTGGCACAGAAATATGGAGATATCTTTTGAAACAGCTTTAAATTATTTTTGATGAAAACTCGTAAAGTTGGTAAGTAGAGTACGGATGGGGGGTGGGGGCGGCATTGACGGATATATACACGGGCGTTCAAGCGGCTAGCGGCGGCCCTGATTGCCCAGCATTATTCTTTATTATTATTATATTTAGTAAAATCATATTGACAGTATAATAACTGGCCAAATTACAATAACAGGAAGGCAATGCGATAAGAATAACAGGAAGGCAATGCGATAAGAATAACAGGAAGTCAATGAGATAAGAATAACAGGAAGTCAGTGCGATAAGAATAACAGGAAGGCAATAAGAATAATAATAACAGTAATATTATTTTTTAACACATCTATTTGAATATTTATATTCGGAATGAATCAAATTCATTGAATTTGAAGCAAATCTTGGAAACGCACATAAACCCACTTCCTAACATCTAATCGAGCTGAAACTCGTCAGATAGACTCGTTGTTGATGAAAATGCACTTTATCAACTTTTGGTGGCGAACACACAAACGCATTTTTCTGAAATTAGATGACATTACAGCATTTAATACACGAAATAAATATCGGTCCTACCCGATTGGCATTTGGCGAGGTTATTAGCGCAGTTGACTCCAGTCCCTGAGAAGGAAGATACAATTCTCAGTCAAATCAAAATAAGTTTTTTTTTTAAATATTATTAGGTATAGCAAAAAAACTTTCCTTGAACGAGTTGATTTTTAGAATTTGTGTCGTTCAACAACCTGTTGATGTTTCAGGTACGTACGGATATAACAATTTTAATATATTTTGAAAATTCCAACAACAATTTGGCCAATACAAGCGCACTCTTACAGATTCCACACGACCAGACTTCAACAATAAATCTATTAGTATCTTTGGCAAAACAATTGTTTTGAAAAGGCCCATTGTCCACACAATCGTCTTTTGTAGAATGCATGTAACCTAAAAATGACGATAAGCGTGTTTTGCATACTTGTTGTGTCCACGCTGCTTCATGCAATATTCAGTCAAGTTACAAAACGTCTCAGTTTTCTTTCAACTAGCATCGAGAAAGCACGGCTTTTGTTGTGAAAATTTCAAGTGATGATGATGAAGTGATTATCGCATACAATTTTATTATAAGACGACGAAACATGCGAAGAAAGTACTGGATTCTTCCATACATCGAAAGAAATATAAATTGTAGATTGTTTGTTGCTGCCAGAGAGTTATCAGAAGATGATTCTGTATTTCAATCATTTTACCGAATGACTAAACATTCGTACCAAAATTTAGTCTCTACTGTTGGACCACTGATATAAAGACAAAATACTGAAATGCGGTCGGTCGAGTAGTGACATGTTGCCGCGCGCACCGCATTACAAACGCATGACGAGCGGCTGACGTGACGTTGCCGCTTCGTGGACACAGATTTCATTGTTTCTACGCGAGATGCAAGCATTCGTCTTCCAATCGTCATTTATTGACGAAAGCGTGCGTATGACGTGCGGTTACGTGGACAATGGGCTTTAACTTCATAATATGTGTAGATCTTTGTTTATAATATAGGTTTATAAATTAGATGCGACCGAATCTTTTTCTGAATATTCTATTTTAAATTTTAATTTGGGGGTCGCTAATCTTAAATTCAAAGATTAAAAAAAAACATTTATTTGTTAACTTGTAGCGGTAAGAACCGTCCGCTTACATATTTTTCCATAGTATGACTTCTAGACACGCGTTGTCAGTGGTTTACGGCAGTCACTCGGTGATACAAAATTTGTTCTGCGCTTTGAGTTCCAGAGAAGTCAGGAGTTGGCAGGGGGGTATAACTCCGAGAAAAAAGTGGGTCAGAAAAAAAGACACGGTAAATCTCTATGGCTGTGAATCTGTGACGTATATTTTCCACAAACCAGTGCGAACTTCATGCATGTTTATAGGCCGCTGTCAAAACATGAAAATGTCAAAAAATGTTAAGTGCGATGTGAAAGGATGTACGGACAATACATCGATTCGACATCGGTTTCCGAGTTTTAAGGAGTACCCTAGTCTTTTTCGCAAATGGTCAATACGGATTGATAGATTAGAATTTATTACGAAATACAAAAATCTTCTGTGTTTTTCATTTTTCTGTTAAAAACAGAGAAATATCAAAATTGGTTACTGTCGTAAAAAAACATTTCATATTTGATAATCTTATAAATGTTCTTCATTTATTTAAAGGATTTTAAGTCATTTTAGTTTATTTTTACGACAGGTTGATTGTTCATCTCAGAACAAAATTTTAGGCTAGTGAATGGGATTGGCTCCGAATGAGAATTATATTGTCTATGGTTACGCCTTTTTTATAGTTTCTATCCTAGTCGATGGTGAGTATGTGTAGTAGTGACGTATATTTTTCAGTTACAGACTTTTATCTATGGCAAACATTAGGACCCATGGGCTCAGTACTAAAAACCCGAAGATATTGATCTAGTGAGTGGTTCATTTATGGGAGTTGGGAACGAGCTGCTTGATTGTCGGAAGATTATTCACACACGTGAGACAGTTTTAACAATCCATAATGAAATAGACACATAATTTGGTTGCCTTCTTAGATATCACCATGTTATAAATTTGTTTAGAATAGATTCTAGACTGGCACTCATTTGGTGATGTCTTATTTTAATGATGATTTAGTAAATAAAATTTACAAGTAAATGTCGTTGCTAACTTTCATATTACGTTTGTGCTTTCAAGCAGCCAACCACCCCTGTTTTTACTAAATGTGAGTCCTTGCTCTTGTATTAAAATTTTAATTAAATATACACATATTATTTATATTTCAATTGATATTCCGCGTTGTCATTTTAATTCCTATGATTTTGCTGCAAGCTATGGTGGATCATTTGAGTCTTTAATCACAAATGGTTTGTAAGTGCTGTAATCCAGGAATACGGTAAGATAAATGCCATGCGGTGACAAATAAACGTTACAAACTGATAACAAACAGGACTAAAAATATATTTGTTGGGTTTTTTGGTAAAACTGTTGCCGGTCAGCGGTTAGCGCATTTGCCTTAGTGTCGGAAGACAATAGATTCGATTCCTTCCCAACGATATTTATACAATACTAGCGCAGACCCGTGATAGCAATACAGGCGCATATTGCGTGCTAATATCTCGTTGAAACGTGCTCCAATATTACGGCGCGAGTAGCAGTGCGCGAGGACCGAATGTGGTACTTTCTGGTTGTTCGGCGTTAGACCGACGCGACGGAGATCAAATTAAGGACAGTAAATATAATTTTTTTTTTTTTTTTTTTAAAAACAAATTCAATTTATTCAATAAACAAATTTACAATGTGTGATATACATATATATATATTTCACTAGTAATAAGATAAGATATTAAGATATGATTAATATTTATTATTTTTCAATGTTCTCCCATAAAAAGCAATTGCTTGTGTTTATAATATAATAATATAATACACATCAATGGGGTTAGTCTGAATTCTCGACATATCAATTCCGACGATACAATATTATATTACAGGTAGGTACTTTATCGCTAGTCCGAAGTCGACAACAAACATTTTAGATGTTTAAAATGAAGATCAAATTCAAAGCAAAAGTTCTAGAGTTCATTGAACCGGATTTACAACCGAAACCAGTATTTTTATTACCTAGCGCAGACCCGAGAAGAATCACGGGATATTATAATTACAATTTTGAAGAGAGAATAAATTAAAATAATTTTCTCTTAAATATCTGTCATCGGTAATTACCTACTTTATCGCTTGGTAGAATTTTTTCAACAATTAGTTCCAATTTTGAAAATGAGGCCTTGATTCAAAGCAAAATTTATAGAGTTCAATGAACTGGAGTAACAGACACAATAAAAATTTAGTGCTTGTAAAAATAATTATGGTTAGGATAGCAGATATAGAGAGATAGGATAAGGAATCAACGCTATATTAAAAAAGCGGATAAATTACGGATAGGCTAAGGAATCAACGCAATATTAAAAAAGCGAGTATATTACGATAGGCTAAGGAATCAACGCAATATTAAAAAAGCGGGTATATTACGATAGGCTAAGGAATCAACGCAATATTAAAAAAGCGGATAAATTACGGATAGGCTAAGGAATCAACGCAATATTAAAAAAGCGGGTATATTACGATAGGCTAAGGAATCAACGCAATATTAAAAAAGCGGGTATATTACGATAGGCTAAGGAATCAACGCAATATTAAAAAAGCGGATAAATTACGGATAGGCTAAGGAATCAACGCAATATTAAAAAAGCGAATATATTACGGATAGGCTAAGGAATCAACGCAATATTAAAAAAGCGGGTATATTACGATAGGCTAAGGAATCAACGCAATATTAAAAAAGCGGATATATTACGGATAGGCTAAGGAATCAACGCAATATTAAAAAAGCGTATATATTACGGATAGGCTAAGGAATCAACGCAATATTAAAAAAGCGGATATATTACGGATAGGCTAAGGAATCAACGCAATATTAAAAAAGCGGATATATTACGGATAGGCTAAGGAATCAACGCTATATTAAAAAGCGAATATATTGCGGATAGGCTAAGGAATCAACGCAATATTAAAAAAGGAGATATATTCGCTTCGCTTCGTTATAAATACTTGTACATTTGTTTTAATGAATACAGAGATTACAGAGTCCTTACAATGTGACAGTTGGGTAGCGAGAAAGTAATCACTAGGGCTTTTAGATCTTGGAGATTGGTTATGGGTTCCAGGCATTGATGTATTATACTAGATTAGCCCTGTCTAGTTAAATTCATTTTAAAATGACACCTCATAGCGTTCGTCACAAATATGGAGATGAACTTAACAACCCAACTCTGTTTTAACTCCTTGTACAAGCGTTCAAACTCGTAACCGAAACCAATGAATAGCGTTCATTTTGTTACCGAGGTGTTGTTGTAATTTGAATACAAAGCCGTCACGAAAGCAACATTTTTTTGCTAAACCAGGTCTAAATCAGGTAAAGGACAAATAAATAACAGAAAATGATTTTTATTTTCGCATTTTAAGTTTTGGATTCTATACACTACATATTGAACCAAAATGGGAAACGTACACATATTTACTATGGAGCAGAAGTTTTATGAATTTACAAAATTATTTATATAAAATAGAACATAATTATAAAAGAAAGCGTTTACTTTCTGGCTTGAAAGTTTAATCAAATGAAAAGTTATTTTGTTTTTAACGATTTTGTTAGGCTTATAATACAGCATTATAAAAAACTAGTCTAGGTACAAACATTAATAGGGTATAAAATATAATATTAAAATAAAGCGAGAGAAATCATATTAGACGAGTACAGAGCTTCAGAGAGGGTGTGGTGGGGTGGGACAAGGGAGGGTGGGGGTTAAATGGTTTTAATATCAATTTATTTATGCCCAATAAAAAGTTTGTTATACAAGATAGCTGCCACGCAATATCATCTCACCCTAGATTATCTTCAATGCCAATCATACAAATTGCACTAACGCTATGTCCAGAACCGAAAGGATGAAAATATAAAAAAAGCACCTCATCCACTTTGCTCTATTCCACTTATGTACACACATAGACATATGAATATTAGTAGACCTGCCCTAAGTGATTAAAAACGTATTATCCCCACTCCCCATACCGGTTCCATTGGAGCCGGCTGTGCTCGCGTATGGCCTCAAGTGAATTTTGAAAACGTGATGTCATCATTCTTGTGCGAACTATGGTCGAGGCATCATCGGTTCATTTTACGAAATAACACGGCAAAATGTTGACTTGTGCTATGAAAACTTGTAAAAATAGATGTGAAAAAGAGAATAAACCCAATTGTCGTATTACATTCCATATATAAGCATTATTTTACTTTATTTTAAGCATATTCACATCGTATAATATGTATCAGTTGTAGAAACATGTCTGGACGCGAAACACAAAGCTGGTTGGTTGCTGGGAAGTAAATTATGAACATTTATAAAAGTGTCTTAACTAAATACTTAAACTAAATATTCGACTCTGAAAATAGAACCGAATTTTTTTGCCGAATTTGGACTTCGCAAATTAGTTCATAACGTGGCGAGTAATTTGCGCTCCCATGTAAAAATGTCTATTCATTCAAAAGCAGATTTTACTTTTAAGAAGTAAATGGTGATATTATAATGCGAGATGCCTATTTACTGTCAGATTGATTTATTGACGAATCACAGTCAGCTTCACCCCCTTCGTTCTTCAACAGTTGATTTTACCCCTCGCCATTATCTTCTCGTCTATTAATTCCTATGTCTGTGTGTATACAGTACTAATCAGTATCTATTATTTGTCTGGAGAAATCAAATAAGTCCCGACTGTTAATAACTGAAAGTTATTCCACAAGTTGTAAAAATAAATTTTTAATTTTTACATTTAAAACTTTCAGTCTGTTCTCTGCTACTCAACCTACTAACAATAAAAAAATAATAATTCACTCCTGTTCAACACCTGTTTTTTCCTGTAATTGCCCAAACTTGGAAAAAGTCAACAATTTTAAACTTAACATCCCTTTAGAATACATAAATTACTTGTCATTATTGAATCTTTTAAATATTCCAACATTAGAAAACAAAAGAAAAATAAACGACCTAACCTTTTTCTTAAAATTATTGAACTCTAAATTCGATTGTTGTGAACTCCTGCATTTAATAAATCTACACTTACCTACACGAACAACTAGGCAAATATCAACATTTTACATACATACATTTCATTCCAACTATAGTTTTCACTCTCCAAAACAACGTTTACACAGTCTTGGTAACAAATACTTAAACCATATAAATGTATTTGACAATAATTTGAACTTGGCAAACTTTAAACGGAGAATGTGCGAACTATTTTTACCTAATTTGTAAACTATTGTTATACTTTCTTATTATCATTTTTGTTGATTTGGAGGATTTTGGCAGATTTTATATTTTTCGTCTCACTTATTTGTACTATATCCATACCTATATTTTTTAAACTCTTATATTTTATGTAACATATTTTGTCAACACTGATTTTTTTTAAATGTAATCTGTATAAATAAAAAAAATAAAGATGTACATTATTATAGGTAAAAGCCCTATGGGCGTTTAAATAAAAAAAAAAAATATAGATAGTGTCAATCATATCTGATTGACAATATCTACGTTGGAATCAGCACATAGCCAACTCCCCGCATTCTTATGTGTTCCAACCCGTAGAAATATCCTTACTCCTACAGCAATTAAATCAGTATACTATGCTCTCTGTTAATCCATATTAGAATATGGTATCATCATTTGGGGTGGCTGTATTCATACTTTTATTGATCCTCTGCAAAAAACCTACCTAGCCTTAATCTTCTCCCTGATATCCTAAAAACCTCAACTCAACTCCATACTTTCAAAACACAAATAACTCTATAGATCCTTCCATCTAAATTTGGAATACATTTCAATTAAAGCAAGCTAACAATCTACACTTTAACCCCCATATCTCCAACCTTCACTTCATTCATATTAAATATGATTCTTATCAAAGTTTAATTAATTATTTGTCTCATGAAATATGAACTAAGTCGGAATTGTATAATTTACTATTATATATATTATGAAAATGTTCAATCTATAAACTTCACCCGCCATAACACAGTGGTATCGCTACATCCCTATCATGGTGGTTGTAATAATATTCCTAATGTATCATCCAATGGAAATTTTCTTTGAAATAAAAATAATTATTTGAATAAACCTGAGAAAACATTGTGCATTTAAATACTTTTCTAAAAACAATTTCACATTTCGCGTTTTCAAATGGGAAATTTTTCTCCCGTTTGCATTTTGCACACCTCTGCTAACGACATACCACAATTGGGGATACCGTAGTCCTACTGGCTCTGAGCAGCTGGGCCTTTGGTGCAGATATCACGTAAAACCAAACTAAACCAAAAACTAACGCACCGTCAGTTTCAGCACAAAGTCCAAAGGTGACCGCCGAATTCTGGTGATTTTATTTTATCAATAATTTTTATGTATTTGCGCATTTTTCTCTTTCTTTCTGGCTTAACTTATCCAAGTTAAGTTTTATTTCTTTTGTTAATTTGTCTACCGTCAACCATCATTGACCGTAAAGACTTTTATCCACAATTACGGTAATACAGAACACACCAACACTAAAGTTGGTAGAAAAATCTGAATCAAAACAAAAGACGTACAAATTTAAAAAAAATTATTAACATTAAACAAGAGTCAAAAACATTTACATAACATAATACTTAATAATAATCTAACAAATCACATAACTAAGACATGTGAACACCTCAGCATAAAATGTTGTTCTCCTAGTGAGGTGTTCACAAAACACTAAAACATATTCTTGATTCATTTGCACGCAGTATCTACCCATCATCCCAACCTTACTTAATGCGGTGTTGTTGTCTAGAAAGAAAAGGTTTTAGAATTGAGTGTAGACTGTCCAAACTGAATAGTGATATATTGATAAAATGATAGAGTTATAGAATAGAGGGAAGTATGAGTACTGACAAGTAGTGAGAAGGCGACAAGTAACAAGAACTGAAGGACAGAATGCCAAACTGACTATAATCCAATTTCCAAGAGAGAGGAACAAGTTGTTCTTGGCCCTGGGTTGGCTGATTAGCTGCTAACTATCAATTACTTCATTTTAATCTCACCCAATGGTACATCCATTTTACACGCACAAATACAAATCGGCAACTACGATTTCTCAATAACCAGTTGGCCGATTGACCTCAGAATTGTTATATAACTTCAGTCAACTGGTTTTTTTAAAGTAGCAAAATAAGGTCGATAACATTTTAATTTTACTTTTTATTACTCAGATAGAAGTAAGAAAAATTTAAGTGCACCATTTTTGAACTTAAGTTTAGTACAAGAAACAATATTACAAAAATATGTTTTTCTTCTGTAAAACGTGTTTACAATTTAAAAAACAAATGATTTTGATATTATTAGGTAAATCATAAAAATCTCCTTTTATAGAAATAAAATAGGTATGTACCTACATTCCACAATAAGTCATGTTTAAGTACCTTTAACTAATCCCAAGTATGCCTACCCACTGGCCTTGCCTGTGTGAGATTTTTGTAATACATGTTGTCTGGAAACTCATAGTACAAATGGGAAACTGATGAACCTATCAAAAAAGTATTTTTTTTATTATGTGAGTTTCCATTTTCGAGTCAGAAGTTGGAATTTATAATTTTTTTTTAATTGGTAGTATTTTAAAATGTGTCGAAGCGTCGGCCCGGTTAAAAAAGGTTTTAATATAAAAAATGTAACAAAAGAATTGAATTGCTCTGATAGAACAAAACCAGAGTATTTTTTCGGTTTTCCATGTGACGTAGATGCGCCAGTTTGCGCTTGTACTACAAGTTTCCAGACACCCTGTATACACTGGGTGGGAGATTAGGGCAACTGTCCCCCTTAACTAATTCTATTGATACCATTATATGCAGAATGAAAAAAAAAATTACAAATTGCTTAAAACACGGTCCTAAACAACAACACCGCTTTCAGGCCACACAATACCCTCTATCCAAGAGACAAAGGTAGATATCCGCGTATTGGTCACTATGCAGGGTGAAGTGTTATACCAGGATGCCAACCCCACCAGCAGGTGAGTACAGGCCACCCTGGGGCTGTTGGATATTGTCAGCGGGCTGCCATAGTACCAGTCCTGAGAACAAATAAAGTGATAAAGTGAACACACTTCAAATGGCAGATTATTAATTCATTTTAATTAATTAATCGCTTCTTTAAAACCGGTAGGTGGTCAGTGTTTACATTCATGGTCAATGGAAATGGTTTGGTTAACCTAACCTAACCTAACCTAACCCTAGTATTTCTGTGAATAAAAGTCCTCGCTCCCAAAAAATGTATGTTTTCGTTTTTCTCTCACTGAAAACTTATATACCTACCTAGGTATATAAGTTTTCAGAAGTAACATTAATTAATTATACTAGTAGGTACTTATATACCTACCTACTTAATCATATAATATGAAAAAGTTACCCAAATGATAATCCACGGGAGGAATTAATTAAGGAAGTCGTTTCTCCTTAATAGTAGATACATTCCGAGAGAAGAGAGCAATCAGAAGAAGAATAAGGACGGGTTGTTTCAAGGAATAATAACAATTCATCCAATTTCAAAGTGGATTTTCATGTTCTGTGTAGGTTCTATTCAAGTTCTATTATTATATAATTACTGGCCAAGGGATTCACAAAGCTGAAATACTAACAGAACTTGAATAGAACCTTCACAGAACTTGAAAATCAACTTTGAAATTTGATGAATTGTTCAAATTCTGTGAAACAACCCGTCCTAAGAGATTGAATGTTACATTACATAATATAGACATTATTAAGAAATTAAAACTAATTTTTATATGCAAAATTATTATGTGTTATGTTAATTAAATTGAAAAAAATGGTAGACCTGTAGACAAGCTGCCATGGGGCAGGCAGCGGGACTACTCTTTTGTTATTTATAAAATTCTTGTTACATCAATGTTTTATTATCAATATTGAATAATAAAAAAACACCCTTGTTATAATGAGCTTGGTGTACAATGCATCCCAGTGTTACATACCGGACATTCTCCAGTTGTGTTGACTGGGCGGCTGCAAATCTCCAGGTCATGTTTTACACCGGCAGGGTGGTAAGAGCTGTCAGCGGGGAATGTTCTAGAGCACTCCTCCTGAGATACTCTCTGCATTGTCGTCTGAAATTTTGAAAAACGTACCAACTAATTGTTTAATCCAATGAGAACAATCCGTATAGTATTACAATGTGAAGTGACGTTTTGAAAAAATGTGTTTTTTAATGTAAATACTAAACAAGTCTCTCAACTACTCCCAACCGTCTAGAACCAGTGGGACTATGACATCCCCAATTGAGGAAGTGGGGAGGCGAAGGAGATGAAGAAGAGTAAGGTGAAGAAGTACCTGACCAATTAGATTTAGTCACCAAACACGACTAAAGCCATTTCAAGATAAATTTGATCCGGATGAAGATCTTTCACCAGGGCGATACTGAGAGTATCTTCCACTCTGGAACGTGCCACAAATATATATGTACATTACTTTTAATAAATTAATCATTTATCGTGAAATTACACGCGAGGATTTGAAGCAGCTACTTCTAAGTGTGTGCTTTAATCAACATTTCATTTCTCCTCTTCAGAGTGGTAGAAATACCATAAACATGTGGAGATCGGGAAGAATTCAATAATGTAAGCTTTGTGGAAAAGTTTTATAAAGGGACCCTAAGATGGGTTTGACATGTAGAGCGAATGTACGGAGAAAGGAGTGGATGGTAGAAGGAGTCTGGGACTCCCAAGGTAGACATGGCAAGTACTTGGGTCATCTCAAGATTCAGATTAACAGAACCTATGTATGAATGTGCATGAAGCGAGGAGTGTGTGTTAAAACAGAGTTGTGTGGCGGTCCATCCTCTCTGCCTACCCCTGCGGGGTTAGATATCTATTTAAACAAATGTACATTTAGTACCAGCCACAGCTGTCCATAATATAGTAATCACATCATCGGTCATTGTTCATTCTTGGTCATTGGCAGAGAAATGTGTTCTAACCTTCTGGGGAGGTATGGTGAGTGAGTCATCCCACCCAGTGAGGATGAAGCCACTGTCAGGAAGAGTTGTGCCGGTGTGGAGACAGACTGGGATTATACTGCTTGTGAAGGTTACCCTGAAATTTATATAATTTATTTCTGTAAAACTTTGAAGTGGTAGTGCAATGCAATAATATTCCTTAACCCTTTAGGTGCGGTATGCCAATATTCCGGCATGACGCATGACGCATGACGCATGACACTCTTGAGACCCTGTCACCTGTTATTTGACATTGGAAATAATGGTAATCAAGTAACAATAAATTATAAAATTTCATAAAAATAATAAATATCGTGACATTACTTTTCAACAGATTATTGACTGTAACATTGTAATAATAATTACAAATAGGTTCTAATGTCGGTTGTGACTCTGTCCGTAACTCTGGTTCAATGAACTCCAGAACTTTGATTTATTTTTGGGGTGTTATGCCATATTGCGTTACCTCCTTCTTTAGCCCACTTCGGACAGCATTACAGTAATTACAAATAAACATGTAAATTCACATTCGATTACACATCTGCCCTGATGATGGACACTATAATGCTGTCCGAAATGTTGGCTAAAGAAGGAGTTAGCGCAACATGGCATAATACCCCAAAAAGAAATCACTGTAAATTAAAGACGTGAAAATTTTAAATCATATCCAGAACTTTGGTTTTGAATTTAAGTGTCATTATTTTCAAAATTAGAACTGATTTGTCGAGAATTCAGACTATCTGCGATGTTTCAAGGGTCTGCGCTAGGTATATATCACAGTTTCCACCCTTGTATGCGCGCGAGTTCCCTACAGAGCATCAGACCATGTGAAGCAACAGTGGGCCTGTTCCGCTAGCAGGGCATGTAGCAAGAATGGAAGATAGGACAGGACATAGGAGTGTTTGTTGGTCGACCTACACTGAGGTGGCACTATACAGGTGGAACTATTCCTGCTAATAAGTTATAAGGAACCGGCGTTGCTTGAACTAACCCTTGTATGCGCGCGAGTTCCCTACAGAGCATCAGACCATGTGAAGCAACAGTGGGCCTGTTCCGCTAGCAGGGCATGTAGCAAGAATGGAAGATAGGACAGGACATTGGAGTGTTTGTTGGTCGACCTACACTGAGGTGGCACTATACAGGTGGAACTATTCCTGCTAATAAGTTATAAGGAACCGGCGTTGCTTGAACTAACCCTTGTATGCGCGCGAGTTCCCTACAGAGCATCAGACCATGTGAAGCAACAGTGGGCCTGTTCCGCTAGCAGGGCATGTAGCAAGAATGGAAGATAGGACAGGACATAGGAGTGTTTGTTGGTCGACCTACACTGAGGTGGCACTATACAGGTGGAACTATTCCTGCTAATAAGTTATAAGGAACCGGCGTTGCTTGAACTAACCCTTGTATGCGCGCGAGTTCCCTACAGAGCATCAGACCATGTGAAGCAACAGTGGGCCTGTTCCGCTAGCAGGGCATGTAGCAAGAATGGAAGATAGGACAGGACTTAGGAGTGTTTGTTGGTCGACCTACACTGAGGTGGAACTATTCCTGCTAATAAGTTATAAGGAACCGGCGTTGCTTGAACTAACCCTTGTATGCAAGCGAGTTCCCTACAGAGCATCAGACCATGTGAAGCAACAGTGGGCCTGTTCCGCTAGCAGGGCATGTAGCAAGAATGGAAGATAGGACAGGACTTAGGAGTGTTTGTTGGTCGACCTACACTGAGGTGGAACTATTCCTGCTAATAAGTTATAAGGAACCGGCGTTGCTTGAACTAACCCTTGTATGCGCGCGAGTTCCCTACAGAGCATCAGACCATGTGAAGCAACAGTGGGCCTGTTCCGCTAGCAGGGCATGTAGCAAGAATGGAAGATAGGACAGGACTTAGGAGTGTTTGTTGGTCGACCTACACTGAGGTGGAACTATTCCTGCTAATAAGTTATAAGGAACCGGCGTTGCTTGAACTAACCCTTGTATGCGCGCGAGTTCCCTACAGAGCATCAGACCATGTGAAGCAACAGTGGGCCTGTTCCGCTAGCAGGGCATGTAGCAAGAATGGAAGATAGGACAGGACATAGGAGTGTTTGTTGGTCGACCTACACTGAGGTGGCACTATACAGGTGGAACTATTCCTGCTAATAAGTTATAAGGAACCGGCGTTGCTTGAACTAACCCTTGTATGCGCGCGAGTTCCCTACAGAGCATCAGACCATGTGAAGCAACAGTGGGCCTGTTCCGCTAGCAGGGCATGTAGCAAGAATGGAAGATAGGACAGGACATAGGAGTGTTTGTTGGTCGACCTACACTGAGGTGGCACTATACAGGTGGAACTATTCCTGCTAATAAGTTATAAGGAACCGGCGTTGCTTGAACTAACCCTTGTATGCGCGCGAGTTCCCTACAGAGCATCAGACCATGTGAAGCAACAGTGGGCCTGTTCCGCTAGCAGGGCATGTAGCAAGAATGGAAGATAGGACAGGACTTAGGAGTGTTTGTTGGTCGACCTACACTGAGGTGGAACTATTCCTGCTAATAAGTTATAAGGAACCGGCGTTGCTTGAACTAACCCTTGTATGCAAGCGAGTTCCCTACAGAGCATCAGACCATGTGAAGCAACAGTGGGCCTGTTCCGCTAGCAGGGCATGTAGCAAGAATGGAAGATAGAACAGGACATAGGAGTGTTTGTTGGTCGACCTACACTGAGGTGGCACTATACAGGTGGAACTATTCCTGCTAATAAGTTATAAGGAACTAACCTAGGAGATGGGGAAGAGGAAGGTGGGAAAGTACCTGGCTGTTTAGATCTGGTCAGCAAACACGGCTAAAGCCACCTCAAGCAACGTTTCAATTCTGAATGGTAGTCTTACACCAGGGCGATACTGAGAGTATATTCCACTCTATAAAGTACTGCAAATGTACTACATAATAAATTGTTAAAATAAGATTTTATATTTGAACCTCCGACCTCCGGATTGCTTGTCGAGAGCCTTAGCACTCGACCACGGTGGCCGTCAGATTGGTAATGTTGATAAAATAATATGTACACACTTAAATGTGTATAAAACGGAATGAAGAAGTGCGGCAGGTCTGAAGGTTCGGGAGATAGCTCAGTTGCTAGAGTAAACGCCGTAATAGCAAATGTTCTTTTTTAAATTCCGGTCGCACCCATGAACTTATTTGTTTTGTGATTTTTACTAATGTTTAGTATAATTATGAAAAGCTTACTGTCTGTCAAGCTGCAGAAGGGCGATGTCGTTATACGCGCGTGAGTAAGTCCTGTTGTATAGTGGGTGGGAGTGTGTTTTTATCACATTGTAAATAGCGTCAGGGTTGTACTGAGGTGTAAAGTTCCCCCCCAATCCGACGAACTTCTCTGAGCTGAAACAAAAGAAGTGCAGGTTATATTAACATTGCCATGTGCATCTTCAGTAGGTCTAATTGTCTAATACAATCACTACGTCATCTGAGATTCACCACCATAATATATTTGTTATGGTTTTATATTTCAAAGGAAAACCGCTGATTCAATTCAATTCAATTTTTTATTCTTTTAAATACATTACAAAATCGTTAATTTCAAAGCGTCTTGAAATAAATTGCATTCATATAAGTCGGTACATACATACTCGTATTACAAAGCAGAATTTAGTGTAGCTATACACTATGGTGTATCATTTGTAAACATGGAGTGAAAAATAAAATAACTGCGTACCATACTAGCGACAACAAAGATGCTGTTTAAAAGCAACTTCTTAAAAACTAAATATATATATGTCGATATCGGAATTGATTCTGTTCAACTACTGACTCATCTCGCTAACTTTACTCTTCGAACAGATAGAGAGAGTTCTTAAGGCTCCGTAGTAAGCGTTCAAAAAGATGAAGAAGATTGTTTGAAGGGAGATATGAAACGACAATAATTTTGCGAAAATTGTTAAAATATTTAATGAAACACGATTCGTTTAGTAAGAATTCTTTCTAAAAATGCCTAAGTTGTATTTAAAGAAACACTGTGATTTTTGTTAATACCTACGACATGTTAAATAACAGAACAAAATTGGTCTGTTATCATTTTCGGAGCACACTTTGAGATTTTTTTCGATCGATGGAATTTCCTATAGTTACCGTTTCGACTCAAATGTATAAATATTATCTTCAAAAACAATTTATAGGTATTTTAGGAACTCTTAATTGTTCAAGAGAAATGTGTTATAAATTGGTGGAAATACGGAATGCGTGGCTTAAAACCAGTCGGGTCATGTGGTGCTATATCTGTCACCAAATGACAAATCCTCATGAAACTAACTTCTCATCTCCTTTTCTACTATGGTCAGACATATAATATAAACAGAATAATAAGAAGGAGTCACGGGCGGCCGCGGGGAGGAAACCGGCGGAACTTTCATACATATATAAATCTACAGTTTTATTCCGAAATCGGTGAAATTTTGCACACTTTACCTTCGAAACAAGAGGAAGGCTACAGTCTACATAAGATTTAGAAAAGCTCTATGGAAAGCCTATGGTACATCAGCGAGGATATTTTTATAAAATGGTTGGTCTGTGGTTGTGTTATGATAGTTATTCAGCCAAGAATATTTAGTTTATTTCTGTTCGAAAGTGGTTTTATGTTTTTATCATCAAAACAAGTGAATTTGTAAAAGAGCTATTTTTCATAAATAACTAGCAGTACCCCGCCACGCGTTGCTGTGGTTCAGTCTGTCTGTGTAGATAGAGAAACAATGGCGCATGTTGCTTTTACGTCCAACAGATGGCGTTGTTTTAAGAAGAAAACATGTTTTACCTGTCACAGGTGACATCAATATGCTATATAGCGTATTCGAATGCAACGTTGTGTCAAAATAACGAAGCAATCAGAAGAACTTTGAACAAACTAACATTTTCGTTTTTATTTATATAAATAGATTTGCAGGGAAGGGACTTTAAAGTCTTGAATTAGTCTGATAGTGGGGGGGGGGGTAATTAAAAATATATTTTATTAATATTTTGTGGAATGTTTTGAATGTACCTCCCCCGAGAATGATTTAGTGAGAAATAAATGGTTCTACTCTAAAATTAAATATTTATCTTAGCCCGTTGTCCCACGGGTCGGTAAGGAATCGAAATAAACCGAGTGCTATAAAACCCTGTGTCGTTTTGTTCCTGATCCGTGGGACGACGGGCTTATTCTTTTAAAAACTATACAATCATTTTGTTATCCTTTGTACTGTTTGTAATTTCCACTTCATATAATACCAATGTATTTAACATTAGGTTTAACGGTAAGCACAGAGCAGTCAGGCTTACATCATTTGAATGTATATTACAGTTATATGAGTGTTTACCAGTGGCGGTCCGTGCCTTTTCAGTTAACTAGCTAGAGTGGTTGACAAATGGCTAAGGATTAACAAAAACGATATTTTCAAAATTGATCCAAAATCAGAAATATTAAAAAAAAAAGACATTATTAAACTAGGCCTCGGGAAAATAATTTCACTGTTGTCGGTTATTTTGAGGAAAGAAAGTAATTCTTGAAGAGGGTCTTGAAGAAACCCATATCTTAGGAGGGAACAAACACAGCCAAGCTGTAGAATTTAATAAAAAGACAATCTTTGAAACAACCTGTTCTCATGAGACAAATGTGATAACTGTGTAAAAATATTTGGCGGGTCCCACGGCTATGCGCCGGTGCCAAAGGATCTATGATGCTCGTTAACCCATATCTTCCTAGTGATCGATTATTTGATCGGTTGATACTTTATTTTTTTATGTGAAATTGTGAACACATTCGTTGTTAATTTTTTTATATTGGTACACCTGAAACTATTAGTTGTCAAGCAGTATTTTTTACGTTTCACAATTCCCGCGTTTATTATTCCAATTTAAACTGTTTGTAAGGCAATTTTTCTTAAAAAATATGTCTTGTCGTAAAACGTAAGTAGTTTTGGTATATTATAATATAATTCTATTTATGTTTGTGGTTTTATACTTAGAATAATGTTTTTCACAATATTGTAACATATTGAAATTATTATAAAATTGATTGTGGGTAGAAAAATTGGTATTTTATAAAGTGATCGATTTTTCGATCAGTAGGATGATATACCAGTGTGTTGTTATGCATTCATATGAAGGTTTTATTTAGATATTTTTGTTGTTTTTGTTACAGTTTGTCAGTAAATGAAATTATTTCACATCTGGTAGATGACACGAATATTTTATCGGCTGATATTTATATTACTCCACCAGATAATTATGATAAAAGTGACGAAGATGGTGGTGACGAGGAATCTACCCATATAAATAATTTGTCGAGGCAACAACTATTAGCAGAAGATGAACTTAGGGCCACTGTTGCTACAGAAACTTGTATCGACGTGGAAGACAGTTTCTTGGACGATCACACTCTCCAACCTACGCCTAGTACATCATCAGCAAAACCACCTCCGCAGAAAAAAAAACGTGTTCCAGTATCTAGACGTTGGAGGGCTATAGATATTCCGGACAAGCCTGAACAAGTGACCACAATACCCAGTTTCCTTGAAGATGTTGAAACACCAATACAATTTTTCGAGTTGTTTTTTGATGAAGAGGTATTTGAGCTGTTGCGTTCAGAAACTGAAAAAAATGCCATTCAGAAAGGGAAAGACAATTTTAGAGTTAATGTGACGGTTGCGTCTACGCAGTGTGGTGTAGAACCTGTAGGAAAGGTCAAGCGTTTTTGTGACAAACAAAAAAAGGATGTTGATCAACCCAGGTGTTTTATAAATTATAATAAATATATGGGCGGCGTAGATCGCCTAGATCAAAATGTGGGGTGCTACCGAATTTCCACTAGGCTGAAGAGATGGTATTGGCAACTACTTATGTTCCCTCTCAATGCGTGTGTGAACAATGCCTTTCAATTATATAAAATATCCCCAGCATCGAAAAAGGGCAACAGTTGTCATGATCTATTATCATTTACCAGGTATATAGTTACAACATATTTTCTAATGAAAGAAGCCTCTAACACCTCCGTTGGGAAACTCTTGGTGCCTAGGTCATTACTGGCTTTTATAAAACGGGTTCCAGACTCTATAAGGCTAGATGAAAAGGCCCATCACACTGTCAACCAAATTAAATCTACACGATGTGGATTATGTCATAAATTTTTTTTATGAAATGTTCAACGTGCAATGTCGCTTTACATCAGAAATGTTCTGTCGTTTTCCATTCAAAATACATTTCATAGATATACACAATGTCTTAATTAATTCCAAACAGTTTTAAAATATATAATTTTTATAAAAAATAATAAAGTATGGTATATACATAGTTTTTTATTCCACAATAAGTAACATTCTTATGAATACTACCCACGTAGGTATATTCCTACTGATCGATTAATCGATCGGTTCCAAAACTCAGCAAATAAATGAAATAATTATTTTTTTTAAATTGATTTTTTATGACATACATTATAAGGTGCTAAGACCAAATTTTCATCAAAATCGTACAAGTCTAGATATGCTTGGGATAATATGGGTTAACCGGAGCATCTTCCATTGAAATACCGGTACTTACTTAATACAAGAGAAACACTCCAAAAGCAATCTGTATCTCTTAAAGTTACTGAAGGTCTAGCACGGTCAGTCGATAAAGCCATATGTCATATATGGTCAACAATTGATAAGAAATGATCCGACGGCCGATAAACATATTTTAGGCCTCCATAGCATCAGATAAGCTTCGTTTAACTGTCAATATACATATCTTCTTTAATAATGTCGTTCGTTATGCTAAATTACTGGCTTATTAACGAAGCAAAAAACTACAACAACTGTCAAAGTGAGTACACGTATTCCTTAACCTTTTCATAATAATATTATTAAATAGTGTTTATACTAATAATAGTGGCTTAAAACAGTTACCAGTATAGGTTAAAGAAAGTGCTATTTAAAATTACGTAAACATACTACCTATTACGGTGAGAATTATCAATTTTATTATTAAAATTATATTCTTGAATATTGCTCGAAGCAAAAGGCGAAATTAATCATAAATGTGCCAATAATACAGTGTGAACTCTGCGGCAGGTACCTATATTAAACATTACCTGTGCAGTACCTATTCCAATATAAATCAAGGGTAAATATGATTTAAGATTTTCACGGCCAAAAGTATTTTTGTTATTTGTTTTTGGGGTATTATGCCGTGTTGCACTAACTCCTTCTTTAGCCAACGTTTCGGACAGCATTGCAGTGTCCATCATCAGGGCAGATGTCTTATTTGAGGTTGTGTTAAAATGTGAGCTTAAGTATGAGGTTGTGATACCGTGTTGCCAGCTCCAACCCTCTGAGCTCACATTAACGTATCATTTTTTTATATTTTTTTATATTTTTTTTATTTAAAGTGGTTTTCTTCGTTTAGCTCTGGTGTATCCGTCAATTACCGGATACCAAGAACTATTGAGCTTAGCTCCATCGTCTCTATTAATGTTTACGGGATTTTTATGAATTTCAATGGCCTCCGTAATCAGCCGTGCTCTATAAGTTTTCGGTCTCCCCAGGATTTCAGGAACAAATCCAAAGTAATGCCCGGTGTCAATCAAATGCTCGGCAATTGCCGATTTGTCAGGGTGGCCGAGTTTACAAGCTCTGAAGTGTTCCGTCTATGTAGGCCAGACAGAGCGGACTATCTCCAAAAGAATTTCGGAACACTTCAGAGCTTGTAAACTCGGCCACCCTGACAAATCGGCAATTGCCGAGCAAAAACGTTGGCTAAAGTTGGCAAAAACGTTGGCTAAAGAAGGAGTTAGCGCAACACGGCATAATACCTCAAAAACAAATAACAAAAATAAATCAAGGGTGTTGCACTGTGCGGTTCAAAAATATTAACGAAAAGTTTCAGATATCTAAATTAATATGGAATCTATTAATTTCGTCACAATTGCAAAGGAAGCAGTTGACAAATTAACAAATGTCATGATGCACCCTAATAATAAATTTAACAAAGAGCAGATTGCAAAAATAATACCGGAGTCCAACAACATCATGGTTTCAATTTCTCATATGGCGGCTATAATGGCGAAGTTGGAAGGTGAACTCGCCGTTTACAAAAACTTGTCTCAAAATCAACAGACTCAAATAATTCCAGACCTTTGTGAAACCATAATGGAATTGGAAGAAAGGAAGGAATAATCGAAAAATGCAATCTTTCTAACCGTACCGGAAAGTGAGTTGTCTCAAGAAGAAAATTTGACAAATGACTCAAAAATAATAATATCCACTATCAAAAAAATTGATGACATACCAACACAAAATCTAAAAATATACAGACTCCGTGCTAAAAAACCTGGAGTCCTCAGACCAATTAAAGTGGTATTTGAAGATTCTTTCCAAGTAAAATACATTCTTCGGAATAAATTTAAAATTACCGATGGAATTAAGATAAAACCGGACTTGACAATAACTCAACGAAATCACATGAAGAATCTGATAATAGAATTAGAACAACGGAAAAATAGCGGTGAAACAAATCTCACGATAAAATATGTTCATCCTATTCCGAAAATCGTTCAACAGCATACACCAAAAAACTACACAATAAATTAAATCACTGTTACCTATATTATCAAAACGTCAGAGGAATTCGAACTAAACTGGACACTCTCAGACTAGAAATAACTACTTCAATATTTGATGTGTTGATTTTCACAGAAACTTGGTTACATCCGGATATTCACACTGCAGAACTAGGAATGTCAAGATACAACGTTTTCCGCCGGGATAGAAATCAATCTACAAACGATGACATTAAAAACAATAAAAGAAGAGGTGGTGGAGTTCTGATTGCAGTAGCGAAAAATATTGTCTCCAGACAGTTAAATACAAAAAACGTTGAAATAGAGCAATTATTTGTTATGATTAATACAGGTAAAAACAGAATTTTATTGGGTAATGTGTACATTCTGCCTAAATCGGATTTAAGTATTTATACTAAGCATTTTGAAGAAATTGAAATTTTACAATTAAAATATCCAAAAGTAAAAATAATTATAACTGGCGATTTTAATCTTCCGAACATCATTTGGAATCAAAACTTTATGGAATTGACAGGTATAGAAAACGCTGGATTGTCAACTATATACAAAGAAGTTATAAGCATGTCAAATTTTATAAATCTAACACAATTAAATAAAATTGAAAATTGTAATAACAAAATACTGGACTTGGTATTTTCAAGTGATACTTCAGTAACTGTAGCAAAATCAAGTGAAATAATATTACCTGTAGATAATTATCATCCTCCATTAAATATTAGCGTATCACTAAATAAAATACCAAATCGACAGTGCAAAAAATCACTTCACAATTTTAATAAAGCTGATTTTAATCATATTAATGAATGCTTAACTTTCTACTCATTTACGGCTCCAAAGACTAAGATGGGCCGGACATGTGCACCGAATGCCAAGCACACGTGTACCAAAGAAGGTTCTAACAGGACACCCGGGAGGCAAACGTAAGGCGGGCAGACCTAGGCTGAGATGGGAGGACGATGTCAGGAAAGATGCCAGAGGACTACTCCATGTTGCAGATTGGAAGACGATGGCCGAGGACAGAGGGCGGTGGAGGCTCATGTTAAAGGAGGCCAAGGCTCGAAATGGGCTGTAGGGCCATTGAAGAAGAAGAATGAATGCTTAAATGCTACTGATTGGACTTTTTTAAAACAAGAAAATATTCACGAAAATATCAACGTATTCTATAAAATAATTCACAATATCATAGAAAAAAGTGTGCCTTACATTAAATGTAAAAATAATGTTTTCCCTCAGTGGTTCAGTAAAGATTTAATTGACTTGAAGAAGAAAATACATAAAAAGTACAAAAATTCTAAATCAATTAAAGATTATATTCAATTCAATTCAATTCGGCGCCAATGTCACGATCTTTCTAAAAATTGTTACAAAGAATACTTAAATAATGTGGAAAATTCAATTGCAAATAACGACATCAACACTTTATGGAAGTACTCAAAGTCATTAAAAAGAAATGAAATAGATATACCTGCTAGCATGTATTATAACGGCATAAATGGAAATAATGCGGAAACTATTGTTAATTTATTTGCTTCATTTTTTAAAGATGTATATGACAACACAATTGATAATAGTGAAATTCCTTTTTTTTCATCTAACATCAATTTACAAATTTCTAACATTCGCATAGATATAAATGAAATTAAAACCCATATTAACAAATTAGATATAAAAAAAGTTCAGGTCCTGACAAAATACCACCAATTCTATTGAAACACTACATGCCTTGTCGTATCCCCTCTATTTAATTTTTAATATGTCATTGTCATCGGGATATTTTCCAATTGCATGGAAAAATAGTTACATCACACCCATATTTAAAAAAGGTGACAAATGCGATATACGCAACTATAGACCTGTGTGTATACAGTCAACTATTCCAAAACTAATTGAAAAAATTATTTTGGATAAAATTATTTTTAAATTAAATGGGATTATAACAAGGTTTCAACATGGTTTCATGAAGAATAGATCAACTCTGACAAATCTACTAATATATGAAAACTTTATAGCGAATGCCTTTGCAGATAAATGTCAAGTAGATTCGATATATTATACTGACTTCAGCAAGGCGTTCGATAAAGTTTGTCATAAAATATTAATAAATAAATTATGGAGTATGGGTATAACCGGGAACTTTCTTAAATGGGTAGAGAGTTATTTAGCAAATAGGCAACTGTTTGTAAAGTTAAATGACGTAATATCGGATGCCTTTTCTGCCACTAGTGGTGTGCCACAGGGCTCCCATTTAGGACCAATACTGTTTATTTTATTTATTAATGACATAGTAGACGTTTTTTCCGATCTTGATATCCTGTTATTTGCTGATGATTTAAAATTATATAAAAAAATTAAAAATATTTCTGATTGCATAATTTTACAAAAAAATTTAAACAACTTGTTTAATTGGTGTATATGCAATAAACTGGCACTTAACATTAGTAAATGTCAAATAATAAGATTTTATAAAATAAAGAAACCGACAATTTATGAATACAATCTTGACAAAATTATATTAAACTCAGTAGAAACAATAAATGATCTAGGTATTATTTTTAACTCAAAACTTACATTTATTAGCCATATAACTAATATTATTAATAGAGCAATGAAGATTTTGGGATTTATTATTAGAATAACCAAACAATTTTGTAACATTGATACTATTCGCATTTTATACATAACGTTAGTGAGAAGCATTTTGGAATATAACTCTACGATTTGGGCTCCACATTACAATATCCATATTCAAGCGATTGAAAAAGTCCAGCATAGATTCCTTAGGTATATTAATTTTAAATTAGGTATTCCAAGAGAATCCGTGGACTATAATTTGTTATTAAACTGGACTAATCTCGTAAATTTATCAGATCGCAGAAAAATCTGTGATCTATTAATATTATATAAAATTATTCACTCGGTCCTGGATACCCCTGATTTAATAGAACTAATACGATTTCATTGCCCTGGTCGCGCTAACAATAGACTGACTCTACCGTTCTACTATAATAACACACACACATTATCACATTATTACTCACCAATCAGTCGATTACACATTTTGGGAAATGAACATGCCAACATCGGCGACATTTATTTTTTTTAAATTAGCGCAATATAAACATGCACTCAAAAATTATTTTTCCATAATGTAACTTTATATACACAATATGGACATGTTGAAATGAAATGATGATATTTCTCATTGTTCTTTTTTTGTTATTTTTGGTAATGATACACAAAATAATTGTATGTTATTTTTAAGTTTAAAACTATTACTATGTAATTATATTATTTTTCTTACTTTTGTACTCTGTTATATGTTTATTTATAAAAGGCAGTATAGCCGTTCATGTATTTAAAAAAATAAAATAAAATAAAATAAAAAAAATAAAATAAAATAAAATAAAAAAAATAAAAACAGAGTTGAACTAACGAAGCTCTTAGAATTGGAAAAGAAGTCGCATACGCGGTGAATTGAGGCGGGTATAGGTACCGCCGCCCCGAGAACTATTTATTACATAACCAACACCTCTGTCATAGGTCACCCCAAGTGGTTCGCAACGTTTGGTGACTTAGCAGGGGTGCCCGGTTCATCAGGTTTATCGGTGTCTTGGCGGCAGATGTGTCTGCCCACCAACTGCATGGCAGGCCGGATCGGGAGAGACTGGTTGACGGAGACCTTTTGACCTCTCCAACAGGACTCTCTCGGAACATTGCCTCGCACGGCAGTGGGAGGGATGGATTCATAACTAACCCCCAGATTCCTATTCACCCCTTGTACCTTCCTCCTTCCCAGAACTTCCCATCCTTCCTTTCCTAAAAAGACGCCCCACACAGCATCCCCAAAGAGGGGAACTATTTTTCTCCGGGCCTCCTGTGTGAAGCTAATAGTAAGCATAATTTCTTCTGAAGTCATAAGATTTATTAGTAGATATTTAATACGTGTTTACTTATAAAACAAATATATGGTTTTTGTACCGTTTTTTAAATTTCAAATAAGGGCTTATACAAAAAGGTCTCAATGACATTTCTGTTTTCAAATATTCTTCAGGCAGGTAGGTGCCATAATATTGAAAAAATGCAAATAAAGAAGTAAACACGACAATTTTACATAGAAAGTAATCTTTACTGAACAATTAAAACGGCCACCATTCTGAACCCAAACTAAACATACAGACAGATGAAATGCAAAACGGTCGAGGTAAAACAGGACTTCGCAACACTCAATTCATTCAATTATATGAGGTAAATTATTTAGTTCGCCGCGTATACCACGAGTTTCCAGACACAGTGTACACCAAGAGTTTGGGAAATATCGTTTAAAATGCGCTTAAATCTTTAAAGTGAGATTGTTCAAATATCAAATCATCTTTGCAGTCATTATTAAAAGGAGTTGAATTTTTAAATGAAGAAACAATAAACTCACCTAATCCATGTAATGAAGAATGCAGAGCCCAGCACCCACCTGTCACTCAGTAATATCACTGGAATCAACTGCCAGGAGATCTCTTCTCTCCGACCTGTTCCAATATGTCCCTGGGAACACAACACAACTTCATATTAATCTCTAAGCAAGTGTTGTTTTAAATTGCTCACAAAATGTTTGCTGATTTTCGTTTTTTCATTTGCTTTAATCATTTTTTACCGCCAACCATCTGGAACCAGTGACACTATGGCATCCCAATCAACCATCTGGAACCAGTGACACTATGGCATCCCAACCAACCATCTGGAACCAGTGACACTATGGCATCCCAACCAACCATCTGGAACCAGTGACACTATGGCATCCCAACCAACCATCTGGAACCAGTGACACTATGGCATCCCAACCAACCATCTGGAACCAGTGACACTATGGCATCCCAACCAACCATCTGGAACCAGTGACACTATGGCATCCCAACCAACCATCTGGAACCAGTGACACTATGGCATCCCAACCAACCATCTGGAACCAGTGACACTATGGCATCCCAACCAACCATCTGGAACCAGTGACACTATTGCATCCCAACCAACCATCTGGAACCAGTGACACTATGGCATCCCAACCAACCATCTGGAACCAGTGACACTATGGCATCCCAAATTGCGGTATGTTGTGAAGCTGAAGGTAGTGGGAAGGGGAACGAGATGCGGAAGAGCCTGCCTATCCAGATATAATCACGTATGAACGTGTTATAGCCCAGCTACACTACTCGCGAAGTTGATCGAAGTTGACCGAATACGATAGTGTGGGCACGAACTTCGCTCCGCTTCGGGCAACTTCGCTTCGCTTCGCCCGACTTTCGATTGTTGTCGGTAAATGCGCCCGAGTCAAAGGACTCGAAGCGTCCCGGCATAAATAAACCAATCACTGACTGGTTGGACTGAGTTACTCGCGAAGTTGCACGAGTGTGTGGTCACGCACTTCGAACTTCGGCTAACTTCGTCGAGGACTTCGTCGAAGCGTCGAAGCGAGTAGTGTAGCGGCCGCTTAAAAAATAAGTAAATTGTCACCAAACACGACTAAAGCCATTTCAAGCAGCGTTTCTGTTATGATTAAACTGTACTTGTATATTATATACTATTTTAAATGAATACATAATAACACAACTTGACCAGCACATACCGGGATTTGAACCCGCGACCTCCGGATTGCTTGTCGGGTGCCCTGGACTGGCTGGAGATGGTAGGGCTATATCACTTGAAGTAAAATATCGTAAAACATCTCAGTATTGCCCCGGTGAAAGGCCATCAGAATGGAAACTTTGTTTGAAATGGCTTTAGCCGTGTTTAGTGGCCACCTGTTCCCCGCTTCACTACCTTCAGCCTCATAATAACATCTCCCTGATGATGGAAACTGAAGGAGGAGATTTGACTTGATTTGGAGAGGAAACTTGGATAGAGAAGGAGGTAGTGCAATATGGCATAATGCCCCAAAAAGGAATCACCGTAATTTAAAGAAGTAATTGACATGTTAGTTTGGGTTAATAATATTAATAGAAAAACAATAAATTAAATTGAATATAAATCATTTTAAATACACAATTACACATGATTATTAATTATTATTTATTATTTGATCCCGTGACCACTGAATCCAGAGCCAAGGATTTTACCCGCCCGCCGATGTTTTTAGTTCCTTTCTATTAATGGTCTTTCATTTTTGTTTAAAAAGTTTAGTTTTTCTCCAACATACTTAATTAATAAATAATTACATTTAAAAAAAATTTCGTAAGAATTTTTTAAAATAATGTGTTCTTAACATGTCATAAAATAAGCGTGAAAATTCGTTTATTAAACATGATAAAACAAATATTGATTTGGAGAGAAACGTGCGTTACAAATTGATAACCACTTCTTTACCAACCAAGTTTGGAGATAACTAAAGGACAAAATAATAACACGTGGAAATTTAACATCCCCAAAATACATAAATGTATTGCAATGAATAAGCAAATAATATGGAAGTACGCGTCTATTGGAATGTTGCTTATTTCAAGAACGACGGTCTCTCGTGTCTAGGATGAATGCAGTTTGTATATACTTGACTGGCCACGCACTAGGCAGCCAACATGATCTGCAGTGTGTATTTAAGGGAACGTCCTAGGGCTCTATGGAAGCCAAATATCGTCGGCTGTGGAAGCCAGCCTCAAATGTGACTAGGGTACATGTGTGTGGATGCCTCAGTCCTCAGTCCTCACGCACTTGTCGTGGCAGCCAGTAGAACTGGTGATATTGGCTGCTACAAGCTACTACTGGCTGCTACTTTATAGTGCGGCTGCCTGCTCTAACAACTCTAAGGTCAAGGTTTTTGAAAGAAAGAGTACAATATAGTTTTGAGAGATGAATACTTGGAGCAGGTGGATGAGTTTGTTTATTTGGGAAGTATGTTTAGGAGAGATGGAAAGGACTGAACGCGATTGGCGCTAATATATTCTAAAAAAGCGAAACTAGCAGTCCAAAATGAAGTGTTGATACCAACCCTGATTTATGATAGTGAGGCATAAAACAGGCAGAAGAATGCTAAAATTGAACTGAATACTGTAGAAATGAGATTCCTGAGTTTACGTTTGCCAAAATTAAGAATGACCGTGTTAAACATGAGGAGATCGGGAAAGAATGCAAATAAGGCTTTGTCCAGAGTTGAAGTCCACAATGGAGGGCTGATACCAACCCTGATGCATAGCTGATAGCATTGAACCGGAGGAAGGATGAAAGTTGACTGAATGCTATACAAATGAGATCCCTGAGTCGTATGTGTCCGAAAACCATCCAAATATTGACATCGGGAAATAATGCAAGCGTTGTGGGAAAGTTTAAAAAGGGACGCTCAGATAGTTTGTACGTTTGGAGCGGACGGATGGAGAAAGGAGTGACAGGAGAATGTAAGACGACTAAGTGAAAATGGCAGAAGAAGTCTGTGACGCCTGAGGAAGACATAGCACGACCGAGTGAATCAAACATTCGAATTGGGTCAACTCAGGATTTAGATTAACAGAAACTTATGTACCTATGTATGACACAAAGTATAAATGTGAATGAAGCAAGGAATGTGTGTCAAGACAGAGTTGTGCCGAGGTATATCCTCTCTGCCTACTCATGTAGGAAACTGCGTAATGGTTAAATAGTATTTTAATAAATAAATGAATATTTTAGGTTTTAATCTACCTATTTATATAAATACAAACATGAAATTGTTGTTATAAACCGCAATTACATATATATATATAATATTTGACTTAATACAATGTTTGCAACTTACAAAGTGCGGGGCCTCGGTGGTAGTTGCCATGGGAGTCTGTGTGTGTTCCAAATGAGGTTCTGGTGAGAGTGGAGGGCACAGATCTCCCCGAGACCAGCCGAAACTTGTTTGTTGGCACGGGAATATAACGTTTTCACCTAGTTCTAAGCAGTCTGCAAGAGAAACAAAAATACAAACAAACGTTAGAAGTGCCTACAGTTATTCATGGGACTAAATACATGTTATTTACAAAACACACATGATTATGTGTCTGTAAGTTTACAATGAAAATGTCAATGGCAATGTGACGCCACGCCGAGCCAACAAGACTGTCTGCCCATCCATGTCAATACATGGAATACACATATAATATGGCAGATCTTGTCAGCCATTGAGTTCAAGCGCACACAGACTAAAATCTTTAGTATCTACCACTCTCAAGTCTACGGCATGTTATTTTACATCAATTAAAATGTTAAATAACTTGCTCATGTCGTGATAGATCCCTCGACCATGTAGGACGTCATTACATGGCCGTTTCTGATACGTGGTTACTCGCTGTACAATCAACTGATCTTTTTGAAACTTATTTAATACTCACAATCAGCCGCCTTTGATCCGGTAAGCTGCTGCGAGACTAGTCCCTTGGACAAAGGCGGACAGGGCTTCGTGCAGCAAATAATATCTTCCTCTGTATGATTGTCCGGGAAATTACATCTCTGAAATCCAACATACATAACATATAACTCGAAATAACAAATAATAGCAATGATTCAATGGGGTGAACTAGGCAACAATTATCATTGCCCTGCTGATGGACACTGCAAAGCTGTCTGAAACGTCGCGCAAAACAGTTTATTACCTCAAAAATCAATCACCATTTGACAACAATTATTCTTTGGTTATATTTAACATATGCCTACTCTGATGTAAAATCTACCAACAAAATGGTAGGAACCTTAAATCCGGCTTGCGGTCAGTTTCGTTGGCTTTATTAATCAACTTTTATCCTAACAAAACTTTTTACTTCATGGTGATTGAATTCTTCATTTTCTCTTTTAGCCATTTTTTCAGATAATCTTACGGTGTCCACCATCAGGGTAAGTGTGCAGATTGTGTATTAATAGAAGTTGGTGCCAGGGAACATGTTCCCTGTGCTCCTCCTGTGTTAACGGTGAGAGAGCTGCTAAATTTGAATGCATAGATTGCGGTGAAAAGTGTTTTTGTTTGTTTATAAGTGATACCGTGTTGCCCTCCTTCCGTGTCTTTTCTTTGGTTTCAAATTTAGATCTGAGTTATACTCCCCTGTTCTCGTTTGTCAAGCAATCCGAGATATTTTTAACTTTTCTCGGATTTGGGAATCGATGAATTCTGACCAATGACGTGACGGTTGTGGTTTCGAATGATTTTCTCGGACAGTGTGATGATTTTTGACATTATCGATTTGTCCGTGATAATGTATGGAAATATTTCGAGGGTCAAAAAGATCGAGTAAATCATCGATTGTGCCCATCGCTAGTGTATTATGGCCCCGTATATCAGTCAGTCCCTGTCCCCGCTATAAGAGGTATTTACTTCTGACAAGTCTATCTGTGCGGAAAATGAGTGTAGAGGTAATTTTTTTTTTTTAAATACTTAGAAAAAAAAGTGTTTTAATGAAAATCTATCGATTTCGAATAAAATGGATAATTTTCATTTAACAAACATTGTATTAAAGTTAACCTACGCTGGCGATGAAAATGAATTTTTGTAACTTGCTGACGGGAAGATTTTATGATGTAATTCAGTTATTTACCTCTGGTAGTATGGCTTTTCTGGCAGCAAGCATCGCCACCGGGCAGTTGGCGAATAGAGTGCATGCTCCCGGTATCCCCTTCACGAAGCAGGTCTTACCTACAAGCATTCAGCACACAGATACACCAGGGTACATAGGGAGAGACCATCGCCTACTACAAGCACACAGCACACAGATACACCAGGGTACATAGGGAGAGACCATCGCCTACTACAAGCACACAGCACACAGATACACCAGGGTACATAGGGAGAGACCATCGCCTACTACAAGCACACAGCACACAGATACACCAGGGTACATGGGGAGAGACCATCGCCTACTACAAGCACACAGCACACAGATACACCAGGGTACATAGGGAGAGACCATCGCCTACTACAAGCACACAGCACACAGATACACCAGGGTACATAGGGAGAGACCATCGCCTACTACAAGCACACAGCACACAGATACACCAGGGTACATAGGGAGAGACCATCGCCTACTACAAGCACACAGCACACAGATACACCAGGGTACATAGGGAGAGACCATCGCCTACTACAAGCACACAGCACACAGATACACCAGGGTACATGGGGAGAGACCATCGCCTACTACAAGCACACAGCACACAGATACACCAGGGTACATAGGGAGAGACCATCGCCTACTACAAGCACACAGCACACAGATACACCAGGGTACATATGGAGAGACCATCGCCTACTACAAGCACACAGCACACAGATATACCAGGGTACATATGGAGAGACCATCGCCTACTACAAGCACACAGCACACAGATACACCAGGGTACATAGGGAGAGACCATCGCCTACTACAAGCACACAGCACACAGATACACCAGGGTACATATGGAGAGACCATCGCCTTCTACAAGCACACAGCACACAGATACACCAGGGTACATAGGGAGAGACCATCGCCTACTACAAGCACACAGCACACAGATATACCAGGGTACATATGGAGAGACCATCGCCTACTACAAGCACACAGCACACAGATACACCAGGGTACATAGGGAGAGACTATCGCCTACTACAAGCACACAGCACACAGATATACCAGGGTATATATGGAGAGACCATCGCCTACTACAAGCACACAGCACACAGATATACCAGGGTACATATGGAGAGACCATCGCCTACTACAAGCACACAGCACACAGATACACCAGGGTACATAGGGAGAGACCATCGCCTACTACAAGCACACAGCACACAGATACACCAGGGTACATAGGGAGAGACCATCGCCTACTACAAGCACACAGCACACAGATACACCAGGGTACATAGGGAGAGACCATCGCCTACTACAAGCACACAGCACACAGATACACCAGGGTACATATGGAGAGACCATCGCCTACTACAAGCACACAGCACACAGATACACCAGGGTACATATGGAGAGACCATCGCCTACTACAAGCACACAGCACACAGATACACCAGGGTACATAGGGAGAGACCATCGCCTACTACAAGCACACAGCACACAGATACACCAGGGTACATATGGAGAGACCATCGCCTACTACAAGCACACAGCACACAGATACACCAGGGTACATAGGGAGAGACCATCGCCTACTACAAGCACACAGCACACAGATATACCAGGGTACATATGGAGAGACCATCGCCTACTACAAGCACACAGCACACAGATACACCAGGGTACATAGGGAGAGACCATCGCCTACTACAAGCACACAGCACACAGATACACCAGGGTACATAGGGAGAGACCATCGCCTACTACAAGCACACAGCACACAGATACACCAGGGTACATATGGAGAGACCATCGCCTACTACAAGCACACAGCACACAGATACACCAGGGTACATATGGAGAGACCATCGCCTACTACAAGCACACAGCACACAGATACACCAGGGTACATAGGGAGAGACCATCGCCTACTACAAGCACACAGCACACAGATACACCAGGGTACATAGGGAGAGACCATCGCCTACTACAAGCACACAGCACACAGATACACCGCGGCACATAGGGGGAGGACTATCGACTATCACAAGCGTACACCACCAAGATACACCAGGCTACATATGGAAGGACCATCGTCTACTGGATAAGTACTGTACCTTCTAATACTGACTCCCGAGGACAGCAGACAATCGGAACGGTTCCCTCATAGTCGCATATCTGAAAACAATATTAATGGTAATTTAAAACGCATTATCTAACCGTTTATTGTAGTATTTATATATTTCAGAGCTTCTAGATTATTCAGGCATAGACCTATCCCATTTCTGAGATTAGAATATCAAAGTGCAAGTAAAAAGATTGCCACCGAGAATCAAACCGGGGACCACGCTAAAACCCTTTGATCTAAAATTATATTTATTTTGTATTTCATCTCACGAAAATTATTTACTAAAAAAAATATTTATTATTTATTTATTTATTTTTTCATGTTCTCCATAATACGGTTATACACCAATATATCATGGAGAAGATTACAAATTAAAAGGTTTACACAGGCAGTTTTACTATTTTGTGACATGTGTTAAGAGATAGTTACTGAATTGTCTGTAGGTGACATTGAAAATGTCGATGGCTAATACAGAATCGTTAAGCAGTTGAGTCGCTCTGTTTATTGGCGCATTCTGATAGGCAGAAGTCCTCGCTTTCGGAGCATATAGGAGTGCATGGGATCTCCCTCGAGTATAATTGTTGGGGACATAAAAGTTAACCTCTTTCAACATAGGCGGATTGTGTATTGTACCAGAGATTAACTTAAAAAAGTGTCAATGGAAATGTATATACTTCACATAGCATAAAAAATTCAGAAAAGTTTGATATAAGGCAATATTATTTCAAAATGAAAGATATCTCATTGATATGTATGTATAGTACAGTGTATGTACAGATTGGTTCCGATGATCTATAACAGAATCAAGTAGTGGTTTCACCTGAGGAGGTATTCCTTCAAGGGAGGCATCAAGGACCACGCGGCACTGAGATATATGCCTGCATATGCCTGGCCGCCCGGTACTCTCCACGGTGCAAGAATCACCTGTAACATAGCACAATAACAGGTGACACATACAGACACGCTATCAGACATACATTCCCATTGGTAGTGATTCGAGCGATGTGCTGAAATAGACCAGACCATGACGCGTAATAACCTTAATACACCAAGAGAAAAGAAAGTCGTGGCATATCAAAAGCCAAATACAAGAAACGTATTATGAAAAGATACATAGTTATATCCTTCCTGCTTTATGCGCACAAGGAATATATTACTATACACGTTTCAATGGGTATTTTCCAAGCTAATGCGAAATATTATATTTCTCTATCTCTAGACTTGAAAATATTATAAAAGGTTTAAGGACTTCCTCAATATTAATCTTCTATTTCCTGAATTTGAAAATATTATAAAACAGATTTCAGGGGCTCTCAAACATTGAAATTTTTCGTGTTCATATAAATTATAAACTCTATAGAAATTTATTATTTGAGAAAATATAATTACAACACGTGAAAATATAGACTAACAAAAGAAAAGATACATTAAAACATGGGCCAACGGTTGCCGAACATTACTGAAAGAGATATTTTTTTCCAAAAAATTACCTTTTTGCAAAATATATGCTTTGATGTACAAAATAACAAAAATATTACAAAACACAGGCCATTGAAGTTACCCACCGCTTTCTCACCCCGGTATAGGTGACTTATGGTCACCCCTTCGGAGTTCTCGCAAGAATCTTATTTTTTTGAATAAACGGCTCTACAATTTAAAGTGAAGTTAGACCTTCAATGTCCCAAAAATGTTCAAAAACACAGGCCAGAGAAAAAGTGAAATGTTTACATACATAAAATAAAAAATAACATAAAATATGTATATTTATTTATTCTTGGCTAATTTATAGAGCGCCGCTTTTGTGAGAACTCACCTCAGGGGATAAAAAACATGGGTTAGAGGGTTTCAAATATTTCTAAGAAAGAAAATTTTAATATTTTGTCAAATAATTTAATAATTAGAAAAATAAATCATTCATAATTTTATAATATTATATGTAGATTGTATATGCCTTTATGAAAAATTTGAGAACTTTTAGTGGGTGGCTCATTTTAACTTTTAGTGGGTGACTCATATTTTCTTTTTATTATCATGTAATCAAAATTTAAATTATCGACGAGTGCCAAAATAATTTGATTTAAAAAAATATATACTATTTCCCAAAAATGATTTTGGTTCTATAATATTTTCTCTATAATAATAACTATTTCGGTTCTTTAATATGAATAATAATATAATATCTTTAATATGTATTTCAGATGCATAATATTTATTCTATAATAATAACTATTTCGGTTATATAATATTTTGTCTATAATAATACGTATTTCGGATGCATAATATTTATTCTATAATAATAACTATTTCGGTTCAATAATATTTTCATGTGATTATTAAAAAGTTAGTTTCAGATAATAAATAATTTTGGTTATCATATTTTAAAAAGTTTGAGAACCCCTGACCTGTGCAGTTCAATATTTATTTATTTCGGTATTTTATGTTTACTTGTAATTATGTAACAAAAAGATAGTAACTGTTTTATATAATATTTAATATTTTCTCTTTTGTAACAGTTTGAGTACATCTGGTCCGTGATCTCTAATGTATTGTTATTATTTTAAAATTTTACGTAATTATAAAAAAATTAAATCTGTAATTTTACCTTTTAGAAATGCTTGAGAACCCTGGCAAGTGTTCTGTACTCTCTTATTTTACCTTTTAGAAATGTTTGAGAACCCCTGGCAAGTATTTTGTGCACTCTTATTATTTTCGTATTTCATGTTATTATATTTTATAATACAAAATATGTAGAAAAAAAAATATTTTCTCGATTATTGGATAATTTTAGAAAAGTAAAAAAAAATGAGAAGCTCAGGATTCCAAATTTAAAAAAAAATATATCCAAAAAAATATGACAAAAATTTTCCCGAATAAAAAACGGCTTGTGTGTAATGTTTAAAAAAATAAATCTAAAAGATTGAAAATCTCTGATTAAAATTAAAATAACATGTTATGCTTGGAGGTTATTCAAAAATATAGTATTTTTTTAATTTTATGGTCTCTAAAGGTATTTTTAAAGTTGATATATAATTTGAAAAATGAAATCGACAAGTTGAAATAAGTTTTAATATTGTATCTGCAAACGCAGATGGGATGCACAAAACATGAAACGCATCCGCAAAAGAGTTAATAGATAGAATTATTACCTTTCTGTAGTCCCACGACACAATCCAACATTAATAACGTGAACACAATCTCTATAAAATAACGCATTATGATTTTTTCACGACAATAATTTTCAACAAAAAGCACCGCTTCAGTTCTGATTTGAAGACACAATGCGATGTTACAATCTCGGCTACCATTTTTATTAGTTTATAATCAGCGCTTTGACTTTTAGGGTCACGCAACAGATAATTCTCTGCAAACTCTCTAATTATTACTCGAGAAAAATAATTTACATCAGGGAACGAATGCTAACGAATGAAATAATTATTTTTACGCGTAACGTAACAAATAAGGCAAACTTGGCTTTCAAAAGGTCATAAAGACTTTTGACAGGGGACGGGGTGACCTGGCGTCTATCTCAATGACCTGTGCCGTTGGTGGAACAAACAGTTTTTTCCTAATCCTTCTTATAATTGGATATAACTTTGTTTCAATTGTTTTTTATTATTTTTTTAAGGTAGGGATGATATTATATGAAACATTCCTTCGTCATAAATCATAACGTTTATTAGCAAACTTGGAAGAGCTTTATACAAAAATACCATTTAAAAAAAGTCAAACTTATATTTTAAAAACAGTTCATATTCTCTTATTACACATTTAATTTCTTCAATCACAGTTTTCTTCTTAAATGCGTGTGCAGATGAATCCACTTGTGTAATTTTATCTGTAAGCGAGTCCCCACACTCACATTTTCTTATTACACATTTAATTTCTTCAATCACAGTTTTCTTCTTAAATGCGTGTGCAGATGAATCCACTTGTGTAATTTTATCTGTAAGCGAGTCCCCACACTCACATTTTCTTATTACACATTTAATTTCTTCAATCACAGTTTTCTTCTTAAATGCGTGTGCAGATGAATCCACTTGGGTAATTTTATCTGTAAGCGAGTCCCCACACTCACATTTTCTTATTACACATTTAATTTCTTCAATCACAGTTTTCTTCTTAAATGCGTGTGCAGATGAATCCACTTGTGTAATTTTATCTGTAAGCGAGTCCCCACACTCACATTTTCTTATTACACATTTAATTTCTTATTTATAAAATAATAACATATTAAAATGAATGTTGAAAGCTATGTTATTGTATCTGTTTTATAGTAACGTGGGCGAATACGTAACCAATTGTAAGCTTTGTTACACCTCTCTCTCTGGGTTTTTTAATAATGTCTTAAAAATTTATCTGAAACTAATTTTTGGGGGCAGATCGCTGCGCTGAAAGTGCTCGCGGACCGCAGCTTCCCCACCCCTGCTCTAAAGCGAGGTCGCTTAGCAGAAATAAACTCGCTTGTCGCTTAAGTACTGAACACAGTGATGGTTTGCCGAAAAAAAATATCTCCCCAGTTTTTCGTCAAAACTCCCCAGACTTTATAAAATTCCCCAGATTCTAAAACTTTCGTAGAAAAATGGACAAAAATTAAAAAAAAAACATTGTGGATAAATTCGAACCTTAATTTGAAGTTTGTTGACTTTCTTAGAAAACAAAATAAAGAAATCAACAACAAATTGAATAGGGAAGTCACGAAGAAGGAGTCAAGAAGACACCAAGAAACTACAAACTTCCCAGGATCTACATATAGAGGAAGCTACAAGCCAAAACTGTGTATATTCTTGGTATACCTCATATTGTAGGTTGTAGGCATTAAAATCGCTTGACAAACGGAGTCTGGAAACGCTCGATTTCAAGCACAAAACTAGTTTTTATTTATTTTGTAAATAATTTTATAAGAAAGCAAAAAAGTTAATCAAGTGAAACTGTCACAGATAATCTAAGCTATAATTTTGTAACTGTTAAAAGTTGTTTCCTTTACGCGTTCATACATTTCTATTGAAAAAAAGTTTTTTTTAGTAGCTTACATTTATATTTTTTATTGAGTAAATTATTGTTTTTTTGTGTTCCACTCAAGCGAATCGATAGGAAAACCTTCAATTTATCTAAAGCATATTATTTGATTGTATTCATAATGTACACCAATTCGTTATGAAGGTTAATCAAACTAATAATTTAGCATTAAGCTTCGCCTTAAGAGGAAGCTACAAGCCAAAACTGTGTATATTCTTGGTATACCTCATTTGTAGGTTGTGGGCATTAAAATCGCTTGTCAAACGGAGTCTGAAAACGCTCGATTTCAAGAATTCACAAAACTCGTTTTTATTTATTTTGTCAATAATGTTATAAGAAAGCAAAAAGCTAATCAAGCGAAACTGTCGCAGATAATCTTAGCTATAAAACAGTATTTTTTTTTCCATTACGCGTTCATACATTTCTATTGAAAAAAATTTTTTTTTAGTAGTTTACAGTTATATTTTTTGTTCAGTAATTAATATTTTGATTTGTATTCTACTGAAGCGAAACGATAGGAAAACCTCCAATTTATTTAAAGCATATTTTTTGGTATTCAAAATGTACACCGTTTTTATACGACCTTTGTTTTTGATGAATTGAAGTTTCGCCAAGTACGGCTGCGTATATACATCAATCTGTCAACAATGTAAAGTATACAATTGCGGACGTGATTTAGTATTATCGTGTTGGCCACATATTACGGAGCTGCCCTGTCGATGGACACTGTAACGCAGTCCGAAACATTGGCTAAAGAAACACTTCGCAACACGCAACACGAGCTGGCCCTCAGCCAAACGGCGCCTGTATTGTGCCTGTACAGGGCAGGCCCTGGAAACACGGCATAATACCCCAACTATTAAAAGTACATTATCTCAAACATGTCCGTAATTGTTTTAACAAATACACAATCAAATATTTGACGGCCTCCGTGGTAGAGGGGAAAGTCGCGGGTTCAAGTCCCGGCGTGCCCAAGTAAATTTGCGTGATTTCATAAATATTCGCTGGTTCGCGGGTTCAAGTCCCGGCGTGCCCAAGTAAATTTGCGTGATTTCATAAAGATTCGCTGTATTTACTATTTGCAGATGACTTGAAACTATATCGTTCAATAAAAAACCATCTTGACTGTATTCTCCTTCAACGTGACATTGACTGCGTCTCAAACTGGGCCAAAATAAATGGCTTGAACTTCAGTACACCCAAGTGCAATATCGTCTCGTATACAAGATCAAAGAAACCGCATGTATTTGAATATACAATCAATGAAATTATTCTCCAACACCTAAATCAAATCAAAGATCTAGGAGTTATTTACGACAGCAAACTAACCTTTCACCAACACATCGATGATTTAATAAGCAGAGGATACAGGCTTCTCGGCTTCGTAATTAGAAACTCATATCCGTTTCGTAACACAAAAACACTGACGTTATTATATAACACACTAGTCCTAAGTGTACTTGAATCAAACTCGATCATCTGGGCTCCACATGAATTAACATACACTTTACGCATTGAAAGAGTCCATAAAAAATTTTTAAGGTTTTTATTCTCGCGGCTCTATGGACGTTACCCTTGGCTTTACCCATCGATTTATATATTAGGCATGACCAATTACCACTCCCTAGAGACACGTAGAGGTATTGCTTTGCTTAAATATTTTTTCCAACTAATAAACGGTCACTTATCTAATAATGAGATACTGGCCCAATTAAATTTTTTTGTACCAGAGTCTCACTCTCGAGGACGTCATCACAATCTTCTATATAGTAGAGCAAGCCGCACTAATTTATTAATGAACTCACCTGTGGGGAGAGCTACGTGCTTTTTGAATGCGGTAGATAAGAAATTAGATTTATTTTTTGTGTCCTATAGCGCATTTACGAGATTTTTGGCATTGCATATACACTGCATAAATGGTACAATTATAACGTCTTAGGCTTTATTACCTGTAATTGTTATAAATAAATGTACAAATTATATATATAAATAAATAAAATAAATAAATAAATAAATTACTCATTTAAAATAATATATATAGTATATACTGTTCCAGAGTGGAATATACTCTCAGTATCGCTCTGGTGTAAGAGCATCATTCAGAATTGAAACGTTGCTTGAAATGGCTTTGGCCGTGTTTGGTGACCTTATTTGTCCATTACCAGTCGCTAATCTGCCTGAATTGTCTGACTAACCAATAACCATCATGCTATCAATATCCCCGCGGGGGTAGTCAGATATGATTGTCTTCAATACAACTCCCCGGGCCAATAGACGTTACGATTTTTTTTAAATACATATTTTAATTTTGTTCTCACTGCCTGACTTCTTATGTCCAATTATTGGGAAGTTATTATAAACATTGTTTAATGTAATTATCTCCAATTTTATATTTATATTTATTTATTTTTTATTTATTTATTTTATTTATTTGCAAAAACAGTACAAAAACCAATACATTGCAAAAGCGGTAAACAAATTATTGAAGAAAATTTTATACATAAGTATACAGTTAAAACATATGCAAAAGCGGTAAACAAAATATGGAAAAAAAATTATACATAAGTATACAGTTAAAACAAATACAATATTTCGCGCTTAAAGTCGTTGTAGGACATATGGAAAATATCCAAGTTAGCTGGAAGGGAGTTAATTAACCTAGTGAGTCTTCCCAGGGGCATCACCATTGGTAAGTTAGTTCTGGACCTGGGAAGAATTAAAAGCCTGTGTTGGCGGCCTCTCGTGAAATTATCCGGGACATAAAGTCCTATTTTTGACAGAATGTCTGGAATTGATACTAAACCATTCAGAAGCTTGTAAGCCATCATCAATAATGCGACGTCCCGTCTGGAACTAAGGCTGCAGATATTCAGCATTCCCGAGATAAATGCTGTTGGAAACAGCCATGGGTAAAAACCAAACTCTCTCATATAGAGGTATCGTAAAAATTTCTTTTGAATTTTCTCGACCATTAGTACATAGACAGTGTCCTCTGGCCCCCATACCTGAGATCCACTCTCGAGAATGCTACGCACTAAGCTAAAGTAAAGCAGCCTAATGACTGCAAGGTTTGTCAGTTCCTTTGAATTGTGTATGACAAAACCTAACATTCTTGTAGCTGATTTACAGATCTTTTCAATGTGAGCGTGAAATGTTAAGCGAGCGTCATACACAATTCCTAAGTCCTTATAAGTCACCGTATGCTTTAGTGATGTATCTTTCATTTTGTAATTAAAATATACGATCTTTTGTGACCTCGTAAAACACATAACTGAGCATTTTTGGAAGTTGAAACCGAGTTTGCTGTCAATACTCCAGTCAATAATTGCATTTATATCTTCCTGGAGCTTTTTACAGTCTTCTAATGATCTTATTCTTAAGAACAGTTTAATATCATCTGCAAAAAGTAAAAAACGGACGAATTTGATTTTTCCCCGAATATTATTTATAAAGATTAGAAACAATAAGGGTCCTAAATTGGAACCCTGCGGCACACCAGAGTTTGTAGGATACGCGTTAGAGTTAAAACCACCATAGGAAACGAATTGTTCCCTTTCTTTTAAATAGTTAGCAAAGAGTTTAATTAAGTTTTCGGAAAAACCAATTTCTTCAAGCCTACTTAAGAGCACTAAGTGATCAACCTTATCGAAAGCTTTCGCAAAGTCATGGTATGACGTGTCAACTTGCTCATTATTATCGAGCGCTCTCGCCACGTAATCAGTATATGCCATCAAGTTTGTAGTGGTTGATCGGCCACGTCGAAATCCGTGTTGTTGTTCGATCAAGAATGGTTCAACCTTGGCATATACATATTTATGAATAATTATTTCGAATAACTTGGCAGGTGCGGAAAGAATTGCTATAGGACGGTAATTGGTTGCCTGACACTTGTCACCATCTTTATGTAGAGGGGTAACTTTTGACAGCTTCCACAGTTTAGGAAAAATTCCGTTTTTAATCGTAAGATTAAATATATGTAGAAGTGGATTAGACAGTGGTTCAGAACAACCCTTAATGACGAAGGGTGGAATGAAATCAGGGCCAAATGATGTTTTTGGTTTCAATTTTCTTATTGCTAAACTGAAATCCATGTTATTAACGTTTTCTATAGATATGTTTTGAGCTTTTGTCAATCCAATCTGTCCTGGTACGTAAGAATCAAAATCAGCTTTTTCTGGATTATAGACAGATTGGAAATATTTTGCGAAAGCTTCCGGTACGTCAGTTCCTTTGTAAGTACAATCATTCAGAATAATATGATTTAAGAGGCCTCTGTCATTTTTTTTGTCAGAAACATATTTCCAAAATGACTTTGGATCGTGTTTAACATTATTCTCTACCTCCACAATATATTTTTTGTGTGCTATTGAAATGCTATGTTTAATTTTTGTACGATAGGATTTGAATAACTCGTGTTCACTATCCAAACCTGATCGTTTCCACCGTCGATGGTATACAAGCTTCGTCTTTATGTCCCCGATAATCTCACGCGAAAACCATCTAGGATAGTTTTCATTTCGCGGCGCTTTTTTTCTTAGAAAACATTTGTCAAAATACGCGTATAGGGTATCGTAGAAGTACTTAACTGCTTCGTCAACATCGGAGATCTCCAAGATAGCCAGCCAATTGTGGTCACGCAATTGGCTGTACAGCTTCTCAAAGTCTCCTTTGCGGAAATTCCAACCACGAAAGTTATTTTCTGAATGTAAACAACGACTTTTCAACGGTCTGTCATGATCAAGACTAATTTCTGACACAAGTGTCGGGTGATAATTATCTTCTTGAACAAGACAGAAATCGGATTTTTTTGTAAACATACTAAAGTTACTTAATACTAGATCCAAAGTACGATTACATGAGTTAAGTACTGTATTAAACTGCTTCAATTGAAAAAGTTCCATAACATATAAAAGCTCAGTGTTCACTGCACGTGGATTTTGTGAAGAATTAATGTTAAAATCACCAATCACTAAGATTTTTTTATCAACAAGGTAAGTTAAGTTACTAATTAAAGTTTCGAAAAAAGTCGTGTAAATATGCGTTTTTGAACTGGGTGGGATATAAACAGAACAAATAAATAAACATAAGCCTTGAATTGTGACTTTGACCCATAAATTTTCGTCTCCCGTTTCCAGATGGGAAAGTCGTTCGGCTCGCATGTTTTCTTAATATAAGTGTCTCTGAGTTGGAGGGGTGAAGCTCTCCACAAGTAAGAAGGTCACGGTATATATAAGCAGAGATGTGCTTTATTTCAAATAAATCCATTTCAAATGCTTTTCTAAAAACCATTTTGCATTTTGCATTTTAAATGCTTTTCTCAATGCATTTTCCATTTTAAATGCTTTTTTGCAACATTCTTCCTACTATCTCCACTCATTTTTTTTTCATAAGCCCCAAATATCAGTCGGTCCTCAACCTCGCTAGGAAAGATAATTTACATTTGTCAAGTTGCTCCCTGGTAGGAGCCCTGGCAATTGAGTGAAACCATTACAAAAATACTGATTCAAATACTGAACATGGGGCCATGACGCTGTAATATTAAATGTTAGATAGCAGTTTCTATGTTTTTACGTTGGCAACATTAGTCCCGCGCAAATTTTTTGTGGTTTCATAATCTGTAGTCGTGGTGTTTTTGGATTTTACCATCATGTAATATGTTTGTTCTACATTGATGTCCACTATTAAATGACAAAATTGTTTCAAAATTCTATAAATTATTTTGATTGTTTAACCTGACAAACCATTTTGCATTTTCAATGCATTTTTAAAATAGGTATTTGGCATTTTGCATTTGAAATGCTTTTCTAAAAACCATTTTGCATTTTACATTTTCAAATGGAAAAGTTTCGACCCATTTCCATTTTGCATTTCAAATGGTTTTGGGTACCCATTTTGCACATCTCTGTATATAAGGTATATTTGTGGCACGTTCCAGACTGGAAGATTTTTATTTTTTTTTTTTTTATAGTGAATACCTCACAAGAGTCCCAACTGCTCCCGTCTGGAGCCAGTGAGACTATGGCATCCCCAATTGGGGGATGTTGTGAGGCTGAAGGTAAGTGGGGAAGGGTAAGAGGAAGGTGGGGAAGTACCTGGCTATTCAGATCTAGTCACTAAACACGGCTAAAGCCATTTGGAGCAACGTTTCAATTCTGAATGGTGGTCTTACACCAGGGCGATACTGGTAGTATCTTCCACTCTGGAACGTGCCGCAAATATACTATATATTATTTTAATTAATTAATTGTGAAATAACACAAATTAATCAAATAAAATTTATTTGCGCACGCCGGGTTCGAACCCGCGACCTTCGGAATGGCAGTTTAATGCGTTACCACTGGACTATGCCGGCCGTCAAGATACTGTAAGACAAACCGTACCGGAAGATACTGTAAGACAAACATTAACTGACTAGATCTGAATTGTCAGGCACTTCCCCACCATCCTCTTCCCCACTATCTGCAGCCTCACAATATACACCAATCGGGGAAGCCGTAGTCTCACTGTCTCCAGATGTCATACTTAGCATTTTGCATGTGATATCGATGATATTTTTAAATGACCTTTCAATGGGTTATCTTTCATTCTCGAGCTGCTGGAGATAATGTATTTGCAAAACGAAAACTAAGTGCACACAATATTATGAAATCTTAGAGTGTATTTCACTATCAAATAAGAGAAAACTGAGTCGAACGGCGTCTGGCGATAGTAAGAACCTCAAGGGCACTTTGTTAGGTGCTAGGTATTATCAACTTGACAAGTCGGGGCCTGGAGCGGATTGCTCCTATCGCGCCTGTCCAGGCCCAGCTCTGTCACTATCGAAGCACTATAATGTATAGGTATAAATATAGGTTTATATTTTTTTTTAATATTCAAAATTTTTGTAACAAAACGTTTGATTAACATCTGTGTGTAACGTTTCATATATTTATTTTTCTTGCCAAGCTGCTTCAATTTTAAATCCATTATAGACTTATAAAATACTCACAGTGATGTATGTTGGTCTACTGTTGGGTTTTTTTTTTTTTTAATTTAACAATTGTAAATCGAATTGATGTTATAATTAAGTTCTGCGAGTATTTTAGTTTATTTTACTATTATTGTGACAGCTGTTTCGGAGTTCATTTTCAAACTGTGGTTAGTCGTATCAACGTGGCTTGGACGCCGAAACAGCTGTTATAATAATAAATAAATAAAACTGAAATACTTGCAGAACTTAATAAAAACATTTTTGAATTTATTTAAAATTAAATTTTAAAAATCTACAACCTTTGTAATAAGTGCGCACATATTAGTGATAACCTTCATAATATTAATGCTAACTGATAATATTTGTACAAGTGTTATTATCCACCAGCGAGTAACCGTAACTATCGCCTTTCAAATATCTATGTGATTTGTTGGTTTTAACTGTTTCTAGCATAAATAAACCACTCTCTAGTCTAGATCGATATCTTCGGGCTTTTTGTATGTAACAGAATTATACAGTACTTAACCACAGATATAAAAGCAGTACTTACCGAGCGGAGCGGAGCAGTAGACAAGGTAGAAAAATCTCAAGGTTATTTAAAAATAAGATGCAACCATAGACAACATAATTGCTCTCGGCCTACTCCATTCACTCACTAGCCCAAAAAACTATTTTAAAAATAAAAATGTCCTTGAAGCAGAAAAATGTCGAAATGTTTTCCAAGGGCAAGGTTCATCTGACTAAGAAAATAAACTTTTACAGTTTATTTCCTTAAGATGAAACTAGTTAATCTGAGAAGAAGAAACCCAAAATGACAAGAAATTTGCAAAAAACACTGAAGAAAAATTCCAAAACATGATTGTCCGACAGTACGACGATGAATTCCGACATTTTTCTTCCTATTTTGAACTCATGGTTACATATGTTTAAAAATCTTTAATTTCACCAAACAATAAGATAATACAGGATAACACTAATGAATAAAACATGAATAAGTTGGTGGATATAATAAATAACATTTATACGTTTTGGAGGAAGACATATGCCAAGTATGTTACGTAATAACCTTAAAACTGTCAATTCACTTTAAACTTGAACTTACGTAGGTAGGTTGAATATATATTTGTAACTCGCTAACACTACACTGGCTTATACTGTATTTTTATCACGAAAAACTTTAACACGCATATTTTCGACGCGAAATAATAGTATTTCGGCAGCAAATGACAACCCGCGTGTATAAATAAACCACTCTCATTTTGTTTGAATGATTTGAAAACATTAAACGACAAAAGTCCGTCATCTCTTTCTGTTACACGATTCATTATGGTAGAGAGCGAGAGATCAAACCAATCTTTCTGCTCTAACCAATGAGATCTGAGCTTTTAGCCATATTTCGTTTTCTATAAGTTTCTCGTTTCAAGGCCAAAGCTGAGAGAAATGCCCCTGGTTTCTAGGTAATAATGTATGTGAAAATAAATAGTGTTGCGCGCTAAAAAGGTTTTTTTATGACAAATAAAACGGATAAAATGGTTATGAATTATGTTTTATCAATATAATTGTGATGTTTGGGAATAAGTTGAGTATTTGAGCGATAGATGGCGCTAGTCATAAAGCTTTCTCCAGAGTCCGTCAGATGTCGCTAGAGTATAACAGATGCTTGTTTTTATTATTTAACCTTATATTTTGGTGCATAATAGTAAGTGTTTTTTTCCTCTGCTATAAGATATTTTAAAATTTTGGTATCCGAAATAGTAAAAGTGTTGATTTGGTCACCTTGTTCTTCTTGTACATTATTGATGGTAATAACCATTATATAATTTATACTAAACGATTTTTGTTTTCTTTAATTCCCATGAATGAGAGCTCCACTGATCCGTGGTCATCACTGATTTCAAACCTTTTATGGAAAGTGTTGGAGGTGATTATTGTTACAGTGCAAAAATAAGCAAAGAAGATATGACCATATGACTCATCAATATTGGGGGAATCGACCCAGTGAATGACCGGTAAGAGTGGGGCTCTCAATCAAGGAAACTAATCATTTTTTTAAAGATCAACCGAATGCTCAATAAAGTGTATTTGCCTGTCACCTTCATTTTTCCTTATCATTATTTTACAGTCTTTGTACCAAACATATTTGAAGCCCATTTCTTTTGCTTTTGTTTTAGACCTCCACAGAAGATCTTTGAAAGACCAAGAATTTCACCTTTGAAGACCAAGAATTTCACACAATTTCTTTGGGACCAAGAATTTCACTAACAAAAATCTTCTGGAATCCGTTTCCTTGTGTTTAGTTGCTTTTTGTTCAGTAGAATCAGTTGTCTTTTTTGGGGGTTAGTAAATCTGACGTGGAGATTTGGAGGGACTCCAGATCATCGGTCCGGCATTTTCTTGATGTCGAGGATGTCATCGCCTTTTAATTCAATACCTGTGACTGCGGCCCCCCGATTAATACCTTTTGCAGGCTGCTCACCCTCTTTTAATGGAATCCCTGCAAATTTAAGGGTGTCTTCATGAGTTACTTGCTCCACTTCTGCCAATCTGACTTCCTGGCTCTTTATAATTCTGTCTTTTTCAGTTAGTTCCTTTCTCATTAATTCAACTTCCGAAACCAGTTTGATTATGGTCTCCATCTTAAAATGGATTTTAACGTACTGACGGCTGACGAAGTCTCTTGCGCTTCTGGTTTCTTGATTTTCATCATTCATTTTTTTTTATTATGGCATGTTTAAATACTTCAATTTTTTCCATCTTCATCCTTATTTTCTCCAGCAGATTGTCAATATTTAAAGCATAGGGCTCAGATAGGTTAGTTGCTTTCATTTGCCCTTTGGTTCTCAGATTTTTTTCTGAATTTGCCATTTTGGTAGACTCTGTGAGTCAAACACTGCCTAGATTACCCTTTTGGTTGACTTACAACGTACTGTTAATTTTTCGTTGTTAAAATAATGATAATTTTTTATTCACTGATCAATCACTGACGAATCGAACACAGATGTAGTAAAACTGACGATTATCATCAGTTCTGACACATCCACGGGAAAATTTTCTCGCTAAACCAAATTATTAACTATTTATTTCGGGAGCAGATCAAAACACAGCTGTCACTCGATTATAGGTATTGTTTTTTTATTTATTAATTTCCGGAAACACGGGCGTTTATTGCAATTACATGATACATTACAAATGTGAAAGTAACCCGCCTCACTAGAAGATTTCTGTTCTGAGGCGGGTACATATATTTGCTTACACATACAAATACATTTATACAAATATATATATCAATATATACATGGAGCATTCCATATTTATTTACTTACATATATAGTGACATAAAAACAGGAATTTCGTGGGAACTTTAAATTAACAAAATGGTAGCGTCTAAATCTCATAATAATAACATATAAAAAAATAGTTTAAACAGCAGTATTAGGTATTGATAAATTAGACATGCGTAAAACATAAACAGTTTTAATAAGAAAGAGTAAATCACTATAAATGTAAATAACACATGTTTGTAAATAAGGAATGAGAATTTAGACTAAGAAGGGATTGCTAGTATATGATTGTTGAATATGATCATAAGAAGATCATTGTAGAAATGTATAATACAGTGCCCTTGAGGTGATTTTGCACAAATACAGCGCTATACAAATCATCCAAATATTATTATAATTTTTATTACGAACAAGAAGGTTTTAACGAGCGTTGCGTCCAACCTTAAAAATATAAAAGTAGTTAATTAAATTAATTTTTCACAACACAACTAAGTGCATTTCGATACAATTCACAAATACTTGTTTGATAAAAACTTGATTTTGAAATCAACGTAGACAAACACGAAAGTCAAATCAGATTATATCAGTTGTATAAATGCAAAATTCATAGTAAATTTTAAGGTTGGGTACAAAAATGAGTTTCCATAATTAACAACCACAATTCTTAGATGTACAGTGAATGTACGTACAAGTTATTGTATGCTACTGTATTATACATTTTACGACCGTAGAAATTTATGTGACTAATATTATTTATATTTTTAGAATTATGCTGGCAACGAAAATGCTATGGGTTTAATCTTATCGCTAATAAGGTTTTTTTCCAGTATGGTAACGCTAATGTCCCTGAATGACCGGATGAATTAAACGTCCCTTGAGAGCGGAGGAATAGCTACAGAATGCACACTATTTTTTCAGTATGGGTAATAATGTGATGTTTTAAATTGCCCTTAATATAACATGAATAGCTGCAGTAGGAACATGAATAAGATTTTTCCCTAGTATGGGTAAGCAAGTGACGTTTTAAATTTCCCTTTTCAGAACATGAATAGCTGCAGAAGGAACATAAATAGGGTTTTTTTCCAGTATGGTTAAGCATGTGACGTTTTAAATTTCCCATGTCAGAACATGAATAGTTGCAGTAGGAACATGAATAGGGTTTTTCTCCAGTATGGGTAAGCATGTGACGTTTTAAAGTTCCCTTTCGAGAAAATGAATAGCTGCACAAGGAACATGAATAAGGTTTTTCTCCAGTATGCGTAAGCATATGACGATTTAAATTTCCCTTTTCAGAACATGAATAACTGCAGAAGGAACATGAATAAGGTTTTTCTCCAGTATGGGAGAGCATGTGGTGGTTTAAAGTTCCCTTAAGAGAACATGAATAGTTGCAGTCAGAACATGAAAAATGTTTTTCTCGAGTATGGCTAAAAATGTGTCGTTTTAAATTTCCCTTTTGAGAACAAGAATAGCTGCATAAGGAACACGTATAAGGTTTCTCTCCAGTATGGGTGCGCAAGTGCCGTGTTAACATTGACTTGCTGTGGCTGAAGTAGGTACAATGCGAACATGAATAAGTCTTTCCACCAGGATGCGTCTTTAGGTCCGATATTAAGTCTGAAAAGATGGTAGATAAAGCTCAATAAGTATTTATTCATTTATTTTCACATAAACGGCACAACATGTGCCATTCACATACTAAATTACAGAGAATAGTACAGCAACATAAGGAATGCAACAATATAAATGTAAGTATAACGGTATAATCAGTAAATGGTAGTAAGGTTAAAAGAATGAAAAAAGAGATATAAATAAAATATAAGTAGCAATCTGTAGTATAGTATTAAGTCAAAGTAAGAAATTATATGTAATAATATATATGCTGGATATACAACCTACTCAAGTTTGAATAACAAAAAACAAAACGATGGTGTAATTATATACATTAAAAATGAAATAAAAGCCGAAGTTGAAGAAATTATTATCACAAATGCCAATTGTTTAAAAATTAAAATCAGTAAAGAAAAAGCTATATTAGCAATCTATCGATCGCCCTCAACAAGAAACATCGACCAGTTCCTTAAATCCGTAGACGAGGAACTCTGCCTTCTTAAAGAAACGAAAAACATATTTATTATTGGAGATGTAAATATAAATATTTTAGAAAATGGACACCCTAAGCGAATTCAATATCTGCAGATGCTAGCATCCCATGGACTGGAAAGCTTAATAAATGTTCCTACTCGAAAAGTGGACAACAGTGAAAGTTGCATAGACCATATAATGAGTAAAACAAAAGACATTACTCAAACTGTTGTATTTAATTCAACTATAACCGATCATTATACAACTATGCTTTCAATAAAAATAAACAAGTCAAATAAAATGAAGAAAAAACCATTAACAACAGAAAAAACAGAAATCAACTGGAATATCATTAAACATAATCTACAATGTACCGATTGGAAAAAACTGCAAAGCATGAACAATACAAATGATGCATGGAATTATTTCATAGAACTTCTTCAGAATAATATACTATCTAATACCGCAAAAATTACTAAGAAAATCTCACACAAAAATGTACATATTAAACCATGGATTACACAGAATGTTATAAACTGCATAAGAAAAAGAGACGAGTTACACAAGAAACTTAAAAAAATTCCATACGATATACACATGTTAAGATACTACAAAAGATACAGAAACATTTGCAAAAAAGTTATTATGTATACAAAAGAAACCTACTATAAAAAAAAATTGTAGATTGTAAACAAAATCCCAGGAAAATGTGGCAAATAATAAATGAAATAACCAGTTCTAAATCTGCCAACGTTACATCAATTGACGTGCTGAATATAAACAATGTTCCCAGGACATACGCTGATAATCCTGACCAAATACTTGAATACGTCAATAATTTTTTCATAAATATAGGATCAAATCTAGCAAAGCAAGTTACAAAATGTAACGAAGATGTACAAATAAACGAACCACCTGAGCAAGGAAATCAGCTCAATTTTAAACAAATTACAGCTGACGATATCAAAAACACAATTTCTTCTTTAAAATCAAATATTTCTTCGGGGGAGGACACAATCTCAACCAACGCAATAAAATATCTCTGTAAAGAACTTATCGAACCACTTACATACTTAGTCAACATGTCTATAACGAATAGCATATTCCCTACAGCCCTCAAAAAAGCGATTGTTATACCAATATTTAAACAAGGATGTAAAAATGACATAAACAATTACCGACCAATAAGCCTACTAAATGCATTTTCAAAAATATTGGAAAGAATACTAAAAAAACAACTCTTATCCTACTTAGAAGACAATAAAAAATTATCAAAAACTCAGTATGGATTTAGGGAGAACTTAAGTACTAGTGACGCCATAGAAAAAATTACCGATATGATCACTAAAAGTTTCGACAGTGGAGAAAAAACTTTGGCAATCTTCATAGACTTACAAAAGGCTTTTGACACAATAGAACACAAAATACTTTTTTCAAAACTTTCAAAAATTGGTATGTCATGTACAACACTAAACTTACTAAAAAGCTATATGACGGAGCGTACACAGAGCGTCCAAATTAACAAAAGAAAAAGCAAACCTCTCCTAATCAACCATGGAGTACCACAAGGAAGCGTACTAGGTCCGATATTATTTTTAATATACATTAATGATATCTGTAACCTAGAAACAAGAGGAAAAATCATTAGTTTTGCTGACGACACAGTAATTTTATTTAAAGAAAAAGATTGGATAAATACCTACAAAGAAGCTGAACACGGACTTGGTCTCCTGCAAAACTGGCTTATAAGAAACTCCCTGACGCTTAATGTCAATAAAACAAAATATCTGACATTTTCTAAAACAGCCAGAGGGCAGCCGTCGGAGGACCTTAATCTCAAATTACATTCATGCCAAGGAATTTATCAAAAAAATCAAGGCTTATCATGCCTCTGTCCCACTATAGCACACTCCAAAAGCATCAAATATCTTGGAATTGAAATTGATGATAATCTCCGTTGGAACTCACATATAGATGTAATTACAAAAAAACTAACCAGGTACATATACTTCTTTAGAAACATTCGCAATATCCTCAATATAAACGATATTAAAAAAGTATACTATGCTTTGTGTCAATCACAAATAGAGTACGGAATAACTGGATGGGGGTCTGCCTTGAGCACTCACACAGAGCGGCTCAATATAGCACAAAAAGGAGTATTAAAGACTATACTGAAAGTTCCGCTTAGAACTCCGACAGAAGAAATATTCAAAAACTTCAATGTTTACAATGTACAGAAACTATATTCAAAAAATATTTTATTTAAACTGAAAAAAAACATATCCGAATACTCCACTGCCCAACATAAATACACAACCAGGGCAAAAAGCGAAAATATCCTGATTACTCCCAGTTTAAACACATCCTTTGGACAGAGAAATAATAAATTCCATGCTATAAAATTGTTCAATGCTCTACCAAATGAAACCAAAAAAATAAACGAAATGAGTATATTTAAAACAAAAGTCAAAACATGGCTTAGAGATCAAAGTAACAATCAACTTACAAACATTATGAAGACAATGTAAAGACAATTCAAAACTAAATACAAAAATTTAAGAAAAACTACAGGCCGCCTCAGAACAGGAAACCCTAGTGAGGAGGACTGTGAAAAAAATACAAAAAATATACTTATATTATACTTTAAACCTACATAATGTACAAATTTTGCTATTGATATTAATAAAAAAAAATAAAAAAATATATACAATAAAGTAGTATAAGCAAGAATGAAGTGCTTATAAAATGTCTGTAAGGCAATAAGAGTATGTAAAAAATTAAAAAATAAATAAAGAAAGGTATATACTATTAGAAAATGAAAAGAATAAAATATATATTATTATAATATGAAAAGGAAACAAAAGTAATAAATGGGAGAATCGACAAAGAAAACAGAAAACTATAAAAACAAAGTCATACAAACTAAAACTGATTTTACCTGCAGTCTGGGTAATACTTTCAGAGTGCTCTAAGCATTCCTTTTTAACATCCAGCAGGTCTATGTCTATTTCCGTATAAGGAATCCCCCCTCCGTCTTCTTCTCTGTGTCCTGCCTGGATCGGAACAGTCTTCACATTAATGCTACCTGGAATAACAATACAACAATACAATGATATGTAAAGACCAGCTGAATGTCTGCCTTTACTTTACTTATTTGATTAAATATAATTATAAAGCTGAACATCTCGACACAGGAATTCCCTTGTGAGATGAGCAGCGGAGGGACAAAAAAATCTGATATCACCGTAATAAGTGATGATACAAATATATTATAACACAAAAATACACTTCACATACCTATCTTATAATCTCAAATTATTCTTGAAATGGAGAACGCTTAGAAGAGATACTTTATTTTAGTGGTAAAATATGGCGAGGCAACAGCATGAGGAACCAGGAATTGTTTGCTGGCATTATAAGTTCACATTTGCTTAGTTCGACAGTTTCCAGCAAAGCAATATTACGAAGGTAAAATCAAAAGCACTGATGGACGACAAGAGCGGAACGAGAAAACAAGCAGCTGTCCTTAATATGAAATACCTTTTTGATGTAAGCAGAGCAACTTACTAGTTGGCTGAACAATCTCGGCATACTGCAAACACTCCATCTTTACATCCGGAACCCTGGGACCTACTTCCTGGGACCCTGGCTCCTTCTTGATGAAAACACTCTCTGGGTTGAGAAGATCCATGGCTATGCTGTGATAGCTTCACATTATGTGATGGTAATTAGTCTCAGCTGAAAATAAACCAAAACTGTAAAAAAAAAACGTTGATTCATTAGACCAATTTAATAAGTTATATTGGAGATTTAAATAGATTTAAATCCATTTGCGGTAAAGCGCCGTTGAGGTGATTTTAAAAAATAAATTTAAACCTCGCTTTAGAAAGAACCAACTTGTTACGAACAAAACCACTTAACAATAATTGGCCGCTTTTGCCAATGGAACAATGGAAGAGCGACCGCCCAGTCTAGGAATTGACAGACAAAATGTAATATTTGCTTCACAAATATCACCAGCAGAAATAATTACCGCTGAACGGTACACTTTCCACACAAAGAGCAGAAATGTCAACTTGACGTTGGTGTAGTTGAGCGTGGGTCAAACCAGTTGTCGCATATATGAAGTTTATATTAACAAAAACAATCCCTTAATTAAACATCATTGGTTTACGAATGAAGGATAAACCTAAAATATTGAGTTTAAATTACCAAACACAAGAGCCTTGTCTCTTGTGGTGAGGAAAGGCTATTTTTGTTAAGAATTATAATTCTGTATGTAAACATAAACAAACTAACGAACTAACCATCGCACGGGTAAGCAGACGGACCGCCAGACAACTTGGCACACACTAATTGCCTCATTCGCATCCATAAGCCGTCTCATACATAGTCTTCTCTTATTCTGACTCTTGACATGGCCCGACTCAAGTATCTGATTCACTTGATCGTGCCATGTCTTCCTCGAGAGTCCCCGACTTCTGATACCATTCACATTTGCGTCATAATTCTCTGTTAGAAACACCAAAGGGTAAATTGTAACAAGAGGATGGCATAAGACCAGACTGCAGGTACTTGTATTTACAGTTCTCTAGGGCATATAGATGCAATGGTAGTTTCAGTTCATCCGACAGCAAAAAGGCACCTCACTAATCACAACGCTCCTATTATAACAGGCGTGGTTTTGAAGATGAATATTTTCATCAGAATATTGCACAGCGATGTCACTCATTAGACGGATATTTTGTTACACATTTTGAACCATAGAAATTAATTAACATACCTATGTCTCATAGCCAGGTTTCGGGTAGGTATGTAGGAATGATAATCTATAAAATTCTCCTTACACTCCTTTCTTCGCTCATTCGCTCTACATGACCAAACCATCTAAGCCTCCCTTTGTTAATATTACTCATTGCGCTTACATCAGCCGTGTAGGTACTCTTTGCGGATCTCTACATTTCAAACACGATCATACATGGTTACATCAAACATACGCCTCAGGAATCTCATTTCTACAGCATTAAGTCTACTTTCATCCTTCCTTTGCCAATTCCATGCCTCAATGCCATACATCAGGGTAGGTACCAGGGCTTTATTGTGGACTGCTGGCTTCGCTTCTTTGGATACTTTTTTGCTAGCGCCAACTGCGTTTAGCCCTTCATTAATGGAGTTACCTGAATGTAACCTTATTTCAATATCTCTGTCAGCCTTCCCATTTCTCTAGAACATACTTCCTAAATACACAAACTCATCCACCTGCTCCAAGTATTCCTCATTCACAACTTACTATATTGCACACTGTTTTAGTAGTCTCTCTTTCAAACAACATTACTTTAGACTTACTTACATTCATCATTAACTCATTCTTAGTACATACTTCGTTCATTTCATACTTATTGTTAAAAATACAAACATTATATAATAAAAATGCAAGACAAAAGAGATTACAAAGAAATGTAACTAACTAACCGCTTTGTTATAATTAGTGACAGCGGCCGTAAAACAACAATGAAGTAATCTCGTCTGTCACGTGTTAATCTGGTTGGTGTTGGGAGCATAATGTCTTATACGGCAAATGTTGTAAAAACTGATCATCAAACACAAATAATTAAGGGAAAAAAAGCTTTGTTATTACTTAGTCAATGTAGAAGGAACCTAAGTAAAATATGATTTAATATTTTCACGGCCAAAAGTATTTTTGTTATTTGTTTTTGGGGTGTTATGCCGTGTTGCGCTAACTCCTTCTTTAGCCAACGTTGTCCGAAACGTTGGCTAAAGGAGAATTAGCGCAACACGGCATAGCAACCCAAAAACTAATTACAAAAAAAAGAACCAAAGTAAGTAGGTACGTACAATTCCAAAGTCTTGATGAAACGTCACTTGAAAAGTAAAAGCCCTTGAATTTTTAAAACATTGCTATGAATATGTAATAGTGATAATAAACTAATTTAATACAATGATTGCGTAGTTTATACGATATTCTTTTAGAAAGGTGGAGTAGCAATAACTGCGTTGTAAGGTTTGAAGCTAATTACCATAAATGAACCACACACCAAATGACAGTGGCATAAATAAACCACTCTCTAGATCGATATCTTCGGGCTTTTTGTATGGCCCCATTTTGTCACCCCCTTAACCACAGACAAAACGGTCGTTTGGTCCAAACAGGTAAATATATTGTGGACCATAAATAAATCTCAAGGCCATTAAAAAAAGTGCAAACATAGACAATATAACTGCACCATGCTAACATCGTTCATTCATTAGCCCACAAAAATTATATTTTAAAAATAAAAATATTGGAATGCAGGAAAAGGAAAATAAAAAAAACCCACAGCTATGCACACATAAAAATACTTTTTATTTTCAAAAAGACAATGGACAGTAATACAAAACAGGGTCAGTACGACCGATGTATTGAGCATTGATTTATCATTGAAGTAGAAGATAATACTAATATATCTAAACAAAACATGAAACAGAACAAGACACAGAAAAATAAAAAGTAACGGTCTCAACTAGGAATCGAACCCAGTCTTACTGCAACAACTTTATAGGATTTAATTTGACCTTGCACAAAAATACAAGAATATATACACAAAATACATATTCAACAAATTTAAGTGTAAATTATTATTGCCACAGCACTAAAAGTTATTCAAATTCTCCTGCAAGGGTTTCATATAATTTCCACAGCTTTGTCGTCAGCAAACATCATGGAAAATGCTGGTTAAATCTGAATACTTACATGATGCAATTCTGGAGAGGTTTAAATGACCTTGTATGATGTAATCGTGGCTTTTTTTAGCAGTTTTAGCATCCTAATACGTGGTATTGTATCGCGTCGGAATACGGATAGGTCTGAAAAGGAAAATTAATTAAATTATTAGCCAAAGAAGTACATTCAGAAATCAGGAACATTGTATGAAAGAACGAGAGATTAGTACCTGTATTTCACAACGGGTTCGGGTCCTTCTTTCAATTGGTGGAGATAGACCGGATAACACACTTTAACACAACACGGCATTAATTTATCACCTTGAAGAATTCTAGCACGTAACATTATTTTTAGATGGGTGAAAGAAAATTCAAAATATTTACGCTAAAAACTTCAACTGACTTTTCAACTTACGAAATGGCGTCTTAGAAATTACCGTTAATTTTTATCGGAGCATAAAGCATGCTTAGCTTCTCTTTCTTTTACACAAGTCGCTATGGTAGAGAGCGATAGATCAAACTACAATTCTTGCTCTAAGCCAATGAGATCTGAGCTTTCAGCCACAACAGCTTTGTCTATAAGAATTTGGGTATTGAATAACTCCTCCCATCAGGGTTACAAGGTCATGCGGGAGTTATACGCCCCTGGACAGTGGTCGAAGTATTTTGACATATCCATAGACAACAGAATATTACAGAATGTAATCACCAAAGTAAGAATCGGACAGTTCCTTCTTTAATTTGTATTTTGAAACTCTAGCAATAGTCAGAGGGACAATTGCTTTCCCAAAGGTTCGTAGAAAATATATTTATCGAGATTCGCTTATACAAACACTATTTAGGATAATACACACGGTGTCGAATAAAAGTCGACATAATGTTTTTTTTTTAACATGAACAATGTGTGTACTGAATTTGCTGCTTTTTTTTTTTTTTTTTCAACCGCATTTTTTTGTTCTTTTAAATTTAATTTTAATATAATAAATAATATATATATAATATAATATATAATATAAATAATTTAATTTTAATATGGTATAAACGTTTCGCCAATTCTCTCCGTGGAATACGGGAAGTCAGTTCAAACCCCACAGTTTCCAAAAAAAAAAAAAAAAAACTTTGCTGCTTTTTTTTCAACCGCATTTTTTTGTTCTTTTAAATTTAATTTTAATCTGCATTGTAACGTGTGATATTTTTGAAACCCCTTAAACAAAAAAATATAGAACATCTAATTAAACAATAAACTTATTTTAAAAAATACACAATGAGCAGCACCAGAGGCAAGACAACCATTCTGGATAGCGAAGATAAAATCATACAGTTCCTAGAAAAAAAAATGGACGTAATGAAAAAAGACATAATGTCTCAAATAGCTATTCAAAACATTGAAAACCAAAAAAACATCGATAGCTTAAAAAAAGATATGTCGGAAATTATAGAAAAAAAATTCTCTGCTGAATTAAAAGATGTAAAAAACCTCAAGAACCAGCTGTGCGAACTCACCAAGACCATTGACTTTCTTTCACTAAAAATCGATGACTATGAAGTAGAGAGAAATAAACTACACAAAAAAATTAAGGAAGTGGAAAAAGAAAACAAAAATTTAAAATCTGTTGTAAATCAATCTCTACAAAACTGCCTTGAAACATCGCTCGAAATCAACGGAATCGAAACTAAAAAAGAAGAAAATCCTAAATTACCTATTGAATGCATCTTTAAAAAAATAGGGTGTGAAGATTTACTAAATAATAATTCCATAATAAACATTTACACCAACTCACTAAAGAAATGTATAACAATAAAGATGGCTACAAAAGAATTGAAAGACAGGATCCTTTCCCAAAAAAAGAAAGCGGGATATTTCTCCGCCAAAGATATAAATCACTCCACCTCGATAAACCCTATCTACATAAATGAAAAGCTGACGCCACAAAACAAGCAATTACTCTGGCTAGCGAGAGCAACAAAGGCGATGGGTTACCAATACGCGTGGACGAAGAACGGGAACGTCCTTCTCCGCAAAAATAAGGATACTCCAATTATATACATCAGAGACGCGAGCGACATACCCCTTCAATAACCTGGACTCCCTCCTGTACCTTCAAAGATGACCTCCGGACTCAACTAAAAATGGCCCCTTCAGAAGAAAACAGCATCCCTGAAACTCTTGAATGTGACAATTTTGAAGATGTAAACACACTTTTCTACGACACATCTTTCAACATACTAAACATGAACATCAGAAGCATTCGAAAAAATTTTGATGATTTCTGTATCCTTTTAAATTCGTTAACCTTCCAAATTGATTTTATTGCACTCACTGAAACACAAATGCGTGAATGTACCCCTTTCAACTTACCAAACTACACTACTTTTTCAATTCCGTCTAGACACACCTCTCACGATGGCATAACCATATTTTACAATATACACACCATATCCAACATTAGCATAGACAACACTCATTTCAAATATGCAAATGCCGTCCATGCAACCTTCTCCTCCAAAGGAAAAAAATACTCAATTTTAACAGCATACCGCTCCCCTTCTTTATCCCCAATTTTGTTTACACAAGAAATCAAAACTTTTATCAACAATAACAGCTCTAATCAATTCGATTTTGCATTTTTTATGGGTGATATTAACATAAATATACAAAACGCTGTATTAAATCCGACCGCAAACGAATATCTAAATGTTCTATACTCCACAGGATACCTATCATATATAAACAACACTACCAGACCTAATCATCCAAACGATACATGTCTTGACCATATATTTCTAAAAACACACAAAAATTTCCAACATAAATCCGCTACATTAAAAATCGACATAACTGACCACTATCCCACCTTTTACGGCCATCATACACCAAATTTATCCATCTCTGTTGAACCGAAAAACAAAGCAATGATTAAAATCAACTATTCAACTTTAAATAACTTACTGAACGAAGAATCGTGGATCGCTGTCCTATCTAATGACAACCCAAATTTGGCTTTAAATACCTTCTATGAAATACTTCAAAATTATATTAAAAAAAGTCAAGAAACAATAGCACCGCCAAAAAGTAAGCACAAACACATAAAACCGTGGATTACGCGCGGACTAATAATCTCAATACAACACAGAAACAAACTTTTTAAGATCTATAAAAATCACGAAAAATATTGCACATCCAAAAACGAAGCACAGAACCACACCAAACGGAACGAATACATTTTATTTAGAAACTACCTAAACTCAATCATAAAAAAACAAAAACAACAATACTACTCTACACAACTACATAATGCTCATAACGACTCCAAAAAAACATGGCACGTCATAAACGAAATCTCAAACAGGAACCAAAAAGTTCATAAAATTCCTCAAAAAATCATTACTGACAATAACACAACCATCGAAGACGCTGAGAGCATTGCAAACAATTTCAATCACTTCTTTACAAACATCGCCTCAACCCTCATAGATGATAATCCCAGTCTTAGCATTCACTCGAATCAAATTCCTCCCGGCCTTCCAGATTCTAATGTCACTACATATAAACTATCTACATTCAACGAAATAACAGAACTTGAAATCTCAAAACAAATTGACAACCTTAAAGAGAAGTCTGCAAATGGCCCAGATAACATTAGCAATACCACAATTAAATCAATTAAAAAGCATATAATCATTCCAATACATCATATTTTCAACAACTGCATCAGGCATAGCATTTACCCCAATGACTTCAAACTCTCTCACATCATTCCAATACATAAATCCGGATCTCAATTCAAAACAGACAACTACAGACCTATAACTTTAACTTCTCAATTATCCAAAATCTTCGAAAAGTGTTTAAAACGACAAATTATGAACTTTCTAGAATCTAATGATATCCTCTCAGCTAATCAATACGGCTTTAGAACCAAACTGTGCACCGATGACGCTATCTTTAGCTTAACCAAAAGCATATACTCTAACCTTGACTCTAACACTAAAACGCTAACCATTTTCTTGGATTTAAAGAAAGCGTTTGACACAGTCAACCACAGAATTTTATTAAAAAAAATCTCTAAAGTCGGTATTAAAAACAAAAGTTTCATGTTATTAAAAAGCTATATATTGAATCGCCAACAACGCACAAAAATAGGAACAAGCTTAAGTACCTATGACTTGACAAAACATGGTATTCCTCAAGGAACTGTCTTAGGGCCACTACTCTTTCTAATCTACATCAATGACCTATGCAATATTGCAATACCAGGTAAAATTCTCTCTTTTGCCGATGATACTGCAATAACAGTACAAGGTAAAACGTGGGAAGAAACAACCAGTAAAGCCAACAAATGTATTGCAACAGTCAAAGATTGGCTTGATAGAAATCTCCTCAGTCTAAATTTGAATAAAACTATCTTTATTCCCTTTTACAATTCCCAAAAGTCATCCCCTAAAAATAATCTTAATCTGAAGTTCCACAACCCTAATTGTAACTTTGCGACATGCTTAAACTGCGAAGACGTGAAATTCGGACAATATATCAAGTATTTAGGAGTTACTATAGACTGCCAACTCAAATGGACTTACCATATAGAAAAGACGGTCAATAAACTGAGATACCTAAGTTACATTTTCAAACGAATGAGCAACATTGTCAATATAAGAACCATGAAACTTGTTTATGACGCGTTAGTGCTTTCATCTATTTCCTATGGAATAATTGCCTGGGGAGGAACTTACAATAATCACGTAAAACCCTTAGAAATCGCTCAGAAATCCATCATTAAAATAATGTACCAAAGGACCAAGACATATCCCACCAACCAGTTATTTCAAGAAACAGAAATCATGGAACTAAGACGGATCTATTGTATTCAATGTCTCAAATTTATATTTACGCGTCCTATCAATTTCACCAAAAACACAAATCGCTCGAGCCAGAGACATACCACATGCGTGTTCACAGTCCCTCACTGCAAAACTAGGCTGGGCCAAAGGCACATCAACTATATTGCCCCAAAATTGTTCAATTCTTTACCCAATTCCATCAACATGTCTCAAAACCTGAACTTATATAAGAAAAATGTTAAAAGTTGGATAAGAAATAATTTCGAAGCGAGTAACTTTTTTCTATAATTTAAGCCATCTGTTTCTAAATAACTAAACTACCACATGTCTTTCTGTAAATTAAAGATTAATTTCTTTAAATCAAAGAAATATATACATGCATCTATGTTTTATGTGTGTGTGTGGGTGTGTGTGTGTGTGCGTGAGTGTGTGTGCGTGTGTCTGTGTGTGCGTGTGTCTGTGTGTGCGTGTGTCTGTTTGTGCGTGTATCTGTGTGTGTATGTGTGTGTGTGTGTGAGGGTGTGTGTGTGTGTATATATGTTTGTAAATTTAAAAAAAAAAAAAAAAAAAAAAAAAAACTTCTCTAAAAAAAAAAAACCAATCACATTGATCTCTATAGATACATTTAACAAGTTTAAAAAAAACTATATTTTAAACACCACTGTTTTATCCTTCCACTATAATACCCACGCTCAGGCTTCGCCTTTGTGGGATTTTTTTGTTACTCTTTCATTCTATATTACTATGTATGTACCTGAATTGTATATGTATCAAAAATTTTGTTAATAAAAAAAAAAAAAAAAAAAAAAAAAAAAATTGTCAAAAAAGTTAGGGATGTATAGGTATACATGACAGGTATAAGTTTGTACACACCACTACATTCTTTGAATGCATCACCATTACATACTTTTGATGACTGTTGAATTTGACATCCGCTTCTGGTTATGGGAAGATGCTAAAAAACTTTACTCTGGTTAATTTGTCGCCACGACACATACCTACGAGATTCCCAAATTCGATTATTTTTTTTTTTTTTTTTTTTTAAATTGTACAACAGAACATTCGTTCCAGTTACAGTACAATTTTACAAACAGTATAATTTTACATCATATCAGCATTTGGGTAAGTGACTCTTCAATAATTGTTTTAGGTCGTTTAAAGAACAGTCATTTACATCCAAATTCTTTGCTAGTTCGTTCAACAGCACCACTCCCCTCGTCATGCTATGCTTTGCCAGGACGTCGGTTTTGCCTTTTGGTACTCTAAATAAGTCATGGTATCGACTTCGGCTGTAGTGGTCTGATACATATAAATCATAGCATCCCAAGAGGAATAGGCTATCAATAAAATTGTTCCAAATTTTGAAAGATATAGTGGCTAGGCTTGCTTTCCGCCTAGTTTCCAGACTCACAGAATTGGTTTCCTCAAGTAAGTCGATATGGTGCATGAATCTGGGATAGGTTCCATGCGTCCGCATATAGACATACCTGAGGAATTTCTTCTGGATTTGCTCTATCATTTCAATGTACTTCTGGTGATACGGTGCCCAAACATCGCTCGCATACTCCAGCTTGCTTCTCAGTATGCCATCGAACAATGCTAACATAGCATCTTGGTTATTGAACTGCTTGCATGTCCTAATGACGAACCCAAGAAGTTTGTAGCAAGACTGAGTGAGCTGCGATATATGGCCAGAGAATTTCAGTTCGGGATCAAAGACGACACCGAGATCCTTTACGGAATTTACACGTGATAGTGTTTCGCCCTTTATCTTATAATCGTAAAGTATAGTGTTTAAAGAGCGAGTGTAAGACATAGTGACACATTTTTTTGTATTGAAATCTAATTTGTTTATCAACGACCATTCAGATAGTGCATCCAGATCAGCTTGCATTTTAAGACAGTCTTGTTGGGAGCTTATTTCCATTAGAATTTTAAGGTCATCTGCAAACAGTAGGCAGCATAAATAAACTACTCTCTTGATCAATATCTTCGGCCTTTTTCATCCAAAAATTTTATACAGTACTTAAGGAAATACACAGTAAAAGTTTATTTTCTTAGTCAGATGAACCTTGCACTTGGAAAACATTTCGACATTTTTCTGCTTCAAGGACATTTTTATTTTTAAAATATTTTTTTGGGCTAGTGAATGAATGGAATAGGCCGAGAGCAATTATATTGTCTATGGTTGCATCATATTTTTAAATGGCCTTGAGTTTTTTTCTACCTTGTCTACTGCTCCGCTCCGCACGGTAAGTACTGCTTGTATATCTGTGGTTAAGTACTGTATAATTCTGTTGGATACAAAAAGCCCGAAGATATCGATCTAGAGAGTGATATATTTATGGGCCTATCTGTCAAAAGAACAAGAACAACACAGTTTGATGTGTTGTAAATATCAAATGTGCAATTCATTGTGATCATTGATCAGCTAACTGTGAGTAAGAAGATAATATGAGTACCCATTAACTTTAAACATTACTGGATTATTCCGAGAGTTATGCCATCGATCGTGTTCCATATTCTGTGTTCAAATTAATTGAGGTTATGTGCGTCTTCGCGCATTGTGCCTTACATACCATTTAATTTGGTTAAGCGGTTTTATCAATCTGGTTGAGTTTAGCCGAATGTTCAACCATGTGAAGATGCGTTGTATGTGATATGTGGCGTGGCTATTAAGGAGAACGCTTAGAACATCCAATCACACAATCGTTTAACCAAGTTGGATCATCTGTATCGTGGTTGAATCAACCTTTCTCAGTCGGCCTAGGGAGCCGTCGTACGTAATTGTTTGTAAGCGTACATTTAACTGATAAAATAAGATAAAAATGTCAGGCATGACTAAAGATCGTGAAGTTTTGACGGATATTTTGAGATTATATGTATAATGATTTGACTAGCTTTGGGTATACTACAAGCAAAAATTACTCTTATAAAGATGCCAGGAACGAAGTTCTTGTTATAGTTTTTGGAAAAGTTCAAATGTATTTAAAAGTTTGTAGCGAATGAAACCATATGAATGTAATATTATATTAATATTAATAATTAATTAATTAATATTAATATTCGTTCACAGAATTTTATTCGTTCCTTGAGCCATTTTTGTGTCGAGGTTCGTTTTTTTTCCTTTCATGCTTATAGTTAACGAAGCTTCAAGAGCGGTCACATTTTTTTATGAAGTATGAGTCATGTTGTATATGCTCTCCAGATTAAAAAAATCTGATGAAATGGCGACCCATAATCTAACCTATAACATAACGTAACCTATCCCAACCGAGCCTAGTGGTCTTTTTTAAAGAGGGACAAACTTCGTATTGGGTTTCTATTTAGGTTGATTTTATTATTGATGACTTGGCCATTAATGTTTCGCAAATAAGTTTTTAAATGTAAGATTCTTCGAATACGCGATCAGTGGGTTCAAGTTATCTTATTATAAGAGCCTTTTTGTACTTATTAATTAATGTTTATTAAGTAACCAATTACCATCACATAACAGCAGGGCCATGGACCTTCCCAACCCAGAGAGTGTTTCCATCAAGACGGAACCAGGATCCCAGGAAGAAGGCGCAGGTGAAATGCCGTATATGGATATAGACATCCACCTTCCGGATGTAAAGAAGGAATGTTTGCAGTATGCTGAGAGTGTTCAGCTAACTAGTAAGTTGCATTATGTATATTGTCACAAAGGAGTTTCAGACGACGCAGTCAGGACAGTTGCTTGAATACTTCTTCACCTCTTGTCGTCCATTAGTAATTTTCATTTTACCTTTGTTATTTTTTAAATTCGACCACCATCACACGGGCATGTGCCTAGCATGGTGGTCGAAAAATTCCTCAATGCATGTAACTAATAATTTCATAGAATAAAAAAACTTAAAAAAAAAAAAATCACTTTGCAGGAAACTGTAGAACAAAGAAAACGTGAAAATTTAATTCCTAGTTCCTCAAGCTGTTTCCTCGCCATATTTTACCACTAAAATAAAGATCTCTTCTAAACGTTCTCCATTCCAAAAATAATTTGAGATTAGAAAATATGTATGTAAAGTATATTTTTGTATTATAAAACATCATAATGGTATTCCCAATTCTGAGTTGAGGATGTTGGATCTCGTTTTGTGTAACATTGAATTAAATGTCATACATAGCGTTCTCCCCTCGTATATGAGGACAAATATCACCCCGCATTAGAGTTCCGGTATTCTTGTAAAAAGCCTCCGAAGACTACCAAATTACCTAAAACTACAGACGGCACTTTGCGGGGATGGATTTTTGGTGATTTTGTCAAACTTTATCAGATGATGAGACAATTGGATTGGCATGAACTTTCTAAATTCGATACCGTTAATGAGGCGCTACACCATGTATATATAATGTATTTGACGCTTGCTTCCCTAGGAAACCTCCCAACAGAGGTGGACGTAGATATCCGAAGTGGTTCACTAGAGATACCATCAGGAGCATTGAGATAAAACATGCTCACCATAAAAAATGGAAAGCTACTGGTGACCAAAATGAGTATGAAATGTTCAGTAACCTTAGAGCAGTTGTTAGAAGAAATGTTCATATAGCATTCCGAACGTATGTCGACTCAATAGAGAGTGATATCAAACATGATCCCAAGGCATTTTGGGACTACGTAAAATCACTGCGCAAGGATGGTGGTATAACAGACATCATGGTGCATGGTGATCGGGAAGTTAGAGGAGCGGATGTACCCAATGCATTTGCAACTCATTTCCAATCAGTGTACAGTAATGAGCCTCCATTACTAAATCCCATTTCTGCTTCCAAGATGAATGTGAATGGAGCCCAAAACATTGATATAAGTCATATAGACGAATCAGATGTTAAATCTTCAATTAATAACATGAAACATACACATTCACTTGGGCCAGACTTTCTTCCAGTATTTTTTTTAAAAGGATGTGTGGAATTTTTAAAAATGCCACTAAGTTTTATATTCAACCTATCTTTAGATACTGGTATATTTCCTGATTCCTGGAAAGTCTCAAAAATTTGTCCTATTTTCAAAAGTGGATCAAAGACATCTGTCGAAAATTTCAGGCCAGTGGCAATACTTTCCGCCCCGGCTAAGTTATTCGAATCGATAATTCATAAACATGTGCTGTTTCAAGTAGAGCCTTTCTTAATATCGGAACAGCATGGGTTTAGAAAAGGTCGATCAACAGATACTAACCTACTGGTACTCACAGATTATGTTTCCAAATCTTTAGATAAGGGCTACCAAGTAGATTGCTCATATAATGATTTCTCGAAGGCATTTGATACCGTAAACCATGACATATTATTAAATAAATTGTCAACTATAGGTTTTTCTTTACGGTTTCTCATATTCTTTGCAAGCTATTTTACTGGAAGAAAGCAATTTGTATCTCATGGAATATTCTTGTCAAAATTATCCCTTGTGCTCTCAGGCGTTCCACAGGACTCTTATTTAGGACCGCTCCTCTTTCTGATTTTTATTAACGATATTACAGAAAATATTCTGCATTCCAGGTCACTTCTTTTTGCTGATGACCTAAAACTATTCTTGGAAATTAAAACTTTAAAAGACTGCATTCGACTCCAATCGGACATTAATAGAATTGTTGACTTGAGTAAACGGAATCGGATCGAATTCAATGTTTCATTCTTTCTTTCACACGGGCACGTCATACTTGGTTTTACCGGTATACCACGAATGCCCGAAGTTTAAAACGTGTCTCCACTATGAAAGATCTTGGCATCATGTTTGATAGTAGGCTGACATTTCATACTCATATCGAAATGACGTGTAGTGCTTCACTGAAAATGCTGGGCTTCGTCCTACGCACTGCGAGGAATTTTAGAGACACCCGGGTTCTTCAAGTGCTATACATTGCGTTAGTTAGGAGTAGGCTTGAGAGTGGGTCGGTGATTTGGAGCCCACATCAGGTGAAGTATTCCCTCATGTTGGAGAGAGTGCAGAAGAAATTTCTGAGATTCCTCTACCTGAGGGAGTATGGCTACTACCCGTGGCTCTATCCTACTGACTTTCTGTTGGGCATGCTCGGTATGAACCATCTACGGGTCAGAAGAGATGTGCATATTGTATCACACTTCTTCAAACTGATTCGTGGATGGTTTGAAAATCCGACTATCATGGAGAGAATTAGTCTCTATGTTCCTGATGGTTATCTCCGTCACCGACAGCATAGACTGTTTTATCTCCCGGCCTGCAGGACTAACTTGCCGATGGTCATGCCGGTGGGAAGAGCAGTCTTGCTGTTGAACAGAATCAATTCGGATATCGACATATTTAGCATCGGTGAAGCTGCCTCTAAAAGGCAAGCTCTATTGATGCTGGTATAGTTTATACACCGCTTACTTATTATGTAATACCATTTTACAAATGTACTTAAGAACGAAATAAAATGTAATTTTGTAATGTTTTTAAAGGAATAAACAAATTGAATTGAATTGAATTGAATCATTCTGTATCATGACTTATTACGATGATATCGGATTTTTTTTCCTCCGCTGCTCATGTCTCTAGATAATACCTGTGTTGAGATGAGCACATTACAATTCTAATTGAACTTAATCAAATAAGTACATTACATAACATACAAAGATGGATTATATCGAATATGGGCTTTCTAAGGCAGTGTTCCGCAAACTTTTTGTGTTCAAGTTACACCTATCAAAACAAGAAATTTTAGAGGTACACCCAAAAAATTAAGAATGTTTATTTATTACTAAAATCAATATACCTAATATGAAACGATGTTTATTGAGAAATGTGAGCCTGTTTAACTGAGCAGAGGCGATCAAAATTTGGAGCAATCTTTGATACGGCTGCTCTCATCTCTTCGTGGATAGTAGTGAGAGTTGAAAATTCCAATTCGCATAACTAGGTTGTGGCAAATGGATATATATTTTAACAGCAAGCTTTGAAAGTAGCAAACTCATTTTTTTATGTAGCCAAAAATGTGCTATCTATACCCAGTGTGTACCCAGCATAAAGGTTGTAGGTTACACTTAGGAAAATAACAGTTAATTTTTCCTACTAATAGCTCCAAGTGTTTCACTATCAAAGCCTCCTTTTGTTCTGAATCGGCAGCCATGACATTTGGAAACAATTCATTACTACCATTGACAGTGTGGCTAATCTATAATAGCAACTTAGCGCGAAAGCTTTCAATTTTGTCCGAAGACGTTAAAATATAAGAATTACTGCCTTGCATTTTTCTGTTGAGCTCATTTAAATGAGCGAATATGTCCGCCAGATATGCAAGTTTTAATACTCATTCTTCTCTTTTAAACACAGAAGCAAAATCTGAACCCTTGTCCTCTTAAAACGTCTAGGACTCATTTTTTAGCTAGTAAATCCGAAATAGCACTTTCCCGCAAGATAGCCATCGTACTTCTGTATGAAACTTAAGTGATTGATATTATCTCTCATCTGCTCCCATTTGCTTTCTTATTATCTTCACAATACCTTGAATTTTTTCCGCGGCACACCAACTGATGACCGCGGTACACCAGTGTGCCATGGCGCACGCTTTGCGGAACACTGTTCTAAGGTATGATGACCGAATGACAGAAGCTACGATAAGAGTAATCCAAATTCACCCCTCTCAGCTTCTATACCCCAACAGACAATGTTTAATGTTAAAAAGAGAAAATAATTACTAATTTTTCTAATTTACTCTTTCTTCATGATTTTTCAATAGTATATCTAATGCATTCGTTAATGGTATTGTCATATTATTAAAAAAAAAAAGTTAATTTAGTTTTTCTCTAGCACTTTCTCCGAAAGGGTCTTTTGCAGTCTAAAGTTCTGGTTAAAACAAATATGTTTGTCAAAAAAAAGTTTTTCTTACAGGTAATCACTTGGGGATGACATTTTTTATTTGTTTTGTTGTGAAAAAGGGAATTAATCTTTTAAATAAATTATAAGTTTTCTTGGACTCTAAACTTACCTTTTATAAACACGTTGATAACATTGTCACCAAAGCATCAAAAAGTCTAGGTTTTGTACTGAGAACGTGCAAAATTTTCAAAAATACTAAGACATATCTGACTCTCTACAATTCACATGTTCGTCTTCACCTGGAGTACTGTTCACCGGTTTGGAACCCGCGCTATATTGTTTATGTTAACAGGTTAGAAAGAGTTCAGGAACGATTTCTCAAATTCCTCAATTTTAAATCATTTAACATATACAACTCTTACGACGAAATCGAGATACATTTTCGAATCACGAAACTACTCAACAGGAGGATTGTCGCTGATCAGATGTTCTTGTATAAAATTATTAACTCAAAAGTTGACTGCCCGGAGTTGCTGAACAAAATAAATATCCATGCGGCAATTCGATACAGCAGACAAAATACCCTTTTCTACATTGATAGATGCAATACCAATTCCAACCGAAATGAATTTATGCAAAGGACATGTAACTACTATGATATTACATTTGCAAATATAGACACTCTTGCTCACTCGTGCTGACATATTCACTGCAAGTTACTATCACTACAGAATCTCATTGTATCACATTCTAACTCATATTAACGACTGTTAAATTGATTGTAACTAATATTTTAATATTACTTGCGTGGCAACTTTTCCTTATCCCTCTCCTCCCCCTTTCCGTTCCAACCCAAGTCTATTTAAGTATAGTTATAATCACTTTTATTTATTGCTGTTTATGGTAGGCATATTATAGGTTTATCGTTTACAGGTTAGTTTTATGTTTCTGAATATATATCTGTGAACATTAATAATTGGTCTGTTTTTTGTAATCCTCTTATGTATATTGTATTACTATGACTGTTTATGTTCTTCAAATAAATAAATATTGTATTTATTGCCTTTGAAATTTGTACCCGCAAAGGCTATGTTACTGCAAACAGCTGGACATTCAGCAGATCTTTACATATCATTGTATTGTTATTCCAGGTAGCATTAATTCGGAGACTGTTCCGATCCAGGCAGGACACCGAGAAGAAGACGGAGGGGGGATTCCTTATACGGAAATAGACATAGACCTGCTGGATGTTAAAAAGGAATGCTTGGAGCACTCTGAAAGTATAGCCCAGACTTCAGGTAAAATTATTTTGGTGTGTCCGAATTTGTTTTTATAATTTTCTTTTTTTTTTTGAAGATATAACTTATTAAGCTTTATCTACCACTTTTTCAGGCTTAATATCGGACCTGAAGACGCACCCTGGAGGAAAACCTTATTCATGTTCGTTCTGCAGCTATTCATGTTCAGTTAAGATAAATTTTGCACGTCACATGTTTACCCATACTGGAGAAAAACTTTATTCATGTTCCTTCTGCAGCTATTCAGGTTTTCAAAAGGGATATTTAAAACTTCACATTCTTACCCATACTAAAAAAAAAAATTATAAATTTACATTCTGTAGCTTTTCCTCCACTCTGAAGGGAGATTTAATACTCTGCAAAAAAACCTTTTAAGCGATAAGATAAAACCCATAGCGATTTCGTTGCCAGCATAATTCTAAGAATATAAATAATATTTGTCACATTAATTTCTACGATCGTTAAATTAATAATAACAACAGCATACATTAACTTGTACGTACATTCATTGTACATCTAAGAATTGTGGCTGTTAATTATAGAAACCCATTTTTGTTCCCAACCTTAGAATTTACCATGAATTATGTATTTAAACAACTTATAATAAACTGATTTGACTTTCATGTTTGTCTACGTTGATTTCAAAAATGAATTTGTTGTCAAACAAGTATTTTCGAATTGTATCGAAATGCACTTTGTTATTTTGTGGAACACAACGCTCGTTATAATCTACGTTTTCGTAGATAACGTTAATTTATTTATTTGGTTGAAATAAGCTATTGCTTAGCAATAATAACTAAAATACTAATTCTTTATTCATATTCGTACGCAATATTTTTTTTAAATATAATTAATGAGTTCACAGAATATCATTTATATTTACTAAAATAATTCGTAAAGTTACTTTTGACCGCTTTTGATTTTTTTATGTTTCTCTTCTATAGAAGCAGGCACTCGTGTTAATAAGTGTTTTTAATTAATTATCAATTTAGGAAATAAGATTATTAAAAAATATATACGTACTCGGAAATAAACAAATTAAAATTTACATCAATTATGAAGATAATTTCATCAATTTGGTATTTTTACATTGAATTTCTCTTAAATCGCTTTTAGCGGGTGTTCATCGTTTTCGATTGTTCTGATATTTTCGGGTAGGCTGTTGAAGCATTTTTCCCCGAAATATATGTTATGATGTTGAGCAAAAGTGGTGTTACATTTTTGTGTTGGAAGTGTATGTTTTTGACAAGTATGACTATCAGTTAAAAAGTTCTGCTTATGTTTTTCTTTTATTATTTTAATCATTAGGTATTTATCGGACGAAGATCATTAATTTTTAATAATTTAAATTTAAAAAATTAGATGTGTTGTATAATCTCTTGGTTTTTATAACTAGACGTTGTGCAATTTCAACAGGGAGTAGATTTATTTTGTATGCAGCTCCCCAGCTGACTCTACAGCGTATTGGAGATTTGATTGTACTATAGCATGGTAGATTGACGTTAGGTGTTCCAATGAGAGATGTGTCAAACTTTAAAAAATATATCATTTATATTTGTTATTTTGTTGACGGTAAGGTTGATTCTATCACTCCTGTTCAGGTTTTTGGCTATTATTATTCCTAACTATTTTATTATATTTCATGTTTTCAATGTGTAACAGTTTATTGTGCACTTAGTTTTGTTATGTTCTTTAACACGGCCGCTTCCATAATGTAACGATGGTCTATATTGGTCTTTAAATCTTCCATATCTCCGTAAAGGCGCATAAAAATTAATCAGTATTTTAGGAATTTCTAAAATACATATTTTTACAACAATTAAAAATATTTTAAAAACTGTGGCAATTCAAGGTCAAATAATAAAAAAAAAATCTTAAATATATACACAGTTTGACGTCAAATGAAACAGCATATTTTAAATTTCTTTGGTATAGAGTATAGACAGTGAAAACAACGCATTATTTTCCGTTTCAAATGGGTTAACCTACGTTGAACATGGCGTCTCATTTTTTTCTCTAGACAGATAAAGATTTTACATCAAACTTTGACATTTATTCTTTATTTTTAGTCTACCCTCCTTGACGAAGTTGACACAATATATTTGTAGTATTCTCTTTAAGCGCAGTAATTTTGGTTTTCTGAGTAAGGGATGTTTATTATCTGTAGCTCACTGCAAAAAAAGGAAATATACAATTTCATTGCAAGAGCCGAATGAACCATGTCGAAAAGCTGGATCGTCCGATTGTCCATTCCTCAAGCCAATCCCATATTTTGTATTCGTTTCCGCACGTTTCCTTCAATTTGACGACCAAATCAGAGAATTCTATATGTGTGCATACCGGTACACATGCAGTGATCTACGAACACGTGTTTGTTGTTTAGTATCTACCTGCGACCCAAGAAACCTAACCTAACCTAACCCAACACAATGCTCTTGCAAGTCACACACACATAACTTTTAAAATACAGATTGTAAATTTGTTCGAAAGAAATAAATAACTAACTACTTTTTTTTACACAAATAATTAAGGAAAAAAAAGTTTAATTATTACTAAGTCAATGTAGAAGGAACCTAATTAAGTACGTACACAGCGGTCAATTCAAGTCTTGAAGAAACGTCACTAGAAAAGTTGAAGCGCTTGAATTTTTAAAACCTTGCAATAAAAATGTAATAAATTTAATACAATGATTGGGTAGTTTATAAGATATTATTTTAGAAAGGCGGAGTAGCAATAACTGCGTGTTAAGGTTTTAGGAAGCAAATTACCATAAATGAACCACACACCAAATGACAGTGGTCGAAGTATTTTGACATATCCATAGACAACAGAAAATTAAAGAATGTAATCACCAAAGTAAGCATCGGACAGTTTCCTTCTTTAATATGTATTTTGAAACTCTAGGAATAGTCAGAGGGACAATTGCTTTCCCAAAGGTTTGTAGAAAATATATTTATCGAGGTTCGCTTATACAAACACTATTTAGGATAATACACAAGGTGTCGAATAAAAGTCGACATAATGTTTTTTTTTTAACACGAACAATGTGTGTACTGAATTGTCAAAAAAGTTAGGTATGTATAGGTATACATGACAGGTATAAGTTTGTACACACCACTACATTCTTTGAATGCATCACCATTACATACTTTTGATGACTGTTGAATTTGACATCCGCTTCTGGTTATGGGCCGATGCTAAGAAACTTTACTTTAGTGAATTTGTCGCCACGACACATACCTACGAGATTCAAAAACCCAAATTCGATTATAAGCTGAATGACGAAATATTGTCTTCAGTGAAATCCATAAGGGACTCTTCGGGTCACATTTGATCCCATACAGTGATCAATACTTCGGAGTAGTGTTTATTAGTCATTCACACAGAATACGACACTTGGCCGGTCTGCGCCTGCACTACGAGCCCTGCGTGGTCGCATCACCTACCGTCAAGTTCCACCGCATCTCTCTCACTGGAGCATCAGGAAGATCACTCAGTCTGGTCTCTGTCAAGCTACCGACTACATCCCCGTGATGATGGAGCACGGATTCACATCCCATCGAGGACATGCATCCCATCGGGATTCACACCAACCAACCACTACAATGTCATTCATCGTCAGCATCAAACCACTACTACATTCTCTATTCTATATATTCTGACTACTTCAATTAATCCGCACTGAACTTCAATCATCGTTTTATCGTCTCTCACAACCACACACACAGTTTAAATTAATATACAGCCCTGTTGTAAGACCACTATTCAGAATTGAAACGGAATGGCTTTTAGCCGTGTTTGGTGACCAGATATAAAAAGCCATGTAATCTCCCACCTTCCTCATCCCAACTCCTTCCCCTCCCCAACACCTTCAGCTTCACAACACACCCCAATCTGGGTTGCCGTAGTCTCACCAGTTCCAAATGGTTGGGAGCAGTTGGGACCAATGTTCAATTCAAATTCAATTCAATTCAAAAAATATTTATTGCACAAAAAGAGTAGAAAGGGTATAACTTATAGGTTACATCCTTTTTCTTCCAGCTAACCCAACAAATACACATTATATCACATAACCCAACAATTACATGTTAACAAATAAATAAAAAGAAATAACAGTAAATAAAAAAACAGAGGTGTTTAATTCAAGTACCTAAGGTTTAGAAAAGAAATGATTTTAGTGTTGATTTAAATTTAAGTGTGTCGGTTATTTGTTTGATGCTACGTGGAAGGTTGTGATATATTTTAATGGTCATGTAGTGTGGTCCTTTATGAAAAATAGTTATGTTTGCTTTAGGGATTAATAGGTTTTCTGTGAACCTTGTAGCGTGTTTATGTGTTGAGTTTTTTTGTGGGAACTTTTCTGGAGATGATCGTACTAACAGGCATCACTCCATTATATATATATGTCCGTCACTGTCAGAAGTTTAAGATTTTTAAAAATTGGTCTACATGAATCCCGGTGATCTGTTTGTGTTCCGTGATGAGTTTGTAATTTTTCGTACGCACCTCTTTTGGATGATAAAAACATCTTTGGCGTTTACTGAGTTTCCCCAAAAAACTATTCCGTATTTTATCATTGAGTATACGTATCCATAGTACCTATGCGGTGATTACTGACTCGATGTTTAAGATATTTTTAAGGGTGCTCAGAACAAAAGAAAAGCTACTAATTTTTGCAACAACTTTAGATACATGTTTGACAGCATAAGACGATCAACATTGAAAGCAAAGCGGGCTTGGTGAGTAGGTCTGTGGCCTGTAGCAGCGCGGTGAAGTAACGCAGGGGGGCGGCTACTCAGTAGGCAGCATAAATAAACTACTCCCTTGATCAATATCTTCGGCATTTTTCATCCAAAAATTATATACAGTACTTAACCACAGATATACAAGCAGTACTTGACGTACGGAGCGGAGCAGTAGACAAGGTAGAAAAACTCAAGGCCTTTTAGAAAAGGTGCAACCATAGACAATATAATCGCAATGAGCGATTCATTATTTAGCCCAAAAAACTATTTTAAAAATAAAAATTTCCTTAACTTTCCCTTACTGTGCTTAAAAAATCCACGCGTTCCGGTGCTGTGTAGTCAATACACATTTCAAAATAGGCAATTTAATATCGGAAAAATATGAATATTCATAGCTAATCGCTTGTGTTTATTATATTTTATATCAAAAGTGATAATAATTGTAATTTAATTGCTGAAAACATGAAAAAACCATCGGCAGATGCTAAAAAAACGTGCGAGGAGTCCACATCTAACGACGATCCGCGACCGACTGGCTGGCGGCTGGTGGCTGACACACACACACAGCAGTGCGGTCGCAGGTATCGATGGTCTAAATGAAAATACAACTGCGGACGTGTGGATTTTTCATGTTCCCGCGAAGCGAACTAAAGCGGGACATCATAGGGTGTCATTTTCTCACACACTCTTTGCGTAGCAGTATCATACGGTTGATTGTATTGGTGTATTTGTTTCCGATTTTTAACAAAAATCTCTGATTTTTAATTGAATTTGGCAACTATGTAAAATATTGATCTTTAATTCAGTGCATAAATGTATAACGAAGGAATACCTAAAATCTGAACCCAGAATTTATTATATTTATAGAGTTATAGTTATTAGAAGCAATGTGTAGTAAATACACACCACAGATAAGAAAGCAGAAAATTATCGAAATGTCTTCTGAGGGCAAGGTTCATCTGATAAAGAAAATGAACTTTTATTGTTTATTTCCCGAAGATGAAACTTTGTCGGTGAAACTTAGAGATCTGAGAAGAATATAAAAATATCTGGAAATTTTCAAAAAAACTGCAGCAAATTTGCAAACACAATTGTCCGACAGTACGACGATGAACTCTGACATTTTTTTGCTTATTTTGAACTCATGGTTATTTATGTTTAAAAATCTTTAATTTCACCAAAACAATAAAATAATACAGGATACATTAATCAATAGCATGAATAAGTCAGTCAATATAATAAAAAAAACATTTATACGTTGTGGAGGAAGATATATGCCATCTATGAAGCATTTTTTAACAAAACACCGAAACGAAGGAATAACCCTAAAACTGTCAATTCACTTTAAACTTGAACTTAGTGAGTAGGTTGAATAGATGTTTGAATATAGCTCGCTAACACTATATTTTTACAGCAATATTTTCGACGCGATATTATAGTATTTCGGCAGCAAATGACAACCGCGTGTATAAATAAACCACTCTCATTTTGCTTGAATGATTTGAAAACAGTCAAACGACAACATTCCGTCCTCTCTTTTTGTTACACGAGTCACTATGGTAGAGGGCGAGAGATCGAACCAATCCTTCTGCTCTGACTAATGAGATCTGAGCTTTTAGCCACACTATTCGTTTTCTATACGAATAAGAAGGTGGGCGTGGCGGTTTCAAATGGGTTTCAAGGCCAGAGCTGAGTTAAATGCCCCTGGTAGGCAGTACTCGCAGCAGGGGCGTACAACTCCCGTCTAACCTTGTAACCCCTGATGGGAGGAGTTATTCCTAACCCAAATTCTTATAGACAAAGCTGTTGTGGCTGAAAGCACAGATCTCATTGGCTCAGACCAAAAATTGTAGTTTGATCTCTCGCTCTCTACCATAGCGACTTATGTAACAGAAAGAGAAGCTAATCATGGGTTATGCTGCGATAAAAATTAGCGGTAATTTCCAAGACGTCATTTCAAAAGTTGAAGCATGAAGTCAGTTGAAGTTTTTAGCGTAAATATTTTGAATTTTCTTTCAACCATCTAAAAATAATGTTGTTTGCTAGAATTCTTCAAGGTGATAAATTAATGCTGTGTTGTGTTAAAGTGTGTTATCCGGTCTATCTCCACCAATTGAAAGAAGGACCCGAGCCCGTTGTTAAATACAGGTACTAACCTCTCGTTCTTTGTTACAATGTTCCTGATTCCTGAATGTACTTCATTGGCTAATAATTTAATTAATTTTCCTTTTCAGACCTATCCGTATTCCGACGCGATACTATACCACGTATTAGGATGCTAAAACTGCTAAACAAAGCCACGATTACATCAAACAAGGTCATTTAAACCTTTTATTATGTACACCTTATTTCTTATATTATGGTTTATGTATTATGATTTAAATTATACCATGTAAAAGTCAAAAGGCGTTACTATTACTTGACATAATGAATATCTTTCAACACGTTGAATATGTATTTTGTGTATAATATATTCTTGTATTTTTGTGCAAGGTCAAATTAAATCCTATTAAGTTGTTGCAGTAAGACTGGGTTCGATTCCTAGTTGAGACCGTTACTTTTTATTTTTCTGTGTCTTGTTCTGTTTCATGTTTTGTTTAGATATATTAGTTGTATCTTCTACTTCAATGATAAATCAATGCTCAATACATCGGTTGTACTGACCCTGTTTTGTATTACTGTCCATTGTCTTTTTGAAAATAAAAAGTATTTTTATGTGTGCATAGCTGTGGGTTTTTTTAATTTTCTTTTTCCTGCATTCCAATATTTTTATTTTTAAAATATAATTTTTTTGGGCTAGTGAATGAACGATTTTAGCTGGGTGCAGTTATATTGTCTATGTATACACTTTTTTAAATGGCCTTGAGATTCTTTATGGTCCACGATATATTTACCTGTCTGGACCAAACGACCGTTTTATCTGTGTTCGTCCGTGGTTAAGGGGGTGACAAAATGGGGCCATACAAAAAGCCCGAAGATATCGATCTAGAGAGTGGTTTATTTATGACTCGCAGGGCCCGTAGATTGCTCACAGTTGTAACTGCTGACTCATGCCTGAATGACTGACTAAGTACGTCTCGGTGCTCGGTCTTGTAGGTAGATGCGCCGAATGCTAGTATTTTATCTAAAGAGTTTTGCTACGATGCGTTTTGCATGGGCGAACATTCCCGAATATTCTAGTAGCATCGCTACATAAGTATATTTATATATATATATATCACATGGATTTGTTCTCTGAAACGCGATACGATAGTCTCCAGTCTAGGAGGAATGGGGCCTTTACAGTTACAACATTTAAAATAAATTATTTTACTGACAGCCCATACCTCCTGGAATAATATAAATTGAAACAATTATTACTGCCGGGACGACACCGACTTGCTCTGTATTCCACTTGGCAGAACGGACGTTCTGAACCAGCTTAGCATGACAAAACGTTTGGTGCTGCTAAATGAAATATCCAGGTTTGACATTTTCAGCATTGGCCTTGAAGGTTTCAAGAGTCATTTTAGGCAAGGAATAATAAATTATGTTATTGTTAAATTTAAAATTTATTTATTTAAAGTTATGTAAATTATAACATGTGTATTGTTATAGAATTGAAGCAATTTTACAGATTTTTTTTCTCTTTTATTCGAGGCATTACTTTAAATATAATAATAAGTACATCAATTAAACTGATATATTATGGTTTAGTGCAATCGCTCTTATAAAATGAAATTATTGGGTGGGGAGGGGTATTTAAAACCTCCCTACAACCTACAAACATTAATAACTATCTAAAAAATACTTAAAAATCATCCAAAAAAAACTACATGACTTCACTACCCTAGAATTTTTTCGAGAATCTAAATGTCGTCAGTTACAAAATTATACAAACAAAATGACGTTCTCCAAATCCACAAAGAATATTCCATTAAAAAATCTACCCATTGGATTCCGTTAAAGATAAATTCAAAACAAAGGGATTCATATTCATCCCAATGTTGAGACCCACTACAGCTTAACATCATTTTATGTCGTATAAAATGGTTAAAGAGATTATTATCTAATAACAAATGCAAACTAAAAGAACCAATCAAACATGAACTATTTCAAAAGCGGATAAAGTATTTTCTTTTACATAATTATCGATCGTAGTATAAATAAATCCTTATGAAATAACGTCACACTGATCATTACATTTACATTTTTTTTTTTTTTATAGTAATACCTCACAAGAGTCCCAACTGCTCCCGTCTGGAGCCAGTTAGACTATGGCATCCCCAATTGGGGGATGTTGTGAGGCTGAAGGTAAGTGGGGAAGTACCTGGCTATTCAGATCTAGTCACTTAACACGGCTAAAGCCATTCGGAGCAACGTTTCAATTCTGAATGGTGGTTTTACACCAGGGCGATACTGGTAGTATCTTCCTCTCTGGAACGTGCCGCAAATATACTATATATTATTTTAATTAATTAATTGTGAAATAATAAAAATTAATCAAATAAAATTTATTTGCGCACGCCGGGTTCGAACCCGCGACCTTCGGAATGGCAGTCCAATGCGTTACCACTGGACTATGCCGGCCGTCATAACATAAAGCAAAAAATACATTACCTCTAAAAATCTAACATTGGCTTGCATAACAGATTTTAATAATACATTGTAACCTCTATGCCTTTATTTCATTCACAATAAATTATCGTTGCATTGTCATCTATGTGCCCTATTATTATATTTATGTCGTATAACATTATTATTACATTGTATCATTATATTCTGCACTTAAATTAAAACTGTAATGACCTTACTACCCATCTCAAACACGAAAAATTGATTTCTCAACTCTTTTTTGTATTATTGTTTCATATGACAATTATCAAAGAGATATCCAATTTTTTTAAATGGCGGTCGGAACTTTTAAATTTAAATATAAAGTGTTGTGTATTCTCTATCGGGAAGGGGTGGGGTTAAAGTAGGGGCCGTAGAGAGCGATTGATTGATGCGGGTCTTTCAGAGGCACAGATTATTTGAGGGAGGAAAAACATTAATAACATTTAAAAGATAATACGAAATTCTAATTTGTAGGAATTAGATAAAGTTGATATAACTATAGAAAAAAAATTGAGAAAAGGAACAATAATGTGCGTCACATTTGACTGACTTGAATCTCATGACGTTTGGAATGTATCAGCATGTGACGTTTTAAATGTCCCTTTAGAGAAAATGAATAGCTGCAGTAGGAACATGAATGAGGTTTTTCTCGAGTATGGGTAAGCATGTGACGTTCTAAAGATCCATTTCGCGAACACGAATAACTGCAGAAGGAACATGAATAAGGTTTTATTCCAGAATGTGTAAGCATGTGACGCTTTAAGGTTGCCTTAACTGAAAACGAATTATTGCATAAGGAACATTTATTAGGTTTATCTCCAGTATGGGTATGCATGTGACGTTTTAAGGTTCCCTTATCTGAAAACGAATTATTACATAAGGAACACGTATGAGGTTTTTCTCCTGAATGAGAAAGCTTGTGACGTTTTAAAGATCCCATTCCAGAACATGAATAGTTACATGAGGAACATGAATAAGGTTTTTCTCCAGTATGGGTAAGCAAATGACGTTTTAAATTGCCCTTTTCAGAACATGAATAGTTACATAAGGAACATGAATACGGTTTTTCTCCAGTATGGGTAAGCATGTGACGCTTTAAGGTTCTCTTATCTGTAAACGAATTATTGCAGCAGGAACATGAGTAAGGTTTTTCTCCAGAATGGGTAAGCATGTGACGTCTCAAAGATTTTTTTTGAAAATATGAATGGCTGCACAAAGAACATGAAAAGGGTTTTTCTCCAGCACGAGTAAGCAAATGGCTTTTGACACTTTCCTTGAGGGAACATAAAAAAGAATTTTCTCCAGTGTGGGTAAGTATGTGACGTTTTAAATTTCCCTTTTGTGAACACGAATAGCTGCAGTAAGAACACAAGAAAGGTTTCTCTCCGGTATGGGTGCTCAAGTGCCGTGTTAACATTGACTTGCTGTGGCTGAAGTAGTTACAGTGGGAACATGAATTAGATTTTCTTCCAGGATGCGTCTTCAGGGCCGATATTAAGTCTGAAAAAGATAGTGGATTAAGTTCAATAAGTATGTATCAATAGTGAAAATAGAAAATTATTAAAACAAATTCAGATAAACAAAACCCTAAATTACCTGTAGTCTTTTCAGAATGCTGTAAGCATTCCTTTTTAACATCCAGCAGGTCTATGTCTATTTCCGTATAAGGAATCCCACCTCCGGCTTCTTCTCTGTGTCCTGCCTGGATCGGAACAGTCTCCACATTAATGCTAACTGGAAAAACAAAACAACAATACTATGATACGTAAACACCTGCTGAGTGTCAGATAAAATACGATCATCTGTCTAAAGTAACCGACAAGATATCAATAAGTGATTTGATAAGAACGAATGTTGGATGAGACTCTGAAGCAATTTCCACACGAAACTGTCTAGTTTTCTAAGATTTTAAGTGTTTAATTATAATTAAAATATCTTTTTGATTATATTTAACGTTCATAAAACCAGTTTCTTGCCAGACTACATTGCAGGTCATTCCAAAAATGTGAAAATTCGCCTTATGCCCATAACCCTTAACTTAACAAAAATAACGCTGAAGGATTTTACAAGCCTCTTTGACTATGCATCATTTAATTAGTCTGTAGATTGTATTTGAAGAGTATGGGATTTGCGATTTTATTTAAAAATATTTACTTAAACGTGATTTACCCGCTGTTTTGTGATGTTTTTCAGAGTGGTCAAAGTATTCATCTTTAATGTCCGGCAGCTCAGTATCAACTTTTTTATTTGAACTTTCACTGTCTTCTTCTCTTTTAGTCCTTGGTTCTGCTTTGATAGTGCCTCCATCTAGATTAGAATGCTCCCCTGTACTAATTATCTCTGTTAACAGACAAAATGTATTTAAAACTGGAATTAGTAAACGACATTCTTCTAATGCGTTATCATTTTTTACATTAACTTAACATTAACAAGGAAGAGGTCAGGAAAATAATTTCCCTCAGGAGGTCTAGAACGATCGACCGATAAAACCCTGTGTCAATTGTCAACACGGTATTACTAAATTCGTCAACTATGGTTGTAACGATCATAGAATAATCAATCAATGGTAACCACGTTGAGTTTCAAATGTAGCAATAATAAAATAGATCAATGCTAGTAATAGCCAAGTAAAAGAAACACCAAGATCTAGAAAACGAAATAAAATTTATTTAAAGGGTGAATTTATTAAACGAATCAACAATATTTTATTTTTATTTAAATCTCAAGGGTGCCCAGGAACTCGAAGATGATTCCTGAGAGGTAATTTAAAAATATCACCACAATATTATATTTATGTTAAGTCGAATGATTAATAAATTTATAGGGTGCCAGTTATTTAAACATAACAAAACAGTTGTTTCGTTAAGCTATATGTAACAAATATTGTAAGATGGAGAAAAAACATAAGCCCGTAAATCGTTCTCCAATCAAGCTATTAACCTCAAAAAACGAGTCGTAGAAACGACCCGTTCTATTGTGACAAATGTCAACAGTTTAAAAATGTTGGCCGCGGAATTGGCGTATTTTCCGACGACGCACCGATGCCGTAGGGATCAACGACGCTAGTTCCTCGAAGTATCTTCCATAGAAATACCGGTAGAACAAGGACAGTATTATCCCGACGCCTGTGCTCCAGAGATTGCAGTCCGTTTTTTAAAATAGGGGAATCAATAAATCGAAGTACTCGTTTCTGCACATTGTCCAGAGCTTTTCAAGTATTCTGGAGCTCTAGATAAGGATTCTGCCGAATTCAACAATGGGACGTAATTTCAATTAGTACAGGGCCAGCAATTGTGTTGATTTACATTATCTACAGTATCTGTTATCTGCCCTGTACAGTACACCCAGCATCTGAGGGGCTAACTTGACTCTGGCTTCGATGAACTTGAGTGGTATACAGATGCAAAATACAATATAAAATGCATGAATCCGTACCGAAATGTTCACGACCGTTTGGACATGCCATATACCTAACTTCATAGATAAAACATAACTAATATGAATCAGCCAAATGGAGCAATGCAAAATAATATGTAAGCTGTTGGTTAAAGTTAGTTAGGTCCAGCTAGCAATCAATAGATTATGAAAACAATAACATGTACATGACAGCTGTCGACTTTTTGTTTTGCTCTAGAATAATGAATGTTTTTTTTACCTTACCTCGTCAGATTGGTCATTTTTAGACGAGGAAAATAATTTTAATAATCATTTATAACAATTTTACAATATTTTACACACCTCGATAGAATGCTTTGTTCCCAGGGTCAAATTCAAACCATTTAACTAACCCAAATGGTTTGCAAGGGAATTAAAAATATATCCACAGAACATATAAACATACCAGAAATCCTAATGTTTACATAAATTTAACTTAATTACGAAAACAGTGTAAAGAATTATCAATAAAATGCTGTAGTGATTATGTTAGCATAATAGAAAACGAGGTATGCCAAAGTCTAACAAAATTATGCAATTTTTCTAAAACTAGACAAAAAATTATGGATTTCCCAATAACATTTACTTAAAAGAAAAATGTGCCGACCGTATCGAAGGTATAGTAAATCTCTTTGCTTATTCATTCAAAAATGTTTACGACACAGATATTCCTGTCAATTCTGTTGCCGATATTTCAGTGGAAGTGTCATTAAATCTAAGCCAATGTTTCATCAAAATAGAAGACATAAAGATATCAATAAATCTGCTGGACCAGATAGTATTCCTCAAATATTCTTCATAACCTGTGTTAGTAGACTGACATATCCCCTTTATAAACGATTTAACAACACTTAAACTTCTGGGTTTTTCCGGCTAAGTGAAAAAAGAGGTATTTAACACCTATTCTTAAAAAGGCGATAAAAGCGATATATTAAACAACAGACCAATTTGTATAATGTCTGTAAATTTGTTGAGAAATTAGTGCAAGATATTATTGTAAAACCTATGAACAATATTATTGTTCCTAACTTAAATGGATTCATCACAGGTCGCACTATGTAAAGTAATTTAATGATTTATGAAAATTAAATACCTGAATCCTTTGGTCTCTAACAAAAAGTGGAGAGTATATACACTGATTTTAGTAAAGCTGTTGACATGGTTCGACATCACATACTCCGGTTTAACTCCGATTTATGGAAATCAAAGGTTAATTATTGACTTGGATTATCAGTTATATTAGTAATAGAATGCTTAGCGTAAATATTTATTATATACAATCTTATATATTTGAGACTAAAGTGGTGTTCCTCAAGGATCCCACGTTGGCCCAATACTTTTCTAATTATTCATCAATGACAATGATGACATATTAATAGTGTAGAAGTCCTGCTATTTGCTGACGAATATATATAAAATAATACTATGTGTTTACGATTAATTTTACAGACGAACTTAGTTCAACTTCATCGATGATGTGAACAAAATACTTTATTTTTGAACATTCAGAAATGTAAAGTAAACGCAGAACTCTGACCGCTCTCTGTGTGCTCCCGCTCTTAGTACATCAGTTTTATGAGAAAATTTGCAACTTATTACGCTGTATGACAGAAGAATTATGTCAGACCTGGTTGTGATACACAGAGTCATTAACAACTTAATTGACAGTCCTGCCATCGATGCCACTATTAAATTCCATGTGCGGACTAGGAATATAAGAAAAATGTAACAATCTTCTGCAATAGTTACACAACCAAATATCAGACAAAGTCACTAACTAATAGGATGCATGATCTAGGCAACAAGTTTGGGGGCACTATTTATGTATGTATTGACTCAATTTATAGAACTAAACGTAATCTTTACCAGCGCTTTGTTGAATCCTTCAAATTATAGCAGCGTTGGTAATGTAGTTTTAGTGATTCGTCTTATATGTAGTATTGTTCTAGTTCCTATATTATTTTATGTTCCTGTTACATGTTTTATTAGTATTGTTTCATATTCAATTAACTGTTATATCATGCTTTAATTTTTTAAATATAATCTTCGATAGCTCTGCTCTTAAAATCAATGTAAAAGCCCGTCTGGGCGTAAAACCAAATTTAAAAAAAAATACGTCAATACGGTCACGCAGTTTTGTTTTCGCTTCTATTTTGCGACTGTATAACAGGCCGAGCGCTTCCGATCCAGTCACGTAAACAGCGAGCGCTGCGCGGAGCCACGCCAGAGACGGAAATTTACCCTGCTAGCGAGCACACGTTACCAAACTAAGATTGTACAGCTCGGTTGTAATAGCATTATATTGTAATAAATCTGAATACGAACCATCATAGTTTCAATCACACAACGAACCTTGAGCTTCAGTAAAAAGTGTAGTAAACACAAAATACTACAATTATGTACCAAAATAAAGCCTTTTAATTACCTGAACTATTTTCGGAAATGGATTCCGAACATTCCTTTTTGATAAAAGTAAAGTCTACATCGATTTCCGTAAACACCACAGCGACTTCGTTTTCCGCATTTGTGCCTGGTTCTAACTTAATGGTGGTGGAACTCATGCTGCTGCGTAAAGTAGCCTGTTTTCTGAAACCAATACAACATTTGAATGCGTTAATGTGGCAGGTTTATAAATTTTTTTCAAAACATATAATCACATACTGTTTATAAGAGGCAATCGTTATCTAAGCATGTTAGAAAAATTAATGAAAATAAAACATTTATTTATTTTATAAAATTGATTGATTTGTTATCGAAATGGTCACAATAGCATTCTTTATGCTGGATTTCCTCCTAACCTGTCCTCACCTCTCCCAGGAGAATGCATCATGTGATTGTGAGCGTGTTGAAAAAACCGCTTGAAAATTGAAATTTTCTATTCGAATGTATTTTGCAACTTTATAAATCAATATTAATGTTATTAGAGAAGGTTTTGATATAGTATAACATATGCCTTTTCATCTATCAAACACAAAATGGACTTAAATACACGAACACAACATTTATAAAAACATCACTAACACACGAATACTACACAATGCAACAAAATAAAATGTACACATTAGTATTAACAGTAAACACTAAAAGTGTTAAGAGTAGCACAGGCCAAGAGTGTATGCAAATTTACAATCTACTTCCCGATAGCCACAAAACGGAAAATACAAAACACAGTTCAAATGAACAAAATTATAATGGACTTTAACGTGGAATAATTTGGAAGATACTGCCGCCCTGGAGCTAATTAATTGGATAACCAATCATTCTGCCATAGGTCACCCCAAATGGTCCGCTACGTTTGGTAACTTGGCAGGGGTGCCTGGGTTCAAGGGGTGAGGATTGCATAAGTCTCGGCAGCACTTTTCAGACGGCATCTCTAAAGATGACATAGACCCTGAGAGAAATAATTTTCCCCAAGGACATTCAGTGTAGAGCTAATGAAAAAGGCTGTGAATTGTGTAGTAAGAAAGCGAAATATTTTTACTTCCTTAACTAATAAATAATAAACTAATATTACCCTTATATTTAAAAAAATAATTCAAATTACATTAAAAATCCAGCGAACTTCCTGGAAAATACTATTAAGAATTTGCCTGAAATTTGACAAAACACTACCACTGGATGTAAACACTACCGCTGGAAGTAAACACTACCGCTGGAAGTAAACACTACGACTGGAAGTAAACACTACCGCTGGAAGTAAACACTACCGCTGTAAGTAAACACTACCGCTGGAAGTAAACACTACCGCTGTAAGTAAACACTACCGCTGGAAGTAAACACTACCGCTGGAAGTAAACACTACCGCTGGAAGTAAACACTACCGCTGGAAGTAAACACTACCGCTGTAAGTAAACACTACCGCTGGAAGTAAACACTACCGCTGTAAGTAAACACTACCGCTGGAAGTAAACACTACCGCTGTAAGTAAACACTACCGCTGGAAGTAAACACTACCGCTGGAAGTAAACACTACCGCTGTAAGTAAACACTACCGCTGGAAGTAAACACTACGACTGGAAGTAAACACTACCGCTGGAAGTAAACACTACCGCTGTAAGTAAACACTACCGCTGGAAGTAAACACTACCGCTGTAAGTAAACACTACCGCTGGAAGTAAACACTACCGCTGGAAGTAAACACTACCGCTGGAAGTAAACACTACCGCTGGAAGTAAACACTACCGCTGTAAGTAAACACTACCGCTGGAAGTAAACACTACCGCTGTAAGTAAACACTACCGCTGGAAGTAAACACTACCGCTGTAAGTAAACACTACCGCTGGAAGTAAACACTACCGCTGGAAGTAAACACTACCGCTGTAAGTAAACACTACCGCTGGAAGTAAACACTACCGCTGTAAGTAAACACTACCGCTGGAAGTAAACACTACCGCTGTAAGTAAACACTACCGCTGGAAGTAAACACTACCGCTGTAAGTAAACACTACCGCTGGAAGTAAACACTACCGCTGGAAGTAAACACTACGACTGGAAGTAAACACTACCGCTGGAAGTAAACACTACCGCTGTAAGTAAACACTACCGCTGGAAGTAAACACTACCGCTGTAAGTAAACACTACCGCTGGAAGTAAACACTACCGCTGGAAGTAAACACTACCGCTGGAAGTAAACACTACCGCTGGAAGTAAACACTACCGCTGTAAGTAAACACTACCGCTGGAAGTAAACACTACCGCTGTAAGTAAACACTACCGCTGGAAGTAAACACTACCGCTGTAAGTAAACACTACCGCTGGAAGTAAACACTACCGCTGGAAGTAAACACTACCGCTGTAAGTAAACACTACCGCTGGAAGTAAACACTACCGCTGTAAGTAAACACTACCGCTGGAAGTAAACACTACCGCTGTAAGTAAACACTACAGCTGGAAGTAAACACTACCGCTGTAAGTAAACACTACCGCTGGAAGTAAACACTACCGCTGGAAGTAAACACTACCGCTGTAAGTAAACACTACCGCTGGAAGTAAACACTACCGCTGTAAGTAAACACTACCGCTGGAAGTAAACACTACCGCTGGAAGTAAACACTACCGCTGTAAGTAAACACTACCGCTGGAAGTAAACACTACCGCTGTAAGTAAACACTACCGCTGGAAGTAAACACTACCGCTGTAAGTAAACACTACCGCTGGAAGTAAACACTACCGCTGTAAGTAAACACTACCGCTGGAAGTAAACACTACCGCTGTAAGTAAACACTACCGCTGGAAGTAAACACTACCGCTGTAAGTAAACACTACCGCTGGAAGTAAACACTACCGCTGGAAGTAAACACTACCGCTGTAAGTAAACACTACCGCTGGAAGTAAACACTACCGCTGTAAGTAAACACTACCGCTGGAAGTAAACACTACCGCTGGAAGTAAACACTACCGCTGGAAGTAAACACTACCGCTGGAAGTAAACACTACCGCTGGAAGTAAACACTACCGCTGTAAGTAAACACTACCGCTGGAAGTAAACACTACCGCTGTAAGTAAACACTACCGCTGGAAGTAAACACTACCGCTGGAAGTAAACACTACCGCTGGAAGTAAACACTACCGCTGGAAGTAAACACTACCGCTGGAAGTAAACACTACCGCTGTAAGTAAACACTACCGCTGGAAGTAAATCTGTTAAATAAAATCATAATAAATGTGAAAAACCGGCAGACTTAATGCCACGATTAGAAATATTAAAATTCTCCGGCGATTTCGACTTCACATAGTTACCGTAAGTTTATTTGCAGTTTAGAATAAGCGGAAGGATTTTACAGCTTGAAACAGCGCAGTGAAATGTAAAACAGAGTGTTGTAAAGAGTTCACTTGGCGACCGCTGGAACAAATGCAAACGCAAGAATTTTAGGTTGCAAACTAAAGGAAAAGGAAAACTACATTACACACGTACCTACAAGGCGAAGCACAAAGTTTTACCGTCAATGTGTTTGAATGATGGGGAACACAATATTATATCAGAAGTAGTTGAGTTGTCCCCGGAAAAGGGTTAATTGAACATTGTTAGATAAAGATGTCACGATTTTGGCACTAATTCAGAATAGCAAATAACGAGTTATTGCGATGGAGACAAAGAGCTGTCCATAAATGAACCACTCAGAGCTGTCAGAAAAAACTTTACCATAGACAAATAAAAAGTTCAGAAATCTCGGAGAACTTGAATATAGGTACCTACTTATTATAATCATCAAATTTTATAGACGCATTCGCAGGTGAAAAAAAATGGCAGCACTGCGATTTAATCCAAAAATCAAGATTATTTCCTTAATTCTTCAGTTTCTATGGATAAAGCTCCTCCAGCTGTCACTGTGTTGTAGGTAATGTTATTTTTTAAATTTATTTTCTACATTTAAAATAGATCCACTTTATATTTTTACTATTAACGTAGATTTTTACATTTATCTTTCAGTTCTAATACTCATGATATAAATAAATCAACGTTTTTATTTAAATATTCTTACACTAGGTAAATTTTATTTTCCCCAGGAACTAAGCAATAAATTTTTGGATTCCGTTTTACAAAGACTGGTAGTTATCTCCCGTGGGCTTCACTTAAATCTTCCTACAAAGTATGGGGGGAGGGGGGAGAGAAATCTTCCACATTAAAATAACCTTATTTTACTACGGACCAATTTTTTTATACTACAACTACAGAGAATTCTTCGATGAAAAATGGGTTCCCACAACTTACAAATGCAAATGTATCTAATCAAATATAACTGCACTCAGAACGCAAGAATGGTTTTCCTTTTATTGCTTAAATTGAACAATTGAGGCGTGTTGAAACAAAGACAGCAATCTCCACTTCTTTTTATTTTGAGTAAAATGCAATAAATGTTTTTTTTTTTGTATTTTTCCAATACCTTATGTATCACACCAGCTGTTCACATCTTGTATGGGGTGGCGGTTTTAAATATCATATTTCTGGGTCTCTGATTGGCTCAAACAAAAACTTCTGTTTTTGTTCCGTAACCTGAAGGAAATCGCCATGTTTGTTGTGGAACTTAATAATAAAATTCAAAAATGTATGGAATATTGTCGTTAATGCTCTGAAACCTTGGCAGCAGTCGATAGTATTTTTGATTCTCTATCCATCGCCATATCTTACTCATTTTACACCAATGGTGGAGATTGCTGTCTTTGTTTCAACACGCCTCAATTTAACATGAGTTACTGTGTGCATTAGAGTCCACAAGCATAACTAATAATTACATGCGGCGAAAACAAATGATTTTCCTCGGAATTTCGCAGCATATTTTGTGAAACTAAAATTTATGCGCCACTCGGAACATGCGAATGGATTCCTTCGAAATTCGCCAAAAGATGAATATAGAACTGCAATTTTAACAATTCGTTTGGAAGACGAAACTAATTTTCATTTAAGAATGGACCTTAGTGCGAGTCTCTAGCTTTGATTAAAAATAGTTTATTCCAATTTTTGTAGCACATGTAACTGCAACTAGAACTTAATATATAACCACATTTCCTGAGAATGGTTTCCATCGAAATGCGTCCGCAAATGGATCCAAAACTGTAATTCTATCTTTTCATTTTAAACACAAAACTGCTATTAATTTAAAAGTGAATCACTGACCAACTCCCCCAACTTTAGTTAAAACTATACTTCAAACACGAAAATGCTTTTCTCCTCTAATGCGTCTGCAAATAAATCTGTGACCATGAGTTCAAAATAGGCAGAAAAATGTCGGAATTTATCGTCGTATTGTCGGACAATCATGTTCTATATGTTTTTTCTGGGTGTTTTTGCAAATTTCTTGTGATATTGGGTTTTTTCTTAGATTAACAAGATTCAATAGCAATGTTTCATCTTAAGGAAATAAACTGTAAATGTTCATTTTCTTAGTCAGATGAACCTTGCCTTCTGAAAACATTTCGACATTTGTCTGCTTCAAGGAATTTTTTTATTTTTTAATAGTTTTTTGGGCTAAATAATCAATTGTTCAGTGCAATTATATTGTAAGTAAGTACTGCATGTAATCTGTGCTTAAGTACTGTATAAATTTTTTGGATACAAAAAGCCCGAAGATATCGATCATGAGAGTGGTTTATTTATGCAAGTGGCCGAGGGGCACCTGCTGGATAGGTCTGCGATGTTCTTGTGCAATCTGTTTTCATTTGAGAAAGGCGATGTTATCTTAACAAAAATACGCGTAGCGTATAATGTTATTAAATTCCCATTGGGGGATGTAATAATTCTGTAAAAGCCGAGTAAAGAGTTAATCCTACAATCCGTTTCTAGATGGATTTGGTCGTCAACCGTAAATAGCCGTTGAGACCGTTCCCTTCTAAATATCATATTCTCCGGAATCGTGAACAGCGGAATAACTCTAAATGCATGATTATAAACCACGTACCCGCTTCGCTCCTTGCTATGATAGTGCCACTCTACTAGACAATGGTATATCATTGGAAACCGTGGACATGGAACGTCTGGTTTCCCTGATCGTCAGAAAGCTGAATTTCACCCCAGGTCTGGAGATCTGAGGGTACACCTTTGCTGCCACATCATCCGTGTTGGGGATTAACTGATAAATCCGAGCGTCTCGCTCCGGACCGGTGCTGACTTCATCGTAACCTAATCTACCTACTGTCGCTCGACCGCCGAGAATAAACAAATGAAGTTGCAATTATTATTATTATGATTCTTAATGTTAGTATATATAATAGTACAATGTAAACAGCTACCAGCTTTATTAAATGTATAGTTTAAGAGCACACGCACGCTCAACCTTATTTTTCAAATACAATATTATATGTCAGTCATACAATAATTCTCACATCAGGCATAGTAGCAACCAAACATTGAATCAAAATAGCTGTAAGATTTTCAAATCACGAAAACTTTTTTAGCTTTATAATATAATACAAACATAGACATAAGTATTAACCTTGTATTATGTAAAATAAAACTTTGTGAAATATTTGTAAATAACAACAATGAGAACAGATCAAACGGCCACGGCACATTCCGGCCGCAGTCGTATTAATGTTTATAATTATTGTTCCTTACATGTATCTTTTTATTATAATCATTATTCTTTTTTGTTTGTTATGTTTTATCGCGTATAACGCTGAAGGGGAGGTATGTAGGGTAAATTATAGGGAGATTACATATCCCGAAAATAATGACAACATTACTTTTACCCACATTCTTGTGAGGCTGGTATCATTGTATACGCGCGGCAAATAATTTCATTCTATATCCAGCGGTCTAGCCGTCAGTTTTACCTTAAATCTCCTCTAGCGTACAAGATCTGTTTTGTTCATAAAATTAATGTACGTTTTGTCAAAATAAAAATTAAAAAAAATAGAAATATCCGTTTTCACATTATTGCACACTGAGAGTAAAATAAACAAGAATTTATATTTTAAGTGTTGATGTATCCCACCTTATATGTACTGAGGTGTCCAGAGTTGAGGTGTGAGGTAATGCTAATGAACGACTTCATCAAATACTAATACACAGCTGTCTCGTATATTGTACGTCAATGTTAATTTCTAAGAAAAAAAAGTAAAGTCTCTAAGTACTAGTGAAATGGGGGGGATATTTGAATTGATGCGCGAAATGGACACACATTTGTTGCACTAGACTCTAGTATCTACCGTATTGCAAATGTCATAAACTGGCCATCTATTATAACAAACATCTATGGCCTAGCTGTCAAATGAACAAGACGCTTTTATGCAGCGCGGTGTGTTTTAAATTCCAAATGTGCATTTCCAGTGATTATTGAAAAGCTACCTGTGAGTAAGAAGATAATGTGAGTAATATTTATCTTAAAATATTACTGAATTATACCGAGAATTATTTCAGAATGATTGATATTGATTTTCTTAAGTCATAGTTGATAATAAAAACATGGTTTCTATGTATCGCGTACGAAATTTCAAAACCCTATAACTCAGTTAATAGTGCCGACCCCCACCTAATTCTTACAGATTCGAATTCCCCAGCCCTAAATTAGTCTAAATCAAGTTCAATTTCGGTTATTCGAGTGACTCCCATAAACCGAATTTTATCCGCAATGTCCCCTAAGGACCATTCCATTTGGTTGAGCGGTTGTATCAACCTGGTTGAGTTGAACGTAAAGTTGAAGTGGCTATCAAGTAGAACGGTTGTACCGCCATAGTATCTAACCGCTACCCACCCCCCAAACGTTCGGTCGTCCCAAGTTGGTTCGTATGTATCGTGATTGAGCGGTTTGATCAACTTTTCTCAGTCGGCCTAGGGAGCTGTCGTGCGTTATTGTTTGTAAGCGTACATTTAACGCATCAAAATAAATAAAACTTGGCTTTAAGTTTGACGGATTTTTTTACATCATATGTATAAGGATTTACAAGCAAGATGTACTCTGATAAAGATACCAGGAACAAAGTTCTTGTTATCGATTTGTTATAATTCAAATGTATTTAAAAGGATGCAGCTATTGTAATCGTAAAAAGCAAATTTGTCTTCCTTTGGACAAAGTGAATCCAAGAGCCAGTTTTGTGCAGAAGTTTGTTTTTTAATTTTGTGTTTATAGTTAAAAAGCTACTAGAGCGTTCGCAAAATCTTGATTTTATGCAGTGGGAGGCATGCTGCGTGTGTTCTCCAGAACAGCAACTGATGAAATGAGGATCCATAACCTAACCTAACCTAACCGAGCCTGACTTAATCTAAGCCAAAACAACTGTTTTAAATTTGGGATTTTTCATAGTTAATTTATATTTGTTCATATGAAGCAGATACTTTGTGATTTGACATTATATTTCAAAATAAAACCATAACCTTGTAAATACCACTTTCGTTTTTTGTACTTAATGCCGACCCGGTTTCGCTAAAACTGAAGCTTCGACAGGGCTGTAATATACTATATTGAACTTTAAAATCTACAATCTACCAGTAACATATGTTATCAATATATTCAACTTATATTGGTTGCATGGAATTGTGCTGAGTTCCAGTGGCAGAAGTTGTAGGAGTATATAGGGGGTTGGGAAGATAGTGGTCTTTGTCAATAGGGAAAAACCTAACTATTGGGTTTCTTTTTAGGTTGATTTGACTGTTAATGACTTGGCCATTAATGTTTCACAAATAAGTATTTAAATATAGGATTCTTCGAATACGCAATCAGTGGGTTCAAGCTCCCTTATTATAAGGGCTTTGTTGGACTTATTAATTAACCAATTACCATCACATAACAGCAGTGCCATGGACCTTCCCAACCAAGAGAATTTTTCCATCAAGATGGAACCAGGATACCAGGAAGTAGGCGCTGGTCAAATGCCGTATATGGATATAGACATCCACCTTCCGGATGTAAAGAAGGAATGTTTGCAGTATGCTGAGAGTGTTCAGCCAACTAGTAAGTTGCATTAAGTATATTATCACAAAGGAGTTTCAGACGACGCAGTCAGGACAGCTGCTTGTTTTCTCCTTCCCCTCTTGCCGTCCATCAGTACTTTTTATTTTACCTTTGTAATATTTCTTTGCAGGAAACTGTCGAACTAAGAAAACGTGAACTTATAATGCCCGCAAACAATTCCTAGTTGCTCAAGCTGTTGCTTCGCCATATTTTACCACTAAAATAAGGAATCTCTTCTAAATGTTCTCCATTTCAAGAATAATTTGAGATTTTAAGATAAATATGTAAAGTGTATATTTGTGTTATAATACATTTGTATCATGACTTATTACGGTGATATCGGAATTTTTTTCCCTCCGCTGCTCATCTCACTAGGGAATTCCTGAGTCGAGATGAGCACATTACAATAATATTTATTCAAATAAGTAAAGTAGATAATACATACATCGATGGATTATATCGAATATGGGCTTTCTAAGCTATGAAGACTCAATGACAGAAGCTATGATGGAATTTTTGAACATTTCCTTGAATAGATTTAACGAACCAATAGTTTTTTTTTTATATTTCACTGTGAAAATTATAAAGCAATGGAACTTCTTAAGAAATATTCATTTGTCCACAGGATGTTCTGTTATTCACCGGCTGATACATTAAAGAAGAACCCAATCTAGTGTTGCGCACTTATTGTGATCTTTTGGCAGTATCAATGTTGTTATAAATTTACAGAGAGCCATAATACAAAACGTACTTGCTGATATAATTTTTCTTTCACTAAAGAATAACTGTGACGAATACAGTTTATAAATTATTTTTCGTGCAACATTTGAAGGCTCTAAGGTAGTCGCGTGTACAGTACCGCAACAGACAACATTATATTGCATTGTTTGAGCAAGCGCGTAGTATACAGTTTGTAATGTAACTATGTCCAATATATTGCTCATGGTCTTGAAGATGTAGGCTTGCTTTTTATTTTTTTTGCTAACACAGTAACATTATTGTTCCATTTAAGATTTCTATCAATTATTGAGCCAAAATTTGTGGTAGTGTTAATTGATATTTATTCGATTGACATTAAGAAACTAGACATTATCAAGAATAGAACACAATCTCTGAATATGTTCTTACTGCGGCCATCTGCTGTAATGCTTATTAGTGAAGATAATATATAATATTTCTTTTCTTATTTCCCTTTCCTTCGTGATTTTTTCAATATAATCTTTAATGCATTCGTTAATGGTATCGTCATTTTATAACAAAAAGTATTATAAATATATGTTTTCTAGCACTTTCTCGGAAAGGGTCTTTTAAAGGCTAAAGTTCTTGTAAAAACAAAATCGGTTCTTACCGGTCATCACTTGGTGATGGCATTATTATTTTTTTTAAAGTTAAAAGACTTGATGACTATGAAAAAGTGAATTTTTCTTTTTAATAAAATATATTGTATTAAATGACTTTGAAATTTGTACCCGCAAAGGCTATGTTACTGCAAACAGCTTAACATTCAGCAGATCTTTACAAATCATTGTATTGTTGTTTTGTTATTCCAGGTAGCATTAATGTGGAGACTGTTCCGATCCAGGAAGGACACAGAGAAGAAGACGAAGGTGGGATTCCTTATACGGAAATAGACATAGACCTGCTGGATGTTAAAAAGGAATGCTTAGACCACTCTGAAAGTATTACCCAGGCAGGAGGTAAAATCAGTTTTGGTTCTTCGGAATTATTTTTTTCAATTTTCTTTGGAGATACTTACTGAGCTTTATCTACCTTCTTTTCAGACTTGATGTCGGAGCTAAAGACGCATCCTGGAGGAAAACCTTATTCATGTTCGCATTGCAACTACTTCAGCCACAGCAAGTCAATGTTAACACGGCACTTCCGCAACCATAATGAAGAGAAACTTTATGCATGTTCCTGCTGCAGCTTTTCTAGTTCTCGAAAGGGAACTTTAAAACTTCACTTCCGCACCCATACTGGAGAGAAACCTTATACATGTTCCTTCTGCAGCTATTCATGTTCTGAAAAGGGAAATTTAAAACGTCACATGCTAACCCATACTGGAGAAAAACCTTATTCATGTTCCTTCTGCAGCTATTCATGTTCTGAAAAGGGAAATTTAAAACGTCACATGCTAACCCATACTGGAGAAAAGCCTTATTCATGTTCCTTCTGCAGCTATTCATGTTCTAAAAAAGGAAATTTAAAACTTCACATGCTAACCCATACTGGAGAAAAGCCTTATTCATGTTCCTTCTGCAGCTATTCATGTTCTATAAAGGGAAATTTAAAACGTCACATGCTAACCCATACTGGAGAAAAGCCTTATTCATGTTCCTTCTGCAGGTACTCATGTTCTCAAAAAGGAAATTTAAATCTTCACATGCTAACCCATGCTAGAGAAAAGGTTTATTCGTGTTCCTTCGGCAGCATTTCATGTTCGGAAAAGGGAAATTTAAAACGTCACATGCTAACCCATACTGGAGAAAAGCCTTATTCATGTTCCTTCTGCAGCTATTCATGTTGTAAAAAGGGAAATTTAAAACATCACATGCTTACCCATACTGGAGAAAAGGCTTATTCATGTTCATTTTGCAGCTATTCATGTTCTTTAAAGGGAAATTTAAAACGTCACATGCTAACCCATACTGGAGAAAAGCCTTAATCATGTTCTTTCTGCAGCTACTCATGTTCTCAAAAAGGAAATTTAAAACTTCACATGCTAACCCATACTGGAGAAAAGCCTTATTCATGTTCCTTCTGCAGCTACTCACGTTCTCAAAAAGTAAATTTAAAACTTCACATGCTAACCCATACTGGAGAAAAGGTTTATTCATGTTCCTTCTGCAGCTATTCATGTTCTAAAAAGGGAAATTTAAAACGTCACATGCTAACCCATACTGGAGAAAAGGTTTATTCATGTTCCTTCTGCAGCTATTCATGTTCTAAAAAGGGAAATTTAAAACATCACATGCTTACCCATACTGGAGAAAAGGCTTATTCATGTTCATTTTGCAGTTATTCATGTTCTTTAAAGGGAAATTTGAAAAATCACTTCCGCACCCATACTGGAGAGAAGCCTTATTCATGTTCCTTCTGCAGCTACTCATGTTTACAAAAGGGAAATTTAAAACTTCACATGCTAACCCATACTGGAGAAAAGGTTTATTCATGTTCCTTCGGCAGCATTTCATGTGCGGAAAAGGGAAATTTAAAACGTTACATGCTTACCCATACTGGAGAAAAACCATATTCATGTTCGTTCTGCAGCTATTCTTGCTCTCGAAGTGTATATTTAAAAAGTCACATGCCTAACCATACTGGAAAAAAATCATATTCATGATCCTACTGTAGCTCTTCTTGTTCTAAAAAGGGAAATTTAAAACGTCACATGCTTACATTTGGTTCCTTGGAACGGGCAATTTGCCTAGTTAGGAACCAATAATTTTTACCTGATAAAGTACAATAATCTATAATCACTAAAAATATTTTAATTATATCTTTTATCATATTGTACTGTGTGTAAATCTAAAGGAATAAATAAATAAAATTACACATACTGAAGAAAAAACTTATTCATGTTCATTCTGTAGCTATTCCTCTGCACTTATGGGACCTTTAAACCGTCATATGCATAAACATCGTGGAAAAAACCTTCGACGTCGCCGCCAAACTCAACAATGCTTATGAAGCTGGGAACTCACTTACAGTTGTGGCTTTATCTGCAGACGCATTTTAGAAGGTAACCATTTTCGTGTTTTAAATAAAGTTTTGGACTTGGTCAACGATTCACTCTTAAATTAAATAAGTTTCGTGTTCAGAATGTAAGGATATGAAAACAGCTTTGGATCCATTTGCGGACGCATTTCAAAGGCAACCATTCTCGTGTTTGAAATGCAGTTATTAAATTCTATTTGCAGACTATGTGATTCAAAACCGGAGTTGACCGTTTTTGTGTTCTTGGTGTTGTATTGATTGAAGCTCGCACAACGAATAAACCACTTTTAAAACAATTTAGTAACATTTAAGGAAAAACCTATTATCTGTCCAGAACGTAACGATTAAAACCAGTTTTGTATTCATCTGGTGACGCGTTTTGAAGGAAAAAATCATCTTGTTCGTAGTGCAGTTATAAAATCAAAGATGCATACTGTGTGCTGCAAAAATCTTAGGAAACCATTTTTTTAAACTGGGTGTAGTTTTTTAGTCAAAGCTAGGGACTCGTACTAAGATCCAATCTTAACCCTTCAGTATTTTAATTATGTATTCAAAGAAGTTTCAACTGCTATTGAATTCCTCTTTAATTTTCGGAATGTTTCCGATCTGTTTTAAATTTACTTTATGTTTCTTATTTTAGAAGTTGTCGCAAAGAAAACCTGTAGAATGGGCTTTGTGTAGGGCTTGTTATTAATTGCGATTTAGGGAACCTTTCCAACCCGTAAATAGTGTTCAGGAGATAAGGGAGATTGATGATTTCGACTAGTGGCTGCTCGATTGCTTTTCAATTTAATCGTGAAAACAATTACGCAGTGCGCGTTTGGTACGAAACGGTGGCAGTAAGATAGTAGGACTGGCGTGCGCGAACTCTAAGATCGGAATCATCATTAATAAACCACTCTCTAGATCGATATTTTCGGGTTTTTGTAGGAGGGATTATGTCACCATCTTAACCACAGACGAGCACAGGTAAAAAGGTCGTAAAGTCCAGGAAATGTTTCGTAGACAATAAATAAACCACTCATAGATAGAGAAATCTCAAGGCCATTTAAAAAAGTGCAACCTTATACAATATAACTGCACCCAGCGAACATCGTTCATTCACTAGCCCAAAAAAAATAATTTATAAATAAAAAATATTGGAATCCAGAAAAAGGAAAACAAAAAAATCCACAGCTATGTACACATTAAAATATTTTTTATTTTCAAAAAGACAATGGATAGTAATACAAATCAGGGTCAGTACAACCGATGTATTGAGCATTGATTCACCATTGAAGAAGAAGATAATACTAATAAATCTAAACGAAACATGAAACAGAACAAGACACAGAAAATAAAAAAATAACGGTCACAACTAGGAATCGAACATAGGATTTCTGTCTTACTGCAACAATTTAATAGGATTTAATTTGACCTTGGACAAAAATACAAGAATATGTACACAAAATACATATTCAAGGTGTTGAAAGATATTCATTATGTCAAGTTATAAAAAAAGAATTAGAGGCAGGGCTGTGCGGGCGCAATTGGAGCAGTCCGCTTCGGGCGCTGAATTTCCAAGGGTGATAATACCTAAACTAACGTAAGATTATCTTTCATAAAAACCACGCTACGCATACATACAAATCATCAAAATATAATTGATTTCAGTGATTGCCTATCTACTACCTAGGGCCTAGCCAGGCATCTACTGGTTTTGACAAGGAGCGCAAAACTTTACTTTCGCATGCGCCATTTGGCTCAGGGCCGGCCCTGACTAGACGAACAACAATACGCTGTCCTAGTTCTTGTATGATCAATAGACCTTTTTTACAAAACTGAGTTATGAATGCCAATTTGTTCATTAGCTATTGAGCATTAATGAACCTAAAAAAAAAACATCTTTTTTGATTTTTAATAACCGATAGGTGAGTAAATAAAATTAATAATAATAATTAAGTAAATAAATTACCTAGAAAGTAAATAAATTACTAATTAATTAATTAGTAAATAAATTAAAGTAAATAAATTACCTAATTTTAAAGTAAATTATAATTCGAGAATGAAGGAGATGGTAATGAGTTCAAGATAATAATAATAAGTAGATATTAATAAGTAAATAATAATAACAATAAGAAAATAATAATAACAAAAAGTTATTTTAGAATTAAATAAGTACATGCGCAGTAAGTAAATAAGGATTGTATCGAAACAGAGCTTCCACACGGAATTATGTTGTAAGCGACAACATGGGTGATCCAAAATCATCACTCTCAGCTAGTACAGAGATTTTGCCATTTTCTTGAATGAATTTAACGTACCCATAGTTTTTATATTTTCACGAGCATATTATATAGCAACGGAGCTTTTAATGAGAAACTCCTTTGTCCGAAGGATGTTCTGATATACACCGGCTGATCATTAAAGAAGAACCCATTCTAGTGTTGCGCACTTGTTGACATCTTTTGGCAGTAATAGTGTTGTTGAAAAATTTACATAGAGCCTGTATTATGTACAACTGCCTTACTGACATAATTTTGCTTTCACTATATAATAAGTTTGATGGATACATAAAATTTCTCTTATACATAATTTTTAAAATTAATTTTAATTTATTAATTCAACGGCTCTAGTCTTGTTACAAGAACCCCAACAGACAACATTATATGAAAGCATTGAATGAACAAGAGCATAATATACAGTTTTTAGTGTAACTTTGTCCAATATGTTTCTTAGATTTTTTTAAATAGAGGCTAGCCTTCTTATTTTGTTTCCTAATATAGTAATGTGATTGTTCCTTAAGTTTGTATTTTAATTTTTTATCAATAAAATTAAACCCAGGTATTTGCGTTGTCTACTCTTTCCAAAGATTGACAGTTACACTCCTGCACACAACAATGTATTTTTAATAAACGTTCCAAAGATGGTTGATTTACAGAAGGAATGCTAAAAGTAATATATTTAGTTTTGTTCATGTTTAAGGTTAACAAGTTTTGATCAAGCATTCCATTCCATGAGTCAGCAGCAAACACCAAGACCGGGTCATCTGCAAATACAATTGAAGTTCCAGAAAACTTCAGTTTACAGAGGTCGTTAATATGTAACAAAAATAAAATTGGACCCAGAACACTACCTTGAGGAACACAATATACAATTGATTTATTTGAACTAATGTGATCATTAATTATTACTCTCTGTGTTCTATTTTCAAGATATGTTCTGAACCAATCTAAGGATTTATTAACAATACCCATTGAACTGAGTTTTTTAAGAGTAAACCGTGGGATACGGTATCAAATGCCTTAAACAACTCCACTTTCAACCAATCAGGAGTCGACTAGTTAAGATGAGCGACCATGCTGATTTTTTGTTGTTTCTAACAACTAAATTTTTCCACTATAAATACGTTTAATTGCAAATATATACTGTTATTGAACTGAGAAATGACTTCACCGACTCCAGAATCAATAAACCTTAGACCAGTAGCTCAAATAGAAAGGTAAGTCTTAAAATTAATAAGGATTTATTGTATTCTTTCCTTAATTATGTCACTTATAGGCTTTTTCAGCATATTTTAGACGTGCTTCTTGAATTTGCTAGGCAAATATACAGGTGCTTCATTTATTATTTATTTATTCAATTATTTATTTACACTTTTAAGGCTTTTACCTAAAATGAGTCGTAATAAATTATATTAGTGCATTAAAAAATATTTTTATTCAAGAAATACAACAAAAAATCCAGGACATGGAAATATGTAAGAACTCGACTGTCCTCATAGTCTGATTGAAAGACATCTACGACACATGTTTCATACGTTATCACTGCTGAGATCACTGATGAAAACGAAGTCCAAATCTTTCAATTTTGAATTCATTCAATTAAAAGTTTCAATTTTTTTGTTTTTTAGTCACATAAAAAACAATAAATACATTTTTATATCGGAACTACTATAAAACCAACTAAGCACACGACTAACAATAATAAATGTATTGTTATACCAGCGCATAACCAGAACCCAAATGGCGGGATATTATAATTTTAGGATCTTAAGAGGTGAAAGTATTTAATAAAATTATATTTTACTCACGATAATCAACATAAATAATAAGGTCACAACAAATAAGATCTTTGGAAGGAAAAAATCTTTTTTAAGTAAGTAAACTTAAAAATAAAAAATAAGATAGGTTTATCTAAAAAGACGCTGTCTGGATTGCATTTAGTTCGGGTTGAATCTTGCGATCATACATAAAGATAGTTGCCAATAAAAATGTGCGGTGAAAAAATGAAGACAATGTTAGTAGTTCTTATTCGAAGTATGATACAGTTAAAAGTGACCGAGGGGAATAGGGTCCCATTAGCTCAGTTGGTAGAGCACTGTCACGGAAAGACAAGGGTCCTGGGTTCGAGTCCCAGATGTGACCGTTTCCTTTTCTGATTTTTCTGTTTCAGATTTTCGTTTAGAAATCACTAATATTGTCTTCAATATTTTAAAATTACATTACTTACCTTACTTTCGAATAAAAACGATACAAAAATCAAACCAACACACATTTCAAATAAAGAATTAATTTATTCGATTCAATATTAATCAGTTCTAATTTTCTACTGAAAATTGGAACTTGAATAATTTTACGCATCACTCGGGATTTTTTTCGATGGACTACCGCACACAGTCTCAACTGCTCCCAACCATCTGGAGCCAGTGAGACTATGGAATCCCCAATTGGGGTATATTCGTATATTGTGAGGCTGAAGGTAGTGTGGAGGGGAAGGAGATGGAAAGGAGAAGGAAAAGAGAGAAGGTTAGTAAGTACCTATTCAGATATGGTCACCAAACACGGCTAAAGCCATTTCAATTCTGATGGTGGTCTTTACACCGTATCTTCCACTCTGGAACATGCCGCAAATAAATAAAACTTACTTACGCACGCTGGGGTTTGAACCCGCGACCTCCGGATCTCTGGTAAAGAGTACCCCTAGACCACGGATGCCGGAATACGTACGATATAAGAATATTTCACATCACGCATGCACCGACATCCGATAGTAGTATATTAGCGGTAGGTACTGTACTTGTACGTTGTTTTCAAACTTACATAATATTTGGATGATTTATATAGAGCAGTTTTTGTTAACAAAATCATCTCAAGGACGCTGTACTGGATACCTACGCCAGTGACATTGACTGTAAATGCCGGTTTCCTATCAGGGATACCTTGGGTAAGGATTTGCAATGAAACAACTTAGGAACGTCGTCGGACAACTGACTGGTTGGGCCAGTTGTTTGCGTATTTATTGGGTTCGACTTCAACAATTTCTACACGTTTTAATGTGGAGCAGTTATTCTTATATCTAAACAAAAATATGATAAGGCGGAGAATTAATTCCTAAGGTCCCACAGTTTGTCGTGCGAGTAATTCATCCTTGAACTGGCGATATGACACGTGTGCGGTGAGAAAAATCTTATCATCGTACGAGACAAGCCTCAAAGGAGTCGGCATCGTAAAATGTGTGACATGAGACAAATATTCATTTTCTTGATTATTTAATAATTATTTAGGTACATCCATCTGCTGTCCGAAACAGACGCTGTTTGTATATTTTAAAGTAATACCTTGAGTCAACTACTATCTAAGATAAAAGTAAAGTGTTTGAAATCTGAAAATCACCCTGTATATACAATTTACCACTTATTGGCTAGTTGAACAAAAAGTACCTCAAACTTATGGGAGCCGAATTGTTTAATCTCCAGACGATATGTTCAATATCCAAACTAATCATTCATCATTTTCAAGCCATGTTCAACGTCCACCTTCAAAGTTAAAATATGGGCATATTATAGCTTCAATCTTCGAAATATGATATTTAAACCTTTCCTATTACACATATGTATAAAACGAAATTACCAAAGTAGAGAATTTTTTAGAATTTGCCTGTAAAAACAAAAAAAAAACGTCTCGTAAAATTTGCTAAATGCTCTATTGAACATACAAGCACTAATGCAGCGAGTTTAGAAATTTCCTGTTAAACATTGCTAAACAAAAAGTCGATCATGATTCCGAATAAACTCATATTGCCCAAAAACAAACCATCCACCATACTTATTTAAAATGGATGATTTCATATCAAAACAATTAGAAAATATTTTCTAAATTCGGGAATACGAATGTAAAAGCACTAATACTTGTAATGATTTCCCCCCTATATTAATTATTTACATATATATATGAGGAAAGAATGCTTCAACAGCCCACCCGAATATATCGAACAATCGAAAACGATAAACACCCACTGAAAGCGATTAAAGAAAAATTCAATGTGAAAATACCAAAATGATGAAATTATCTTCGTAATTGATTAATATTGATTTTTTTTTTATATTAACTCCACACAGGAGGCCCTGAAAAAAATAATTTCCCTCAGGGCCTATGTCATTTTTGGGGATGCTGTGTGGACGGTCTTTTTGTGGAGAGGAAGGAATGAACATGGGTCTTGAAGAGTCCCATGTTGTAGGAGGGAGGAAACACAGAGGCCGCAGCTCGTTCCACAGCCGAGCTGTTGAACTTAAGAACGAATCGTAGAAGCGACCCGTTCTCATGTGACAAATGTCAACCGTGTACAAATGTTGGGCGCGCGTTTGGCGTGTATCCCGACTACGCACCGGTGCTGAAGGGATCATTGACGCTAGTTCCTCAGAGCATCTTCCATTGTAATACCGATAGAACACGGACAGCATACCTACCTGACGCCTGTGCTCTAAAGATTGCAGTCCGTTTGTTAAGATTGGGGAATCTATCAAACGGGCCGCCCGTTTCTGCACAGAGTCAAGGGTTTTTTCAGGTATTTAGGGGCTCCGGACCAGAGATGGCTGCCAAATTCTACAGTAGGGCGCACTTGCGATTTGTACAGGGTCAGCAGTTGTGTACTATTAAAGTATCTGCGGGCCCTGTACAGTACGCCCAGCTTCTGAGAGGCCAGGTTTACTCTGGCTTCGATGGATCCCCCGTACCTGAGCTGGTCACTTATAGTTACACCAAGCATATCAATGGAAGGCCTGTTCGGAAGATTGCTTACGTTGAAGGAGACTAGATTATCATTTAGATCCCTTTTAGACGTAATCAGACAGGATTGGGTCTTTGAAACATTAAATTCGACGAGATTATTTTTACCCCAGGAGGAAATACTCTCGAGATAACCGTCCATTCTCTGCTTCAAAGCCCTCCGAGCCGTAGGAGTTTGTGTGCCCTTTGGGGGCTTGTCAAACAAAAAGCTATTAACAAACGCCCAGCTTCTGAGAGGCCAACTTCAAGATCTTCATAATCTTCATATTTTGTTTATTAACATATATTTTTTTTTAATAATCTTTTTTCCTTAAATCATAATAAATTCAAAACACTTATTAAACTTCATATTAATGCTCACCACTCTTTTAAACACGAGTGCCTGCTTCTATAGAAGAGAAACGTTAAACAAATCAAAAGCGGTCAAAAGTAATTTTACGAATTATTTTAGTAAATATATATGATTAAATTCTGTGAACTGTTTAATTATATTAAAAAAAATATTGCGTACGAATAATAATAAAGAATTAGTATTTTAGTTATTATTGTTAAGCAATAGCTTGTATCAAGCAAATAAATAAATTAACGTTATCTACAAAAACGTAGGTTATAACGAGCGTTGTGTTCCACAAAATAACAAAGTGCATTTCGTTACAATTCACAAATACTTGTTTGACAACAACTTAATTTTTTAAATCAACGTAGTTAAACACGGAAGTCAAATCAGATTATTATAAGTTGTTTAAATACATAATTCATAGTAAATTTTAAGGTTAGGTACAAAAATGGGTTACAATAATTAACAGCCACAATTCTTAAATGTACAATGAATGTACATACAAGTTATTTTATGCTACTGTTATTATTAATTTTACGATCGTAGAAATTAATATGACAAATATAATTTATATTCTTAGAATTACAGCAAGAACCAAAGTCCCTGCTGAGCTCAAGACCGATAGGGAGAAGGAGCCCGGGAAGGCCAAGGTTAAGATGGAGCGACAACGTCCTCAAAGATTTGTCTGCCTTGGAGCTTCGAAACTGGAGAGAGCTGGCGCGGGACCGAGATGAGTGGAGGAAGACTCTTGAGGAGGCCAAGACCCACCAGGGGTTGTAGAGCCAAAAGTGATGATGATGATTCTTAGAATTATGCTGACAACGAAATCGCTATCGGTTTTATCTTATCGCTAAAAAGGTTTTTTTTCCAATATGGGTACGCATATGACGAATTAAATGTCCCTTGTGATCGGAGGAATAGGTTCAGAATGTACATTTATAAGTTTTTTCTTGAGTATCGGTAAGAATGTGATATTTTAAATTTCCCTTAACAGAACATAAATAGCTGCAGAAGGAGCATGAATAAGGTTTTTCTTCAGAATGGGTAAGCATGTGCGGTATTAAACGTCTCTTCTCAGAACAAGAATAGCTGCAGAAGGAACAAGAATAAGGTTTTTCTTCAGAATGGGTAAGCATGTGCGGTATTAAACGTCTCTTTTCAGAACGAGAATAGCTGCAGAAGGAACAAGAATAAGGTTTTTCTTCAGAATGGGTAAGCATGTGCGGTATTAAACGTCTCTTCTCAGAACAAGAATAGCTGCAGAAGGAACAAGAATAAGGTTTTTCTTCAGTATGGGTAAGCATGTGCGGTTTTAAACGTCTCTTTTCAGAACGAGAATAGCTGCAGAAGGAACAAGAATAAGGTTTTTCTTCAGAATGGGTAAGCATGTGCGGTATTAAACGTCTCTTCTCAGAACAAGAATAGCTGCAGAAGGAACAAGAATAAGGTTTTTCTTCAGAATGGGTAAGCATGTGCGGTATTAAACGTCTCTTCTCAGAACAAGAATAGCTGCAGAAGGAACAAGAATAAGGTTTTTCTTCAGAATGGGTAAGCATGTGACGTTTTAAATTTCCCTTCCGAGAACCAGAATAGCTGCACAAAGAACAAGCAAAAGGTTTTTCTCCATTATGGGTAAGCAGGGGATTTTTCAAATATGCCTTTATAGAACATGAAAAACTGCATAAGGAACATGAATAAGGTTTTTCTCCAGTACGGGAAAGCATGTGGAGGTTTAAAGTTTCCTTGTGAGAACATGAATAGTTGCAAGGCTTTTATCCAGTATGAGAATGCTAGTGTCGTGCTAACACTGACTTGCGGCGGCTTAAGAAGTGGGAACATGAATTAGATTTTCCTCCAGGATGCGTCTGCAGGGCCAATTTCAAGTCTGAAAAAGATAGTGGATAAAGCCCAATAAGTTTTTACTATCATAAATTAAAACAAAAAATATTAATACGGGTTCAGACAAATCAAACCGATTTTACCTGCAGTCTGGTTAATACTTTCAGAGTGGTCTAAGCATTAATTTTTAACATCAAGCAGGTCTATGTCTATTTCCGTATAAGGAATCCCACCTTCGTCTTCTTCTCTGTGTCCTGCCTGGATCGGAACAGTCTCCACATTAATGCTACCTGGAATAACAAAACATCAACAGATCTACACATATGTAAAGACATACTGAGTGTCGGTCTGCGATTTGCGGGTACAAATTTCCATCAAAAACATGCAATTATATAAATACAGTTTATTTTATTAAGACAAATCACTTTATTTTATATAAATTAATTATTTGTCATTTAAATAAAATTAATAATGCCATCACCGAGTCATTGCATGTAAGGAATTTTTTTTTTAAAACAACAATATTACATATTAGTTTTTACAAGAACTTTGTGCTTTGAAAAACCCTTTGTTGTTGTTAATTGTTGGCCGACTAATGACTGACTGATTGACTGCTCGCTACGTCAGGCCTATTTATATAGCCCGGCCGATAGCATCAGTAGCTGTGCGAGATCGCGGGTAAAGGGGAGACAACTCGCTCAGTCTGGGTGCTACTGGAATTTTCGTTGGCGCTGAAATTATGTCTAGGCAACAGGCTAGAACCTTCTAGCGAAATCGCGTAATGTGCTAGACCAACTCCAATGTATTGTCCTAAGTAGCTCTAGGCGTCGCGAGCAAGTAGTTCACTCGCAAGTAGGTACTCGTAGACAGGTAGGTAGCATCTTATTTACTAGATATATTAGGTAGATACTATTGAGAAATTATGAAGAAAGGGGAAATAAGAAAAGAAATTTTGTAATTATGTTCACTTATAAACATTACACCAGATAGCTGTTTTTTCAGCGATTGTGTTCTATTCTTGAGAAGGTCTAGTTTCTTAATGTCAATCGAATAATGAATTCCGAAATCCCTATCAAATGTCAGGATACAAGTTTAATTAAAAAATACACGTTACATAATATATCTTATTATCTCAAATTATTATTTTTTTTCTTAGGAACAGATAACGTTTAGAAGAGATACTTTATTTTATTGGTAAAATGTAGCGAAGCAACAGCTTGAGGAACAAGGAATTCTTTGCGGGCATTATAAGTTCACATTTTCTTAGTTCGACGGTTTCCAGCAAAGCAATATTACAGAGGTAAAATCAAAAGTACTGATGGACGACAAGAGGTGAAGGAGAAAACAAGCAGCTGTCCTGACTGCGTCGTCTGAAACTGCTTTGTGATAATATACTTAATGCAACTTACTAGTTGGCTGAACACTCTCAGCATACTGCAAACATTCCTTCTTTACATCCGGAAGGTGGATTTCTATATCCATATACGGCATTTCACCTGCGCCTACTTCCTGGTATCCTGGTTCCATCTTGATGGAAAAATTCTCTGGGTTGGGAAGGTTCATGGCACTGCTGTTATGTGATGGTAATTGGTTAATTGATAAATATTTATTAATTATTTCAATAAGGAAGCTTGAACCCCCTACTTACTGGTAGATTGTGACAGTATTATAAAGCCTTAGCATTTAGTATTAAAGACGAAATCGATAAGTTATTGTTTTATTTTAATTTATAATGTGACATAACAAACTATCTGCTTATATATTAAGAAACCCAAACCTAAAAAAGTATTTTGTGGTATTAAGCTCTGGTTATAGGTTAGTTAGTAATAATTTCTAATATTTTACTCAAAAATCAATTAAGAAATCATTAATTGAACTTAAAATACCTACCTAGAAATAATATAAATGTATCGTCTGTAAGTGGGCTACCCACAGTTTGATAATGCCTTCAGAGGGCGAAACAGCTGTCACACGTAATAATAATTACACAGCAGAACTTGTTTAAAAATAAACTGGTTTTATAAAACCAATAACAATATTATTGAATATATAAAAAATAAAAATAAAAATGGAGTTCTACAAATTAAACTTAATAACAATAAATTAATGGGTACTAACATTATCTTCTTACTCACAGTTAGCTGTTCAATGATCACAAGGAATTGCACTTTTGATATTTACAACACATCAAGCTGTAAAGCTTCTTGTTCATTTGACAGGTAGGCCTATAAATAAACCACTCAACATAAATCAACTATCTATAGATTGATATATCCACCCTCTTTCCATACGATTGGTTTGGTCCAATTTTAACCTTAGATCTGGCAAATTTTAAGACACAACGAATCGGTGACGTCACATCACACCATCGACAAAGGATAGAGGAAATTTTAAAAATATGGCGCAACCATAGACAATATAATTCTACTTCGGAACCTAAATTACTTATTATTAACTGAAATGAGACCCACAATCTGATGCATATTGAGCTAAGATTGAAAAATCAATGAATTCAGATTTTTCTAATATCCCCGACACCGTTCCCGAAATCGATTCTCAAAGGTAATGGTTTTTTTATTTTTTTTTATTCTAGATAAAAAGAAAAATTACATTTTTTTCATTTATTTAACTAGAAATCACGAATAAATTACACATAAATATATTACCCAACGATATTATTCAATTTCATTGTTTTGTTGATTGAGCATAAAACTGAATAATTTTTATTTTAAATGTACCTACACTTTTTTCATTTTTAATTTCATCTGGGAGGCAATTATATATGTTGCTCCCCTCGTAACCAATGGATTGCTTGCCATAGTGAGTATGTATGGTGTTTAAATGTATTTTATCGTGTTGCCGTGTAAAGTGTGTGTGTACTTGGGATGTTTTAATGAGTTCTGTATTTGTATGTACCTATGAGTTTATTATTTATTTTGTAAATAAGGAGACATGTATTATATTCATATAATTTTCTTAATTTTAATAGTTTTGTTTCCATATATAATTTTTTTGTTGATGTTCTTGGTCTGAAATGAAATAGATTTTTGATTAGTTTGTGTTGTGTTACCTGTAGTTCATTTATATATGTTTTACATGTATTTCCCCAGATTTCAATCAAGTAGTTTAAATGTAAGTGTACGAGGCTATAATATAGACCGTTTTTTAATTTTATTTGGTAACAGATATGATATCCGGCTAAATACGCTAATTAAGGGGGTGATTTTATCTTTAAGGGCCTTCCTTATTAGCGATCTCAATCGTTGTATGGAGAATCATGAATTGTCAGATTCAAACGACAATCTAAGTTATTAATCGTCAAAATATCGATAATATAGCCACGTTAGGCTATCATAAATACATTTTTCTATCGAGATATACGTTTTTACAAACAATTTATTTTCGTTAAATACTATATAATGAACATCTAAGAATTCTCTTACTCATTCGGCTCTATGAGGTGGCCGTGAATGGACATTTCCTACGGTCCGTCGTGTCAATCTTTTTTCAAAGATCGAAATTCCGCGTAATCATTACACTTCCATGTGACGTTTCAACAATATTCCACTCTATGCGTAGCGCGTAGGGACTATAATAGTGTGTCGCCTTTTTTATGTTTCATCTGTGAATTTCCGTCGAAGCTGTGTAGTGTCAAATAGTATTATTAAGAATTAATTTATTGTTAACATTTTTTCGGGTTTCTAGGTAATAAACAATTTGATATTTTTAAAATATAAAAGTGTGGAAATGACAAATAAAAAAAAAGTAAATATCCGTGCTCTAGAAAAGGAAAGTTCAACGCTTCAACCGCAATAAAGAAAGTTGTGAAGAGTAATATTATAAGGTTATGTTATGTTATATTATAAAATGTTATGTTATATTATACTATGTTATATTATAAGGTACCTCTGTACCTATGTGTGTGTTTTCTTTTAAATAACATTAATTATAATTATTTAACAAATCTAGGAAAGTTTCTATGCCAGATAATAATCTGCGTTTAACTTTTCCCTATATAAAATTATTAAATAAGTAATAAATTTATTTTTTTAAGGATATCCAAGGAAAGTATTTCAAATGCGATGTCTATAGCAGCGGTGAAAAATCCATCGGTTAGTATTTGAAATTTGTCATTCACGTTTTAAAATTATTTTTTATATGGGTAATTAGCAGTGGCGTGCAGTCCATAGTATCGAATTCCTAGTTGCATGACTAGGACGAGTAAAGCCTACGTAACATCCATCAAATTTTATAGTACTTTACAGTGGCGCCAGGGGAGATCTTTTGAATCGCATGACTAAGAATGGATGTAAGGGAGTTCACTTGCATCAAATGGCTATGATTTTAAGATATCTTACTATTTATATATATTATGTATACAGTATTGGATTTTATTATATATATATTTTTTATTATATTTTATATACATATATTTTTATTAAATATATATCTGGCTTTATAATCAATTTTTTCTAACACCGATATGTCAGACACTATGGGTCTACTGTGACTATGTATATATCAAATTTAGTCTACTATTAAAAAATATAGAATGATATTTGGAGAAAATTTTGTAGTTCGGGGTCAAAGTGACAAAAACGATTTTTGGCAAGATCCGGAGGTCTGACAAGATTGAAAATTTTAGACCTTCATCATATACAATATGTAAAAAAATCAGAACTACCCCATTTGATGCAAGTGAAAATGTTTAATTTTACTGGACTATAAAGTATACTTAGGAATTGCAATACGGAGAACATATGAAGCACTTGTCCGCAGTATCCTGGAATACAGCTCCATTATTTGGGCCCCTTCTGAACAAAACCACATCTTAGAAATAGAAAAAGTACAAAAAAGGTTTATGCGTTACCTGTATATGAGGGAATATACATACTATCCATTCCTGTATCCATCCTTGTTCTTAACAGGAATGCTCGATTTCAATACATTAGAAGCCCGCAGAAAAATATTTTTAGGCAAACACTTTTTTAGTTAATCTCTGGTACAATACATAATCCGCCTATGTTGAAAGAGGTTAACTTTTATGGCCCTAACAATTATACTCGAGGGAGATCCCATGCACTCTTATATGCTCCGAAAGCGAGGACTTCTGCCTATCAGAACGCGCCAATACACAGAGCGACTCAACTGCTTAACGATTCTGCATTAGCCATCGACATTTTCAATGTCACCTACAGACAATTCAGTAACTATCTTATTACTTATGTGACAAAATAGTAAAACTGCCTGTGTAAACCTTTTAATTTGTAATCTTCTTCATGATATATTGGTGTATAACCGTTTCATGGAGAACATGAAAAAAAAAAATATAAAAAATAAAAAAATAAACTTACGACTTATGTTTTGCAGGTAGAAACAATTTTTGAAGACGGAAGAGCTAATGTGGAAAAAAACGTTCACCACGTCCATAATTTATATATTGAAGAAGAATTAGCTAAAGACACTCCTTTTAAAGTTGTTGGTCGGCGGATTGTGGATTTTCAACATCTATTTGAAGAACTTCAGAAATTTTCTAGCCATAGCTCAATATTTGGATGCAATTTGAGTAATGTTCAGATTATATCTGAAAAGAAAATGGGCCTAAATTCAATAATGTCTTTACAGTGCAACATTTGTAATGCAAATTTTAATTTGAAGACTAATAATGAGTCTTCTGGCTCGATGGACATCAACTATAGTGCAGTGGCTGGTGTAGTTGCTATTGGAAGTGGATTTTCTAATTTGGAAGAGTTGACTGCGACACTCGAAATTCCGTGCATGACTTCAAAAACTTATTCAGCGAAGCATGATCAAGTTTGATCAATGGTGGGAAAAAACGGCTCACCTGAAAATGGAAGAAGCAGCACGCAAAGAAGCAAATCACGCCAGGCTCATTGGGAATGTTGACGAAAACAATATACCCATGATAACTGTAATAGCAGACGGCTGTTGGTCTAAAAGATCATATGGGCATAACTATACTGCTCTCTGTGGTGTAGCCGCTATTGTGGGTCATACTTTTGGAGACGTGTTATTCTATAGTGTAAAGAATAAGTATTGCGTTACCTGTGCTCGAGCAATGGCTAAAACTGTAGCCCCAGTGGAGTATATTTGCTATTTAAATCACCATGGAAGCTCTAGTAGTATGGAAGCCAATATTATTGTTGAGGGCTTTAAAAGTTCACTTGACATGTATGGGATAATGTACAGCAAAATGATAGCAGATGGTGATTCCAGCACTTATAATAAAATAAAAGAAGCACATCCTTATAAAAATGTTTCAGTCGAAAAGATCGAATGCCGAAATCACTTACTTCGAAATTATTGCAAAAAACTTAGATCACTGTCAGAAGATACAAAGTATCCCTTAGCATTGAGGAAGATTGTGTCAAGCCGTATTTTACGCCTGAGAAAGGCTGTACGTTGTGCAATAACGTACCGGAAGGCAATGAATTGTAGTCTAGAGGAAAAAATAAAGCAGCTATATTTGGATATATTGAATGGTCCAAAACATGTATTTGGAGACCACTCACTATGCAAGGAACGGGCATACTTTTGCAAACGCGATACTGGCGACACTAATTACGTACCCAATATGACTTCGAGCTTGATAATGTCCAGAATCATGCAGCACGTTCGACTTTTGGCATCTAATGCTCGAAGTTTAATACATGATGTAGATAGCAATATTGTGGAGTGCTATAATAATGTTGTGGCTAAATTTGTTGGTGGAAAGCGTATTAACTATTCTTTAAAACGGTCCTACAATGGAAGGTGCGCTGCAGCAGTAGTGGCGCTCAACACCAATCGTCCACACTATTCTTTGCATAAATTTGCAACCGGTAATAGTCCCGGAAAACTCATAAAGCAATTAGAAATAAAAAGATTGCAGAAAAATAATCAACAAGCACTAAGTAAAAAAAAAAGAAAAGAAAAACCCTGCAGCTCGCTCCAGTAAAAGATCAGCATTATGGTCCCAATGCAGAAAAACCTGATATGGACCAAGCATCGTATGGGGCAGCTAAAGATGATTTTTTGGAAAGGCTTTTTACCATAGCCAAAGATAGGCAAGCAATTGAAAGGGCGACAACACTTCAAGCATCTAGTGGAAAGTGGATCGAGATGCGCCGCAATATGATTACGGCATCGTGGTTTGGAAAAGTGTGCAAACGGCGGCAAAATATCAGTTGCGCTCCATTAGTCAAAAATATACTGTACCAGCAATCCTTATCAAATATTCCATCAATTCAACACGGACAAAAACATGAATACAATGTCCTGAAGGAGCTTGCAGAACTAGAAAGCATTACCATAGAAAAGTGTGGTCTTTTCATAGATGAAGAGTATACTTATATGGGTGCGACCCCAGATGGAATTTCTTCTGAAGACACCGTGATTGAAATTAAATGTCCTTTCGCAGCACGCAGCATGCTCATATATGAAGCAGTAAAATCCAAAAAAAAATCCTTTTGGAAACTTAACAAAAATGGAGAAATGCTGGTAAATACATCCCACGATTGGTTTTACCAGGTTCAGGGCCAATTACATGTAACAAAAAAAGATATTTGTATGTTTTTTGTATGGACTGAACTCGGAATAAAAATCGAAAAAATTTTAAGGGATGACGAATTTTGGCAAACTAATATGGTTGAACAGCTGAAACGCTTTTACAATTTTTGCATGCTACCCGAATTAATTGATCCTCGACATAATCGCTGCATGCCTATTAGAAATCCTGAGTATTTAGAAAAGTGCATAATAGCGAAAAGAAATAAAGTAAAATTGGTTTCAGCTAAAACCAAAACATGTAAAAAGGAATTGTTTCGAAGAAATCAATAACATTTTATTTCATTGAAGTGTCCTCAGAAGAAATTTCATTTATATTCCTAATGTATGTAGTCCACATTTTTAGAAATAGGGAAAAGGAGTGTTGGAAAGTTCCTGGCTATTCAGATCTAGTCACTAAACAACTAAAGAAACAAACTACCATAAAAATTTGAAAAATAGTATTATTACTTCAATAGAAGAGAGTCCAAATATAATTACTAATCATATAAATTACTTCTTCAGTGACATTGGTCCAAGCTTCGCTAATAATTTGTGCAGTGCTAATAAAACTGTTGAGATGTGTCTTGTGAATGATTTTAAATCTGAACTTCACGTTACAGGGGACAATTTTTATTTTAAACCAACTAGCATTTCTTAAGTCACAAATGTGATAAATGATTTAAAAATGTCTTTCTCGTGCGGTATTGATTCTTTAAGTGTTATGGTGTATAAAATGCATGTATCCGAATTAGCTGGTCTCATATCTCACCTTGTAAATACAGGTTTTCCAATAAGAGGTATAATTTTGATATTTAATCGTAAAATATCAATGGTTTCGTTGCTTGTGTGGCCCGTCGCGCCGTTTTGTTGAAAGTAAACGCTGTCCAGATCAATACCATCCAATTCCGGCCATAAAACATCATTCATGTTTTTTCGATAGCGCAATCCATTCACAGTAACTGTCGCTCCAGCCTCATTTTCAAAAAAGTAAGGTCCAATGACTCCACCGGACCATAAACCGCACCAAACTGTCACACGTTGAGGATAAAGAGGCTTTTCAACAATAACTCTTGGGTTTTCCGAGCCCCAGATGCGACAATTTTGCTTGTTGACGAAACCACCGAGGTGGAAATGGGCCTCATCACTCAAAATGATTTGCATTTGATTCACTCAAGTGAATTTTAATGATTTCAATGCGTTGTTGAAGCGTGTATCGTTCTATTTTTATTAATGGCGTAGTTTCTATTTGTCAAATGTAAAAAAATGACAGCTTCAAAAGTAACATCTACCGAAATAGCGGGCTATTCAAAATAACACCTCTTATTGGAAAACACTGTATTAGCCTGGAGAGTGGGATGTTCCCTTCTCATTGTAAAAAAGCTAAAGTAATTCCCCTTTTTAAAGGTGGAGATTGTCTAGATGTTAATAATTACAGACCTATATCCTTACAAGTGATGCAGTGTTGGGGTTATTGTCCAAAGTCAAAGTCAAACATGAATACAATGTCCTGAAGGAGCTTGCAGAACTAGAAAGAATTACCATAGAAAAGTGTGGTCTTTTCATACATGAAGAGTACCTATCCGTATATGGGTGCGACACCAGATGGAATTTTTTCTGAATACACCGTGATTGAAATTAAATGTCCTTTTGCAGCACGCATCATGCTCATATATAAAGCAGTTAAATCCAAAAAAATTACGTTAGCAAAAATGGAGAAATTCTGGTAAATACAAATTATAATTATACCCTCAGGGGTACCGCAAGGCTCCTATCTAGGGCCTCTCTTGTTTATTTTATACATATACGACATGAACCGTGTTATTAGTAATTGTTGTTTCCTATTTTACGCTGAAGACATGAAATTATATAAATCTATTAGCTCCATAGATGATTGCGACCAATTACAAGAAGACCTTGGTAAAATTGAGGAATATTGCAAAAACAATCAACTATTTCTAAACATAGATAAATGTAATGTTATTACTTTTTCACGAAAAAAAAATTAATTTATTATACTTACAAACTAAACCATGTACCCCTACAACGAGTAGAAACAATAAAAGATCTTGGAGTAATACTAGATTCTAAAATGTTATTTAGGGATCATATTGAAAATATTCTAAAAAAGCTTATAAGCAATTGGGTTTCATTATTCGCATTACAAAGCCTTTTACGGTAGCACATACCCTAATGCTGTTGTATATGTCATATGTACGGTCACAACTAGAATTCGCCTCAGTAATTTGGAATCCTCAATATCAAACATATATTGATCGCATTGAAAATATTCAGAACAAATTTATGAAACACCTATCGTATCGTTTTAGTGACCATCGATTTGTCCCTGTCACTTTATATAAACGCAGAAAAATCTCTGATGCATTATTCTTACACAAAATCGTGAACTGTCTTGTTGATTCATCATATCTGTTAGAAAGAATTGCATTTAGTTGCCCCAAACAAAACACCAGATCGAACGATTTATTTAGAATACCACATTGTAAATCCAAATACGCGCAAAACTCTGTAATAGTACGTATCTGTGAAACTCACAATGCCTTATAAAATTCAGCTCAATAAAATAATAAATTAAAATACTTTTATTTTATTGGATTTTTTGTTGTGAAAATTACATTATTATCACCCGTTGTGAATAGTATAGCTATGCGAAAAGTTGTATTTTTTCTATTTGTTTTTAATTTTATGTAGGTAAGAAATACTAAATCAACATTTAACTCAATGGAACTTAATTGGTCTAGAATATATGAATGTTTATTGTTATATTTTTTTACTGTTCGACTGTTTGCTTCCTAAATAAAAATAAATAAAAATTAAAAAAATACATCTCACGATTGGTTTTACCAGGTTCAGGGCCAATTATGTAACAAAAAAAGCTATTTGTATGTTTATTGTAAGGACTGAACTCGGAATAAAATACGAAAAAATTTTACGGGATGACGAATTTCGGCAGACTAATATGATTGAACAGCTGAATCACTTTTACAATTTTTGCATGCTACCCGAATTAATTGATCCTGGACATAATCGCTGCATGCCTATTATAAATCCTGAGTAATTCAAAGTGCATAATACCGAAAAGAAGTAAAGTAAAATTGGTTTCAGCTAAAACCAAAACATGTGAGAAGAAATTGTTAAGAAGAGATCAATAACATTTTCATTGAAGTGTCTTCAAAAGAAATTTCATTTATATTCCTTATGTATGTGGTCTACATTTTTAGAGATAGGGAAACGGAGGGTTGGAAAGTTCCTGGCTATTCAGATCTAGTCACTAAACATATCTACGCCGTTCTCAAGCAACTTTCAATCCTGAATTATGGTCTCTCACCAGGGTGATACTGAACGTATCTTCAACTTTTGAACGAGGTACAGATTCATTATATATAAATTAAATTAAATTTGTTTTGTCCTCGCCGGCTTTTGAACCCGTGACCTCAAATTAAACTATAAAATTTAGTATTAACAGTGCCCCGCCGCACTGCGAAACCAGGCTGGAACAAAGAGAAGCCTTTTGTAACTCTTTATAATTGTATTTATCAAAAAAAAAAAATCCAAATAAAACGTTATATTAAATGTTGTTACTGAGAACCTCCTCCACGAATCAAGCTATTGTAATATTGCATTACATTCTAAAATATATTTTAACATAATTTTCATAATCACAATATCTTTAATTGATAATAATTTGTTTTGCTCTGTGCGTGTCTTGTATTGAATGGAACGCACCGGCCAGCTGCAGGCGCAGCGAGTTGGATATTCGAATTCGCGCTGGAAACATTTAATAGCGAGGGCCGTTAATATCTTGAATATACTGTTGGAAAGTTAGGTGTTTATCAATGCACAGCCCAAGATATTTCTCCTGTATCAGTATTTGCAGGCTGTTATATTCAATTTTTAAGGGTACATGAGGAGGAATTTTTTTACTAATTAAAAATCAACATGGCCGCTCATTTTAACTAGCCGCGTCCTGATTGGTTGAAAGTGGAGATTGAACATTCAAGACCTCAACGTTCGGCGGGATGTTGAACAAATATCTATGAATTTTAAAAAATATATTATATTCATAACGTTGAGTATTTTAATGTTCAATATCCGGGAGTTTGAACAAATAAGAACTAAAACATTGTTCCGTGAGTGGATATCATATAAATTGGCACTCGAAAAATGCTGAAATGTCACTTAAAAATCAAAAAATTAGTTTTAATTAGCTTCATTAATGCGCAATAGTCTAATGAACATATTGGCATTCATAACTCAGTTTTGCAAAAAAAGGTCTATTGAACATACAAGAACTAAGACAGAGATTTGTCAATGATATTTTACGTTTTGTTTCATTCTTCAGCTTCATTCTTAATCGATAACAACATAAAGAATTATTCCAAACTTTTTCCGAACTATCCAACTGAAAAACAACCATTGTTCCACATACTACAAGAGTGTAAAATGAAAAACTGACATATATTATGTTTATATCACCATCTCTGTAAAAGGTATAATATTCATCGTTCTGTCTCGCTCACGGCTATGACCTTAGCGTCCCTAAGCTTTCTTCGGTACCTAATTTTTACTTCGACAAAAAATTAAGCGCCATCTCGTTTATCCTATGGAGCGCATAGGGACAGAAGATACCAAAGGGGACATTCTTTAAATTGACCCAGCGAATTGTGTGGAATTGTGAATGAAAACTTCTATTAGAGACAACAGATGTCACTGCTAGTCAGTCGCCGCCGCTTCTGTTTCGCGTTACATTTAAAATAAATTAAGAATAAGACTACATTTTTTTATGCAAATAATTGATTATTATTCTTGTGTTATAATTTTGGGGGGTCAAACAACAATTGACCTAGGCGAAGAACCGCCACTGGTCACAACAGTGCTGCCAGGGTCTCTTATCTATGTGAAGTGTCAGCGCTTTATTAGCAGCAGACACATACCTGGACGGATGACGAACCTCGTGCTGGCACTGTTGGTGGACTCTCTCGCTGCAGCAGCTGGTCCAGTTTCTTCACCACCTAGGATTCTTGCTGCAGAGTCTCCATCTTCTATCTTCGTGTCACCTCTTCTTGTAATTAATTTTTCTTTTTGTGTTATTTGTTTTTAGGGTGTTATGCCGTGTTGCGCTAACTACTTCTTTGGCAAACGTTTCGGACAACGTTACAGTGTTCATCATCATGGCAGATGTGTTATTAGTTATTAGTGGTGAAATGTGAAAAAAAAATTCTTTTGGCCGTGAAAATCTTAAATCATATTTTCATTTTTCTTAATTTAACTTCTTGTAATATTCATATTATTTTGTAATACCTGCATCAACTGTATAGCACCCCTGAGGTGATATCTCACAAAAGCGGCGATATACAATTTGTCCAATAAATAAATAAAAATTATCTTTTATGGAATGAAGATTGTTACTAAGGGTAAATAAATATATTTACATGTTTTTTGTGTTAATTAATATCTCCCTAATTTTTTTAACTTTTTAAACTCGTGTTTATGATGGCAGCATTATTATGAGTTGTATACATGAAACACTTTTGGGAATACTAATAAACATGGACATTCAAATTAATTAATAAATTTTTCCTAATAGTAATTTATCATAATGGGTATGTGTTGAATAATAATAATAGACTGAATGCTGTATACATGAAATTCCCGAGGCGTATGTGTGTTTAAACATTGTATGATCGTCTGAGAAGGATGATGTAAGCGTAATAAGTAAGATTAAGAAAGGTAGGCTCAGATAGTTTGGGCACATAGAGCGAATGAATGAAGAAAGGAGTGTATAGAGAATTTATGCTTGCAGATGTATGGATGAGGAAGACATGGCACGATCAAAAGAAACAGATATTTTAGTCGGGTCATGTCAATAGTCAGAATGAAATGAAGAGTACGCATGAGACGATGTATGAAATAATAATAACAATATTTATCTTTCATGGCAAGGGAAAGGAACCTGCGGCCTGCGGGTTGCATGAGGCCCTCGCTTTCTGTCCGGCCTGCTGACCACAAAAATAGTACAAAAATAATTTTTTTCAAAACGCGATACAGATTTTCTTACGCGGTGTTTGGGATACATTTTTAAGACATTAATACAAAAACCAACGAGAGGTATAACATAGCTGACAGTTAATTACGTATGCACCTACGTTACTATAAAACAGTTTCGACACAGATATGAAGGGGATCAGAAAATCCCTTTTTAATTGAATTTCTTTAAATCTTTTCATTTTACTAACAAGAAATTAAATATTCAATTAAATATATTATTCTCGGAGAGGGCTGATGTGGCGAAGTAAATACTACAGCACGCTCTGAGACTATTGAGCAGACAATAAAGTTCATCACATTAAAAATGTATGATCTTTAGAATCAGTCAGCGTGTGAGGTTTTAAATGTCCCCTTTTAGAACATGAATAACTGAAGAAGGAACATGAATAAGGATTTTCTCCATTATGGGTAAGCATGTGAAGTTTTAAAGTTCCCTTTTAAGAACGAGAAAAGCTGCAGAAGGAAAATCTTTAAGGTTTTTCTCAAGTATGGGTAAGCGTGTGAAGTTTTAAAGTTCCCTTTTAAGAACGAGAAAAGCTGCAGAAGGAAAATCTTTAAGGTTTTTATCAAGTATGGGTAATCGTGTGAAGTTTTAAAGTTCCCTTTTGAGAACAAGAAAATCTGGAAAAGAAACATGTATAAAGAATTTCTGAAGTATGAGTAAGCATGTGATCTTTTATATATCCCTTTTTAGAACATGAATAGCTGCAGAAGGAACAAGAATATGGTTTTTCTCAAGTATGGGAAAGCATGTGTCGTTTTATATAAGCCTTTTTAGAACATGAATAGTTACAGAAAGAACATGAAAAGGGTTTTTCTCCAGTATGGGTAAGCATGTGACGATTTAAATTTCCCCTTTGAGAACAAGAATAGTTGCAGAAGGAACATGTATATGGTTTTTCTCCAGTATGGGAAAGCATGTGACGTTTTATATAAGCCTTTATAGAACATGAATAGCTGCACAAGGAACATGTATTTGGTTCTCCAGTATGGGAAAGCATGTAACGTTTTATATAGCCCTTTTTAGAACATGAATAGCTGCAGAAGGAACACGAATAAGGTTTTTCTGCAGTAGAGGAAAGCATGTGACGTTTTATATAACCCTTTTTAGAACATGAATAGCTGCACAAGGAACATGAATAACGTTTTTCTGCAGTATGGGTAAACATATGAAGATTTAAAGTTCCGCTTTGAGAACAAGAATTGCTGCACAAGGAACACGAATAAGGTTTTTCTGCAGTATGAGTAAGCATGTGACGTTTTAATGTTCCCTTCTCTACACATGAATAGCTGCACAAGGAACACGAATAAGGTTTTTCTGCAGTATGAGTAAGCATGTGACGTTTTAATGTTCCCTTCTGTACACATGAATAGCTGCAGAAGGAACATGAATAAGGTTTTTCTCCAGAATGGGTAAACATATGACATTTTAAAGTTCCCTTTCGAGAACAAGAATAGCTGCAGAAGGAACAGGAATAAGGTTTTTCTCCAGTGTGAGTAAGCATGTGACGTTTTAAAGTTCCCTTCTGAGAACCAGAATAGCTGCAGAAGGAACATGTATAAGGTTTCTCTCCAGTATAGGTGCGCAAGTGCTGTGTTAACATTGACTCGCTCTGGCTGAAGTAGTTACAATGGGAACATGAATAAGGTTTTCCTCCAGGAAGTGTCTTCAGGTCCGATATTGTGTCTGAAAAGATGGTGGATAAAGCTCAATAAGTATGTATCTAAAAAGAAAACAGAAAATAATGTACATATAAACCTAAACATATAAACTTAACATTTTTATAAACAATTTTCGTCTTTATATCTTAGAAGTAGACATATTCTTATTTTCTTACAACAGGCTTATACGTAAAATCTATCATGTTTAGATTTGCTTTTTGCTTCGTTTTATATGTCAAATGGTGAAGGTTATATTATTGCTTTACTATTCTATATTTATAATCATCACAATTTTTTTTATGTAAAATATGTATGTAAAATGGCAGACCGACCGCCCTCGATTTAACAAGCCACGAAATCTTGTCAAACGCAGTATATTTGTTAACAATACTGCCAATCATCATTTCGTTAACTTTCTTCTCTACTAACTCAAAGGCCTCATACACTATGTGTCGTATTGTATCATGTTACTGCTGCCACTTCCTAGCATTTACATATAAACTTTACATTTCTAATTTACTAATTTAAGTTTGCATAACTTTGGAGTAGGCGTATTCTTATTCTTATTTTTGTATAACAGGTTTATGCCTACAAATAATTATTGCATGCATTTACTATTTACTTGATGTTATAATACGTCAAATGGATATATGTATTTTTACTATTACTTTTATGAACTTACAATCTTCAGAATATTATTTTTTTTATGAACTATGTATGTAAAAGCCCAATGGGCGTATAAATAAATAAATAAAAATTATAAAAACAAATTCAGACAAACAATAACCGATTTTACCTGCAGTCTGGGTAATACTTTCAGAGTGCTCCAAGCATTCCTTTTTAACATCCAGCAGGTCTATGTCTATTTCCGTATAAAGAATCCCACCTTCGTCTTCTTCTCTGTGTCCTGCCTGGATCGGAACAGTCTCCACATTAATGCTACCTGGAATAACAAAACAACAATACAATGATATGTAAAGACCTGCTGAATGTTAAGCTGTTTGCAGTAACATGGCCTTTGCGGGTACAAAATTCAAAAACAATAAATATAATATATTTAACCAAAGAGACAAAATTAACTTTTTCATATAAAATAATTTAACCTTAAAATATTTGACTTTAAACAAAATAAATTATGCCATCACCAAGGGATTTCACTAATTAACATTACAACAGATGGCCGCAGTAAGAACATTTTCACAGATTGTGTTCTATTCTTGATAATGTCTAGTTTCTTAATGTCAATCGAATAATTATCAATTAATACTATCACATATCTTGGCTTGATAATTCATTAAAATCTAAAATGGAACAATAATGTTACTGTATTAACAAACAAAATAAGAGAGCTAGCCTACATCTTCAAGAATCGGAGAAATATATTGGACATAGTTACATTAAAAACTGTATACCACGCGTTTATTCAAACAATGCTTTCTTATAATGTTGTCTGCTGGGGTTCTTCACACAAGACTACCCTAGAGCTTTCAAACGTAGCACAAAAATTAATTTCAAAAATATATTCCTCACAGTTATTATACAATGAAAGATAAATTATGTCGGTAAGGCATTTGTAAATAATAAAGGCTCTCTGCAAATTTTTCAACAACATTGATACTGCCAAAAGATCACAACAAGTGCGCAACACTAGATTGGGTTCTTCTTTAATGTATCAGCCGGTGAATAACAGAACATTATTTGGACAAAGAAAAATTTCTTATAGAGCTCCGTTGCTTTATAATATGCACAGTGAAAATATAAAAAAGTTTAGGTTCGTTAAATCTATCCAAGAAAATGGTCAAAAATTCCATCGTAGCTGAGAGTTGTGATTGTCATTCGGTCATTATACCTTAGAAAGACCATATTCGATATAATCCATCTATGTATGTATTATGTACTTTACTTATTTGATTAAATGAAATTCTAATGGTAATGTGCTCATCTCGACACTGGAATTCCCTAGTGAGATGAGCAGCGAAGGGACAAAAAAATCCGATATCAAAGTCATGATACAAATATATAATAACACAAAAATATACTTCACGTACATATCTTATAATCTCAAACTATTCTTGGAATGGAGAACGCTTAGAAGAGATACTTTATTTTAGTGGTAAAATATGGCGAGGCAACAGCTTGAGGAACTAGGAATTTTTTGCGGGCATTATAAGTTCACGTGTTCTTAGTTCGACAGTTTCCTGCAAAGCAATATCACAATGGTAAAATGAAGTACCGCTGGACGACGAGAGGGGAAGGAGAAAACAAGCAGCTGTCCTGACTGCAACTCCTTTGTGATAATATACTTAATGCAACTTACTAGTTGGCTGATCACTTTCAGCATACTGCAAACATTCCTTCTTTAAATCTGGAAGGTGGATTTCAATATCCATATATGGCATTTCACCAGCGCCTACTTCCTGGTATCCTGGTTCCGTCTTGATGGAAAAATTCTCTGGGTTGGGAAGGTCCATGGCAATGCTGTTATGTGATGGTAATTGGTTATTTAATTAACAGTAATTAATTAGTATAACAAGGCCCTTATAATAAGGGAGCTTGAACCCACTGATTGCGTATTCGAAGAATCCTACATTTAAAAACTTATTTGTGAAACATTAATGCCAATGGCCAAGTCATCAACAATCAAATCCACCTAAATAGGAACCCAATACTTAGGTAGTTCCCTATTGACAAAGACCACTATCTTCCCAACCCCCTACCTACTCCTACAACCTCTGCCACTGGAACTCAGCACAATTCAATGTAACCCACATAAGCTTACTATATTCAATCACACACGTTTTAATGTTAGATTTTAAATACAGTAATATAAAGCCTTGGGATTTAGTATAAAGATGAAAGTGGTGTTTACTAAGTTATTGTTTTATTTTAAATTATAATATGCATAACGAAGTATCTGCTTATATTAAGAAACCTAAACTTAAAAAAGGATTTTAGGTTAGGCTCGGTTAGGTTAGGTTACGTTAGGTTATAGGTTAGATTACGGATTACGGGTCGCCATTTCGTCAGTTGCTACTCTGGAGTACACATGCAACATGACTCCCACTTCAAAAAACAAAATTTAGCGACCGCTCTTGACCCTTTGTTAACTATAAGCATGATAGGAAAAAACGAACTTCGGCACAAAAATGGCTCATGGAACGAATCAATTCTATTTTATTCGTTCCATTAGCAATTCATATAATGCTACTTCAATAGTAAAAAAATATTTTACGGTTTCATTCGCTACATCCTTTTAAGTACCTTTGAACTGATCCAAAAAGATAACAAGAACTTCGTTCCTGGCATCTCTATCAGAGTACATCTTGCTTTAAGTATACCCAAAGCTAGTTAAATCATTATGCATATAATGTCAAAAAATCCACCCAAACTTCACGTCCATTATTCATGCCTAACTTTTTTTATTTTCTATTCATTAAATGTGCTCTTGCAAACAATTACCCACAGCGGCTCCCTAGGCCGGCTGAGAAAAGTTGATTCAACCACGATACAGATGATCCAACTTGGTTGAACGGTTGTGTGGTTGGATGTTCTAACCGTTCTACTTAATAGCCACGCCACATATCACATACAACGCATCTCCACATGGTTCAACTTTAGGTTAAACTCAACCAGATTGATACAACCGCTTTACCAAACTAAATGGTATGTAAGCACAATGCGTAAAGACGCACATAACCTCAATTAATTTGAACACAAAATATGGAAAACGATCGATGGCATATTTATTAACTCTCGGAATATTTAACGTTAAATGGTACTCACAGGTAGCTTTTTAATAATCACAAGGAATTGCACATTTGATATTTACAACTTATCAAGCTGTAAAGCGTCTCGTTCATTTGACAGATAGGCCATAGATACGTGTGTTATTAGATGCTCAGTTTACTACATTTGCGTTAATGTGGGTAGTAGGTACTGGAGTTGTTGTTTTTATGGCGATCTTGGCCATACATAGTTGACATTATTTTTATAAATAAATACAGAAAATTACCAATGTAACATTCTTTGTCTATGTGCCCCCTCCCCCTCAAAAATCTGCCTCTTTCCGCAGCTTCTGCTTCGGCTGAACTCCGAGCAATTCAATCGATTATTAACTCAATTCTTTTTATGTTTTGATCAAAATATTTCAATCGTGTAAATGTTTCGATCCTGCCCATCACTACTGTGAATAATATGACAATAATTAGGTTTGCAATAAAACAACGTGCTTGGCTAGGCTGACAAAAAACGGAAGAAGTTTATTACATACCATAGACTCTCTTCGCCTTGTCTTAGGAGCCATGAAATCTTCCCCAATCAACGCAATGCAAGTAGAATGCTACGAACCTCCTTTACATGTAAGAAGTCGATGCCTAGCAGAAAAATATGTTTCCAAACTACGCTCAATAACATTCCATCCCTTGATTGATAAACTTCAATGCTTAAAGTATGAGGTTAATTGAAATCCCTTCTGGAAAAATCATTGTTATTTATTAAAAATCGTTACCAACCTGTTGAACTCCCCTGAACTTCTTTCGTTAATATGTTTCCATGTACCAAGTCAATCAGTTCGTTTCAAATTACCCTATCATTGCAACAATTCAGGATCTAACGCTGAACTCAATTCCGTAATAAATCGCTTGCACGTACTAGGAAATAAATATGTTTTGGATGAACCTATAAACATTGCTAGTTTAACCTCATACAAACACTACTTAATTAAAACTGTCTGTCAGCGCTTCTCAGATTGACTATAATCAAATACAGTTTTAAAGTATTAATTTCTTAACACTCTTAACATAATATCCGGGATTTATAATATGTTGTATTGTATTTATAATTACCTACTCATTGTACTTTTTTATGTTGATACTTCTATTTCTATTGTTCTCTTTATGTATTTATATATTTTTATTTTTTTTATGTATATTCTGTATTCATATGTAAAACAATTGTTATTCTTTTGTAAAAGCCGCTATAATCGGCGTTAATAAATAAATAAATAAAAACAAATTCTCTTCCCCTTCTCTATCATTACTACAATAAATTCCCTTCTGGGTTTAACTTCACACGCCTTTCTCAATGAATCTCTTTCCTAATACTTATGTCCCTATGAAAGCTATACTTTATATCCCAAGGTCAATCAGTTTACAGAAATAAATAAACGTTCAAAACTCACCACATTCAAATAATGCAGAATTGTATAATTTTTTTCACAGATGGTTCTAAACTCAGACAAGACTCCCATTGCAGGGCCTATGTGTCTATGCCTATGTTTTCGTGTTTGTAAGTGTAATGTTCCTCCTACGTTTGTGACTAAAGTATCCGTACTTCATGGACACGGCCGCATTGTGGTGACCTCGGTGTCGAGTAAAGTATATATAATATAAATAGAGTTCATCGAGATCTCCTGTCACTGGTACAATTTGTGATATTTCCTTCTCTAACTCACCTATTTGAATAATCCGTGGTCTCCGGCCTGTGTCCGTTGATTTTTTTCCTAAGCTAGTTGTACCTACCGTCGGGAGGCATACCTACATACCCTAACTAGCTAGTGGTACCTACCGTTGGGTGGCATACATACATACCCTAACTAGCTAGTGGTACCTACCGTTGGGTGGCATACATACATACCCTAACTAGCTAGTGGTACCTACCGTTGGGTGGCATACCTACATACCCTAACTAGCTAGTGGTACCTACCGTTGGGTGGCATACATACATACCCTAACTAGCTAGTGGTACCTACCGTTGGGTGGCATACATACATACCCTAACTAGCTAGTGGTACCTACCGTTGGGTGGCATACATACATACCCTAACTAGCTAGTGGTACCTACCGTTGGGTGGCATACATACATACCCTAACTAGCTAGTGGTACCTACCGTTGGGTGGCATACATACATACCCTAACTAGCTAGTGGTACCTACCGTTGGGTGGCATACATACATACCCTAACTAGCTAGTGGTACCTACCGTTGGGTGGCATACATACATACCCTAACTAGCTAGTGGTACCTACCGTTGGGTGGCATACACACATACCCTAACTAGCTAGTGGTACCTACCGTTGGGTGGCATACATACATACCCTAACTAGCTAGTGGTACCTACCGTTGGGTGGCATACATACATACCCTAACTAGCTAGTGGTACCTACCGTTGGGTGGCATACATACATACCCTAACTAGATAGTGGTACCTACCGTCAGGTGGCATACCTACATACCCTAACTAGCTAGTGGTACCTACCGTTTGGTGGCAAAAGTGGAGCAAACATAGGACAACGAGAAGGATTGGAGCGACTGCTCGAGATGACAGACATTACGGGAGATTTTGGTGGCAGATTAGCTAACTGTTGTGATCGCTGGTCATCATGTAAACCTTCATAAATTTTGCAGTTCTAATCTAAGAGCTGTATGTCACCCTTATCAGAAACAAGTCAGACAATATTCTTTGTAATCGTTTGTCACTAATTTATTTATAAATTGCTACATTAAAATCCAACTGTGCTAGTGATCTTCGTTTCGCTGCACACACCTTGAGATATTGTAATCCATGCTAATTTGAGAGTCTCATGTTTCTAATTGTTATTTTATAAATATTGTTAACTTCATCTTTCTTTTATTCTTTAAAAATGCAACCCTTTCTGTGAGTAAATCTAATCTGTTAGATCCTGAAAAGAAAAATTACCCCAAGTGCTCAAATATTTACAGATTGACTTCTCTAATACACCTCTCAAAAATGAAATATTTGGCAATAAACTCTTGTTGATTATTGTTTTGTAATTAATTTTTGAGAACAAAACATATTTTTTACTGGCTCGACGAAAGGCTTATCGTAGGAGAATGCTTTACAGAACGGTCTTCAGAGTATACATTGAACAATATAACCACCCCCCCTGGTAATCATCTGTTCGCCTCCATGAAGGCACACATTCGTGGAATTAACCCTAGAATGCTAAACATCGCCTGTGAGGCGAAGCAATTTTTTTTTGGAGTGATATCTCCTGATCGCTCACTCGTATCAAAGCATGCGCTCGCGCCAACTCAGTTGAGTGTTGTACGAGCTAGCGCACAGACGTTTTTTGGATTTGCTCGGCTGCGTTGTTGAGATACAGACACGTGTGGCGCCTGTGAGGCGAAGTTTAGCATTAAAGGTAATTTTTTTGTACATATATGTTTGTGGTTTTTTTTTTGATTTTTTGCTAAAAATTAAAGTTTGAGTATAATTTTTATAGTTTTATGAAATGGCAACGTCTGAAGCGCAGCTACTTAAATGGCTGGAGGAAATATCGGTAGATGGAAGTGAAGAGGACGACGATTTAGGAGCGGATTTTGATTCAGATGACAGTGTGGATGACCCCAATTACGTCACTGAGTTAGACGATGACTTGCAGAATATTCATGTATCAAATCAAATTCATGTCGATGTACAATCCACACCGACTCATGTTCAGGAAACTTTAGCCACGGCGCAAAATAGGGAGCAGCCGGCTTGTGAGAATCGGATAATTACGCCATCGGCATCGATTATGAGGGGAAAGAACAAATATATTTGGTCCTCAGAACCTTCTTCGTCACAACAAAAATCGAACAGAACTCCTTCGAGAAACATAGTCCATATTGTGCCAGGCCCAAAAGAAGGCGCCAAGGGCATTGTTGATCCCATGAAATGTTTTGAACTGTTTTTTACTTCGGAGTTGATGGACGAAGTACTTTTGCGGACTAATGAATATATTATACAAACAGCTACCAAGTATAAAATTCAGAATACTACTACATCACAGGTCAGAATAGAAGAGCTTCGTGCGCTTCTTGGCATATTTATCTTGAGCGGAGCGTTGAAAAATAATCACTTGACAACAAATGAGCTGTTTGATCCTACGATTTGTGGATCCCAAAATTTAGCTGCAATGAGCTGTGAACGGTTTGAGTTCCTTGTAAAGTGTCTGCGTTTCGATGATCGTAACACTCGAGACGACAGAAAAAAAACTGATAAGTTTGCGCCTATCCGAAATATTTGGGAAATTTTTATCAAGCAATGTAGAGATCTGTATAAACCAAGCTCATACGTGACAATAGATGAACAACTTTTGGCATTCAGGGGACGATGTCCATTCCGTATGTATATTCCTAATAAGCCGGCCAAATACGGAATAAAGATTGTTTTAGTGTGCGATGTTAGATCAAAATATATGTTTGATGCCTCACCGTATTTGGGAAAAAACCTCGGTACAGCTATAAACGAACCATTAGGCTCTTACTATTGTAAGCTGCTTACAAAGACTATACATGGCACAAATCGTAATTTAACTGCCGATAACTGGTTTACTTCTATACCGCTAGCTGAGCAATTGCTTCGACCACCATACAACCTTACTCTTATTGGAACAATTCGAAATAATAAGCAAGAAATTCCACCAGAGTTCAAACATAATTCATCACGCCCTGTTGGGACATCTCTTTTTGGATTCCACGAAAAGCTCACTCTTGTTAGCTACAAGCCAAAACCTCAAAAGACCGTTCTTTTGCTCTCTACGATGCACGACAAGCCTTCTGTTGACTCCGTTTCCGGTAAGCCGACAATAATTCATTCTTATAACGAAACAAAAGGTGCTGTGGATACTTTTGACCAGATGTGTGGTCACTCAAGCTGTAGCCGTAAAACTAGGCGTTGGCCACTTTGCATGTTCTATGGAATGTTGAATATGGCTCTACTCAATAGCTTTGTAATTTATGTATCCAATTGCGAAGCTTTGAAAATAAAGCCAATGTCAAGAAGAGAATTTCTCAAGATATTAAGCAAGAACCTATGCAGCGACTGGTGCGCCATCCGTTTGGAAGAAAGGCCACGTATGCAGAAAAGAGTCCGTTCTGCAATTCATGACGTGGTTGGTCATAATACTGACACTGATTCAGATGAACCATGCATAAAAAAGGGAAAAAGATCAATGTGTGACTTCTGCCCCCCGAAATTGAGGCGTATGAGTATTTATTTCTGCGCAAAATGCAAGTTAACATACTGCTTAGAACACCGGTCTCCAAACTGTTGCAAATGCGACAAAAAAAAGTAGGTGGAAAAAACCGAAACTTTATTTTGGTCTCAATGAATATTTTTAAGTTGTAAGCTGTGAAATATATTTTTATAGACTTAGTACATCTCAGGTCTATAAGACCCAGAAGTTTTTTTTTTATTTCCAATTGTGAATTTTTTTGATTTTTTTTTTTTTGTAAAAGATCTCTGTATACCACGAAACAAAATATATGATCTTAAAATAAGCTTTTAATATATTTAATGTATTTAAAAAATGAATTGTGTTATTTTTTTTTGTTACCCAATATGTAATAAAAGTGTTTTTGTTTTTGTTTTAATATGTTGTATTTTTTTTAAGTAAAATATGTTTTTTTTTATAAAAGTCGCCTCACAGGCGAAGTTTAGCATTAATGGGCTAAAAAATATGTTTAGTATTCTAGGGTTAAGTGACGAGCAGAAGCAGACAGATGGCTGGACATAAATAAGCCACGACTCACCACTGAAATAATTCAGTTAATGCCACCTATTAGCTGTTCCGACAGAGTTGCTCGGAGAATGAGCGAGCAGTACTCAGGGGCATTTAACTAAGCTTTGGCCTTGAAACAAACCGCCACGCTCACCTCATTATTCTTATAGAAAACGACTAATATGGCTAAAAGCTCAGATCTCATTGGTTAGAGCAGAAGGATTGGTTTGATCTCTCGCTCTCTACCATAATGACTAGTGTAACAGAAAGAGATGACAGAATGTTGTCGTTTTACTGTTATCAAATCATTCAAACAAAATGAGAGTGGTTTATTTATGCACGCGGGTTGGCATTTGCTGCCGAAATACTATCATTTCGCGTCGAAAATATTGCTTGTTAATGTTCTTCGGGATAAAAATACAAAGCCAGTATTTTTTTTAAATTTTTCTTTTATATTAACTCCACACAGGAGGTCCTTAAGAAAATAATTTCCCTCAGGGCCTATGTCATCTTTGGGGATGCTGTGTGGAGGGTCTTTTTGTAGAGAGGAAGGAGTGAACATGGGTCTTGAAGAGTCGCATGTTGTAGGAGGGAGGAAACACAGAGGCCGGCACTTCGTTCCACAGCCGAGCTGTTGAACTTAAGAACGAATCGTAGAAGCGACCCGGTCTCATGTGACAAATATCAATCGTGTACAAATGTTGGGCGTGCGTTTGGCGTGTATCCCGACTACGCACCGGTGCCGAAGGGATCAATGACGCTAGTTCCTCAGAGCATCTTCCATTGTTATACCGATAGAACAAGGACAGCATACCTACCTGACGCCTGTGCTCTAAAGATTGCAGTCCGTTTGTTAAGATTGGGGAATCTATCAAACGGACCGCCCGTTTTTGCACAGAGTCAAGGGTTAAGTGTGAAGAGTATAGTGTTAGCGAGTTACAAACATATTATATTCAACCTACCTACGTAAGTTCAATTTTAAAGTGAATTGACAGTTTTTAGGTTAAAAATTTTTTGTTCAAAAATGCTTCATACTTGGCATATGTCTTCCTCCACAACGTATAAATGGTATTTATTATTGAGACAAACTTATTCATGTTATTGATTAGTGTATCCTGTATTATCTTATTGTTTTGGTGAAATTAAATATTTTTAAACATTTGTAACCATGAGTTCAAAATAAGCAGAAAAATGTCGGAATTCATCGTCGTACTGTCGGACAAACATGTTTTGGAATTTTTTTTCAGTGTTTTTGCAAATTTTTTTGTCATTTTGGGTTTCTTCTTAGATTAACAAGTTTCACTCACAAAGTTTCACTCACAAAGTTTCATCTTAAGGAAATAAACTGTAAAAGTTTATTTTCTTAGTCAGATGAACCTTGCCCTTGGAAAATATTTTGATATTTTTCTGCTTCAAGGACATTTTTATTTTTAATATAGTTTTTGGGCTAGCGAATTAATGGAGTAGGCCGAAAGCAATTATATTGTCTATGGTTACATCTTATTTTTAAATGGCCTTGAGTTTTTTCTACCTTGTCTACTGCTCCGCTCCGCACGGTAAGTACTGCTTGTATATCTGTGGTTAAGTACTGTATAATTCTGTTGATACAAAAAGCCCGAAGATATCGATCTAGAGAGTGATATATTTATGGGCCTATCTGTCAAATGAACAAGTCGCTTTACAGTTTGATGTATTGTAAATATCAAAAGTGCAATTCCTTGTGATCATTTAACAGCTAACTGTGAGTAAGAAGATAATGTGAGTACCCATTTACTTGAAATATTACTGGATTATTCCGAGAGTTATGCCATCGATCGTGTTCCATATTCTGTGTTCAAATTAATTGAGGTTATGTGCGTCTTCACGCATTGTGCTTACATACCATTTAGTTTGGCTAAGCGGTTGTATCAATCTGGTTGAGTTTAGCCGAATATTGAACCATGTGGAGATGCGTTGTATGTGATATGTGGCGTGGCTATTAAGGAGAACGGTTAGAACATCTAATCACACAACCGTTCAACCAAGTTGGATCATCTGTATCGTGGTTGATTCAACCTTTCTCAGTCGGCCTAGGGAGCCGTCGTACGTAATTGTTTGTAAGCGTACATTTAACTAATAAAATAAAATAAAAAATGTCAGGCATGACAAAAGGACGTGAAGTTTTGAAGGATTATTTGAGATTATAATGTATAATGATTTGACTAACTTTGGGTATACTTCAAGCAAGAATTGCTCTTATAGAGATGCCAGGAACGAAGTTCTTGTTATATTTTTGGATAAGTTCAAATGTATTTAAAAGTATGTAGCGAATTAAACAGTATGATTGGAAAATTTATTACATATTTTTAATAAGCATTTACTTTGTGAATCGTCATAATTTATAATAAAAGATATAAATTTGTTATAGACCACTATAATTTTAATTGTACTGTACCGGTTTCGGAAGCACCCTTCTTTCGTCAGGAGAATATTAAAAGTTTTAATATTCTCCTGACAAAGGAAGGGTGCTTCCGAAACCGGTAGAGTACAATTAAAATAAAAGTGGTCTAAAACAAATTTATATCTTTTATTGTAACATTTATTCGTTCACAGAATTTAATTCGTTCCTTGAGCCATTTTTGTGTCGAGGTTCGTTTTTTTTTTCCTTTCAAGCTTATGGTTAACGAAGCTTCAAGAGCGGTCACATTTTTTTTATGAAGTAGGAGTCATGTTGTATGTACTCTCCAGATAAAAAAAACTGACCAAATGGCGACCCATAATCTAACCTATACCGTATCGTTACCTAACCTAACCGAGCCTAGTGGTATTTTTAAAAGGGGACAAACTTAGTATTGGGTTTCTATTTGAGTTGATTTTATTATTGATGACTTGGCCATTAATGTTTCGCAAATAAGTTTTTAAATATAAGATTCTTCGAATTCGCGAACAGAAGGTTCAAGTTCCCTTATTATTAGAGCCTTGCTGTACTTATTAATTAATATTTATTAATTAACCAATTACCATCACATAACAGCAGTGCCATGGACCTTCCCAACCAAGAGAATTTTTCCATCAAGACGGAACCAGGATACCAGGAAGTAGGCGCAGGTGAAATGCCGTATATGGATATAGACATCCACCTTCCGGATGTAAAGAAGGAATGTTTGCAGTATGCTGGGAGTGTTCAGCCAACTAGTAAGTTGCATTAAGTATATTATCACAAAGTAGTTTCAGACGACGCAGTCAGGACAGCTGCTTGTTTTCTCCTTCACCTCTTGTCGTCCATCAGTACGTTTCATTTTACATTTGTCATATTGCTTTGCAGGAAACTGTCGAACTAAGAAAACGTGAAATGTTAATTCCTAGTTCTTCAAGCAGTTGCCATGCCATATTTTACCACTTAAATAAAGTATCTCTTTTAAATGTTCTCCATTCCAAAAATAATTTAAGATTATAAGATTTGTATGTAAAGTGTATTTTTGTGTTATAAAAGATCATTCTATATCATGACTTATCACGGTGATATCGGAATTTTTTTGTCCTCCGCTGTTCGTGTCTCTAGAAAATTCCTGTGCTGAGATGAGCACATTACAATTCTAAGTGAACTTAATCAAATAAGTACATTACATAACATAAAAAGATGGATTATATCGAATATGGGCTTTCTAAGGTATGATGACCGAATGACAGAAGCTACGATGAGAGTAATCCAAATTCACCTCTCTCAGCTACTATACACCAACAGACAATGTATAATGTTAATAAGTGAAAATAATTACAAATTTTCCTTATTTACCCTTCCTTCGTGATTTTTCAATAGTATATTTAATGCATTCGTTAATGGTATCGTCATTTTATTACGAAAATTATTTAATTTTGTTTTTCACTAGCACTTTCTCGGAAATGGTCTTTTGCAGTCTAAAGTTCTTGTTAAAACAAATATTTGTGTTAAAAAAAGTTTTTCTTACAGATAATCACTTGGGGATGACATTTTTTATTTGTTTTGTGGTTAAAAAGGGAATTATTCTTTTAAATAAATTATATTGTATTAATTGCCATTGAAATTTGTACCCGCAAAGGCTATGTTACTGCAAACAGCTGGACATTCAGCAGATCTTTACATATTATTGTGATGATGTTTTGTTATTCCAGGTAGCATTAATGTGGAGACTTTCCCGATCCAGGCAGGACACAGAGAAGAAGACGGAGTTGGGATTCCTTATACGGAAATAGACATAGACCTGCTGGATGTTAAAAAGGAATGCTTGGAGCACTCTGAAAGTATTACCCAGACTTCAGGTAAAATTACTTTTGTTGTGTCTGATTTGTTTTTATAATTTTCTTGTTTTTTAAAGAAATAACTTATTTAGCTTTATCTACCATCTTTTCAGGCTTACTATCGGACCTGAAGACGCATCCTGGAGAAAAACCTTATTCATGTTCGTTCTGCAGCTATTCATGTTCTCTTAAGATAAATTTGGCACGTCACATGTTTACCCATACTAGAGAAAAACCTTATTCATGTTCCTTCTGCAGCTATTCATGTTTTCAAAAGGGAGATTTAAAACGTCACACGCTTACGCATACTGGAGAAAAACCTTATTCGTGTTCCTTCTGCAGCTATTCATGTTCTCTTAAGATAAATTTGGCAGGTCACATGATTACCCATACTAGAGAAAAACCTTATTCTTGTTCCTTCTGCAGCTATTCATGTTTTCAAAAGGGAGATTTAAAACGTCACACGCTTTCGCATACTGGAGAAAAACCTTATTCATGTTCCTTCTGCAGCTATTCATGTTATGATAAGAGAAATTTAAAACGTCACATGCCTACGCATACTGGTGAAAAACCTTATTCATGTTCGTTCTGCAGCTATTCATTTTCTCAAAAGGGACGTTTAAAACGTCACATGCTTACGCATACTGGAGAAAAACCTCATTCATGTTCCTTCTGCAGCCATACTTGTTCTCAAAAGGGAAGTTTAAAACGTCACATTCTTACCCATACTGAAGAAAAAACTTATAAATGTGCATTCTGTACCTATTCCTCTGCTCTTAAGGGAAATTTAATTCGTCATATGCGTACCCATACTGGAAAAAAACCTTTTTAGCCATAAGATAAAACCCATAGCGATTTCGTTGCAACATAATTCTAAGAATATAAATAATATTTGTCACATTAATTTCTACCATCGTAAAATTAATAATAACAGTAGCATACAATTACTTGTCCGTACATTCATTGTGCATCTAAGAATTGTGGCTGTTAATTATTGAAACCCATTTCTGTACCCAACCTTAGAATTTACTATGAATTATTTAAATAAAAATGTGATTTGACTTTCGTGTTTGTCTACGTTGATTTAAAAAATAAAGTTGTTGTCAAACAAGTATTTGTGAATTGTATCGAAATGCACTTTTTTATTTTGTGGAACACAACGCTTGTTATAACCTACGTTTTCGTAGATAACGTTAATTTATATATTTGGTTGAAATAAGCTATTGCTTAACAATAATAACTAAAAGATTAATTCATATTCGTACGCAATATTTTTTTAAATATAATTAAAGAGTTCACAGAATATAATCATTTATATTTACTAAAATAATTCGCATAATAACTTTTGACCGCTTTTGATTTTTTTATGTTTCTCTTCTATAGAAGCAGGCGCTCGTGTTTATAAAAGTGTTAAGCATTAATATAAAGAAAAATACGTGTTTTTAATTAATTATGATTTACGGAAATAAGATTATTAAAAAATATATTTATATATAAATAAAATAAATCAAATTTATATCAATTATGAAGATAATTTCATCATTTTTGTACTTTTACACAGAATTTTTCTTTAATCGCTTTTAGTGGCTGTTTATCGTTTTCGATTTTTTGACATATTCGGGTGGGCTGTTGAAGCATTTTTTCCTCAAATATATGTAAATAAATAGTAAATATATGTTGAGCAAAAGTGGTGTTACATTTTTGTGTTTGATATATATGTTTTTTGTAAGTATTACCAAAAGCTTGAAAAGCTCTTATTATGTTTTCTTTTATTATTTTAATAATTAGGTTTTTTTCGGAAAAGATCATTAAATTTGAAACTGTAAACTCTTCAAAATTCTGGTGTATTGGATAATCTCTTGGTTTTTTATTATTAAACTTTGTACACTTTCAACAGCGAGTAGATTTATTTTTAAAACCTTCTCAAATATTTTTTTAATTGTGGCGATTCTAGGTAAAATAATAAAAAATATGTTTTTATACATCAACACAGTTCGACAACAAATGCAACAGCAAATTAAAAAAATTCTTTGGTATAGACAGAGAAAACACCTGGAGAAGAGCCGCCTTGCATGTTTTCTATTATATGTTGTATTTCGGATTCATTGGTTTTTTAACACTAGAAAGACCGAAGCGGTCATTTTGACCGTTTCTCGATGTAATATGACGATACTTTGCTTAAAATTTATGGTAATCATCTGATTTTTTTTTTACTTTTCATGATTCATGATTTAACGACCATGGTGAAAAAAACAGGTACGTACCTTATTTATTTAACGAAATATAATGATTTATACCTACGAAGACCGCCGCGGTCAATGTGACCGTTTGGGCCATTTTAAGCTGGGTTTGTTTAGGATCCAAATGTTTAGGATTCTTTATCCAAGATATGCTCGCGGGGCTTATAATGCTAGCCACCTGGATATTGACTTATTATGGTTGACATTATGGGGACCTCCCATATTCAATGAAACTATGAGTAAGAACAGGTTCAAAAAAATTATGAAATATTTGCGTTTTGATTTACGAACTACGAGATCTTCACGACTGGCAACTGATAAATTTGCACCAGCATCGGCAATTTGGAACAAGTTCTTATAAAACTGTAATCTGTGTTACGTTCGTGGTGAAAATTTGATGGTCGATGAACAGCTTTTTCCTAGCAAAACTCGTTTTCCGTTTACTCAGTATATAGCAAATAAGCCTGACAAATTTGGAATAAAGTATTGGCTTCTAGTGGACGTAGAAACTAAATACCTATGTAATAGATTTCCATATTTAGGTAAAACTGTGGAACGTTAAAATGAGTCATTACCAGAATATGTAATAATGAAACAACCGTTTCTCAAAAAGGGACGAAATATCACAACTGACAATTTTTTTACTTCGATGAAGCTGGCAGAGAAATTATGAACTGAATAAACAAGTATTGTCGGACAATGAGAAGGGCCTGGAGAGAAATACCAGCAGTTTGTTTGGAAGTAGAAGGTGGCCTGTGCACGTTTTCTACAACATACTTGATCTAACCGCCATAAATGCATGGATAATTTATAAAAAAATATATCTCGTCACAATTTTATTCTATAGCTTGTTGGAGTACTAAGGACAGCATATACAAATAGCAGAGCTGGTCCAGTTGTATTTGCTCCTGAAAAATTGACAGAAAGGGAACCGGAAAATAAAACTTCTAAAAGACAACAGTGTCAAATTTATAAAAAATGAAAAAAAAATAAAACAACTGACACATATGATAATTGTAAGAAATCTGTTTGCGGAAAGTGCCTCGGATATTATTAAAAAAAAAAAAACAGTTTGTACTAAATGTGCACCTAATTAATTAAAGTTAATCATTTTAATATATAAATATTGTTTAATTTATTTAATATTATGCCAAATATTATACAACTACAATAATAATAAACTCGCATGTTATCAGCGGTCAAAATGACCGCTGTGGTCTTTATAGGTATGGAGCAGTAACCGGTCTTTCTAGTGTTAATAAACGGATAGTGTATTTCGGTTTTGTGTATTACTGGTTGCGGGTTTAGGCATGTGTAGAGGCTTAGAGATTTTTTCAGCGATATTATTTCCCACTTTAGAAAAATATTTTTTTTAAATTGTTGCTGTTTGTTTAAGGCAGTGTTTCCCACGATGGGCGAACGCCCCACCGGTGGGGCATAACGCCTCATAGGTGGGGCATAATGCCTCATAGGTTGAGCACCGGTAGGTACTAAAGTCTAGAGCAGTGTTTCCATAGGTTGAGCACCGGTAGGTACTAAAGTCTAGAGCAGTGTTTCCCACGGTGGGGCATAGCGCCTCATAGGTGGGGCATAGCGCCTCATAGGTTGAGCACCGGTAGGTACTAAAGTCTAGAGCAGTGTTTCCCACGGTGGGGCATAGCGCCTCAGAGGTGGGGCATAGCGCCTCATAGGTTGAGCACCGGTAGGTACTAAAGTCTAGAGCAGTGTTTCCATAGGTTGAGCACCGGTAGGTACTAAAGTCTAGAGCAGTGTTTCCATAGGTTGAGCACCGGTAGGTACTAAAGTCTAGAGCAGTGTTTCCATAGGTTGAGCACCGGTAGGTACTAAAGTCTAGAGCAGTGTTTCCATAGGTTGAGCACCGGTAGGTACTAAAGTCTAGAGCAGTGTTTCCATAGGTTGAGCACCGGTAGGTACTAAAGTCTAGAGCAGTGTTTCCATAGGTTGAGCACCGGTAGGTACTAAAGTCTAGAGCAGTGTTTCCCACGGTGGGGCATAGCGCCTCATAGGTGGGGCATAGCGCCTCATAGGTTGAGCACCGGTAGGTACTAAAGTCTAGAGCAGTGTTTCCCACGGTGGGGCATAGCGCCTCAGAGGTGGGGCATAGCGCCTCATAGGTTGAGCACCGGTAGGTACTAAAGTCTAGAGCAGTGTTTCCCACGGTGGGGCATAGCGCCTCAGAGGTGGGGCATAGCGCCTCATAGGTTGAGCACCGGTAGGTACTAAAGTCTAGAGCAGTGTTTCCCACGGTGGGGCATAGCGCCTCAGAGGTGGGGCATAGCGCCTCATAGGTTGAGCACCGGTAGGTACTAAAGTCTAGAGCAGTGTTTCCCACGGTGGGGCATAGCGCCTCAGAGGTGGGGCATAGCGCCTCATAGGTTGAGCACCGGTAGGTACTAAAGTCTAGAGCAGTGTTTCCCACGGTGGGGCATAGCGTCTCAGAGGTGGGGCATAGCGCCTCATAGGTTGAGCACCGGTAGGTACTAAAGTCTAGAGCAGTGTTTCCCACGGTGGGCGTACGCCCCACCGGTGGGGCATAGCGCCTCATAGGTGGGGCACCACGCTTCAGAGATGAGACACGTAGGCATTCCACATAAAGGGGAATACTCATCGGTCATACAAAAAATGCATGAGATGTACAAAATTGAAATATACCCCAAATTGTACTTAAAATATAATGAAACCCGTTAAAATTTCAATTATTATCTAAAAACACAGAAACTGTGCGAGATGTAGCTTTTTTTTTTTTTTTTTTAATTTATTGAAACATATAAACAAGGTTACAATTTTTTTTAACCATATAAACATCAATATATCAATCACTCTCCTAATAAAGCAGCTGCTTGTGTTTAGGAGAGGACAACAAAAAGATTTTTACATTTGTTTAAATTAAACAAAAAATATTAGTAATAAAACAAAAAATAAACACAAAAAATAACAATAAAAGTAATAAAAATATAGGTTAGTTAATAAATGATTCAAAGAATTTAAAAGGCAAAAACATATTTCTAAACAATAAGTAAAGTTATGAGGTGGTACAAGAGTATTTTAATTTAATTTTTTTTTTTTTATATATACTATGTAAAAAAAAATATATACACTATATTATATATTTATCCCCTCTCGTACTATGTTGATCTCGCGCGACGGTACGCCAGGTATATGTTGATCCGTTTGCATTTGTTGATCCACCCCGGATATGTTGATCCACTACCCAAGCTGGCATACATATGTAAATCCCTACAGATCAACTTGTGTCATCGAGATTTAGCTGTAAGCCACGCCCATTTTTCGGTCGCATATACATTTTACACGATTTATTTTGTTGATCTATATATTTCTGACAAACTTGACCGCTTGCATGTGTTGTAACTTGTAACCGCCAATTTCGCGCGCGTTGTGGTACTTTTTAGATTTCGTTAGAACATCCATATTCTATGAAAATGACTCTGTACTTAAAGAGGATAGACTGCCTCACGCGTATTTATATTGAAATGGAACTTTCAAAAACGTCAAATCCATGCTTAAAAAATCTTTTGAACTTGATTAAACAAAAATGTTACTTTAATGCATCATTTACTACGTTTCGTGACTTAGCAGGGGTGCCCGGGTTCATGGGGTGAGATTTGTCTAAGTCATTTTATAAGAGAAATTTTGAACATTGATTGAATAAAATTTTATTTTAATGTATCTTTTACCATCTCTCCCGACGTAAGTTTCTTGTAATGATTAAGTTGAAACAAAGCGTAATATCCATAATATGTGCCTATTAAAATTGCGGTGATTAGATTGGTGAGAATTTAATTTTTCAAATTTTAAATTGAAATTGCTGAAAAATTTATTCCAATTTGTTTTTTACTAAGCATGGCTAAAGTCATTTCAAGCACCGATTCCAACCAACGATGTTTTAGTATATGTTCGTCAATCAACAGGAGCCATAATTTCTGTACATCAGAGCCCTCGAGAATTATTACAATTATGTGTACCGCCGCCCCGGGAGCCATTTATTAGATAACCAATACACCTATCATTAGTCACCGCCAACGATTTAGCGAGATAGTTGTTTATTTTTTGTATTTTTTTACATCGTCTCCACACAGGAGGCCATAAGGAAAATCGTAACCCTCAAGGCCTATGTCATCTTTGTGAATGCTGTGTTGGGGGTATTTTGAAAGAAAGGAAGGTCAGTGAGTTCTGGGAAGGAAATAGGTATGGATGGGTGGGTAGTATTCTGGGGGTCAGTGTGTTCGAGTGATAAACATAAGATTCCAACTCTCCTACTGCGTTGCAAGGCGATGCGTTGAAAGAGGATTAATCGATCCGGCCCACCACGCATTTGGTAGGCAAGCGCATCCGCCGCCAAGAACCGAACAAACCTCACCCCATAAACCCGGGCACTCCTGCTAAGTCACCAAACATATCAAACTAAGGTGGCTCTCGACTAGCAATCCGAAGGTCGCGGGTTCAAATAAATTTTATTAAAATTAATTTGCACTATTTTACAATTAGTGTTTGGTTATATCTGAATAGCCAGGTACTCTCCCACCTTCCTCCTCGTCATCTCCTTTGAGGTCTCCTTTGAGGATGCCATAGTCTCACTGGCCCCAGACGGAAGTTTTTGTAAGTCTCCATATTCAAATTCGGCGGTATGATTTTTTTATGTGACACCTCTCACTAGAGCGCCCCTGTCTTTACACGTTAAATACATAGAAACTATGTCGCCAACCGGTTGGGCAGCGTTATGAGGCGGGTTAAGGTAGGGGCTGTAGGAATGAATTTATTAATGCTGGTCTTAAAGAGGCGCGAATTATATGGACGAGGAAAAACAGATGCTGATAGCTCGTTCCACATGCGAGCCGACTTACGGTAAAACGAGTCGGAGAAACGACCCGTTCATACATAGATAACATCAACTTTACTGTGAACCTGTGTTCTGCTCGTGTCCGTCAAGTATCACGCACGTGCACGGTGCACCGGGGATCAATGCTGCTAGCTTCTTTTAACAGGCTCTTATAAAATACCTGTAGAATAGACACAGCATACGCACATTTCGTCATACATGATTTTACTGCACATATGCCTCAGGGATTTCATTTCTACAGTATTCTGTCTACTTTCAGCCTTCTTCTGCCAATTCCATGCTTCATTTCCATATATTAGGGTAGGTACCAGCACTCCATTGTGGACTGCTAGCTTCGCTTCTTTGGACAGTTTTTAGTTAGCTCCAACCGCGTCCAATCATCCATTAATTACCCATTATGACCAAGAACCCGGCCTCCCCTACTAAGTCACGAAGCGTAATCAGGAGAGATGGTAAAAGATACAGGTTCAAAATTTCCTACATAACATTATTCCTTTTGCCGCCATTTTGGATTTTTATGGTCGAAAGGTATCCCTCAACCAGTTTCTTTCGATCCGGCCCGCCACGCAGTAGATGGGAAAACGCATCCGCCGCCAGGACCTAGACAAACCTCACCCTATGAACCCGTGTACCCCTGCTAAGTTATGATTTTTTTATGGATTTGTTTTTGCGAAATTTTCGTTTCGATCTAAATACGCATACATTTCTTATAAACAATTCAAGCAACACACGTCATTTTGATTTGAAACGGTACCATTTCACGGTCATTTCATGCGATATTCGACTCTAGAGACTAATACTTTGAGTTCAATATCACAAAAGATTACGGAATCACATAAAACCTTGTGATGAACAGTCCACCGATTGCCCCTTGATTGGTTCATTTAGTAAAACCATATATAGGGACACAGATCAACTTTGTCTAATAACTTCTTACCTGGATCAACATACTACGGGAATAGATCAATATATATGAGATCAACAAAATCTTTTGAACTTGATTAAACAAAAATGTAACTTTAATGCATCATTTACTACGTTTCGTGACTTAGCAGGGGTGCCCGGGTTCATGGGGTAAGATTTGTCTAAGTCATTTTATAAGAGAAATTTTGAACATTGATTGAATAAAATTTTATTTTAATGTATCTTTTACCATTTCTCCCGACGTAAGTTTCTTGTAATGATTAAGTTGAAACAAAGCGTAATATCCATAATATGTGCCTATTAAAATTGCGGCGATTAGATTGGTGAGAATTAAATTTTTCAAATTTTAAATTATGATTGCTAAAAAATTTATTCTAATTTGTTTATTACTAAACATGGCTAAAGTCATTTCAAGCTACGATTCCAACCAACGATATTTTAGTATATGTTCGTCAATCAACAGGAGCCATAATGTCTGTACATCAGAGCCCTCGAGAACTATTACAATTATGTGTACCGCCGCCCCGGGAACCATTTATTAGATAACCAACACCCCTACCATAGGTCACCGCCAACGTTTAGCGAGATTGTTGTTTATTTCTTATATTTTTTACATCATATCCACACAGGAGGCCCTGAGGAAAATCGTAACCCTCAGGGCCTATGTCATCTTTGTGAATGCTGTGCTGGGGGAATTTTGAAGGAAAGGAAGGAGAGTGAGTTCTGGGAAGTAAATAGGTTTGATGGGTGGGTAGTAATCTGGGGTTCAGTGTGTTCGAGTGATATACATAAGAATCTAACTCTCCTACTGCGTTGCAAGGCGATGCGTTGAAAGAGGACTAATCGATCCGGCCCACCACGCAGTTATTAGGCAGGCGCATCCGCCGCCAAGCCCCTCACATACCTCACCCCATAAACTCGGGCACTCCTGATAAGTCACCAAACATATCAAACAACTTGGGGAGACCTATGGCAGAAGTGTGGGTTATCAAATAAATGGTTCCCGGGGCGGCGGTACACATACCCTCCTCTCAAATTGTGATAAACTTCTACTTTCAAATGTAAAACATAATTTAAAACGTACCTAAATGACGGCCTCCGTTATCGAGGGGTAAAGAGGGGCTCAAATAAATTTTACTAAAATAACTAAAGTGTTTGGCAACCAGATCTGAATAGCCAGGTACTCTCCCAACTTTCTCCCCGTCATCTCCTTCGAGGTTCACAATATCTTCAGTCTCACAACAACCCCAATTGGGGATGCCATAGCCTCACTGGCTCCAGACGGTAGCAGTTGGGACTCTGGTGCGATATTCATTTTTTTTTATAATGAAAATAGAAAATATTGGTTCAGTATTATAATCAGATAATGATTAATACATCAGTGAATAACATTCATTTAACATGACCACCCAACGAGAGGCTGATTTGTTTCACAGTTTATGGATGACACGTGCAGTGCTATACTAATACCAGCTAGAGGAGAGCGTAAAACACTTCAATATTTTTTATTTAAATTTTGATAATTCCTCGATGCTTCATATTAATGTTTCATAAAAAAATACAAATCAAATCACACCACATCGGACAAAGAAGCCGATATGTTTTTATACACTAAAAACGTTTATTTGGATATTCTCTATATGAAAACTAATTTCGTTAAAAATTAATACTGTATTGAGAATTTGATTAGACCTAAACTTCGTTGATAAGATAATGCACCTGCGTGGCCGCCGGCCGGGATATAACAACACCCTGATTAGAATACATTTAATTGTTTTGTCTTTGCTTTTATAAATATTTTTAATTAATTAAAAACGGCTATGGAATTCCACGTTTTGCCACCGCGATACTATTGATTATTCACGGCTAAATATTTCAAAACGACTTATTAAAGATTCCAGAATGTATTTTATTTATTACTGTTCTAAAAATTTATCTGTTTCTTTAGACAAATTTTTTTTATGAAGTGCCTATAAACTACGTTTTATTACTTATCCACTGGAGCGATTTCTGACATATTTTAGACCGGTTGGTGGCCGAGTTGACATCGCGTTTGGGTCCTACCCAGGCATAGTGTGTTCAATTCCTGGGCTGGCTAAGTCCTCCATCACAACACAAGCAACATTTTCAGCTGACTGTGGTGGTAGTAGGAGATTTTCAAATATTGCCAGGTTATTCTTAACCCGGGAATGTTTGTCTTTCTTTTCAAAAAGTATTTTATATTGTTTCTGTTTTTATGTTTTCGGGGGATACAAGTACAATCGACCTAGTACTACTACAACTAAACCCCAGTTTTTTTTTTAAGTTTCTGTGAATACAGCTCCCAAGTCTTGCTCAAGTGCATGTCCGTCTGTAACACTTAGTCAATGTACTTATTTGTTCGTTGTCCTCTCGTTCCTAATGTGAAGATGCTATTTTAATTATAATTCATAAATGAGATTCCTGAGGCGTATGTGTGGTTAAACCATGTTTGATCGTGTGAGGAATGTGGAGATCCGCAAAGAGTGCAAGGCTGATGTAAGCGTAATGAGTAAGATTGAGAAAGGGACGCTTAGATGGTTTGGGCATGTAGAGCGAATGAGCGAAGATAGGAGTGTAAGAAGGATGGTGTAATAAGTGATGCGAATGCGAATGGTAGCAGAAGTCGGGGACGCCCGAGGAAGACATGGCACGATCAAGTGAATCAGATACTCGAGTCGGGCCATGTCAAGAGTCAGAATAATAGAAGAGTATTATGAGACGATGTATGAATGTGAATGAGGCCAGAAGTGTGTGCCAAGACCGAGTTGTTTGGCGGTCCGTCCTCTCTGCCTATCCCTTCGGGGAAACGGCGTGATGGTTAATTAGTTAGTTAGTTAAATATACACGTTGTTTGGGGGAAAGTTTTATCTCATTCATAAAAAAAAAACTTTTTCTCCTTTTTTTATTGAGATTAAAGCAAACTATGATATTAACATAATTTTATTTTTTTATTTTATTACATTAAATAGTTACGGTTCGTGATTAAACTGATTTTCTTGAGGCCAGATAGTGTATTACGTTAAACATAATTGAAATTTTGAAAAATTATTATTCAAATAATTAAAAAACTTATTTTCCTCGTCGAAGTTATTAAAATTGGACAACTATGTGCCTAAATTCTATATTTTAATCAACATTCCGTTACTGCTGCATTCCGTAAAAGCTGCAATGACTCCGGGGACGGGATCATTGCAACTTTTCACTTGGTAGATTTTTAAATTTGGTAGACAACTAATTGTCTGCCGTTGATTATGAGGATTTTTATCGTAAACCTAAGTTTTTATCGCAAAACGTAGAAAATGCTTAAAGTCAAATTGGTTCAATTGGCCCCATATAATATTCTTTTGGGCCACTGTGAAAAAAACTTCATATAAAATATAATCGAACAAATTGAATATAATTGCATTTGTAACCACCTTGTAGCTGTTTTTTAGTTTACGCTTTATTTTATTTCAAAGAAAGATGCCGACTTCCGGTCATATTGTTTTATAATATTAAATATGAGATGATTCTTTTAAGAGCATTTCATTTTATTTAGAGAACTTTAAAATATAAACATTTCCGGTGAGGGTTCCATGATAGTTCCATGATTCCATGTGCCCCTGTCTTTACACGTTAAATACATAGAAACTATGTCGCCACCCAGTTGGGCAGCGTTATGGGGCGTGTTAAGATAGGGTCTGTAGGAATGAATTTATTAATGCGGGTCTTAAAGAGGCCCGGATTATATTGATAGCTCGTTCCACATGCGAGCCGACTTACGATAAAACGAGTCGGAGAAACGACCCGTTCATATATGTATAGAAAACATCAACTTAACTGTGAACGTGTATTCCGCTCGGTCCGTCGAGTATCAAGCACGTGCACGGTGCACCGGGGATCAATGCTGCTAGCTCCTTTTAACAGGCTCTAATAAAATATCTGTAGAATAGACACAGCATACGCACATTTCGTCATACATGATTTTACCGTACATATGCCTCAGGGATCTCATTTCTACAGTATTCAGTCTACTTTCAGCCTTCTTCTGCCAGTTCCATGCCTCACTTCCGTATATTAGGGTAGGTACCAGCACTCCATTGTGGACTGCTAGCTTCGCTTCTTTGGACAGTTTTTGTTAGCTCCAACCTCGTCCAATCATCCATTAATTACCCATTATAACCAAGAACCCGGCCACCCCTACTAAGTCACGAAGCGTAATCAGGAGAGATGGTAATAGATGCAAGTTCACAATTTCCCATATAACATTATGCCTTTTGCTGCCATTTTGGATTTTGATGGTCGAAAGGTATCCCTCAACCAGTCTCTTTCGATCCGGCCCGCCACGCAGTAGGTATTTTTTATGGATTTGATTTTTGCGAAAGTTTCGTTTCAATCTAAATACGCATACATTTCTTATAAACAATTCAAGCAACATATATTAGGGTAGGTACCAGCACTCCATTGTGGACTGCTAGCTTCGCTTCTTTGGACAGTTTTTAGTTAGCTCCAACCGCGTCCAATCATCCATTAATTACCCATTATAACCAAGAACCCGGCCTCCCCTACTAAGTCACGAAGCGTAATCAGGAGAGATGGTAAAAGATACAGGTTCAAAATTTCCTACGTAACATTATTCCTTTTGCCGCCATTTTGGATTTTTATGGTCGAAAGGTATCCCTCAACCAGTTTATTTCGATCCGGCCCGCCACGCAGTAGATGGGAAAACGCATCCGCCGCCAGGACCTAGACAAACCTCACCCTATGAACCCGTGTACCCCTGCTAAGTTATGATTTTTTTATGGATTTGTTTTTGCGAAATTTTCGTTTCGATCTAAATACGCATACATTTCTTATAAACAATTCAAGCAACACACGTCATTTTGATTTGAAACGGTACCATTTCACGGTCATTTCATGCGATATTCGACTCTAGAGACTAATACTTTGAGTTCAATATCACAAAAGATTACGGAATCACATAAAACCTTGTGATGAACAGTCCACCGATTGCCCCTTGATTGGTTCATTTAGTAAAACCATATATAGGGACACAGATCAACTTTGTCTAATAACTTCTTACCTGGATCAACATACTACGGGAATAGATCAATATATATGAGATCAACATAAGTATGCCAATTTGGGTAGATCAACATACTACGGGAATAGATCAATATATATGAGATCAACATAATTATGCCAATTTGGGTAGATCAACATAAATTATGCATCCGATATCCATACAAATTTTGAAAATTTTACTAACAGTATATGAAATGGTTTTTCTGGCAAACTGGCAACATTGATAATTATTGTACCACTGTTGTCAATTCTTTCAGATGTATTCCATAATAGCCAAGTTATATGGTGTTAAAGGTGGATCAACTTAGTCTAACAACTTCTTACTGGATCAACATAATACGGGAAGAGGACAATATATATACTATATTATATATACTATATTTTTTATATATGCTAAATATATACTGCTTATATTTGTTATACCTAATGTATAAGTATAATGGGGAAATCTTTAATCGGTTTCTCAGTGAAGTAAATTGCACATGTATAAATCTTTAGAGTTCTCGTGTTTTAAGAACTTGCTAGAATATCTACGCTTACCTTTCTCGGAGATATTCTAGTTTCTCTAAATGAACAATCGCGGAATCTAGCTTGAGAATTATAACACTGATTGATTGGTAGAGTGATATTTTATTAAAGTTGAGATAATACAAAGATTAAGTTCGCGACAATAATTTGCGTAATTTACAATTAATAGCTTGCTGGTGGGAGAAGCGCTCGAGGCAGAATGGCGACAAACTTCGTTCCTCGCGCGAGCTCGGTTACGTGTGCGCATTCCGCTGCGCAGGCAAGTGTTGCCAGAGGCAAGGTGGCACTCAAAAAAACAATAATAATTGCGGTGCCTACATACCTCCTCCCCAGCATTTCATGCGACAAACGCACATATGTAGAAAACTTAAAATTAAACAAAAATTACATATATAGTGTTCGATGCCCATTGGTTATTTTAAATTAACACAGTCGGATAAATTGGAATACTGGATCAACCAGTTTGTTGTAAGAGCGAGGAAAAAAATAAAAGTAATAAACTTTACCTATGTTTAAAAAAATAATCAAGTGGGCTTGACAAACAATGCTGATTATAGCAACTCAGTTTGAGTGCAATAGGAACTTACTGTTAAAAAAGATAAGTGTTAATTAAATTATTAATTAATTAATTTATTGATTAATTAATAAATTTTTATAAGTCTCATAAGCTACGGAAAGGGGAAACCACATCGTGCTAATATAAAAAATGTGACCTGTTGGTTAAGTTAAATTACTTCAAATCTATTATAGATGAGTGACAAGTGTCAACATTATAAACATGTAACCAGAAAAATAAAAAATACATATGTGAAAACTTCACACAACTTATAAGTCAAGAAAGTAAATAGGTACATAACGGGTATCACACTTCGTAGAGATAAGGAAAGGGGGCAGCCACATCATATCTATACGAGGTATGATATTCAATGCACAAGTAGAATGGTATCATATACTTGAGTACCTAAAATTAATAAAGTTCATTTTATATGTGTAGAACATCAGAAACGTATATACAAATAAGGTGAAGTATATTCAGAAATGTGTTTAGACATATGTCCCGTAGAGTCATGGGATATCATAATGATAAGTTGTATCCTATATGATCAAAATTTATGTGTAAATAAAATTATATACATACATCATACATTAACTAGTATGGAATACTACACGTAATAGTTGGTATTATAATCAGGTTATGCATTTATGTGCATCTAAAATTACATCAAGCATTTATTAGCATGGAAAAACGAATACAATAGCTTGTATTATTTTTAGATCATATTTCTATACATCATATATTATATACATCATGCCTTTATCAGCATGGAATAAAGGATACATCTCAAGAAAAATCTTGGAAAGTTACTTCATGTTATAACATGGTATATCATCTTATGAAAATATTTGAAAAGATTTTTCATGATTACATTTTGAACAAAAAAATAATAAGCAGTTGAAAATTTTTTCATGTTTTGACATTTTGAAAAAATAAATGAAAAATTTTTAATGCTTTAACAGGTGTACATGGGTGGTCTACGTCATACATTATAAGTACGGAAAGAGCAGTACAAAATGTATCTATAAATAGATGATAACAATATGCTTCACGTTTTGACAGGTGTGGGAAAGGTAAGCAGCAGTCATCACACACCTATCAAAACATGGTAATATAACAAGAAAATGGAGAAGGCAGTGCATCGTACCTTCTACACATATTTGTATTTTCATACTAAAAACGTATGGCAAAACTACTTCATGTTTTCCCAGGTATTGTGGAATGATACATCACCTACCTACAAAAACATGGAAAACACACATCACACTTTTGTAAGTGTATGGAAAAATACATCATACACTTAAAAAAACCTGGGAAAAACGAAATGACACATATTACATGGTATTTTGTTATGTATAAATATACATGTTGACATATATCAATTATGATGATGGTTAAACAAACCTTGAGTTCAATTTCTATCAAAAATTGTAGTCTCTAATTATTTTCATTATATAGTGAAATCATGTTCTATGAACATGGAGATTTAAAAATAACCCTTCCTTAAGACAAGGTTATCAAATATGTAAAAGAATAACATAGTTAAATAAACTTAGAGTTCCAACTTCCATCAAAAGTTGATGTCTCTAGTTATTTGTAGTTACAATAATCTTTAAAAAAAATACTACCAAAATTTATGTCAATAATGTGGATTTACTAATGAGATATTTATTATCTGTGAATCGAATTTGGAGTGTATAGTGATTTTATATCGGAAAAAAAAAATTTATATGGAAAAACTATGTCTCTGTCAGCCTTTTTTCTAAAGGGCCTGGTACCTGTCTGGAAAATGCACTCTTCTACCGAACCTTGTAATAGTAATTTTGTCCGGGGTCTGTTCTGCGACAGGTTCTTCGATAGTCAACTTCTCTTCGGAAGGAACGAAGGCTGGTTTCAAGCGATCAATAGAGACGCGCTTTGGTTTTCCGTTGATGATTATGACGTATGTCTTTTCGTTACGTTCTTCGACTTTGTAAGGTCCATCGTAAGGGAGTTGAAGCGATTTTCGTACGGAATCAGTTCTCAGAAAAACGTGAGTAGAAGAAGGTAAATCCTTATGTATGAAAAACTTTCCTGAACCGTGATTACTGGCAGGAGTAGGTTTTATATTTTCAAATCTTCTTTGTAGTCGACCGACGTAAGTGTCTGGCTCTTCGCGAGGCGTAGGGGTGAAGAAATCACATGGTAACCTCAGCGTTCTACCATAGGTAAGTTCAGCAGGCGAGCATTTTAAATCATGACGAACTGTTGACCTCAATCCAAGTAATATAATAGGGAGAGTCTCCAACCAGTTCGGGTCGCCGTTAGCCATAAGTGCCGACTTGAGGGTTCTATGCCACCTTTCTATCATGCCATTAGCTTGAGGGTGGTAGGCGGTTGTCCGCGTATGCTTGATTCCGAATTTCTCCGTGAGTTTCTTGAAAAGACATGACTCAAACTGACGTCCCTGATCTGTCGTTATAGTTTCGGGGACACCATGCCTTGAAATCCAATGTGTTGTCAGTGCAGTGGCTACTGTGTCTGCTGACATATTCTTTAAGGGGACTGCTTCAGGCCAGCGAGTGAATCTATCAATCATGGTGAGCAGATATTGATAATCACTACAAGCGGGCAGGGGTCCAACCAAGTCGATGTGGACGTTCCGGAAACGGTCTTCGGGCAGAACATACGTGGCTCTTGGCGCGACTGTATGTCTGGAGATTTTGGCTTTTTGACAATTTATGCAATGTTTGACAAAGAACTTTATATCCTTCGCCATGTTGGGCCAAACAAATCTCAATTTAATATTGCTGACAGTCCCATTAATGCCTGGATGACAAACATTATGCACATTTTCTATGACCTCTTTTCTCATATTAGATGGTACGAAGGGTCTTACATGACCGGTAGAGATATCACACCACAGTGAAGAATTAGTTCCAGGAATCACCATTTGACGTAAGGAGAGGGAGGAGTCCTCAAGTGCCTTAGTAATTTCGTCGTCGTGACCCTGCTCTTGTCCCATTCTCTCATAGTCAATTGCAGAAGGGCTATTTATCTCTTCAATGCGAGAAAGAGTATCTGCAACTGTATTCTGGTGTCCGGAAATATGTTTGATGTTGGTGGTAAATTGAGATATATAATCTAGTTGTCTCTCTTGACGCGGAGAACTTGAGGCACGTTTCTTGTCGAAAGCGAAAGTAATGGGCTTGTGGTCCGTGTAAATAGTGAAATTTCGACCTTCTAAGTTGCTCCTAAAATACTTTACTGCCTCGTAAACACTGGTTTATTCACGGTCAAACGTACTGTATTTACGTTGTGCCGGGGTAAATTTTCTTGAAAAAAATCCTAGAGGTTGCCAAGCTGTACCTTTATTTTGTTGTAATGAAGCTCCCATAGCCAGGTCGGATGCGTCCACCATAACTGCTAATTCAGCGTTTGGGTCTGGGTGCGCTAACAATGCGGCAGAAGCGAGATGTCGCTTGCATTGGTTAAAATCCTCCGTTAATTCCGGGGTCCAAGTAAGGATACGTTTGTCATTCTTTTTATATCCAGAAATGCAATCGAAAAGTGTTGTTTGGGCGCTGATGGTGTTGGGTAAAAATCTCCTATAATAATTGAGCATTCCCAAAAAACGTCTCAATCCTTTGGCTGTTTTGGGGAGAGGAAAATCAATAATAGTTTTCACTTTCCCTTTAATTGGAGTCATCCCTTCCGGTGAAATGGTATGACCTAGAAAATTAATAGTAGGGAGTCCAAATTGACATTTTTTAATGTTAATTACTAATCCATTATCTGCTAATCTTTTAAATAGAATATCCAAATGCTTTTTATGCTCCTCTTCATTGCTGGAGGCTATAAGGATATCATCAAGATAAACAAAGCAAAAATCCAGATCTCTGGTTACGGCATGCATGAAACGCTGAAAGCTTTGGGCAGCGTTGCATAATCCAAATTGCATAGTCGTAAATTCAAAAAGGCCAAATGGTGTTATAATAGCAGTTTTGGGTATATCTTCTGGTTCCACAGGGATCTGGTGGTATGCCCTCTGCATATCTATTGTTGTGAAGATTTTTGCTTTTGCAAGTTTATGGGAGAAGTCCTGGAGCTGCGGAATGCTGTATTTGTCGGGAGTCGTTTTGGCGTTGAGACGACGATAATCACCGCACGGTCGCCATTCCCCATTAGGCTTCTTCACCATGTGTAAAGGGCTCGCCCAGTTACTCTTGGACGGCCTGCAAATGCCTTGCTCCATAAGGTAATTAAATTCTTTTTTGGCTGCTTCTAACAGTTTTGGTGCGAGTCTGCGAGCTCGTTCGGTTACAGGTGGACCCTTGGTCTCTATGCAGTGCGTCACTGTATGTTTCTTGCTATTTAGAGCTTGCATATTCGGTCGCGTCAGGCTTGGATATTTACTTAAAATCTCTCTGTATTTTTGTGATGAGGAAATACTGGAGATACCTGATGAGGGTCCATTGGATGTTGCGCCTCGAATCCGTAAGCCTGTAGACTGGTCTGTAAGTGTACCCTTTTTTAGGTTGACTGACAAGTTAAAATGATGGAGAAAATCAGCACCAAGTATGGCTCTATTCACGTCAGCCACTATGAAACGCCATTTCATTGTTCTCCGTAGGCCGAACTTAAGTTCAATCGTCCTTGTGCTGGAGGTTCGGATGGAATTCCCATTAGCTCCGTATAAAGTTGTGGGGCACTTGTCGGAAGTTATATAATTCTTCGCTATTTTTGAAGTCTTCGGGATCACAGAAATATCTGCGCCTGTGTCTACTAAAAACTTCTGGCTTGTTACTTGGTCATAAAGGAAGAGACGACGAGTCTGAGTAGGAATTTCGCATGTCTCTAATTGTGGAATTCCTCCGTCGTTTCCCGACCTCTTCGAGCGGAAGGTGCACGGTTGTTGGCATCGGTAGGCATTTTCACCAAACTTGGCATGTAATCTGCAGTACCCATTCGGTGCTCTGTTGGGCGATCTACCGCGGGACCTGGAACGTGGTCTTCTAGCGGGATTCTGATGATTACTCTGTCGACGTGGGCTCTGGCTTCTGTGCTCGCTATAGGTAGATGGGCGGTCACGATTATGGACCTGCGACATCTTCAAGAGCTTTATCTCTCGGGTAAGAGCTGCGACCTGCTCTTTAATGTCTTGCATTGATGTATCATTACATTCGGATCTTGAAGTTTCGGGTTTGGTGTCGTGGTCAACTGCGCCACATTCGGTTGTCTGATACACATCAACTATCTTATCGGCAGCTAGTGCTAGTTGGTTTAGGTTATTGTCCGGAAGTGCTGAAAGTATAGCTTGTACTTGCTGCGGAAGACGTTGGAGCCATAATGTTTTTACGATAGCGCTCTCCGCTAGTGTTGGTCCAGCTAACTCGAGCATGTGTCGTAGAAGTCCTGTTGGTTTGCGGTCTTCTAATTGTAATCCCGTTAATAATCGTGTTAAACGCTTCTCTTCGGAGTCTTGAAGTCTGTCTATCAGCGATGTCTTGAGTAGGCAATATTTGTCCTTCACTGGCGGGTTTATCACTATGTCGCTAACGATTGTAATGTTTCAGCGTCCAAGGCGGCGACTATGATGTTGTATTTAGTAAAATCTTCCTTGATGCGGGAGTTAGTAAACTGGGCCTCTGCCTGAGCGAACCATAACGCAATATTAGTTCTCCAACAGGCTGGTAACCTCACAGAAACGTGATGGATGGAAGTTTCCGAAGAACAGCTCTCGTTGTTTGATTCCATGTTTGGTGTTGGATTTCCCTTGCGCGATATTTCTTCTGACTTCTTATTTACGTCGCTTGGTTCAATGGAGGGTGTCTCTCCGGTAGATGTCATTTATAAATGCAGACAATTCAGGCGAGACAAAAATATGGAATACCCGACAGTGAAATAAACTCCTTTGTGATAAAAGTTAAAATTGAATTTCTCAATTTTTAAAATTAATTATAAAAATCCACACTAATGCCTTTCAAAATTTTTCAACAATAATTCAGATAAAAATAAGTGGGAATTATATACCTCCACTATTTATTAGTTGATTTGATAATTGTTTAGAAATTATGAAAATCGTTAAAATTGTTACAAAATTTTAAAAATCGTTGAAATTTTTCTAAAATTTTATTGTTAAAATTTTGTTGTATAGATAAACTCGTTTTAGATGTTATTAAATAGTTTCAGATAATAAGAAAGAAACTTTAAAAATTGTTAAAATATTTCAGAACATGTGCGATTTGTAACATTATTGTATTGTTCTGACCTCAAGAAAAAAATATATAGCATCATTGTCGTTAAAAATATCTCGAACCAATTTTATCCGGCGACGATTCTCAGATGAATTCTGGATGCTGGTCTCCCTGATGTACCCTGATGACGGGTTCAGGATTCACGTTCCCTGGTGATGAACTCGGGATGCCTCGTTCCCTGGTGATGATCACCTACAGTCGTCGTTGCGCCAATCCGTTCTCACTGTAATAGAGGGTAACACGCACTTATTATTCAAGAAAGAACAATGTATTTTAATAAAACATTTAGCGAGATAATAATGTAAAACGCACTTATTATTCTGGAAAAATGATTATGTTACTAAAACATTAGTGGGATAATGATGTTTCAATAGATAATGTAAAACAGATGATGTAAAAACAGATAATGTAAAAACGATTAAAAAGGTCATCTTAAAAACACGTGTTTGACTTGCACAGGTAACAATGTTATCGAAATAACACTGTCATGTATTTATTAAAAATTACTGGAACATTTATCTCTACGGTGAATTTACTTAAAGTTATATTATAATACAATAGAATTTACTTACTTGCTGTCCAGGATTCTGACTCGGCACGTTACTCCCTCCCACCAGCAAACTAGTTCTAAGTCGGGGTCACCAGTTTTAGAGTTCTCGTGTTTTAAGAACTTGCTAGAATATCTACGCTTACCTTTCTCGGGGATATTCTAGTTTCTCTAAATGAACAATCGCGGAATCTAGCTTGAGAATTATAACACTGATTGATTGGTAGAGTGATATTTTATTAAAGTTGAGATAATACAAAGATTAAGTTCGCGACAATAATTTGCGTAATTTACAATTAATAGCTTGCTGGTGGGAGAAGCGCTCGAGGCAGAATGGCGACAAACTTCGTTCCTCGCGCGAGCTCGGTTACGCCGTGTGCGCATTCCGCTGCGCAGGCAAGTGTTGCCAGAGGCAAGGTGGCACTCAAAAAAACAATAATAATTGCGGTGCCTACAAATCAACCAAGTTGTATCATACGTATCCAGACATCCAGAATTTTTCAAGAAAATTCATATTCACGCAAAAATTACAAGAATACTCAAACCCCGAAACCGCTTGATACCGTGTCGCCGACACAATTTGAAATCTTTACATCATAATTACTCAATCAAATGATGTGCTGTTTGTGATTAATCAAGATAATTACATATCGATATAACAGCATAACAGCAGAACATGAAACACATCTGAAAATAACCATCCACCACCTCACTCAGAGCAACCAACCCACGAAATGACCACCGCTAAGGAAGCGACTCAGTATTTACGTTAACCCCCCTCCACTACTCACCGGATGGAATTCCATGATGGCCGCCGTCTTCAACCAATCGCAGCACAGTATATCCCATTGAGATTTTAATCAAACAATGATTACAAATTCAAATGTGACTAATTGTGATATCATCAAACTCAATTTACGGGAAAATGATGGAAAATATAACCACGCAATAAATATCAACATAAGAAAATAATTATATGCTAACATAATAACATGAAAAATAATACCTTAATATATTTTTTACTCTTTGGGAAATGTTCAAACCAAAGATATTTAACTTCAAACCCTTTAAAAAAATTTGTATAATTTATTATAAAATAAATAAACGAGACTGAGGGAGATGGTTTTGGTAGATTGAACTGACATAATTAAGGGTATCATATCAAGATATTACTTTTCTCTCAACAAACTAATTATGGAGAGGAAAAGTACCCAACCAATTCACTCCTCAGTAAAGAGGAAAATCTCCGAGAGGGCCCGATTTAAATTCGTTCTATGAATAGAGAATCGAATTCCACACAAAGTCAGTTCAACAACTACCTCTGACAGGGAATCCTCTCTCCTGAAAAACCATCTCCAAGTCTCCAAGAAATATTTTCAAGTGTTTTTAACAATTCAGTCAACAATTGCAAGTCTCGCGAGTGACAACCTGCGTGCCTTCCCGCGCACCGGACCTCCGATACTTACACCCGGCTCTGCAGGGTTCAACCATGGACTACAACGGGATCATCACAGCGCCCTGGCCAGCGCTACATCCAAGCGCCTAGACCCTGACATCGGCCAGCGACATTCTCGCCAGCCTACATCTCCCGTTCAACCGCCGACAGGTCCATCGTATCTTCGGCTAACTTGTTCAGCGCTGGAGCACCCGGAAGACCCATGGTCTTCACCAGTTGACGTATGACGGGGATTTCGGAATTCATTATTCGATTGGCATTAAGAAACTACACCTTCTCAAAAATAGAACACAATCGCTGAAAAAAAGCGGCCATCTGGTGTAATGCTTATAAGTGAAAATAATTACAAATTTTCTTTTCTTATTTCCCCTTCCTTCGTAATTTCTCATTTGTATCTTTAATTCTGAAAGTATTAACCAGACTGCAGGTAAAATCGGTTTAATTTTTCTAAACCCGTATTAATATGTTTTGTTTTGATTTATAATAATCCAATTTTATTGGGCTTTATCCACTATCTTTTTCAGACTTGACATTGGCCCTGAAGACGCATCCTGGAGAAAATCTAATTCATGTTCCCATTGTAACTTCTTCAGCCTCCGCAAGTCAATGTTAGCACGGCACTTGCACTCTCATTCTGGAAAAAAGCCTTTCAACTATTCATGTTCTCACAAGGAAACTTTAAAACGCCACATGCTTTCCCGTACTGGAAAAAATCCTTATTCATTTTCCTTCTGCAACTATTCTTCTTCTCTAAAGGGAAATTTAAAATATCACTTGCGTACCCACATCAGAGACAAACCATATGCATGTTCGTTATGCAGCTATTCATGTTCTGTAAAGGGAATATCAAAACGTCACATCTTTACCCATACTGGAGAAAAACCATATTCATGTTCCTTATGCAGTTATTCATGTTCTATAAAGGCAAATTTGAAAAATCACTTGCTTTCCCATACTAGAGAAAAACCTTTTCATGTTCCTTCTGCAGCTATTCATGTGTTCGAAAGAAATATTTAAAATTTCACATGTTTACCCATACTGGAGGTATACCATATTCATGTTCTTTATGCAGCTATTCATTTAATATAAAGGCAAATTTGAAAAATCACCTGCTTACCCATACTGAAGAAAATTACATTCATGTTTCTTGTGCAGTTACTCATGTTCTCAAAAGAACAATTTAAAACGTCACATGCTTGCACATCTGAAGAAAAAACTTATTCATGTTCAAATCTTCTCTCCTTAAACACAGAAAAAACAAAATTTATCCCATTTTCAATCAATAAATTTAAATCAGAACCAGAGTTAAACATTTTAATACACCAACACAAATGTGGCAGAACTAACTGCAATCAAACTTGTCCTATCCTTAGTCCAACATCCAAAATCAAATATCTTGGTGTATATATATAGATCAACATTTTAAATAGAAAACACATATTTGTGAACTCGTCAAAAGGATTAGGAAATGTATTTATATATTTATGAGAATTGGAAATATTCTAAGACTAAAAAACCTAAAAAGAGTGTGCGTGTACTATGCGATTGTTCAATCTATATTACAATATGGTATTATTGGTTGGGGGGGAACTTAAAGTAATTCAAAGATTGGTAATCAAAGTAATTTTGAAAAAACCGTCAAAATTTTCTACCGAAATTCTTTTTTCAATTTTCAAAGTACCTACAGTAGACAAAATGTATCAAAAATATTCAACACTTCAAATTTACAAAGAAAAACAGTCAAATACTCATAACTTGCAATTCAACACATCAGCAAGATACCAGAAAACTATTAAAATCCCAAAATTTAACACTAAGCTGATTCAAAATAACCATCTTTATCTAGGCATAATTTATTTAAATAACCTTCCATTAAATTTAAAAAATATCGAAAATATTCAGGAATTTCACCTTAAATTAAAAAATTACCTTAAACTATTAAAAGTTCAAAATACGTTCACTACTTACATATAAAAGTAATATTGTTTAAATCTTGTGTTGTTTCTTGATAATTTATTTACCTTGATACTAACATATGTATATATAATTGAACTAGAATTCCCTCACCAAACACAAGAGCATTTATGGTTAGGAAAGGCTACTTTAATTTCTATTGTTTTATATCTTGTTCATATCCTGTATACTTTTCTATGTAAAAATTTATTTTTTTTCAAATTTTAAATTTAAAAAAAAATCTGTAGCTATTCCTTTGCACTCAAGAGTAATTAAAACTTTAATATACTTAACCATACTGGAAAAAAACCGTACTAGCCATAAGATAAAACCCATAGCGATTTTGCTGCCAGCATAAATCTAAGAAAAGATATAATATTTGTCATAAATTTCTATGATCGTAAAATTAATAATAACCGTTGCATGCAAGAAATTAATCTACATTCATTGGGCATTCAGTAGCAATGGAATATATTTTCTCTTATGGTATCCCAACGAAGAAATAACAGCGCACTACTTACCCACGGAGTGGAGGTTCTTCTGACCGCCATTCTCTGCTGGGTAATGGTTCGGGCTAGCTGCTGGCTAGCTGCTCGCGTGTGTAATTCGCCTATGTATATTATGTATATTGATTTCTTTAAAGTATTTTATGTCTTGATAAGCTGGTGAGTGGGGTTGTACCTACTTTGTGAGGCTAGGGGTAGTAGCCGGTCAACACCTCTTGTTAAATGGGTGCATATAAGGATTGGTCATCATCACAGTGGTCGGCTTTGGTTCCGATGTGGAACCTTTGGACGCCAAATCTTGCCGGGGGCAAGATATGCCGAGCTCTGCGGTGAGACATAAGAACCCTTCTCAGGGTGGTGGGCATATGGGCTTATTCACAAGTAAATCAGAGTAAAAGACAAGTTTCTGTACATATAAGTTGAACTCTATTTCATGATAACAGGGTAAACATTAAGCAAGGGATTTTAAAGGACTTACCCCCTATCAGACCGATTCTATCCTATCTAACTATCTAAACGCGGATGAGTGGAGATGCCTTCCTCCCAGGGGAACGTCTGCTTCGGCGCGGGCAACCGGCCCACCAGCTCCGCCTCTCGTCCAGTCTCCAGCCAGGAAACCAGTCTCCGGTGTCCATCCACCCGATTATTACGGATCCTTTCAAGGCGCGCGTGTGAATGGCGGTAGGCGGCGTTCACGCACCCAAATACAATACTCATCCGAACGATCTAGTATTCCTCAGCGTACTCAAGGTTTGCATGTACGAAGCGAGAGAGGATTGTCTCTTTAAACGTGGATTACATCCCAAACGGAACACGCGGCCCGGTGCACTTTGGCACTCGTTTAATTCACGCGGGTTTTAAAATTGTCGACCGACATTGCGCGTATTTCGGCGCGGGTTTTTTTTACATTTAACCATTACTCCGCGTATCTCAGGATCGGATGCCTGATTTTACTTTTAAGATTCGTCGCGTACTTGCTCCGAACGGTTTTTTAAATTGCTCCATATAAACTTGGCACCTGACGTTTCAACTGAGTCCTCGCCCAACTGGGCTCCGTTGGAAAGTGTGGAACCTTGCAAGAATAATCCTTTCCCGTTATTTTGCGCCGATTTTATGGCTGTCAAAATAACCATAGACAAAAATCAAAATAATAATTAGTACCTAATTATAATTGTTATGTTTCTAAATATTTTCATAACAATACCCCGCTCGCTCCGAACGTGTTTGCCCTCGAACACACAACAAAACCAAAACAAACTAAAAAGAAAAATCTCTATACTATTGACTAGTAACTTGGTCTGATGGGGGCTACTGAAACAAACAGCATACATGTGTAAAAAGAAATGCATAATGTAAAGCGAAGTACATATATATAAACATATAACAGATTAATAAGCATGAAATGCGTACAGACAACTTGCAAATGATTGTGTCGCAACGTCAATCGCGCCCATCATGCGCAAAGCATGGTGGATGAATTCGCGACGCAACCATTAGAAGTGCTGGTAAACAGAAAAAAACAAAGCTTAATATTATAAAACTTAAAAATAAACATACTTCAATAAGGTGATACGTGGACGGGGTCTACAAACACCCTCAGCATATACGATGCTGGGTGCTGTAATACTGATTTCCTCAAGGACTACCGTACACGTAGCATCTGTAACAGGGCATCAACTTATAAATATAGTGGTTATAATACTTAATACTAAAATACCTTATAAATTTATTTATATACTATGACATTAATGTAATATAACATTAAATATGCACTAGGCGTCACTTATTACGGAAACACTTTTTTTTTTTTTTTAAAGAGCCTCAACAAGCAACACTTTCAGATGGTAAACCATCTACACTTTACACTGAATTTACTTCCACTTTGGGAAAAAAAAACTTCCTTCGAAGAGTATCCCTAACTATACTTCCTAACTTCGGTCTTTTTGGGGGTGATGATTATTACACCTATTATAAAGCAGTTTAATCATTATACCTTAGTTTTATATAAAGAATATAGGTTGGATCATACTTAAATGAAACAATGTAAACAACCATCGCCAATGAATGGTGCCAAAAAGTAAACAACCATTGCCAATGAATGGTGCCAAAAAGTATACAACCATTGCCAATGAATGGTGCCAAAAAGTAAACAACCATTGCCAATGAATGGTGCCAATAGTAAGTAATGTAGACCCTTGATGGAGGGTGCAACTGGTAAGGTTAATTGTTTGATATATACAAATATTAAGGTTTCATACAAACCTATACATATGAGTAGATTGTTATGCGCCGCTCACGACGCTAATCAAAATTAGACGTGATAATAATATCCCCAAACAAAGGAAATGAGAAGGAGAAAACAAATATCATTTAACATAATATTATTCTAATACTAGCTTATGCGGTAATAACATATTTCAAAATTTTATGTAATACAAAATTTTTAGGAAATTGATACGAGTAGTGCCAAAACAGGCAACTGAGCAAGAAATGCTGAATATTCTTATAACATGAAATCTCATAATTCTTAAAAACCGAAAATCAGAACACAAAGAAATAATGGGCTGTTACTTCTGTATGCTCCAATAATAGTTTCCCTAGGTTTACAATATGGAACATGAAGAAATGATGGGCCGTCACTTCTGCATGTTCCAATTATAGTTTCATAAGGTTACTATATAACCAAAAAAAATATGCTTGGAATACAAGAGGGTATATATACAATATCGTCGTATATTCCAAGTTGACAAAACTTAAAACTAGACAGAGGTAAAAACAAGATAAAATTAAAATGTGCCAAGTTTAAAATTAAAATTACGAGATTGTTTCCATGTGCAAGCATCCACAATCCTAATTCTAGAGGTATATAAATATATATTTAACTTAAATTTAATTTTAGATGTGTATACAGAACCAATGTTCCTTTCCCAACTCGGGTTTTAAACCAGAGTTAAAAAAAAATAATTATGTACTCTTTAGGAGGCATAAAATTTGAAGTATTTTATAGAATTTGACATATTGACAAAATGCTGACCACAACAATTCGATTGATCAGGTCGAATTGAATGGTCTGAGCACTTTGTAATCGGTTAACGATGTCAGCCCTTGCAAGGATGGCCAGACCCTACAAGGTACTGAAGATAAGAGGACTATAAAGGAATATTGTCCGATTTCACGATGTCTTTCACGTGAAAGTCTCCGGTTTCTTTACCATTAAGGTCTGCCAGCGTATATATAAGATCTGATTTCTTTCTTACAACTATATTTTTAACAAATCGCGGAGCTAACTTCTGTGCAAAGTAATTCAATGCATTCGACTGGACGAAGTTTCTACGCCAAACCACATCCCCAACCTGGTAAGTAACGTGTTTTCTACGTAGGTTGTAATGATTAGCTCCCTTTTGGTAGGCTTTAAGAAGTGCATCCGAGACTTGTTCATACACTGCCGATAATTTATCTAACCTTTGAGCATACGCTTCAGGTTGAACATCATTCCGGGAACTGATATCTCCATCTGCTAGCGGATTACGGTGGAGATCTCCGTCAATTATCTGCTCCCTACCATGCATCAAAAAGAAAGGAGTATATCCTGTAGCGCAGTTGACAGTATTGTTCATAGCCGATTGAACTTGAGGAAGAAACTTAGACCAATTCCTGTGATCCGATTCAACTAAAATAGAGAGTGCTGTTCCCAATGTTTGATTATAACGCTCTACTACATTATTTTGAGGAGTATACAGTGAGTTGTAAAAAGGTTGTGGTACGTTATAATTACGTAGTAATTCCTTAAATTCATTCGCGATGAATTGACGGCCATTATCGCAGACTACTGTACGCGGTACTCCATGAACAAGGAAGACGTTCTCTTCTAAATTTTTTACGATGCTTTTCGCGGAGCCGTTGCGCAGCGGAAATAGCCAAGTATACTTAGTAAAGACGGCCACACATGACAATATTACTGTGAAACCGGAGTAGCTTCTAGGTAAAGGACCTACCAAATCTAAGGACAACATTTGCATAGGTCTTGTAACTCGTTTATGGTTTGAGGATATACCATTAGGAGGGGCCGTACTAATCTTATGTGCTTTACAGGTTTGACAACGATTCACAAATTGTTTGGCGTCTCTATACATATTAGGCCAATAGTAACGTAACTGCAATTTTTTATACGTTTTAAAGATACCAGGATGACAAGCTAGAGAAGATTCGTGTATATTTGATAAAATTTCCTGTCTAAGTTCTTGAGGGATAACTTTTTTCCACGCTGTATCTTCACAGAGAGCTGAATCAGTCTTAGTATGACGAAATAATTCGTTGTCACGAACTTGAAAATTTTGAAACCGTTGTGGAAACTTTTGACAACCTTCCCAAGCTTTTATATACCATTCGTCAGTGGTGTGGTTAGGAACAGTTCCTGATAGTATAGCTAAGTTCATTCGCGAAAGAACGTCCGGTACAACGTGTTGAGTTCCCTTACGGTGAACTACATCGAAAGAAAATTGTGATAATCGTGAGCTCCACCGTGCGAGACGGCCACTAGGGTTAGATAAAGACCCCAACCACTTCAAGCTCGAGTGGTCGGTGACAACCTTAAAATGTGCACCTTCTATATACGGTCTGAAGTGTGTAACCGAATCTAACACAGCCAAAAGTTCGCGTTCCGTAATACCATAGTTGCGTTCGTGAGTATTTAAACAACGCGAATAATAAGCGATGGGGTGTTCTAGTCCATCTATGGTTTGGATCAAAACTCCGCCTATCCCAGCCGAACTGGCATCGCAATGTATTGCAAAGGGTTTTGTGAAATCCGGGCAACTTAAAACCGGAGCTGTAGTTAAAGCTTTTTTTAAATCACCAAAGGCGGTCTCGGCTTCTGGTGACCACGCAAAATTACTGATACCGTTCTTGGAACCCGTGAGTCTTGTAAGAGGGGCGGCAATGCTTGAAAAGCCCTTTATAAATCTCCTGAAGTACCCACATAAACCAACGAAGGCTCGTATTTGCTTTGCGTTTTTGGGTACAGGGAAGTTCTGAATACTTTCTATCTTTATAGGGTCCGTACGAAGACCTTGAGAATCAACCATATAGCCAAGGTATTTGAGCTCGGCTTTGCAGAACTCAGATTTTTTTAGGTTTATGGTTAGACCTGCGTCTCGTAGTCGTTCATAGACACGGTTTAATAATTTGAAATGAGACTGTAAATCTTCTGACACCAAAATTAGGTCGTCTAAGTAGCAGAAAGCGTTTTCGTCAAATTCAGGTCCGAACAAGGCGTCAGCCAGTCTTTGGAGCTCGCTTGGTGCGTTTTTGAGTCCAAAAGGCATACGAGTGAATTCGAATAGCCCTCGACCAGGAACTACGAATGCCGTCTTCTGACAGGAGTCTTTATCCAAGGCAATCTGCCAGAACGCCTTGGAGAGGTCAATGGACGAGACGTACCTGGCTCCGCCAAGCTTATCTAGGATCCTTGATATATATGGCAAGGGATAGGAATCGCGAATTGTTACGTTGTTGTTTTTCCGCGAGTCCAAACAAAAACGACCCGTACCGTCTTTTTTAGTTACAATCAATACCGGACTAGACCAAGGAGAACGCGAGGGACGGATAACTCCTAATTTCAACATCTCATCCACTTCTGCTTCAAGCTGTTTCTGTCTAGCGGGCGACAAAGGGTAATACCTCTGTTTTATTGGAGGACCTGTGGTAACAATTTTATGTTTTACAAGATGAGTTTTACCTAAGCCTTTTTTCTCAAAAGAAATCGATTCAATTTTTTTAATTATTTCTAATAGACTTCTATTTTCCATAGGAGTCAACGATGAGGCTGGCCGGATTGCCCTTACCTCATTAATTTGTTCTGCCCGTGTTTGGCTGGGCACTCCTGAAAACAGTTCCGGCGCGATTTGGAACTGCTTCCAAAAGTTCACCCCCAAAATGTAATCAGGCGACAAAGACGGAATGACGTAAAAAAGAATGTCCTGAGTGATTCCCTTGTACGTCACTGGCAACGTCACTGTCCCTAGCACCTTTTGTCTTGTACCGTCTGCTGTTGAGACACTAAAATCTACTTTGACTAAATTAATACCTAGATTTAGAAAATATTTATAAGAATTCCCCCCTATACAAGAAAGAGTAGCGCCACTGTCAAGTAACGCCCTGCAGGTTTTATTAATAATAAAAATTTCGGCGTACGGTCGATTATCTCCTTCTATCTCAGAATTCTGTGGCAGTGGGCCCACTACGTTAGAATCGGAGACAGAAAGAAACTGTCTAACCAGTTGGAGCCAACTCCGCCACTCACGCTTCCTTTGCGCATGGGAAGGTGCGTGTCTAGAGCGACTCCATCCTAGTTTTCCGCATCCTTGTTTTTATTATTTTTACTATTGCTTCCAAGAGACCCTACTTTGGAATTAAAACTGTCGGAAGTTTTCTTCCTACAATCCGACATTTTGTGCCCTAATTTCTTGCAATAGTTACAAATAATCCTATTTTTTAAAGGAGCTTGCGGTGCATGGCCCGTCTCTTTTTGTTTATTATTAGTAGAAGGTCCCTGTTGGTACTGTTTTGCAGGATTTGTATTATGACCAAAATTAGTTTGGTTGTTATTTGTCGATCGGTTATAATATCTATTATTATATAAAGGAGGATCTTGATTGTTCTTAAACTTATTATTATTAGAATATTTATTGTAATGTTGTCTATTGAATTTCGAATTATCATTTGGAAAGACCTTGCTTGCGTAAGAAGACGAAGGAGTAGGTTGCTGTACTGTATCGGATGTTGAGAATGATTCGAATTTTTTTGTTGCATCATTCAACTCTTCGAAGGTATTTATTTCCCGAGATGCGAGTAAGGTGGTGTACATAGGTAACAAGGCTCTCATTGCTAATTGGAGCAACTCACTATCCGATAATTTAGAGTCGAGCATATTGTTATGCGCCTTCATTCTAAGAATAAATTCAAAAGCCGACATTCCAGTCGATTGCTTCATATTGAACAGATCTATTTTAAGTGCTATCTGTCTATTGCTACCTTCGAATTGTCTGATCAAGAGTAATTTCAGGTTATCCCAGGTTAGGTCAGGTGTATAAATGGACCTAAACCATAATAGAGCTAGGCCTTCTAAAATATCCGGAAAACACCTAACAATATCTTTATGATCGACGTTTCTTGTCCTACATTTCTCATCGATTTGTTGAATAAATTCCCGAACACACGTTGAACCGTTGAATTTTATATTCCAATTATTAATAGTGACTGTTGGAGCATGCGATTCATTATAAATGATCTTAGTATATTTGATGACCTTGGCACTGGAGTCACTGTCCTCATCTGTATTTGTATTGTCTTCAACTTGTTTTACGATTTGAGCTACTTTTAAAGATTTATTATGGTTTCTAGCCTGAAGACGCATTTCTTCTAACGTGTTAGCCGGTATTAAATTCGTTGTAGTTAATTCTATACTTAAATCATCCTTTGATTTCCCGTTGACGTTCTCTATTGGCCCAGACATGATGATAGTTATGCGCGGGGATGGAAAATAAATTTTAAAAGAAAAAAAAAAAAATCTCTTTAAAAAAATTTTTTTTTTTTTGACAACCCTGATTTTTGAAAAAAAAAAAATTTATAATATTTTAAGTTGAATAAACTTTCAACTTTGTGGCAACCCTGATTTATTTTGAAAAAGAATTTATTTTTTTATTTTTTATTGATTTGGTACAACCTTGATTTCAATTTAAAAAAATTGGTGGCAACCCTGATTTATTTTGAAAAAAGAAAATTGTTTATTTTTTATTGATTTGAGACAACCTTGATTTCAATTTAAAACAAAATTTTGGTGGCAACCCTGCCCTTATGTTTTTAATAATTACAAAGATAATTCACATCTAAGTATACAGATAATTTACAATTCAATGACTTAACTTTTGGTAGTCAATTTTTGAAAGAAAAATAATATGTAACAATTTATTCAAAGTATTTCGTTTCCAAACCCGTTTTTAAAATTTAAGTAAGTAGACGACCGCATGCTACTTCGTCTATTAACAAATTTGACATTTGATTTTAAACAACCGACGATAAAATATTTGTGACAGCTGTCAGCTGTTATTAAAATATAATAATAATAATTTCGTGTCCCGTTAGTATTTAAAAGTACGTACGAAATGAAATAATCATTCAATACTAACAAACATTTGTAGTTACTTAATAATCGAGTTTAATTACCTACATTGACTTCCACATGTCAGACAAAAACGTACAGTTTGTTAATTGGTTGAGACAATTATGTAGGTACTTATTCGTGCTAGGAACAAATTGTTTGTGTAAAATATTTGACAGAAAAATACCACAGTTGATTTCGATCAATAGATAAAATTTGACGAAATAATTATCATAGATAATTTTGCTAGCAATAATTAAATAAATAGGTTTCAAAGTACCTATTAAACTGTCTACGACCGTATGTTTTTCTCTGAGCATTATTTATTGTCAATGATAAACAAATTGAGGTTATGACACTTGGCATATTATGTAGTAGATGGATGCTCACACATGGAAATCTAACATGATAATTTATAACAAGCTGATTTACCCGCGAATAAGCTATTTCGGGACCAAAACATTGGAGCGCCATTTGATAAGCTGGTGAGTGGGGTTGTACCTACTTTGTGAGGCTAGGGGTAGTAGCCGGTCAACACCTCTTGTTAAATGGGTGCATATAAGGATTGGTCATCATCACAGTGGTCGGCTTTGGTTCCGATGTGGAACCTTTGGACGCCAAATCTTGCCGGGGGCAAGATATGCCGAGCTCTGCGGTGAGACATAAGAACCCTTCTCAGGGTGGTGGGCATATGGGCTTATTCACAAGTAAATCAGAGTAAAAGACAAGTTTCTGTACATATAAGTTGAACTCTATTTCATGATAACAGGGTAAACATTAAGCAAGGGATTTTAAAGGACTTACCCCCTATCAGACCGATTCTATCCTATCTAACTATCTAAACGCGGATGAGTGGAGATGCCTTCCTCCCAGGGGAACGTCTGCTTCGGCGCGGGCAACCGGCCCACCAGCTCCGCCTCTCGTCCAGTCTCCAGCCAGGAAACCAGTCTCCGGTGTCCATCCACCCGATTATTACGGATCCTTTCAAGGCGCGCGTGTGAATGGCGGTAGGCGGCGTTCACGCACCCAAATACAATACTCATCCGAACGATCTAGTATTCCTCAGCGTACTCAAGGTTTGCATGTACGAAGCGAGAGAGGATTGTCTCTTTAAACGTGGATTACATCCCAAACGGAACACGCGGCCCGGTGCACTTTGGCACTCGTTTAATTCACGCGGGTTTTAAAATTGTCGACCGACATTGCGCGTATTTCGGCGCGGGTTTTTTTTACATTTAACCATTACTCCGCGTATCTCAGGATCGGATGCCTGATTTTACTTTTAAGATTCGTCGCGTACTTGCTCCGAACGGTTTTTTAAATTGCTCCATATAAACTTGGCACCTGACGTTTCAACTGAGTCCTCGCCCAACTGGGCTCCGTTGGAAAGTGTGGAACCTTGCAAGAATAATCCTTTCCCGTTATTTTGCGCCGATTTTATGGCTGTCAAAATAACCATAGACAAAAATCAAAATAATAATTAGTACCTAATTATAATTGTTATGTTTCTAAATATTTTCATAACAGTCTCTCGATGAATTTTAAAAGTTGTGCATTAATGAGTTTTTCGAAAACTTAGACAATCTATTCACTAAAATAATGATATAACATACAAATATTACACATTTTGTACTTTATTTATATTCATTTCATTACATATATTATACATATTAATAGATAGAATATAAAAACATAATATTTAATACCAAATAGTATACACAAGAAATAAAAACCCACTAAGGCACTGCCTGAGTGTGGGTAATATAAAACGATTACTATATTTCAAGTACCTAAAGTATAATATACATCAGTAGAAAAAGTTTTTTTTTTTGTTTATAGTTATTATAAAAAGTAAAGAGAAAAACATTATGTACAATAGTTTATAAAGTTTCAGCAAGTGAGTTGTAGAAAGGATCAATAAATTTATAGTAAAAGCGTTTCAATATCTGCGTCATTCAGCCATAATTTTACCTCTTTAATATATTCTATCTTTTTATTTATCATTTGAGTTTGAAGTGGTAGAAGGTTAAATGTACGAGGACCAATGAAACTGCTATGTGTCTGCATTAATTTAGTATTGGTTTGGGGGGTGTAAAATATATTATTTGTTCTTTTGCTCATTCTGTTTTCATTTATTTTGAAATTATTTTTGTTTTTAAATAAATATTTCATAGTTTGTAATATAAATAATTTACGAATGTTAATTAATTTAGATTCCTTGTATAGTAGTACTTGTGCAGTATTATTGTCGTCGATAGACAAGTAGGTGCTTGTAGTAAGTAGATTGCTTTGTTTACGATGCGATTTCGACTGCAGGTACATAATTCGGGAGTAGGTACTAAGTAGGTCGAGCGGTTTATTATTAATAAGTTAATCTAGATTTTTCTCGACGCCACAGATCTATCAAAAAATTTAAAAATAAAAATGCAAAAATCAGTCACTATAAATACATGTAGGATTACGAACGATTTTTTAAATATCTATGTTGAGGGATCAATAGTATTTATAGGCTGCTAAGGAGTTCTACCGAGCCGAACCGAATATGAAAATATCTGTAGTCGGTGTATTATTTTCCCATTTGATCTCTGGTGAGTTGTCGTCTTGTTCTTGTACTGTTTTGTATTTATTTTGCTTATATAATGCACTTGCATAATGTTGATTGACTAGATGATCATTTGTGGGAAAGTGTGTGGAAGGGCAAGGGAAGGGAAGGGGTTTTTCTTATGAGGAAGACTTAACCCGGACATCACATCAGAAATATTTAAAAAAAAGATATAAATAAAATATCTCAACATAGGAGCCGTGGTTTCAGCATAGATAGCCATCGTACTAATTGGAAATTCACATTTCTTAACATTACGTGGTAACAATTCCATAGTAGCGTTTAGAACTTCGAACTATGAATATATTCCTGTTTTAGGACACTTACAGTTATATTATAGCAAAGCTCAATTTATAAAAAAAACTGCTAAAAAATAAGACAGAAAATAAATACGTTGAAATTCAGTTAACATTAAGTGTAATACAGAAAGAAGTCATAACAATAAGAAAACAACAAAATAGCCTACATAACCATCGGGACGTCCTGTGCGAAGGATACTAATGGATGTGGTAATGCTAAATGGCAGAACGGCTGTGGTAATTGTAACATATCTGTTTACATCTCCGGCAAATAGCTCAGAATAAAATTTAAATAAATTGCAGTTTTATACTTACCTCTTATATTCTGCCTTCTCACCAACTCGGGTCGCTAGGGTGGGGACAAGGGAGGTAAATTTAATTATAAACATTTATTAGTCATGTTTCTGGATTTTAATTAGGTTTTAATTCTAAATCTAAATTATACTTGGATGTCCTTTTATCTATAACTTAACTAAGTGTCATTTGGTTCGGGGTTGCTTCTCCCGCTTCTCCCTTCTGCTTTCCCCGCTGGGCGGGGAACGCGTACTTCACGACCACTTCTGTCTCGGTCTCTTCTCTCTCTCCCGCCTCGGTCTTGACTGTTCATCGTTCCTGAGCTCATGGGACCTGTCGCTCTATCCCGCCCTTCTCATTTCTTTCCTTACAACCCACGTCTGTCAACACTTCGTTTATAACAGCGGGACACACAGTTTATAATTCAAATTTATTTGTGACGAAATTTGATTCGTTACATAATGCTAAATGGCTGCGCTCGTGCCCAAGTGATCAGAATACTGAATAAGTATCATGAATGATTTAAGAATTTCACGGCCAAAAGTATTTTTGTTATTTGTTTTTGGGGTATTATGCCGTGTTGCGCTAACTCCTTCTTTTTAACACATCTGCCCTGATGATGGACACTGCAATGCTGTCCGAAAAGTTGGCTAAAGAAGGAGTTAGCGCAACACGGCATAATACCCCAAAAACAAATAACAAAAAAAAAAGTATCATGAAGTTAATTTATTTAAGGGAACCATTCTTGAATAATGAGTAAAGCCATAACCGTCCTGTGATGGACTGAGGTCGCATCAGATAGAAGATAGCATGATACAAGCTTGGCAGAGACATCTATCGGAAAAATCTTGTACAAATTGCAGGGAACTGTGAGTTTTAGGTTTTTTTTTATATTAATTCCACACGAAGAAAATAATTTCCATCAGAGCGTATGTCATTGTTGTAGCGGTTACGTCACCGCTCCTATGGTCATCATATCATAACCAAATTGCTCGAGTAAAGAAGCTGAGTCAACAAGAAAACTTGCGAAACTTCAATTGAAATATCGGGACCGCGATACAAAACTTCTGATAAGAGAATTTTTACATAAGGGGTGATGCAAACGTTCATACGATGAACCGAGTCAGCGATCCTATGGGTTCGACGTCCAGACACTACTCCAACCCGTGGCAGACAAGAACAAAGGAATCAGCAGCTATATAAGCGGTGGAGGACCTAAGTACATCATCATTCCATTCAACAAGTTCGACGCGGCATCATACAACTCGAGAAGTATTCAAATATTCATATGTAAAACAATTGTTATTCTTTTGTAAGAGCCGCTATAATCGGCGTTATTAAATAAATAAATAAATAAAAGTCCGACTCGGCGTAACGGAGGAATTGGCCACTATGGCCGGTTCCCCCCGCGTCACGCTTCGATTTCGACACCCGAGATTGCGCGGACTACAACCATGGACTCGTTGGGATTTCACCTCAACGCCCTGGCCCAGGCTATCATTACTGGCCAACCTAACCTAACCTCACGCGCCTAGACCCTGCGACCAGCTCATCGCCGTCTGCGCCTCGGCTCCACGACCATCGTCGCCAGCCTGTACCTCCCGCTCATCTGCCGAACAGGTCTGTCGCACCTTCAGCTACCTCATTCACGCTGAAGTACGTAGAAGACTCCTCGCCTTCACCAGTGCTGAACAAGCCCTCGAGTCCGGTCTCCATCAACGCGGTGTCGACCCACTGACCCGCATCTTGACCATTCATCATCATCGATTCAGAGCCATCTCCCAACTGCGCAACTCAACTGATGTGTTATACTGACTCACAATAAACGCTGTGACAACAACAACATCATATTTTATTGTCTCACTACCAAGTCCCTATAGTGGTGACCCCGACGTGATCCTGCAACCCGACGTGATCCACTACCAAGACCCCCATAAGGTACAGGATTTCCAACTCGGAAGGTAGATGATGGAAGCAGAAGGAGCCAGAGGGTGCGTTTGACCAATTGCTAAATGGGAACGGGAGAAGGCGTGGTTAACGGTGACAGTACAAATAAGATGCCAGAAAAGGGGTGGAGATGCGTAGTGATTTATATGACGTTGATGGTAAAATGTTACCGTGGAATTTTCGGGTGAACGTACTTCCTACAGCCATTAAAAATCAAAGTTAATTAACTTGAAATTGTGAGGGATTCACAGTATCTTGAACCTCAAGCGTTCAATTCACAAGAAAGAGTTGAAACAGAATTTTAATTGGAGAAAAGGGTTTACGATGACTTTAAGTACCGAGTGGGTATCATAACATGACTTAGAGAAGACTAAGGAGATCCTTCACTTGATGAAGTATAAAAAAAACTCAGCATAAGGAATATAGTCAAAGGCAATTATACGAAATAATAAAAATTAACGATGAGTCAACTTATTACATTTAAGGGATTTTTTATGGAGTAGTAATGGGGACAAAACAGGGGTGGTTGTAGATAGAAATTAAAATCGGATTATAATTATTAGACGTTAATTTTAGTAAACCATTTCAGAACAAAGGGTAGGTAGGAATTAAGAGTAACTTTACCCTAGAGAAATGGTTGTGTAGCCTGGACACGCTGGGGACGATGATTGTGTTCTGATTGCCAATCACCGTTTATTGTTTAGCAAGTGGAAGAGCCAGCAAAATTTGAAATCGATTTCATTTATATAGTTACCCCTTTTCCTTCCCATCCTCTCCCCACGTATGCCCTTTCCCGAGATAAGACTCAGTGGTTAATAACAAAACTAACACATATCAGTACAGGTAGAGAACATGGATAAAAACGACGGCGATAACGACCCCAAAGAGAGATGGCAAGAAATCATCGAAACCCGATACCCTATGCTTATCGATTCAATATTTTACCAGTTTATGTAACAACAAAACTATTTAATGTTGTCGAATAATAAAATTAAAAAAAAAAAATCGGAAAAATTAAGAAATCAAAACATACGAGTAGAGATTACAAGATTAGGGTTAAAAGATGAAGTTAGACGCACGGTTTTATGGTAAAAGTTTTAACAATTTCATTAGTAAAGAGGTCACCCACTCTATTTAAACGAAACTGGATCACCACAACGTATGCATCAATGGATAGTTCTTCATCAATTGAAAATAATAAAAAAATACTACGCAACGCTAAAATAAGAGCATTATTGCAAAATAATTCTCAAGATACTGTATACTCTAAAAAGTGATCGAAGGATTAGTTAAGGTATGTAGGTATGCCACCCGAAGGTAGGTACCACTAGCTAGTGAGGGTATGTAGGTATGCCACCTGACGGTAGGTACAACTAGCTAGTTAGGGTATGAAGGTATGCCACTCGTCGGTAGGTACCACAAGCTAGTTAGGGTATGTAGGTATTCCACCCGACGATAGTACTACCAGCTTGTTAGGGTATGTGGGTATGCCACCGTGCCACTAGCTAGTTAGGGTATGTAGGTATGCCACCCGACGGTAGGTACCACTAGCTAGTTAGGGTATGAAGGTATGCCACCCAACGGTAGGTACCAATAGCTAGTTAGGGTATGTAGGTATGCCACTCGAAGGTAGGTACCACTAGCTACATAGGGTGTGTAGCTATGCCACCCGAAGGAGGGTACCACTAGCTAGTTAGGGTATGAAGGTATGCCACCCGACGTTAGGTACCACTAGCTTTTTAGGGTGTGTAGCTATGCCACCCGAAGGAGGGTACCACTAGCTAGTTAGGGTATGAAGGTATGCCACCCAACGGTAGGTACCACCAGCTAGTTAGGGTATGTAGGTATGCCACTCGAAGTTTGGTACCACTAGCTACATAGGGTGTGAAGCTATGCCATCCGAAGGTAGGTACCACTAGCTAGTTAGGGTATGAAGGTATGCCACCTGACGGTAGGTACCACTAGCTACTTAGGGTATGTAGGTATGCCACCCGAAGGTAGGTGCCACTGGCCAATCAGGGTATGAAGGTATGCCACCCGACGTTAGGTACCACTAGCTAGTTAGGGTATGAAGGTAGGCCACCCGACGGTAGGTTCCTCTAGCTAGTTAGGGTAAGTAGGTATGCCACCCGAAGGTAGATACCACTAGCTAGTTAGGGTATGAAGGTATGCCACCCGACGTTAGGTACCACTAGCTTTTTAGGGTGTGTAGCTATGCCACCCGAAGGAGGGTACTACTAGCTAGTTAGGGTATGAAGGTATGCCACCCAACGGTAGGTACCACTAGCTAGTTAGGGTATGTAGGTATGCCACTCGAAGTAAGGTACCACTAGCTACATAGGGTGTGAAGCTATGCCATCCGAAGGTAGGTACCACTAGCTAGTTAGGGTATGAAGGTATGCCACCTGACGGTAGGTACCACTAGCTACTTAGGGTATGTAGGTATGCCACCCGAAGGTAGGTGCCACTGGCTAATCAGGGTATGAAGTTATGCCACCCGACGGTAGGTACCACTAGCTAGTTGGGGTATGAAGGTATGCCACCCGAAGGTAGGTACCACTAGCTAGTTGGGGTATGAAGTTATGCCACCCGACGGTAGGTACCACTAGCTAGTTGGGGTATGAAGGAATGCCACCCGAAGGTAGGTACCACTAGCTAGTTGGGGTATGAAGGTATGCCACCCGAAGGTAGGTACCACTAGCTAGTTGGGGTATGAAGGAATGCCACCCGAAGGTAGGTACCACTAGCTAGTTGGGGTATGAAGGTATGCCACCCGAAGGTAGGTACCACTAGCTAGTTGGGGTATGAAGGAATGCCACCCGAAGGTAGGTACCACTAGCTAGTTGGGGTATGAAGGAATGCCACCCGAAGGTAGGTACCACTAGCTAGTTGGGGTATGAAGGAATGCCACCCGAAGGTAGGTACCACTAGCTAGTTGGGGTATGAAGGTATGCCACCCGAAGGTAGGTACCACTAGCTAGTTGGGGTATGAAGGTATGCCACCCGAAGGTAGGTACCACTACCTAGTTAGGGTATGTAGGTATGCCACCCAACGGTAGGTAACACTAGCTAGTTAGGGTATGTAGGTATGCCACCCAACGGTAGGTACCACCAGCGTGTTAGGGTTTGTGGGTATTCCACCTGACGGTAGGTACCACTAGCTTAAGAAAAAATCAACGGACACAGGCCGGAGACCACGGATTATTCAGAAAGGTTACTTCGAGAAGAGAATATCACAAATTGTACCAGTGACCAGGAGATCTCGATTAACGTGATTTATATTTACTTTGCTCGACAACCGAGGTTACAACTTAAGTCACAAACATAGGAGGAACATTGCACTTAACAACACATAGACATAAAATTATACAATTGGGCAAGTTTTTTTTAATATTTGTTTTAAATTCTGCATTATTTGAATGTGGTGAGTTTTGAATGTTTATTTATTTCTGTAAACTGATTGACCTTGGGATAGAAAGTATAGTTTTCATAGGGACATAAGTATAAGGAAAGAGATTCATTGAGGCGTGTGAAGATAAACCCAGAAGAGAATTGTAGCAATCATAGAGAATGGGAGGAGAATTTGTTTTTATTTATTTATTTATTAACTCCGATTATAGCGGCTTTTACAAACGAATAAAAATTGTTTTACATATGAATACAGAATATACATAAATAATAAAAAAATATATAAACATAAATACATAAAGAGAACAATAGAAATAGTAGTATCAACATAACAAAGTACAATGAGTAGGTTATTATAAATACAATTCAACATATTATATATCCCGGACATTATGTAAAGAGAGTTAAGAAATTAATACTTTAAAACTGTATTTGATTATAGTCAATCTGAGAAGCGCTAATAGACAGTTTTAATTAAGTAGTGTTTGTATAAGGTTAAACTAGCAATGTTTATAGGTTCATCCAAAACATATTTATTTCCAAGTACATGTAGGCGATTCATTATGGAATTGAGTTCAGTGTTAGATCCTGTATTGTTGCAATTATAGGGTAATTTGAAACGAACTGATCGACTAGGTACATGGAAACATATTAACGAAAGAAGTTCAGGGAAGTTCAACAGGTTGGTAACGATTTTTAATAAATAAGAATGATTTTTCCAGAAGGGATTCCAATTAACCTCATACTTTAAGCATTGAAGTTTATGAATCAAGGGATGGGATGTTATTGAGCGTAGTTTGGAAACATATTTTTCTGCTAGGCATCGACTTTCTAAATGTAAAGGAGGTTCGCAGCATTCTTCTTGCATTGCGTTGATTGGGGAAGATTTCATGGCTCCTAAGACAAGGCGAAGAGAGTCTATGGTATGTAATAAACTTCCTCCGTTTTTTGTCAGCGTAGCCAAGCACGTTGTTTTATTGCGAACCAAATTATTGCCATAATATTTACAGTTGCTATGGGCAGGATCGAAACATTTACACGATTGAAAAATTTTGTTCGAAACATAAAAAGAATTGAGTGATTACTCGATTGAATTGAATTGAATTTCAGCAGGAGCAGAAGCTGCGGAAACAGGCAGATTTTTTACGGTTTGGGGAGGGGGAGGGGGAAAATAGACAAAGTATGTTACATAAGTAATTCGCTGTATTTATTTATAAAAATAATGTCAACTATGTATGGCCAAGATCACCATAAAAACAACTACTCCAGTACCTACTACCTACAGTAACGCAAATGTAGTAAACTGAGCATCTAATTTAACACAAATATCTATGGCCTATCTGTCAAATGTACGAGACGCTTTACAGCTTGATGTGTTGTAAATATCAAATGTGCATTTCCACGTGATTATTAAAAAGCTACCTGTGAGTACCCTTTTACGTTATATGTAACTGTTGTATCAATCTGGTTGAGTTTAACCTAATGTTGAACCATGTAGAGATGCGTTTTATATGACATGTGGCGTGGATATTAAGTTGAACGGTTAGAACATCCAATCACACAAACGTTAAACCAAGTTGGATCATCTGTATCGTGGTTGAATCAACCTTTCTCAGTCGGCCTAGGGAGCCACTGTGCGTAATTGTTTAAGAGTACATTGAATGAATAGAAATGAATAAAATGTCAGGCATGACTAATGGACGTGAAATTTGGATGGATTTTTTGACATTATATGTATAATGATTTAACTAGCTTTGGGTATACTTCAAGCAAGATGTACTCTGATACAGATGCCAGGAACGAAGTTCTTGTTTTCTTTTTGGATCAGTTCAAATGTATTTAAAAGGATGTAGCGAATGAAACCGTAAAAATATATATTTTTATTATTGAAGTAGCATCGCAGGAGTTGCTAATGGAACGAATAAAATAGAATTAATTCGTTCCATGAGCCATTTTTGTGCCGAAGTTCGTTCTTTCTTTTCATGCTTATAGTTAACAATGGGTCAAGAGCGGGCGCCAAATTTTGCTTTTTGAAGTGGGAGTCATGTTGCATGTGTACTCCAGAGTAGAAACTGACGAAATGGCGACCCGTAATCTTACCTATAACCTAACGTAACCTAACCTAATCGAGCCTGACCTAAAATCATTTTTTAGGTTTGGGTTTCTTAATATAAGCAGATACTTCGTTATGCATATTATAATTTTAAATAAAACAATAACTTAGTAAACACCACTTTCATCTATATACTGAATGCCAAGGATTTATATTACTGTATTTAACTTTAAAATCTAACATTAAAACGTGTGTGATTAATATAGTATGCTTATATGGGTTACATGGAATTGTGCTGAGTTCCAGTGGCAGAGGTTATAGGAGTAGGTAGGGGGTTGGGAAGATAGTGGTCTTTGTCAATAGGGAACTACCTAAGTATTGGGTTCCTATTTAGGTGGATTTGATTATTGATGACTTGGCCATCGGCATTAATGTTTCACAAATAAGTTTTTAAATGTAGGATTCTTCGAATACGCAATCAGTGGGTTCAAGCTCCCTTATTATAAGGGCCTTGTTATACTAATTAATTCATGTTTATTAAATAACAAATTACCATCACATAACAGCATTGCCATGGACCTTTCCAACCCAGAGAATTTTTCCATCAAGACGGAACCAGGATACCAGGAAGTAGGCGCTGGTGAAATGCCGTATATGGATATAGAAATCCACCTTCCAGATTTAAAGAAGGAATGTTTGCAGTATGCTGAGAGTGATCAGCCAACTAGTAAGTTGCATTAAGTATATTATCACAAAGGAGTTGCAGTCAGGACAGCTGCTTGTTTTCTCCTTCCCCTCTCGTCGTCCAGCGGTACTTTATTTTACCTTTATGATATTGCTTTGCAGGAAACTGTCGAACTAAGAAAACGTGAACTTTTAATGCCCGCAAACAATTCCTAGTTCCTCAAGCGGTTGCCTCGCCATATTTTACCACTAAAATAAAGTATCTCTTCTAAACGTTCTCCATTCCAAGAATAATTTGAGATTACAAGATAGGTATGTGAAGTGTATTTGTGTGATATAATACATTTGTATCATGACTTATAACTGTGATATCGGATTTTTTTTGTCCCTCCGCTGCTCATCTCACTGTGGAATTCCTGTGCCGAGATGAGCACATTACCATTACAATTATATTTAATCAAATAAGTAATGTACATAATACATACATAGATGGATTATATCGAATATGGTCTTTCTAAGGTATAATGACCGAATGACAGAAGCTACGATAAGGGTAATCCAAAATCACAACTCTCAGCTACGATGACCATTGACCAAAATCACAACTTTCAGCTACGATGACCATTTTCTTGGGTAGATTTAACGAACCTATACTTTTTTATATTTTTACTGTGCATATTATAAAGCAACGGAGCTCTATAAGAAATCTTCCTTTGTCCAAAGAATGTTCTGTTATTCACCGGCTGATACATTAAAGAAGAACCCAATCTAGTGTTGCGCACTTTTTTGTGATCTTTTGGCAGAATCAATGTTGTTAAAAAATTAGCAGAGAGCCTTTATTATTTACAACTGCCTTACCGACATACGTTTTCTTTCATTGTATAATAACTGTGAGGAATATATTTTTTAAATTAATTTTTGTGCTACATTTGAAAGCTCTAGGGTAGTCTTGTGTGAAGAACCCCAACAGACAACATTATATGAAAGCATTGTTTGAATAAGCGCGTGGTATACAGTTTTTAATGTAACTATGTCCAATATATTTCTTGAGTCTTGAAGATGTAGGCTAGCTTTCTTATTTTGTTTGTTAATACAGTAACATTATTGTTCCATTTTAGATTTTAATCCATTATTAAGCCAAGATATGTGATAGTATTATTAAATAATTATTCGATTTACATTAAAAAAAACTAGTCATTCTCAAGAATAGAACACAATCGCTAAAGATGTTCTTACAGCGGCCATCTCGGCTCATCTGTTTATAAGTGAAAATAATTACAAATTTTCTTTTCTTATTTCCCATTCCGTCGTGATTTTTCAATAGTATCTTTAATGCATTCGTTTATGGTATCGTTGTTTTAGATGTATTGTAAAGTTTCCTTAATGTAAAAGAAATAAGTTACAAGGTTATGCTAGATATAAAAATGTAATTTTTTTATAACTTAATGAAAAAACATTAAAAATAAAAATAAAATAAAGTTCTTCTTACTAGTAATCACTTGGTGATGGGGTGATAGAATTATTTATTCTTTAAAGTCAAATAAATTTAAGGTTGAATTATTTAATATGAAAAAGTGAATTTGTCTTTTTAATAAAATATATTGTATTTAGTGCCTTTGAAATTTGTACCCGCAAAGTCTATGTTACTGCAAACAGCTTAACATTCAGCAGGTCTTTACATATCATTGTATTGTTATTCCAGGTAGCATTAATTTGGAGACTGTTCCGATCCAGGAAGGACACAGAGAAGAAGACGAAGGTGGGATTCCTTATACGGAAATAGACATAGACCTGCTGGATGTTAAAAATGAATGCTTAAAGAATTCTGAAAGTATTACCCAGTCTGCAGGTAAAATAAGTTTTGGTTTGTCTGAATTTTTCTTTTCACTTTTCTAGTTTCATTGTAGATACATACTCATCGAGCTTTATCTTTGCAGACTTAATATCGGACCTGAAGACGCATCCAGGAGGAAAACCTTATTCATGTTCGCATTGTAACTACTTCGGCCACAGCAAGTCATTGTTAACACAGCACTTGCGCATCCATTCTGGAGAGAAACCTTATACATGTTCCTTCTGTAGTTTTTCGTGTTCTCAAAAGGGAAATTTAAAAAGTCACATTCTTACCCATTCTGGAGAAAAACCTTTTTCTTGTTCCTTCTGCGGCTTTTCGTGTTCTCGAAAGGGAAATTTAAAAGGTCACATGCTTACCCATACTGGAGAAAAACCTTATTCATGTTCGCATTGTAACTACTTCGGCCACAGCAAGTCATTGTTAACACAGCACTTGCGCATCCATTCTGAAGTTAAACCTTATACATGTTCCTTGTGTAGTTATTCGTGTTCTCAAAGGGCACAATTAAAATTTCACATTCTTACCCATACTGGAGAAAAACCTTTTTCTTGTTCCTTCTGCGACTTTTCGTGTTCGCGAAAGGAAAGTTTAAAATTGCACATGCTTACCCATACTGGAGAAAAACCTTATTCATGTTCGTTATGCAGCTATTCATGTTCACAGAAGACAAATTTAAAACGCCACCAGCTTACACATACAGGAGAAAAACCTTATTCATGTTCCTTCTGCAGCTATTCATGTTCTCTAAAGGTAACTTTAAAATATCACCTGCTTACCCATACTGCAGATAAACCTTATCCTTGTGTCTTGTGCAGCTATTCTTGTTCTCGACAGGGAACTTTAAAACGTCACAAGCTTACCCATTCTGAAGAAAAACCTTATTCATGTTCCTTCTGCAGCTATTCTTGTTCTCGAAAGGGAACTTTAAAACGTCACATGCTTACTCATACTGGAGAAAAACCTTATTCATGTTCTTTCTGCAGCTATTCTTGTTCTCGAAAGGAACTTTTAAAACGTCACATGATCCTTCATCATTTACGATCCTTATAATTGAGGTGAATTCTCACAAAAAGGGCGCTATATAAATTAGCCAAATATTAATATTATATAATAATCTGATTTGACATTCGTGTTTGTCTACGTTGTAAATATTTGTGAATTGTATTGATATGCACTTTGTTATTTTGTGGAACGCAACGCTTATTATAACCTAAGTGTTCGTAGGTAACGTTAAATAATTTATTTGGTTTATATAAGCTTTTTGCTAGATATTGCTTTCCAATATTAAATCTAATTACTTATTTATATTCATACGCAATATTTTTTTATTAAATAATTTATCAGTTTACAGAGTATAATCATTTATATGTACTAAAGCAATTCGTAAAATAAATGTTCACCGCTTTTGATTTTATTAATGTTTCTCTTGTTTATAACCAGGCGCTTGTATTTAAAAGAGTGGTGAGCATTAAACTAAAAATTAAACAATACAAAAAGACTCACCCTTCTGTTTATTTCATTCAAATTAGCGGAGAAATATATTGTTGTACCGAAATCACCTCACCTCAAGGCGCTGTACAAATATATAATATATTTCTACAATGATCTATGTTATTACTAACTATATATGGAGATAATATCGTACGATTCTCCGTAAGGAAGATACATAATAATTGACTTTGACAGCATTGTTGGAATTTCTAGGGAAATTTCTTTCCAAAATTAGGGAAATAAAAATCCGTGTGGAATATTTGTTTACATTTCTTTTATTTCCCTTTATTTTATAACTGTTCCAATTTGTCAAAAAATTTACATAAAAAAAATGAAACAAAACTCTATTCTAAAACCATACTTAAATAGGCACTTTCGCAAAAATAAAATATTCTGATTAAATTTTTTAAAATTATTTTTTATAATTGTTATTTTATTATATTTTATAAACAATTTCGGCTGTCTATAGTTTGTAACTGTTTTTATAAATTAAAAAATGATAATTTAATATGTATGTAAAATTTACAAACACAAAATGTAGTTCTGCCAATTGATAACAATAAATAATTGAATGACTTTCCAAACACTCAAAATCACCAGATGTTACAATCAAAGGCATTTTCAACAAACAAAAACAACATTCGGACAAAAAAAATGTATACAGTGGTAATATTTTATATTCGCAAGGCCTGCTGCAAATGTTATGTAAGCTGGGTATTATTTAACTAACTAACTAACTAACCAACACGCCGTTTCCCCGCAGGGATAGGCAGAGAGGACGGACCGCTAAACAACTCGGTCACACCACACACTTCTTGCCTCATTCACATTCATACATCGTCTCATACATACTCTTCTATTGTTCTAACTCTTGACATGGCCCGGCTCAAGTATCTGATTCACTTGATCGGGCCATGTCTTTCTCGGGCGTCCCCGACTTCTGCTACCATTCACGTTTGCATCGTATATTCTCCTTACGCTCCTTTCTTCGCTCATTCGCTCTACATGCCCAAACCATCTAAGCGTCCCTTTCTTGATCTTACTCACATTCCTCACACGATCATATATGGTTTTACCACACATACGCTTCAGGGATCTCATTTCAACAGCATTCAATCTACTTTCATCCTTTCTCTGTCAGTTCTATGCCTCACTTCCATACATCAGGGTAGGTACCAGCACTCCATTGTGGACTTCTAACTTCACTTCTTTGGACAATTTTGGATATTATTTAAACAGAATAAATAAAAATAACCATGAAAATTGCAGCACTATGTAAGTAATATGGTAACAAGCACATTATATTATAATCTACGTAATCCGAGTGTACGTACACATGTTAAAAAATATACAAACAGTAGAACAGTTAGTAGTATCCACTTTCGACCTAAAACACACTGAACATTTTATAACAGTCAATAACGTATGTATTCTAATAAACGTTTGATTAATTCATCATATTATTAATTATCATTGTTTAAAGTGTTCAAAAAAGCATTACTTGCCCATGTTGAATAAAATAAATTATTTTGCGGTTGAAAACTGGGTATTGAGTTAAAAATAATTTTATCCATAAACAAGTGCAACAAATTCGTCATATTCGCTCTAACAATAACAACTGCGAATGTCACACACACACACAGGTACACCCTTGTACAATGATTCTGTTACCGACCCCCTGACCCGGTCCACGGCCCGCGGCTTAGACACCCCATACGCAATTGAATGTAAAATTCAATTAATTTTTTCGTCGAACTAAATTTGGGTTTTTATGTTAACACAATTCTTTTTTGAAGATTTTTTTTTAATAATTCATCACATTCTTCAGACAGGAATAAAAAGATTTTTTTCAAAAGTGGCTTTCATTAAGTCACAAATAATTATCAAAGTTGACTCCAAAAATCGTCATATTTTCGGGCTATATTTTATAATTTAAAGCAAAAATTGAAAATCGTACATCTATTCCGTACATTCTACATGCCACACCTTTTGATAAAAAAAAGAAAAATCCGTTTCATTTGGTATTTTAGCCGTCAATCCAAATTTAAATTCGTATGGAAAGATCCGCGCTGCCGTTCCTCTTAAACCATTGATATTTCATTCATAAACGCAACTCCATAAACAAAAATGTGCCACAAATCCATACTGTATCATACTTCACAATTTTTACAAAAGATACAAAAAAAACAGATACAAAACACAAATCATTAGGAAAGCCAAAAATTTATATTACAATAAAAAAGTCTGTAAAACTTCTCTCCTTGACCGGAATTGTGACTGCCCATGCTTAGAAAAGGCAATCAATATCAAATATCTAGGACTAACCTTTGAAACACACAAGCAAATTTCTAGAAAAAAATGTCTTTGATCAATTATACTCGGCTATTTCCACAATAATTACACCGAATCAGCACGGATCCATGAGAGGTCGGTCTACGACATCCAACCTGGCCCTTTTCATTAACTTCTTGCATAGCAAGATGGATGACAAAGAGCAGGTTGATACTATGTATACAGACTTCTCTAAGGCTTTCGATCGCGTAAAACACTCAATTCTTTTGAAAAAGCTCGTCCTACTTGGTATACACGGTGACCTGTTTAGATGGATTAAATCTAACTTTAGTAACCGTAATCAGGTAATCTTAGTCAACGGTGTCTTCTCAAAATCTATCGAGGTAAAATCTGGTGTCCCCCAAGGGTCCCACCTAGGGCCGCTAATGTTCGACATTGGATCATGTTTTCAAAATTCCAAATATGAACTTTATACCGATGTCATGAAAATATTCAAAGGTATTCGTTCTCTTTCTGACTGCGAAGCGTTACAAAGTGACATAGATAGGCTTTGCAAGTATTGCAAAGTTAACTGTCTAGATATCAATGTTTCTAAATGTCACACTGTGACATTCACTAGAAATAAACATGTTATTAAGTAGGTACTCCTATTCGCTCAACAATGAACCTGTCATCTCTAAAAGGGAATGTGTTTCGTTTCCTCGGCGTTTACCTTGATAGCAAACTTATATTTAATAAGCACATTGACTCAATCGTTAATAGGTCGTATAAAATGCTTGGTTTCGTGCTACTTGTAAGTAAAGTATTCAATAACGCGCGTACAATCGTAATGTTATATTTCGCATTAGTCAGAAGTACACTGAAATATGCATTGCCAATTGGGAATCCACAATATAAACTTTACGTAGATAGTATAAAACGTATCCAAATAAATTACAAAATATATTACTTCCAATTTCAACTATAACTCTGAACGTACCTACATTTGAAACTTTGCAGCGAAGACAAGTAGTAGCTGACTCATTACTTATTTACAGAATTTTAAACAATAACATCGTCCGTACCGAACTTCTGTCCCTTATTAATTTTAACATACCTTGTGATGATCTGGTCTGTAAACCACACAGACCATCAGAGAATAATTAATTCTCTATGAAAAAAGGGTTGATTACAAAATTCATTCTGCAGGCAGCGTAACAAATTATTATCCAGTCACCAAATACATAAAACAGAGAACTCACCGAATATATCAATCGAATTGAGATTAGCAGCAATTGCTTAGTCTCCGAATTCGGCAGCGGACGGCAATCAGCACAATAAAACTTGCATTCGCACCATGAAATTATAGTAGAAGTATAACACATTTTTATTCAAAAAGTACTGTCATTTTCTTGTGACAAAAATATTTAAATCTTTTAGTCGTAAATCGACCATACAGGAATAGTGGTGCCCTCTTTTGTCAAACAACATAATTCAGATGAATCCAGCTCCTTAATGCACCGGTGACTAAATTTCATTGTCACTTACCTGCAGAGCGAAATCTATACAATAACTGACCAGAGATGTCTATCCTGTCCACTATTTTTAATTTTAATTTTCAAATTTTAAGTTAACTAATTTTAAGTCTACTGCTTCTCCACCCCCTATGAGCCATATTCAATCGATTTCGTTGTTTAATGAGTAAATCGCTTATGGCGCTAAAACCACATTCCACCAAATAAGTTGATGGAAAGAGTAATAATAATTTTCTGGCATGCAAAGTAATATTAGGATATTTTGTGTTAGTTTCTTCCCAAATCCTTAGCGTAAGTTTCTTCTTTAAGCCTTAATGTCACATTCGTACTCAGACTGAGCAAAAACCGTTCTCATGTTATTACTGTAATTATTCATACTCACGCAAGCCAAGTTTAATAACACACGTTTTCACTCATACGAGGACTAAGAATAAAATATTCTCATCATAACATCATGACAATTTAAAGTAACAAAACAAAACTAACTGTTCCACATTGAAATAATCAAATCTCCAATACGCTGTAGAGTCAGCTCGGGAGCTGCATACAAAACAAATCTACTCCCTGTTGAAATTGTAAACAACGTAGACAAACATGAAAGTCAAATCAGATTGTTATTAATATTTATATATAAAATGATCAGTCAGTATCTAAAGGCACACAAACTAACCCAAAAAATAAACACTGAATATATGAATTTTTATACATTGTCTCATCCAACATACTGCGTCTTCTGTTATCTCCACTTTTGACATGACCTGAATCGAATAACTACATACTTTTTTTTTTTTTTTTTTTATTAAATATCAAAAATAATATACAAAAATCAAAAAGTCCCAATAAACTACTTTAAAGTAGTTTGTCATTGGGTGCTTTTAACTTAAACAGATTATATCAAATGTATACATTCATATCATGAGAGGTGTAATACAATAAAAATAAAAACAAAAAACAATTAAAGCGTATGCAGTTAGAAATAGTTTGTATTAGAGTCTAGTACAAACTATTTCTTTCAGCTAGCCAATTTTTCAACAAAAAATTTCTTTTTATATTTGTACATTTTTTGATTTCTGCAGGTAACATATTTAAACAATTTGGTATCATGTAGTCTAGCGTTCTTTTTCCATATTTGTTTACATGCTTTGGTACGATTAGTCCTTCATTTAATGTAAATTGAGTATTGTAAGTGTGTTCCAGTCTATTTATGTACATAGGGCTATTTATGTGCTGAAAAATTATTTTATACCACATAATTGCTCTTACCGAGAGGATTTTCAGATTTTGATAAAGGTGTGGAACATTATGCCTTTGTTCATATAAACTTTTATGAGCTAATAATTTAACAAGAGAATTTTGAACTGCTTGAACATGATTTATATTTGTTTTAGAGGAAAATCCCCAAGCTGTAATTCCATACCTTATGATAGATTCAGCTAGTGAAAAATAAATTATTCGAACTGTGCATATTGGAACATAAAATTTTAATTTATATAATCTACTAATAATAGATCTCAGTCGTTCACAGACTTTATTTATCTGTAAATCCCATTTGAAAAAACAATCAATAATAACACCTAAATAAACATATTTTTTAACCAGTTCAATATTTTCACATGTACACAACGCAGGGATACCAACATGTAGGCAATCTGAATTGTGTGTTTTAATTTCGGGTATAATAGTATTTACCTTGGCATTGGGTGATTGGGTGGCACTTGATTCACTTAATCGTGTCATTTATTACTGGTTCTTCTACCAGTTAAATCAATATGTATTTATAACCTTAAAATGGGTTTTGTATTTTATATTATCTAAATTAGAGAAATTGTGTTGATTTTCTGCAAAAAAACTCTATAAAACAAAACGCTTAACTAATGTATAAAACTCAGTACAACAATACGACAGTAAAATTTGATTAAATATTCATCAATTAATGATGTACCTAACCTACTTATTTAAAGATTACGATTTAATTTACTTTTTTGCCCACAGGTCCGCCGTAAGCTTGCGAACAGGGCATGCACTGCACACGGGCGGCACTTTCAGGGGGCGGAAAATACAGTGAACTCGGAATGTTCTAAATGGTTATCATTAATCATTCCAGAATTACAATTCTCATTGGATTTATTGCATGCACTGTTTAGCAAACAATTTTTCCATAATTATCGTTGAAATTGGAAATAGAGAAGATTTCTTTTCGGTAGATACCGAAATGTCGCCATATCAATGTACCAAATTTGAGTTTTGGGTGAACACTTATTAGCCCTCCCCCCACCTCACCAAACCCCTCCTAACTTCTGAATTGCTTTTTCGGAGAAAACTGTCTCAAAGAAACACTATTCAAGTGGCACAGAAATATGGAGATATCTTTTGAAACAGCTTTAAATTATTTTTGATGAAAACTCGTAAAGTTGGTAAGTAGAGTACGGATGGGGGGTGGGGGCGGCATTGACGGATATATACACGGGCGTTCAAGCGGCTAGCGGCGGCCCTGATTGCCCAGCATTATTCTTTATTATTATTATATTTAGTAAAATCATATTGACAGTATAATAACTGGCCAAATTACAATAACAGGAAGGCAATGCGATAAGAATAACAGGAAGGCAATGCGATAAGAATAACAGGAAGTCAATGAGATAAGAATAACAGGAAGTCAGTGCGATAAGAATAACAGGAAGGCAATAAGAATAATAATAACAGTAATATTATTTTTTAACACATCTATTTGAATATTTATATTCGGAATGAATCAAATTCATTGAATTTGAAGCAAATCTTGGAAACGCACATAAACCCACTTCCTAACATCTAATCGAGCTGAAACTCGTCAGATAGACTCGTTGTTGATGAAAATGCACTTTATCAACTTTTGGTGGCGAACACACAAACGCATTTTTCTGAAATTAGATGACATTACAGCATTTAATACACGAAATAAATATCGGTCCTACCCGATTGGCATTTGGCGAGGTTATTAGCGCAGTTGACTCCAGTCCCTGAGAAGGAAGATACAATTCTCAGTCAAATCAAAATAAGTTTTTTTTTTAAATATTATTAGGTATAGCAAAAAAACTTTCCTTGAACGAGTTGATTTTTAGAATTTGTGTCGTTCAACAACCTGTTGATGTTTCAGGTACGTACGGATATAACAATTTTAATATATTTTGAAAATTCCAACAACAATTTGGCCAATACAAGCGCACTCTTACAGATTCCACACGACCAGACTTCAACAATAAATCTATTAGTATCTTTGGCAAAACAATTGTTTTGAAAAGGCCCATTGTCCACACAATCGTCTTTTGTAGAATGCATGTAACCTAAAAATGACGATAAGCGTGTTTTGCATACTTGTTGTGTCCACGCTGCTTCATGCAATATTCAGTCAAGTTACAAAACGTCTCAGTTTTCTTTCAACTAGCATCGAGAAAGCACGGCTTTTGTTGTGAAAATTTCAAGTGATGATGATGAAGTGATTATCGCATACAATTTTATTATAAGACGACGAAACATGCGAAGAAAGTACTGGATTCTTCCATACATCGAAAGAAATATAAATTGTAGATTGTTTGTTGCTGCCAGAGAGTTATCAGAAGATGATTCTGTATTTCAATCATTTTACCGAATGACTAAACATTCGTACCAAAATTTAGTCTCTACTGTTGGACCACTGATATAAAGACAAAATACTGAAATGCGGTCGGTCGAGTAGTGACATGTTGCCGCGCGCACCGCATTACAAACGCATGACGAGCGGCTGACGTGACGTTGCCGCTTCGTGGACACAGATTTCATTGTTTCTACGCGAGATGCAAGCATTCGTCTTCCAATCGTCATTTATTGACGAAAGCGTGCGTATGACGTGCGGTTACGTGGACAATGGGCTTTAACTTCATAATATGTGTAGATCTTTGTTTATAATATAGGTTTATAAATTAGATGCGACCGAATCTTTTTCTGAATATTCTATTTTAAATTTTAATTTGGGGGTCGCTAATCTTAAATTCAAAGATTAAAAAAAAACATTTATTTGTTAACTTGTAGCGGTAAGAACCGTCCGCTTACATATTTTTCCATAGTATGACTTCTAGACACGCGTTGTCAGTGGTTTACGGCAGTCACTCGGTGATACAAAATTTGTTCTGCGCTTTGAGTTCCAGAGAAGTCAGGAGTTGGCAAATTTGGTTGCCTTCTTAGATATCACCATGTTATAAATTTGTTTAGAATAGATTCTAGACTGGCACTCATTTGGTGATGTCTTATTTTAACTCTATGCACGCGGCCGTATCAACTGTTGTTACGGCAAAAAGTCCATACTCACACGCGGCCGTATCAACAGTTGATACGGAAACTTTGAATGCCGATATTCCAGCGGTCTTTTGACATAAATTTATTTCCCGCTCGCTTGAACATTTGTAGAACTATCACGATGCTGACATCTACAAGAATTTCTCGAAAATAAATTTGTGTTTCATTTAAAAACATCGATAATCAAGTGAGCCTCTTCGCGCCTTCGAGTGCCATAGTTTACAATTTTGTCAACGGATGGCGTTAGTTCAATTTTGTTATTATTTTGTGACATAAAATTTACGTGTCCAGTTTTAGAAAAAGTTTTCATAACAAAAAATGATAAGTGCTCATGGTGTTCCACTTGTGTCTATCAACGCAGTGGCCTAATTACACACACGCCGAGCGAATGGCGGGACCACATTCAAAAGATACGGTACGTCTTTGTATGAAATTTTATGTTTTTGTTTTTATAAACATCCAAGAGTGTTGACACACGAGGATTTGTTATCATATTGTGGAGAATAATCTGTTCTGTCTATATAGTCCAATAAATCATGCCAGAATGCTATAATTTGACATTTAATTGCGTGCATAGGTATTTGAAAATATGTACCGCGTACGGGTATAGATAAAACGGAGCAATGATGATTTAGTAAATAAAATTTACAAGTAAATGTCGTTGCTAACTTTCATATTACGTTTGTGCTTTCAAGCAGCCAACCACCCCTGTTTTTACTAAATGTGAGTCCTTGCTCTTGTATTAAAATTTTAATTAAATATACACATATTATTTATATTTCAATTGATATTCCGCGTTGTCATTTTAATTCCTATGATTTTGCTGCAAGCTATGGTGGATCATTTGAGTCTTTAATCACAAATGGTTTGTAAGTGCTGTAATCCAGGAATACGGTAAGATAAATGCCATGCGGTGACAAATAAACGTTACAAACTGATAACAAACAGGACTAAAAATATATTTGTTGGGTTTTTTGGTAAAACTGTTGCCGGTCAGCGGTTAGCGCATTTGCCTTAGTGTCGGAAGACAATAGATTCGATTCCTTCCCAACGATATTTATACAATACTAGCGCAGACCCGTGATAGCAATACAGGCGCATATTGCGTGCTAATATCTCGTTGAAACGTGCTCCAATATTACGGCGCGAGTAGCAGTGCGCGAGGACCGAATGTGGTACTTTCTGGTTGTTCGGCGTTAGACCGACGCGACGCGACGGAGATCAAATTAAGGACAGTAAATATAATTTTTTTTTTTTTTTTTTTTAAAACAAATTCAATTTATTCAATAAACAAATTTACAATGTGTGATATACATATATATATATATTTCACTAGTAATAAGATAAGATATTATGATATGATTAATATTTATTATTTTTCAATGTTCTCCCATAAAAAGCAATTGCTTGTGTTTATAATATAATAATATAATACACATCAATGGGGTTAGTCTGAATTCTCGACATATCAATTCCGACGATACAATATTATATTACAGGTAGGTACTTTATCGCTAGTCCGAAGTCGACAACAAACATTTTAGATGTTTAAAATGAAGATCAAATTCAAAGCAAAAGTTCTAGAGTTCATTGAACCGGATTTACAACCGAAACCAGTATTTTTATTACCTAGCGCAGACCCGAGAAGAATCACGGGATATTATAATTACAATTTTGAAGAGAGAATAAATTAAAATAATTTTCTCTTAAATATCTGTCATCGGTAGTTACCTACTTTATCGCTTGGTAGAATTTTTTCAACAATTAGTTCCAATTTTGAAAATGAGGCCTTGATTCAAAGCAAAATTTATAGAGTTCAATGAACTGGAGTAACAGACACAATCAAAATTTAGTGCTTGTAAAAATAATTATGGTTAGGATAGCAGATATAGAGAGATAGGATAAGGAATCAACGCTATATTAAAAAAGCGGATAAATTACGGATAGGCTAAGGAATCAACGCAATATTAAAAAAGCGGGTATATTACGATAGGCTAAGGAATCAACGCAATATTAAAAAAGCGGGTATATTACGATAGGCTAAGGAATCAACGCTATATTAAAAAAGCGGATATATTACGGATAGGCTAAGGAATCAACGCAATATTAAAAAAAGCGGGTATATTACGATAGGCTAAGGAATCAACGCAATATTTAAAAAGCGGATATACTACGGATAGGCTAAGGAATCAACGCAATATTTAAAAAGCGGATATACTACGGATAGGCTAAGGAATCAACGCAATATTTAAAAAGCGGATATACTACGGATAGGCTAAGGAATCAACGCAATATTAAAAAAGCGGGTATATTACGATAGGCTAAGGAATCAACGCAATATTAAAAAAGCGGATATATTACGGATAGGCTAAGGAATCAACGCTATATTTAAAAAGCGGATATACTACGGATAGGCTAAGGAATCAACGCAATATTTAAAAAGCGGATATACTACGGATAGGCTAAGGAATCAACGCAATATTAAAAAAGCGAATATATTACGGATAGGCTAAGGAATCAACGCAATATTTAAAAAGCGGATATACTACGGATAGGCTAAGGAATCAACGCAATATTAAAAAAGCGAATATATTACGGATAGGCTAAGGAATCAACGCAATATTAAAAAAGCGGGTATATTACGATAGGCTAAGGAATCAACGCAATATTAAAAAAGCGGATATATTACGGATAGGCTAAGGAATCAACGCAATATTAAAAAAGCGGATATATTACGGATAGGCTAAGGAATCAACGCTATATTAAAAAGCGAATATATTGCGGATAGGCTAAGGAATCAACGCAATATTAAAAAAGGGGATATATTCGCTTCGCTTCGTTATAAATACTTGTACATTTGTTTTAATGAATACAGAGATTACAGAGTCCTTACAATGTGACAGTTGGGTAGCGAGAAAGTAATCACTAGGGCTTTTAGATCTTGGAGATTGGTTATGGGTTCCAGGCATTGATGCATTATACTAGATTAGCCCTGTCTAGTTAAATTCATTTTAAAATGACACCTCATAGCGTTCGTCACAAATATGGAGATGAACTTAACAACCCAACTCTGTTTTAACTCCTTGTACAAGCGTTCAAACTCGTAACCGAAACCAATGAATAGCGTTCATTTTGTTACCGAGGTGTTGTTGTAATTTGAATACAAAGCCGTCACGAAAGCAACATTTTTTTGCTAAACCAGGTCTAAATCAGGTAAAGGACAAATAAATAACAGAAATGATTTTTATTTTCGCATTTTAAGTTTTGGATTCTATACACTACATATTGAACCAAAATGGGAAACGTACACATATTTATTATGGAGCAGAAGTTTTATGAATTTACAAAATTATTTATATAAAATAGAACATAATTATAAAAGAAAGCGTTTACTTTCTGGCTTGAAAGTTTAATCAAATGAAAAGTTATTTTGTTTTTAACGATTTTGTTAGGTTTATAATACAGCATTATAAAAAACTAGTCTAGGTACAAACATTAATAGGGTATAAAATATAATATTAAAATAAAGCGAGAGAAATCATATTAGACGAGTACAGAGCTTCAGAGAGGGTGTGGTGGGGTGGGACAAGGGAGGGTGGGGGTTAAATGGTTTTAATATCAATTTATTTATGCCCAATAAAAAGTTTGTTATACAAGATAGCTGCCACGCAATATCATCTCACCCTAGATTAAGCTTCAATGCCAATCATACAAATTGCACTAACGCTATGTCCAGAACCGAAAGGATGAAAATATAAAAAAGCACCTCATCCACTTTGCTCTATTCCACTTATGTACACACATAGACATATGAATATTAGTAGACCTGCCCTAAGTGATTAAAAACGTATTATCCCCACTCCCCATACCGGTTCCATTGGAGCCGGCTGTGCTCGCGTATGGCCTCAAGTGAATTTTGAAAACGTGACGTCATCATTCTTGTGCGAACTATGGTCGAGGCATCATCGGTTCATTTTACGAAATAACACGGCAAAATGTTGACTTGTGCTATGAAAACTTGTAAAAATAGATGTGAAAAAGAGAATAAACCCAATTGTCGTATTACATTTCATATATAAGCATTATTTTACTTTATTTTAAGCATATTCACATCGTATAATATGTATCAGTTGTAGAAACATGTCTGGACGCGAAACACAAAGCTGGTTGGTTGCTGGGAAGTAAATTATGAACATTTATAAAAGTGTCTTAACTAAATACTTAAACTAAATATTCGACTCTGAAAATAGAACCGAATTTTTTTGCCGAATTTGGACTTCGCAAATTAGTTCATAACGTGGCGAGTAATTTGCGCTCCCATGTAAAAATGTCTATTCATTCAAAAGCAGATTTTACTTTTAAGAAGTAAATGGTGATATTATAATGCGAGATGCCTATTTACTGTCAGATTGATTTATTGACGAATCACAGTCAGCTTCACCCCCTTCGTTCTTCAACAGTTGATTTTACCCCTCGCCATTATCTTCTCGTCTATTAATTCCTATGTCTGTGTGTATACAGTACTAATCAGTATCTATTATTTGTCTGGAGAAATCAAATAAGTCCCGACTGTTAATAACTGAAAGTTATTCCACAAGTTGTAAAAATAAATTTTTAATTTTTACATTTAAAACTTTCAGTCTGTTCTCTGCTACTCAACCTACTAACAATAAAATCACTCCTGTTCAACACCTGTTTTTTCCTGTAATTGCCCAAACTTGGAAAAAGTCAACAATTTTAAACTTAACATCCCTTTAGAATACATAAATTACTTGTCATTATTGAATCTTTTAAATATTCCAACATTAGAAAACAAAAGAAAAATAAACGACCTAACCTTTTTCTTAAAATTATTGAACTCTAAATTCGATTGTTGTGAACTCCTGCATTTAATAAATCTACACTTACCTACACGAACAACTAGGCAAATATCAACATTTTACATACATACATTTCATTCCAACTATAGTTTTCACTCTCCAAAACAACGTTTACACAGTCTTGGTAACAAATACTTAAACAATATAAATGTATTTGACAATAATTTGAACTTGGCAAACTTTAAACGGAGAATGTGCGAACTATTTTTACCTAATTTGTAAACTATTGTTATACTTTCTTATTATCATTTTTGTTGATTTGGAGGATTTTGGCAGATTTTATATTTTTCGTCTCACTTATTTGTACTATATCCATACCTATATTTTTTAAACTCTTATATTTTATGTATCATATTTTGTCAACACTGATTTTTTTTAAATGTAATCTGTATAAATAAAAAAAAATAAAGATGTACATTATTATAGGTAAAAGCCCTATGGGCGTTTAAATAAAAAAAAAATATATAGATAGTGTCAATCATATCTGATTGACAATATCTACGTTGGAATCAGCACATAGCCAACTCCCCGCATTCTTATGTGTTTCCAACCCGTAGAAATATCCTTACTCCTACAGCAATTAAATCAGTATACTATGCTCTCTGCTAATCCATATTAGAATATGGTATCATCATTTGGGGTGGTTGTATTCATACTTTTATTGATCCTCTGCAAAAAACCTACCTAGCCTTAATCTTCTCCCTGATATCCTAAAAACCTCAACTCAACTCCATACTTTCAAAACACAAATAACTCTATAGATCCTTCCATCTAAATTTGCAATACATTTCAATTAAAGCAAGCTAACAATCTACACTTTAACCCCCTAATCTCCAACCTTCACTTCATTCATATTAAATATGATTCTTATCAAATACTTAATTATTTGTCTCATGAAATATGAACTAAGTCGGAATTGTATAATTTACTAACTATTATATATATTATGAAAATGTTCAATCTATAAACTTCACCCGCCATAACACAGTGGTATCGCTACATCCCTATCATGGTGGTTGTAATAATATTCCTAATGTATCATCCAATGGAAATTTTCTTTGAAATAAAAATAATTATTTGAATAAACCTGAGAAAACATTGTGCATTTAAATACTTTTCTAAAAACAATTTCACATTTTGCGTTTTCAAATGGGAAATTTTTCTCCCGTTTGCATTTTGCACACCTCTGCTAACGACATACCACAATTGGGAATACCGTAGTCCTACTGGCTCTGAGCAGCTGGGCCTTTGGTGCAGATATCACGTAAAACCAAACTAAACCAAAAACTAACGCACCGTCAGTTTCAGCACAAAGTCCAGAGGTGACCGCCGAATTCTGGTGATTTTATTTTATCAATAATTTTTATGTATTTGCGCATTTTTCTCTTTCTTTCTGGCTTAACTTATCCAAGTTAAGTTTTATTTCTTTTGTTAATTTGTCTACCGTCAACCATCATTGACCGTAAAGACTTTTATCCACAATTACGGTAATACAGAACACACCAACACTAAAGTTGGTAGAAAAATCTGAATCAAAACAAAAGACGTACAAATTTAAAAAAAATTATTAACATTAAACAAGAGTCAAAAACATTTACATAACATAATACTTAATAATAATCTAACAATTCACATAACTAAGACATGTGAACACCTCAGCATAAAATGTTGTTCTCCTAGTGAGGTGTTCACAAAACACTAAAACATATTCTTGATTCATTTGCACGCAGTATCTACCCATCATCCAAACCTTACTTAATGCGGTGTTGTTGTCTAGAAAGAAAAGGTTTTAGAATTGAGTGTAGACTGTCCAAACTGAATAGTGATATATTGATAAAATGATAGAGTTATAGAATAGAGGGAAGTATGAGTACTGACAAGTAGTGAGAAGGCGACAAGTAACAAGAACTGAAGGACAGAATGCCAAACTGACTATAATCCAATTTCCAAGAGAGAGGAACAAGTTGTTCTTGGCCCTGGGTTGGCTGATTAGCTGCTAACTATCAATTACTTCATTTTAATCTCACCCAATGGTACATCCATTTTACACGCACAAATACAAATCGGCAACTACGATTTCTCAATAACCAGTTGGCCGATTGACCTCAGAATTGTTATATAACTTCAGTAAACTGGTTTTTTTAAAGTAGCAAAATAAGGTCGATAACATTTTAATTTTACTTTTTATTACTCAGATAGAAGTAAGAAAAATTTAAGTGCACCATTTTTGAACTTAAGTTTAGTATAAGAAACAATATTACAAAAATATGTTTTTCTTCTGTAAAACGTGTTTACAATTTAAAAAACAAATGATTTTGATATTATTAAATCATAAAAATCTCCTTTTATAGAAATAAAATAGGTATGTACCTACATTCCACAATAAGTCATGTTTAAGTACCTTTAACTAATCCCAAGTATGCCTACCCACTGGCCTTGCCTGTGTGAGATTTTTGTAATACATGTTGTCTGGAAACTCATAGTACAAATGGGAAACTGATGAACCTATCAAAAAAGTATTTTTTTTATTATGTGAGTTTCCATTTTCGAGTAAATCGAGTCAGAAGTTGGAATTTATAATTTTTTTTTAATTGGTAGTATTTTAAAATGTGTCGAAGCGTCGGCCCGGTTAAAAAAGGTTTTAATAGAAAAAATGTAACAAAAGAATTGAATTGCTCTGATAGAACAAAACCAGAGTATTTTTTCGGTTTTCCATGTGACGTAGATGCGCCAGTTTGCGCTTGTACTACAAGTTTCCAGACACCCTGTATACACTGGGTGGGATATTAGGGCAACTGTCCCCCTTAACTAATTCTATTGATACCATTATATGCAGAATGAAAAAAAAAATTACAAATTGCTTAAAACACGGTCCTAAACAACAACACCGCTTTCAGGCCACACAATACCCTCTATCCAAGAGACAAAGGTAGATATCCGCGTATTGGTCACTATGCAGGGTGAAGTGTTATACCAGGATGCCAACCCCACCAGCAGGTGAGTACAGGCCACCCTGGGGCTGTTGGATATTGTCAGCGGGCTGCCGTAGTACCAGTCCTGAGAACAAATAAAGTGATAAAGTGAACACACTTCAAATGGCAGATTATTAATTCATTTTAATTAATTAATCGCTTCTTTAAAACCGGTAGGTGGTCAGTGTTTACATTCATGGTCAATGGAAATGGTTTGGTTAACCTAACCTAACCCAACCTAACCCTAGTAGTTCTGTGAATAAAAGTCCTCGCTCCCAAAAAATGTATGTTTTCGTTTTTCTCTCACTGAAAACTTATATACCTACCTAGGTATATAAGTTTTCAGAAGTAACATTAATTAATTATACTAGTAGGTACTTATATACCTACCTACTTAATCATATAATATGAAAAAGTTACCCAAATGATAATCCACGGGAGGAATTAATTAAGGAAGTCGTTTCTCCTTAATAGTAGATACATTCCGAGAGAAGAGAGCAATCAGAAGAAGAATAAGGACGGGTTGTTTCGCGGAATAATAACAATTCATCAAATTTCAAAGTGGATTTTCATGTTCTGTGTAGGTTCTATTCAAGTTCTATTATTATATAATTACTGGCCAAGGGCTTCACAAAGCTGAAATACTAACAGAACTTGAATAGAACCTTCACAGAACTTGAAAATCAACTTTGAAATTTGATGAATTGTTCAAATTCTGTGAAACAACCCGTCCTAAGAGATTGAATGTTACATTACATAATATAGACATTATTAAGAAATTAAAACTAATTTTTATATGCAAAATTATTATGTGTTATGTTAATTAAATTGAAAAAAATGGTAGACCTGTAGACAAGCTGCCATGGGGCAGGCAGCGGGACTACTCTTTTGTTATTTATAAAATTCTTGTTACATCAATGTTTTATTATCAATATTGAATAATAAAAAAACACCCTTGTTATAATGAGCTTGGTGTACAATGCATCCCAGTGTTACATACCGGACATTCTCCAGTTGTGTTGACTGGGCGGCTGCAAATCTCCAGGTCATGTTTTACACCGGCAGGGTGGTAAGAGCTGTCAGCGGGGAATGTTCTAGAGCACTCCTCCTGAGATACTCTCTGCATTGTCGTCTGAAATTTTGAAAAACGTACCAACTAATTGTTTAATCCAATGAGAACAATCCGTATAGTATTACAATGTGAAGTGACGTTTTGAAAAAATGTGTTTTTTAATGTAAATACTACACAAGTCTCTCAACTACTCCCAACCGTCTAGAACCAGTGGGACTATGACATCCCCAATTGAGGAAGTGGGGAGGCGAAGGAGATGAAGAAGAGTAAGGTGAAGAAGTACCTGACCAATTAGATGTAGTCACCAAACACGACTAAAGCCATTTCAAGATACATTTGATCAGGATGAAGATCTTTCACCAGGGCGATACTGAGAGTATCTTCCACTCTGGAACGTGCCACAAATATATATGTACATTACTTTTAATAAATTAATAATTTATCGTGAAATTACACGCGAGGATTTGAAGCAGCTACTTCTAAGTGTGTGCTTTAATCAACATTTCATTTCTCCTCTCCAGAGTGGTAGAAATACCATAAACATGTGGAGATCGGGAAGAATTCAATAATGTAAGCTTTGTGGAAAAGTTTTATAAAGGGACCCTAAGATGGGTTTGACATGTAGAGCGAATGTACGGAGAAAGGAGCGGATGGTAGAAGGAGTCTGGGACTCCCAAGGTAGACATGGCAAGTACTTGGGTCATCTCAAGATTCAGATTAACAGAACCTATGTATGAATGTGCATGAAGCGAGGAGTGTGTGTTAAAACAGAGTTGTGTGGCGGTCCATCCTCTCTGCCTACCCCTGCGGGGTTAGATATCTATTTAAACAAATGTACATTTAGTACCAGCCACAGCTGTCCATAATATAGTAATCACATCATCGGTCATTGTTCATTCTTGGTCATTGGCAGAGAAATGTGTTCTAACCTTCTGGGGAGGTATGGTGAGTGAGTCATCCCACCCAGTGAGGATGAAGCCACTGTCAGGAAGAGTTGTGCCGGTGTGGAGACAGACTGGGATTATACTGCTTGTGAAGGTTACCCTGAAATTTATATAATTTATTTCTGTAAAACTTTGAAGTGGTAGTGCAATGCAATAATATTCCTTAACCCTGTAGGTGCGGTATGCCGATATTCCGGCATGACGCATGACGCATGACGCATGACACTCTTGAGACCCTGTCACCTGTTATTTGACATTGGAAATAATGGTAATAAAGTAACAATAAATTATAAAATTTCATAAAAATAATAAATATCGTGACATTACTTTTCAACAGATTATTGACTGTAACATTGTAATAATAATTACAAATAGGTTCTAATGTCGGTTGTGACTCTGTCCGTAACTCTGGTTCAATGAACTCCAGAACTTTGATTTATTTTTGGGGTGTTATGCCATATTGCGTTACCTCCTTCTTTAGCCCACTTCGGACAGCATTACAGTAATTACAAATAAACATGTAAATTCACATTCGATTACACATCTGCCCTGATGATGGACACTATAATGCTGTCCGAAATGTTGGCTAAAGAAGGAGTTAGCGCAACATGGCATAATACCCCAAAAAAGAAATCACTGTAAATTAAAGACTTAAAAATTTTAAATCATATCCAGAACTTTGGTTTTGAATTTAAGTGTCATTATTTTCAAAATTAGAACTGATTTGTCGAGAATTCAGACTATCTGCGATGTTTCAAGGGTCTGCGCTAGGTATATATCACAGTTTCCACCCTTGTATGCGCGCGAGTTCCCTACAGAGCATCAGACCATGTGAAGCAACAGTGGGCCTGTTCCGCTAGCAGGGCATGTAGCAAGAATGGAAGATAGGACAGGACATAGGAGTGTTTGTTGGTCGACCTACACTGAGGTGGCACTATACAGGTGGAACTATTCCTGCTAATAAGTTATAAGGAACCGGCGTTGCTTGAACTAACCCTTGTATGCAAGCGAGTTCCCTACAGAGCATCAGACCATGTGAAGCAACAGTGGGCCTGTTCCGCTAGCAGGGCATGTAGCAAGAATGGAAGATAGGACAGGACATAGGAGTGTTTGTTGGTCGACCTACACTGAGGTGGCACTATACAGGTGGAACTATTCCTGCTAATAAGTTATAAGGAACCGGCGTTGCTTGAACTAACCCTTGTATGCGCGCGAGTTCCCTACAGAGCATCAGACCATGTGAAGCAACAGTGGGCCTGTTCCGCTAGCAGGGCATGTAGCAAGAATGGAAGATAGGACAGGACATAGGAGTGTTTGTTGGTCGACCTACACTGAGGTGGCACTATACAGGTGGAACTATTCCTGCTAATAAGTTATAAGGAACCGGCGTTGCTTGAACTAACCCTTGTATGCGCGCGAGTTCCCTACAGAGCATCAGACCATGTGAAGCAACAGTGGGCCTGTTCCGCTAGCAGGGCATGTAGCAAGAATGGAAGATAGGACAGGACATAGGAGTGTTTGTTGGTCGACCTACACTGAGGTGGCACTATACAGGTGGAACTATTCCTGCTAATAAGTTATAAGGAACCGGCGTTGCTTGAACTAACCCTTGTATGCGCGCGAGTTCCCTACAGAGCATCAGACCATGTGAAGCAACAGTGGGCCTGTTCCGCTAGCAGGGCATGTAGCAAGAATGGAAGATAGGACAGGACATAGGAGTGTTTGTTGGTCGACCTACACTGAGGTGGCACTATACAGGTGGAACTATTCCTGCTAATAAGTTATAAGGAACCGGCGTTGCTTGAACTAACCCTTGTATGCGCGCGAGTTCCCTACAGAGCATCAGACCATGTGAAGCAACAGTGGGCCTGTTCCGCTAGCAGGGCATGTAGCAAGAATGGAAGATAGGACAGGACATAGGAGTGTTTGTTGGTCGACCTACACTGAGGTGGCACTATACAGGTGGAACTATTCCTGCTAATAAGTTATAAGGAACCGGCGTTGCTTGAACTAACCCTTGTATGCGCGCGAGTTCCCTACAGAGCATCAGACCATGTGAAGCAACAGTGGGCCTGTTCCGCTAGCAGGGCATGTAGCAAGAATGGAAGATAGGACAGGACATAGGAGTGTTTGTTGGTCGACCTACACTGAGGTGGCACTATACAGGTGGAACTATTCCTGCTAATAAGTTATAAGGAACCGGCGTTGCTTGAACTAACCCTTGTATGCGCGCGAGTTCCCTACAGAGCATCAGACCATGTGAAGCAACAGTGGGCCTGTTCCGCTAGCAGGGCATGTAGCAAGAATGGAAGATAGGACAGGACATAGGAGTGTTTGTTGGTCGACCTACACTGAGGTGGCACTATACAGGTGGAACTATTCCTGCTAATAAGTTATAAGGAACCGGCGTTGCTTGAACTAACCCTTGTATGCGCGCGAGTTCCCTACAGAGCATCAGACCATGTGAAGCAACAGTGGGCCTGTTCCGCTAGCAGGGTATGTAGCAAGAATGGAAGATAGGACAGGACATAGGAGTGTTTGTTGGTCGACCTACACTGAGGTGGCACTATACAGGTGCAACTATTCCTGCTAATAAGTTATAAGGAACTAACCTAGGAGATGTGGAAGAGGAAGGTGGGAAAGTACCTGGCTGTTTAGATCTGGTCAGCAAACACGGCTAAAGCCACCTCAAGCAACGTTTCAATTCTGAATGGTAGTCTTACACCAGGGCGATACTGAGAGTATATTCCACTCTATAAAGTACTGCAAATGTACTACATAATAAATTGTTAAAATAAGATTTTCTATTTGAACCTCCGACCTCCGGATTGCTTGTCGAGAGCCTTAGCACTCGACCACGGTGGCCGTCAGATTGGTAATGTTGATAAAACAATATGTACACACTTAAATGTGTATAAAACGGAATGAAGAAGTGCGGCAGGTCTGAAGGTTCGGGAGATAGCTCAGTTGCTAGAGTAAACGCCGTAATAGCAAATGTTCTTTTTTAAATTCCGGTCGCACCCATGAACTTATTTGTTTTGTGATTTTTACTAATGTTTAGTATAATTATGAAAAGCTTACTGTCTGTCAAGCTGCAGAAGGGCGATGTCGTTATACGCGCGTGAGTAAGTCCTGTTGTATAGTGGGTGGGAGTGTGTTTTCATCACATTGTAAATAGCGTCAGGGTTGTACTGAGGTGTAAAGTTCCCCCCCAATCCGACGAACTTCTCTGAGCTGAAACAAAAGAAGTGCAGGTTATATTAACATTGCCATGTGCATCTTAAGTAGGTCTAATTGTCTAATACAATCACTACGTCATCTGAGATTCACCACCATAATATATTTGTTATGGTTTTATATTTCAAAGGAAAACCGCTGATTCAATTCAATTCAATTTTTTATTCTTTTAAATACATTACAAAATCGTTAATTTCAAAGCGTCTTGAAATAAATTGCATTCATATAAGTCGGTACATACATACTCGTATTACAAAGCAGAATTTAGTGTAGCTATACACTATGGTGTATCATTTGTAAACATGGAGTGAAAAATAAAATAACTGCGTACCATACTAGCGACAACAAAGATGCTGTTTAAAAGCAACTTCTTAAAAACTAAATATATATATGTCGATATCGGAATTGATTCTGTTCAACTACTGACTCATCTCGCTAACTTTACTCTTCGAACAGAGAGAGAGAGTTCTTAAGGCTCCGTAGTAAGCGTTCAAAAAGATGAAGAAGATTGTTTGAAGGGAGATATGAAACGACAATAATTTTGCGAAAATTGTTAAAATATTTAATGAAACACGATTCGTTTAGTAAGAATTCTTTCTAAAAATTCCTAAGTTGTATTTAAAGAAACACTGTGATTTTTGTTAATACCTACGACATGTTAAATAACAGAACAAAATTGGTCTGTTATCATTTTCGGAGCACACTTTGAGATTTTTTTCGATCGATGGAATTTCCTATAGTTACCGTTTCGACTCAAATGAATAAATATTATCTTCAAAAACAATTTATAGGTATTTTAGGAACTCTAAATTGTTCAAGAGAAATGTGTTATAAATTGGTGGAAATACGGAATGCGTGGCTTAAAACCAGTCGGGTCATGTGGTGCTATATCTGTCACCAAATGACAAATCCTCATGAAACTAACTTCTCATCTCCTTTTCTACTATGGTCAGACATATAATATAAACATAATAATAAGAAGGAGTCACGGGCGGCCGCGGGGAGAAAACCGGCGGAACTTTCATACATATATAAATCTACAGTTTTATTCCGAAATCGGTGAAATTTTGCACACTTTACCTTCAAAACAAGAGGAAGGCTACAGTCTACATAAGATTTAGAAAAACTCTATGGAAAGCCTATGGTACATCAGCGAGTATATTTTTATAAAATGGTTGGTCTGTGGTTGTATTATGATAGTTATTCAGCCAAGAATATTTAGTTTATTTCTGTTCGAAAGTGGTTTTATGTTTTTATCATCAAAACAAGTGAATTTGTAAAAGAGCTATTTTTTATAAATAACTAGCAGTACCCCGCCACGCGTTGCTGTGGTTCAGTCTGTCTGTGTAGATAGAGAAACAATGGCGCATGTTGCTTTTACGTCCAACAGATGGCGTTGTTTTAAGAAGAAAACATGTTTTACCTGTCACAGGTGACATCTATATGCTATATAGCGTATTCGAATGCGACGTTGTTTCAAAATAACAAAGCAATCAGAAGAACTTTCGGAGATTTAACATTTTGAACAAACTAACATTTTCGTTTTTATTTATATAAATAGATTTGCAGGGAAGGGACTTTAAAGTCTTGAATTAGTCTGATAGTGGGGGGGGTAATTAAAAATATATTTTATTAATATTTTGTGGAATGTTTTGAATGTACCTCCCCCGAGAATGATTCAGTGAGAAATAAATGGTTCTACTCTAAAATTAAATATTTATCTTAGCCCGTTGTCCCACGGGTCGGTAAGAAATCGAAATAAACCGAGTGCTATAAAACCCTGTGTCGTTTTGTTCCTGATCCGTGGGACGACGGGCTTATTCTTTTAAAAACTATATAATCATTTTGTTATCCTTTGTACTGTTTGTAATTTCCACTTCATATAATACCAATGTATTTAACATTAGGTTTAACGGTAAGCACAGAGCAGTCAGGCTTACATCATTTGAATGTATATTACAGTTATATGAGTGTATACCAGTGGCGGTCCGTGCCTTTTCAGTTAACTAGCTAGAGTGGTTGACAAATGGCTAAGGATTAACAAAAACGATATTTTCAAAATTGATCCAAAATCAGAAATATTAAAAAAAAGACATTATTAAACTAGGCCTCGGGAAAATAATTTCACTGTTGTCGGTTATTTTGAGGAAAGAAAGTAATTCTTGAAGAGGGTCTTGAAGAAACCCATATCTTAGGAGGGAACAAACACAGCCAAGCTGTAGAATTTAATAAAAAGACAATCTTTGAAACAACCTGTTCTCATGAGACAAATGTGATAACTGTGTAAAAATATTTGGCGGGTCTCACGGCTATGCGCCGGTGCCAAAGGATCTATGATGCTCGTTAACCGGAGCATCTTCCATTGAAATACCGGTACTTACTTAATACAAGAGAAACACTCCAAAAGCAATCTGTATCTCTTAAAGTTACTGGAGGTCTAGCACGGTCAGTCGATAAAGCCATATGTCATATATGGTCAACAATTGATAAGAAATGATCCGACGGCCGATAAACATATTTTAGGCCTCCATAGCATCAGATAAGCTTCGTTTAACTGTCAATATACACATCTTCTTTAATAATGTCGTTCGTTATGCAAAATTACTGGCTTATTAACGAAGCAAAAAACTCCAACAACTGTCAAAGTGAGTACACGTATTCCTTAACCTTTTCATAATAATATTATTAAATAGTGTTTATACTAATAATAGTGGCTTAAAACAGTTACCAGTATAGGTTAAAGAAAGTGCTATTTAAAATTACGTAAACATACTACCTATTACGGTGAGAATTATCAATTTTATTATTAAAATTATATTCTTGAATATTGCTCGAAGCAAAAGGCGAAATTAATCATAAATGTGCCAATAATACAGTGTGAACTCTGCGGCAGGTACCTATATTAAACATTACCTGTGCAGTACCTATTCCAATATAAATCAGGGGTGTTGCACTGTGCGGTTCAAAAATATTAACGAAAAGTTTCAGATATCTAAATTAATATGGAATCTATTAATTTCGTCACAATTGCAAAGGAAGCAGTTGACAAATTAACAAATGTCATGATGAACCCTAATAATAAATTTAACAAAGAGCAGATTGCAAAAATAATACCGGAGTCCAACAACATCATGGTTTCAATTTCTCATATGGCGGCTATAATGGCGAAGTTGGAAGGTGAACTCGCCGTTTACAAAAACTTGTCTCAAAATCAACAGACTCAAATAATTCCAGACCTTTGTGAAACCATAATGGAATTGGAAGAAAGGAAGGAAAAATCGAAAAATGCAATCTTTCTAAACGTACCGGAAAGTGAGTTGTCTCAAGAAGAAAATTTGACAAATGACTCAAAAATAATAATATCCACTATCAAAAAAATTGATGACATACCAACACAAAATCTAAAAATATACAGACTTGGTGCTAAAAAACCTGGAGTCATCAGACCAATTAAAGTGGTATTTGAAGATTCTTTCCAAGTAAAATACATTCTTCGGAATAAATTTAAAATTACCGATGGAATTAAGATAAAACCGGACTTGACAATAACTCAACGAAATCACATGAAGAATCTGATAATAGAATTAGAACAACGGAAAAATAGCGGTGAAACAAATCTCACGATAAAATATGTTCATTCTATTCCGAAAATCGTTCAACAGCATACACCAAAAAACTACACAATAAATTAAATCACTGTTACCTATATTATCAACACGTCAGAGGAATTCGAACTAAACTGGACACTCTCAGACTAGAAATAACTACTTCAATATTTGATGTGTTGATTTTCACAGAAACTTGGTTACATCCGGATATTCACACTGCAGAACTAGGAATGTCAAGATACAACGTTTTCCGCCGGGATAGAAATCAATCTACAAACGATGACATTAAAAACAATAAAAGAAGAGGTGGTGGAGTTCTGATTGCAGTAGCGAAAAATATTGTCTCCAGACAGTTAAATACAAAAAACGTTGAAATAGAGCAATTATTTGTTATGATTAATACAGGTAAAAACAGAATTTTATTGGGTAATGTGTACATTCTGCCTAAATCGGATTTAAGTATTTATACTAAGCATTTTGAAGATATTGAAATTTTACAATTAAAATATCCACAAGTAAAAATAATTATAACTGGCGATTTTAATCTTCCGAACATCATTTGGAATCAAAACTTTATGGAATTGACAGGTATAGAAAACGCTGGATTGTCAACTATAAACAAAGAAGTTATAAGCATGTCAAATTTTATAAATCTAACACAATTAAATAAAATTGAAAATTGTAATAACAAAATACTGGACTTGGTATTTTCAAGTGATACTTCAGTAACTGTAGCAAAATCAAGTGAAATAATATTACCTGTAGATAACTATCATCCTCCATTAAATATTAGCGTATCACTAAATAAAATACCAAATCTACAGTGCAAAAAATCACTTCACAATTTTAATAAAGCTGATTTTAATCATATTAATGAATGCTTAACTTTCTACTCATTTACGGCTCCAAAGACTAAGATGGGCCGGACATGTGCACCGAATGCCAAGCACACGTGTACCAAAGAAGGTTCTAACAGGACACCCGGGAGGCAAACGAAAGGCGGGCAGACCTAGGCTGAGATGGGAGGACGATGTCAGGAAAGATGCCAGAGGACTACTCCATGTTGCAGATTGGAAGACGACGGCCGAGGACAGAGGGCGGTGGAGGCTCATGTTAAAGGAGGCCAAGGCTCGAAATGGGCTGTAGGGCCATTGAAGAAGAAGAATGAATGCTTTAATGCTACTGATTGGACTTTTTTAAAACAAGAAAATATTAACGAAAATATCAACGTATTCTATAAAATAATTCACAATATCATAGAAAAAAGTGTGCCTTACATTAAATGTAAAAATAATGTTTTCCCTCAGTGGTTCAGTAAAGATTTAATTGACTTGACTCTATTGAAGAAGAAAATACATAAAAAGTACAAAAATTCTAAATCAATTAAAGATTATATTCAATTCAATTCAATTCGGCGCCAATGTCACGATCTTTCTAAAAATTGTTACAAAGAATACTTAAATAATGTGGAAAATTCAATTGCAAATAACGACATCAACACTTTATGGAAGTACTCAAAGTCATTAAAAAGAAATGAAATAGATATACCTGCTAGCATGTATTATAACGGCATAAATGGAAATAATGCGGAAACTATTGTTAATTTATTTGCTTCATTTTTTAAAGATGTATATGACAACACAATTGATAATAGTGAAATTCCTTTTTTTTCATCTAACATCAATTTACAAATTTCTAACATTCACATAGATATAAATGAAATTAAAACCCATATTAACAAATTAGATATAAAAAAAAGTTCAGGTCCTGACAAAATACCACCAATTCTATTGAAACACTACATGCCTTGTCGTATCCCCTCTATTTAATTTTTAATATGTCATTGTCATCGGGATATTTTCCAATTGCATGGAAAAATAGTTACATCACACCCATATTTAAAAAAGGTGACAAATGCGATATACGCAACTATAGACCTGTGTGTATACAGTCAACTATTCCAAAACTAATTGAAAAAATTATTTTGGATAAAATTATTTTTAAATTTAATGGGATTATAACAAGGTTTCAACATGGTTTCATGAAGAATAGATCAACTCTGACAAATCTACTATATATGAAAACTTTATAGCGAATGCCTTTGCAGATAAATGTCAAGTAGATTCGATATATACTGACTTCAGCAAGGCGTTCGATAAAGTTTGTCATAAAATATTAATAAATAAATTATGGAGTATGGGTATAACCGGGAACTTTCTTAAATGGGTAGAGAGTTATTTAGCAAATAGGCAACTGTTTGTAAAGTTAAATGACGTAATATCGGATGCCTTTTCTGCCACAAGTGGTGTGCCACAGGGCTCCCATTTAGGACCAATACTGTTTATTTTATTTATTAATGACATAGTAGACGTTTTTTCCGATGTTGATATCCTGTTATTTGCTGATGATTTAAAATTATATAAAAAAATTAAAAATATTTCTGATTGCATAATTTTACAAAAAAATTTAAACAACTTGTTTAATTGGTGTATATGCAATAAACTGGCACTTAACATTAGTAAATGTCAAATAATAAGATTTTATAAAATAAAGAAACCGACAATTTATGAATACAATCTTGACAAAATTATATTAAACTCAGTAGAAACAATAAATGATCTAGGTATTATTTTTAACTCAAAACTTACATTTATTAGCCATATAACTAATATTATTAATAGATCAATGAAGATTTTGGGATTTATTATTAGAATAACCAAACAATTTTGTAACATTGATACTATTCGCATTTTATACATAACGCTAGTGAGAAGCATTTTGGAATATAACTCTACGATTTGGGCTCCACATTACAATATCCATATTCAAGCGATTGAAAAAGTCCAGCATAGATTCCTTAGGTATATTAATTTTAAATTAGGTATTCCAAGAGAATCCGTGGACTATAATTTGTTATTAAACTGGACTAATCTCGTAAATTTATCAGATTGCAGAAAAATCTGTGATCTATTAATATTATATAAAATAATTCACTCGGTCCTGGATACCCCTGATTTAATAGAACTAATACGATTTCATTGCCCTGGTCGTGCTAACAATAGACTGACTCTACCGTTCTACTATAATAACACACACATTATCACATTATTACTCACCAATCAGTCGATTACACATTTTGGGAAATGAACATGCCAACCTCGGCGACATTTATTTTTTTTTAAATTAGCGCAATATAAACATGCACTCAAAAATTATTTTTCCATAATGTAACTTTATATACACAATATGGACATGTTGAAATGAAATGATGATATTTCTCATTGTTCTTTTTTTGTTATTTTTGGTAATGATACACAAAATAATTGTATGTTATTTTTAAGTTTTAAACTATTATTATGTAATTATATTATTTTTCTTACTTTTTTACTATGTTATATGTTTATTTATAAAAGGCAGTATAGCCGTTCATGTATTTAAAAAAAAAAAAAATAAAAAAAAAAATAAAAAAAAAATAATAAAATAAAATAAAATAAAATAAAATAAAAACAGAGTTGAACTAACGAAGCTCTTAGAATTGGAAAAGAAGTCGCATACGCGGTGAATTGAGGCGGGTATAGGTACCGCCGCCCCGAGAACTATTTATTACATAACCAACACCTCTGTCATAGGTCACCCCAAGTGGTTCGCAACGTTTGGTGACTTAGCAGGGGTGCCCGGTTCATCAGGTTTATCGGTGTCTTGGCGGCAGATGTGTCTGCCCACCAACTGCATGGCAGGCCGGATCGGGAGAGACTGGTTGACGGAGACCTTTTTTGACCTCTCCAACAGGACTCTCTCGGAACATTGCCTCGCACCGCAGTGGGAGGGATGGATTCATAACTAACCCCCAGATTCCTATTCACCCCTTGTACCTTCCTCCTTCCCAGAACTTCCCATCCTTCCTTTCCTAAAAAGACGCCCCACACAGCATCCCCAAAGAGGGGAACTATTTTTCTCCGGGCCTCCTGTGTGAAGCTAATAGTAAGCATAATTTCTTCTGAAGTCATAAGATTTATTAGTAGATATTTAATACGTGTTTACTTATAAAACAAATATATGGTTTTTGTACCGTTTTTTAAATTTCAAATAAGGGCTTATACAAAAAGGTCTCAATGACATTTCTGTTTTCAAATATTCTTCAGGCAGGTAGGTGCCATAATATTGAAAAAATGCAAATAAAGAAGTAAACACGACAATTTTACATAGAAAGTAATCTTTTTTATTTTTTTTTTATTTTTTTTTTGTTACATACATGGTTTTAAAATACAAATTATGTTTTTTACATACATATTAAAAAAAGAAAGAAACAATGCGAATTACAGAAAAGTATATGTACACATGCACATATGTATACATATATAGTGTATTACACACCATACATAACATACACACACAATACACGTACACACACACGAGTTCATAAACAGCATATACATAAAAATAATAATATGCATAAATGTATGATAGCAAAAAAATCCCACATAGGCATCGCCAGTTCGTGGGTATACTTGTGTTTCTTTAAGGCAGTTCAGTTAAAATTACTCTAAATATACATATTTTATCTTTGTAGAAAATTGAAAAGAAAAGAATGAAAATATTTATAGTAAAATCATTATTTACTGTATTTACGGGATTAAATATGAAAAATAAAAGTTAATAAGGATTTGTTAAAAGTTAATAGAGATTAAGATCAGATGTTACAGCAGGTAAATATTAATATCTATGGTATTTATCCAAGACTTTATTACATTTTTATGTTTCCTGTAGGATGATATATTTTCACATTTGATTTCTGTATTGGTATAGAGTGCATTATAAATTTTTGGTGTAATAAAATAAGCATGTCTTTGCGCAAGCCTTGTTTTGCACAGTGGAACTTTAAATACATTATTTACCCTATTACTAGACCGATTTTCATTTTTTATAAAAAGAAAATTTCGAGCAAATATATATTTTAAACATTGTGTACAGTAAATTTTTCTTATCTCTAACAATTTAGCCTCTTCGAATAATTGCAAGGAGGGGTAGGTCATATCTTTATGCAACATTATTTTTAGTATTAGTTTTTGTGTTATTTCTAGTGGCTTAATATGGGTGTTATAAATCCCCCCCCATGCAATTATTCCATAAGATACTGATGATTGCACCAATGCATGATACACCAATTTGATTCTTTTAATATCTACTATGTTATTTAAACGTTTAAAAATATAAGTTAAATATCTAAGTTTATTTACAAGCTTTTCTACATGATTTGTCCATTTGAGTTGGCTGTCTATTATAATTCCTAAATATTTAACTGTATTCCCCGATTTCATTTCTGTACAGTTAGTGCATAAGACAGGATTGCAAGTATTTTTGTGAAACCTTATACTTAGATGAGTTAAGGGTGCCGCTTTTTTGGTATTATAAAAAGGAATATATATAGTTTTTTCACAGTTCAGAGTTAGAAGGTTTTGATTGAGCCATTCTTTGACAATAATTGTGCACTTATTTGCATTTTTAGAGACCTCGTCCCAGGATTTACCATGAACTGTGATTGCAGTATCATCAGCATACGAGAAAAGTTTTCCCGGAATACTAATATTACATAGGTCATTAATATAAATTAGAAACAAAAGCGGACCTATAACTGTTCCTTGTGGAACCCCATGTCTCATAGATGCTGGTTTACTAATATTTACGCCAATTTTTGTGGATTGTCTGCGATCAAGTAAATAATTTGTTAAAAGTGACAGACAATTGTTTTTGATTCCCATATTATTAAGTTTTCCAAGCAGTTTATTATGATTGACGGTATCAAAAGCCTTTTTTAGGTCTAAGAATATTGTTAAACTTTTCATATTCGAATCTAGATTGGTGTATAATTTTTTTGTTAGATTAAATAAAGCATCATCAGTACTAAGACCTGATCTGAAACCATATTGGTGTGGTGACAAGAGTGCATTAGATTCTAGAAACTCTAGTACTTGTATCTTTATGATTTTTTCTAATATCTTTGCAAGTTGGGATATCAGCGATATTGGTCTGTAGTTGTCAAGTTTAGAGATCGATCCAGATTTATGTATGGGTACAATAATTGAGAGTTTAAATGCATTTGGGAAAATGTTTTTTTCAAGGCAGGAATTAAAAATGTGTTGTAAGGGCATAGAAATGTGTTGTTTAATAGACTTGATTGTGATACAGCTTAATTCATCTGGACCATTGGCTGTATTTGTTTTAAGATTGTCAATGTGTTTTATAATTTCAGATTCAGTTATCCGTTTAAATTGAGATAAATTAGGAGTATATTCGGGGGTGGGTATGTCTATTTGGGTTGATTTATGTATACTGTTTTGAAATGAGGGATTATTATTTATTAAATCTGCGGCAACGTTTGTAAAGAAATCATTGAATTTATTTGCGATTTTTCCTACATCCGTTATGACTATTTTATCGTCTGTTACAATTTTTTCGGGAAATCTTTTTATTTTGTGTGTTCTATTCGTTATTTCATTTATGACTTGCCATGTTTTTTTAGAATCATTATCAGCTTTTTGCAATTGGTTTGCATAGTATTCTTGTTTACATTTCTTCATAAGAATATTAAAAAAATTTCTATAGATTATGTATTGCTGACGTAAATTTCCATTAGATGGTACACCTTTTACCATACAGTAATTCTCATGGTTTTTGTAAATTTTGTACAGTTTGTTCCTGTGTTGACTTGCAATTATCAGTCCACGCGTGATCCATGGTTTAATTTTTTTATGTTTTTTTTTTAGGTGTTCGTGTTAATTCTAGACTATTTTTGATATTATTATTTAATATCGAATAGAATGTATTCAGTGATTGATTTGGGTCATCATTGGATAAAACTTGGTTCCAAGTTTCTTTTTTTAGAGAATTGTTTAGTGTTTGGTAGTTAATTTTATTTTTTTCCACTTGTTGTTCTTTAGTTGTATGATGAAAATTTAATTTACTGTGACCGAAAAAGGTTGGGTAGTGGTCTGTGATATCGAATTTTAGGACAGCTGATCTGGGTATAAAATTTTTATTAGTTTTGAGTAATATATGATCGAGGCAAGAATCAGCGTGATGGCCATATCTAGTGGGTTTATTTATGTAAGACAGATAACCCTCGCTATATATTACATTTAGATATTCGTTTGCAATAGGGTTTAGGATCGAATTATCAATGTTGATGTTTATATCACCTACAATAAATGAGAAATCGGATTGATTGCAATTATTTTCATTTATAAAATATTTAAGTTCTGTAATAAAGGATTTAGAGTCTAAGGAAGGGGAGCGATATATAGCAAGTATAGAGTATGTTTTACTGTTATGTGTGAAGGATAAATGTATGGCATTAGAATACTTAAATTTGGGGATATTAATTATTACGTTAGTTATTTTATTTGAACTGTAAAATATTGAGAGACCATCATGAGAAGTATGTTTACAGGGTAGTGAGTAAGTCTCATAATCGGAGATGTGGTAGGGTATTGAGTCACGCATTTGCGTTTCGGTAAGTATGATTACATTTGGACGAAAATCTAGAGAATTGAGGAAAATACAGAAATCATCAAAATGTTTGCGTATGCTTCTTATATTTAAATTTATTAAATTGAAATCTGTATTTCCCTCAATTATGTAGTTATTTAGTTCTGTCATATTTTCATAAACCTTAGTGTCTGGGACCGAAAAATCGTCATAGTAATCCATTTTCCAATTTAATTATAAAAATTTCTTACTCTAGTAGGTACATGATTATTGGGTTGGAATGTCGTTAACATCATTTATTCTTATTATAGGGGATTCTTCGTTCTTTCTCAGTAATACATTTCCATCCTTCGTCCAAACGTATTTATATCCCAAAGATTTGGTAGATTTTGTTAACCAAAGAAGTTGTTTATTCTTTGGGGTAAGTTTATCATTTATGAATATTTTTTCAGTTGATTCTGAGTACCTGATGTCCTTGGGAGTGAAGATTCCTTTATTTTTTTTTGTTTGATGACCTTATCCTTCGTTTCCTTTGTATCAAATTGAATAGTAATAATTTGTTTCACCGGGTTGTTATAGTAATTCACCAATGAGTTATTTTTTAGGAGGTCACTACAGTCTAGTGTCGACATCAGCATTTCTACTGGTTTTCTGATGTCGTCATTTTTTTTCAGTGTGATTCCTTGAATTTCAATGGATGTTTCTAGTGAGCTCTGTTGGATATGGTTTACTGACTGTTTAAGATTTTTTATTTCTTTTTGTAGTTCTTCAATTTTCGATTCATTTTTTTTTTGATGTTCATTGGTTTTTTTTAATTCATTTTCGAAATCATCAATTTTGTTAGAGCAGAATTCTACGCTCTTAACTATATCCTGAATTTCTTTTTTAATGTCTAAGAATATTTTATTGACATCTTTTTTTAGAAAATTTTTTAGTTGAAGGTCAATTCTGTCGCTCATTGTTAGTAACAATTGTTCTTTGAAACATTCTAATTTTTGTTCCATTGTATCACTTTTGGGAGCCATTTTTAAATGATTTTTATTTATTTTGGATATTATAAAATTTCAATTTTGGGCTAGAGTGACATCTATTGGCAGCAACTATTTATGGTGTTTTTGGCAGCAGATTAAGCTTCGTCTGTTGGTCGATACTGAAGTTTACTGATCTTTACTGAACAATTAAAACGGCCACCATTCTGAACCCAAACTAAACATACAGACAGATGAAATGCAAAACGGTCGAGGTAAAACAGGACTTCGCAACACTCAATTCATTCAATTATGTGAGGTAAATTATTTAGTTCGCCGCGTATACCACGAGTTTTTAAAGTGAGATTGTTCAAATATCAAATCATCTTTGCAGTCATTATTACAAGGAGTTGAATTTTTAAATGAAGAAACAATAAACTCACCTTATCCATGTAATGAGGAATGCAGAGCCCAGCACCCACCTGTCACTCAGTAATATCACTGGAATCACCTGCCAGGAGATCTCTTCTCTCCGACCTGTTCCAATATGTCCCTGGGAACACAACACAACTTCATATTAATCTCTAAGCAAGTGTTGTTTTAAATTGCTCACAAAATGTTTGCTGATTTTCGTTTTTTCATTTGCTTTAATCATTTTTTACCGCCAACCATCTGGAACCAGTGACACTATGGCATCCCAACCAACCATCTGGAACCAGTGACACTATGGCATCCCAACCAACCATCTGGAACCAGTGACACTATGGCATCCCAAATTGCGGTATGTTGTGAAGCTGAAGGTAGTGGGAAGGGGAACGAGATGCGGAAGAGAAAAGTACCTGCCTATCCAGATATAATCACGTATGAACGTGTTATAGCCCAGCTACACTACTCGCGAAGTTGATCGAAGTTGACCGAATACGATAGTGTGGGCACGAACTTCGCTTCGCTTCGGGCAACTTCGCTTCGCTTCGGGCAACTTCGCTTCGCTTCGCCCGACTTTCGATTGTTGTCGGTAAATGCGCCCGAGTCAAAGGACTCGAAGCGTCCCGGCATAAATAAACCAATCACTGACTGGTTGGACTGAGTTACTCGCGAAGTTGCACGAGTGTGTGGTCACGCACTTCGAACTTCGGCTAACTTCGTCGAGGACTTCGTCGAAGCGTCGAAGCGAGTAGTGTAGCGGCCGCTTAAAAAATAAGTAAATTGTCACCAAACACGACTAAAGCCATTTCAAGCAGCGTTTCTGTTATGATTAAACTGTACTTGTATATTATATACTATTTTAAATGAATACATAATAACACAACTTGACCAGCACATACCGGGATTTGAACCCGCGACCTCCGGATTGCTTGTCGGGTGCCCTGGACTGGCTGGAGATGGTAGGGCTATATCACTTGAAGTAAAATATCGTAAAACATCTCAGTATTGCCCCGGTGAAAGGCCATCAGAATGGAAAGTTTGTTTGAAATGGCTTTAGCCGTGTTTAGTGGCCACCTGTTCCCCGCTTCACTACCTTCAGCCTCATAATAACATCTACCTGATGATGGAAACTGAAGGAGGAGATTTGACTTGATTTGGAGAGGAAACTTGGATAGAGAAGGAGGTAGTGCAATATGGCATAATGCCCCAAAAAGAAATCACCGTAATTTAAAGAAGTAATTGACATGTTAGTTTGGGTTAGTAATATTAATAGAAAAACAATAAATTAAATTGAATATAAATCATTTTAAATACACAATTACACATGATTATTAATTATTATTTATTATTTGATCCCGTGACCACTGAATCCAGAGCCAAGGATTTTACCCGCCCGCCGATGTTTTTAGTTCCTTTCTATTAATGGTCTTTCATTTTTGTTTAGAAAGTTTAGTTTTTCTCCAACATACTTAATTAATAAATAATTACATTTAAAAAAAATTTCGTAAGAATTTTTTAAAATAATGTGTTCTTAACATGTCATAAAATAAGCGTGAAAATTCGTTTATTAAACATGATAAAACAAATCGTCACCTCAGTGCTTAATTGTCCAAACGACCATTTGCAAATTTTACAGGAGGAGGTTTTCTTTAATTATTTCAATGAAACATTATGACAGGTGTGATGAAGTTATTTCCGTCAAGCTAAAGGTCTCATCAGTTTAAGTAATTTTTTGTAAATTGACTAAGGATAGTTTTTGATACTTTTTTTACATTTTAAAATGGAGATTGAACAAAAACGCACCACCAGAATTTTGTAAAAGGAGATTGAACAAACTGGAATTGGAGATAGGGCAACTTTTGCGTAGAACTTTCCGTGCTTGTTTGTTCAAACGACCACCTTTAGTTATATACAGGATGAGATTATTTTCAATATTTCTATTTTGGATACTGACAATTCGTGGTGAAATCTATATATTTATAAAAGTGATTTTTTCTTTGTTTGTTCCTTCTTATTTCCTTTACCTTTTCTATACATAAAAGTGAGCTCTGGCGTTATGAAATTTATACACAAATTAACATCTTATTTCCCATACCACTCTACCGACTGCGATAAAACTTTGTAACTTTGAGTTGTGCGCACGCCCGCGAAGGTTTCCCTATATTATATTGAACTATAGCGTTGTGAAATTTGTATCTTTATTTCCTATATCATTCAACCGATTGTGATGAAACTTTGGTGAGTTGCTTTGCGCACGCCGGCAAAGGTTTCCATACATAAAGGTGAACTCTGGCGTTATGAAATTTGCATTCAGATTGTATAATAGGTGGCGCTCGAGTTGTTATAAAAATGTGTGCATTATTTCTTGTAGCTTAGCAGTAGGGACTGAAAGAGGGAAGGGTGAGGGTACTCCGTGAGGGGGGGGGTTCGTGGGATGCGGGACAAATCTTTCTTTGAGTAGCATTGAAACGCGTGCCAGGTACTCGACAGTTCCATTATAATAATTTACTTCCATGATAATAATATATTAAACAATGTCCAACTTTTTTTTATGACCGTGACCGGGTTTAGCTTATCAACCATCTTTAGACTTCCATCTTCGTTGTTACGATATAGCAACGAAAATGGGATATCCATATAATTTGAATAAAATCATTGCATTCCACCCCTTTTAATCCCCCTCCCTAAATTTAATGTATATAAACCACAGTTTAAAGAATATCTGTACCAGTCTGAAGATGACCTCAGTAGGCTGAATCTCTTACTCCTCACAAGAGCGTCCCTGCCAGTGTACAGACAGGGGAACTATGTAACCACCCGGTTGGGCGGCGTTGTGAGGCGGGTTAAGGTAGGGGTTGTAGGAAGGGATTTATTAATGCGAGCCTTGAAGAGACTCGGATTATAGGAGAGAGATGCCGGTAGCTCGTTCCACATACGAGCCGACAAAAAACGAGTCGTAAAAACGACCCGTTCTCATGAAGCTAACGTCAATCGTAAACGGGTGTTCCGCTCGTGTCCGTCGAGTTTCGCGCACGTGCACCGGTTCATCAGGGATCAATGCTGCTAGCTCCTTGGAGCAGGCCCATTGAAATACCTGTAGAACAGACACAGCATGCCCACATTGCGTCTATGCAATAGAGAAGGCAATCGGTCTGTTAACAACGGATTGTCGATCAGACGGATCGCCCTCCTTTGCACAGATTCAAGTAGGTTAATTAAGTATTTTGGGGCACCAGCCCCAGAGGTGGCTCCCAAATTCAACTGTTGGGCGGACTTGAGACTTGTACAAGGTCAGCAGCGGGTCACTGTTGAAGAATCTCCCAGCCGTGTACAAGACGTCCAGCTTCTTGGAAGCCTGATTTACTTGGGCTTCTATGGATCCCCGATACTTGAGCCGGTCTGATATACTAACTCCAAGCATTTCAATGGAGTCTTTATTGGGGAAAGTGCTCCCATCAAATTGCACCAGACTTTACCTTCAATATATCAACGATATATTGAAGATATCAACGATAGCGTCGTCATATACTTTCATGATGGAGACTTTATTACCTTTCTTTAAAGAAAGGTCATCAAATAAAGAAGGTGGATGCGAAGTATATTGATCTCCCTCTTTGCCGAAATCAGACACGCTTGGGTTTTTGAGACGTTGAAACTGACCAAGTTGGCCTTACCCCAGGCACGAACCATCTCGTTTTTACTTCAAAACTTCCCGAGCTGTTCGGACATCATAGGTGGAAGGAAGCCTGTCAAAAAGATTACCCTCGTGAACGGTGCTGTCATCAGCGTAGCAGGGAATTGGTGCACATTCAACGAGATCGTTGATGTGCAACAAAAACAGCGTCGGTGACAGCACAGATCCTTGTGGCACCCCCGCATTGATTTGGTGCGGTGAGGAAGAGGAGCCGTCAACCACGGTTTGAATTGTTCTTCCCCTCAGAAAGTCCGCAGTCCAACTATGCAGTTGCGATTTTGTGACACGCACTAATCTGACCATAATATTAATTTGTTAAAAGTGGATGGTAAATGTTCTATACCTAACGCTCTTTAAAAAAATTATTAAGGCGCTTGCCAGATCGTCTCCACTTCTGCCATTTGTTGTTTCATCCCACAATGCGTTATTCTCTGGTCTTAATTTCCCTTCAATATTTATATATTCCTCACCTTCTTCTCTAAGTTTTTTTTAATATATTTCTTTTCCATTTGTCCGGTTGCCTTAATATTTTTCTCGTTGGTGATATTATCTGTTTATTAATGTTTGTTTCGTTATTTACAATATCATCGTATTTATGTGATTGTAAAAATATTAAATATTCATCGTATTTATTCATTGGACAACGATGGAATATTATGGGTTGTTTCTATAGGAAGGAAAATAACATTATTTTGACAAACAGGTTAAGGGTTCACCGGGTCCATCGTTGTTTTTGTCGTCAAAAAACAATATTTTTTTCACTTTTGAGATCCTGTAGACAAAACACACTAAAGTGATGAGAATCAACATTAATAATACAACATTCTTACAAAATCTGATAGCACTCATTAATGTAATTATTCCATAAGCCGCCCACTTTTTGGTATAACTTATTGAAACTACACTTCGCTTCAACAATAACTATATGAAACAACTATTTACAAGCACAAAATAGGTTATTAGGTTCGTGGTTTGGGTAAATTATGTAAATACAGCACATTTAAGCAATAGGCGGCTCATGGAATATTTACCATTCAAAAAAAGTAAAACATAATTCTATGATTATGTACAAAGGTAGGAACTGACTTACCAAGCCACAAGTAACTTTTTTAGATTTTATTATTTAGGGTGGATTTCATAAAATATAATATGTGATATCTACACAGAAAAAGTAAAATTTAGTACTCTTTTTCGTTTTTGCCGTCAATTTCAAATTCATTCATCAAACTTCTAGGAATTGCGCCTAAACAGTACGCGTGGCCAAAAAACTACACTCACTCACTTAAAATATATGAAATTTATGCAAATTATTTCAGTGAATAATATACCTATACATGTTTTTTGGCTAAAATTTAAAATCCTACCCTTTTTGTTTGAAATACTCAGATTAGTAATCAAAACCCCAAAACACACAAATGAGGAAAAAATCAGAATTATAATTTATTATATAACTATAATTTATTATATAACTACAATTTATTATATATCTATAATTTATTTCATCAAACTGCCTAATCACTATAGATCAATTAGTAAATCTCAAACGGCTACATACAAATACGGATATACTGAAAATTTCGAATTGAAATACTAAGTTTAATATGAATCGTCAGTCAACAAAACCAATTTTGACAGCAAAAACTTGCAAAAAGTAGAGTCTGAGCGAAAACAGAAAAGTGAACACGCTGTATAACAAAGTTTATTGCAATGTAAAAAACAAAACAAATTTGGTATTGATAGAGATATTTAAAACTAACACTTACCGCTCTATTTCCGCACTGCTGCGTATGTATGTACTTTTGTAATTAGTTATTGACATTTTCCTGTTGTTTTGTCAATCAAAAACTCCTTAGTATATATTTAAATGCTTTTTTTCTTCCGCGTAACACCATAAAACAAACACCGTTGGAATGTAAAAACATAAGATGGCGGCATCACGTGATCCTCGCATCGTGCTGTAATTGGTCGGTTGGTGGAGTTTGAACAAACTAGCACGCAATTTTAATTCTTGACTCTAGGAGATTGGCCTAATAAGGAGATTGGCCAAACAAGGACTCACTTTTAGAATATTGTTGTGGACATTGACATTTTAAAATGCTTATAATTAATTGTAGCAGGCTGATAAAACTATTTTTTCTTCACCGAACGACGCGTAATTTGATCCTTAACAATATTGCGTTAAAAACTCATTTTCGCTAAAATGGTCGTTTGGACAATTAAGCACTGGGGCGACGAAATATTGATTTGGAGAGAAACGTGCGTTACAAATTGATAACCACTTCTTTACCAACCAAGTTTGGAGATAACTAAAGGACAAAATAATAACACGTGGAAATTTAACATCCCCAAAATACATAAATGTATTGCAATGAATAAGCAAATAGTATGGAAGTACGCGTCTATTGGAATGTTGCTTATTTCAAGAACGACGGTCTCTCGTGTCTAGGATGAATGCAGTTTGTATATACTTGACTGGCCACGCACTAGGCAGCCAACATGATCTGCAGTGTGTATTTAAGGGAACGTCCTAGGGCTCTATGGAAGCCAAATATCGTCGGCTGTGGAAGCCAGCCTCAAATGTGACTAGGGTACATGTGTGTGGATGCCTCAGTCCTCAGTCCTCACGCACTTGTCGTGGCAGCCAGTAGAACTGGTGATATTGGCTGCTACAAGCTACAACTGGCTGCTACTTTATAGTGCGGCTGCCTGCTCTAACAACTCTAAGGTCAAGGTTTTTGAAAGAAAGAGTACAATATAGTTTTGAGAGATGAATACTTGGAGCAGGTGGATGAGTTTGTTTATTTGGGAAGTATGTTTAGGAGAGATGGAAAGGACTGAACGCGATTGGTGCTAATATATTCTAAAAAAGCGAAACTAGCAGTCCAAAATGAAGTGTTGATACCAACCCTGATTTATGATAGTGAGGCATAAAACAGGCAGAAGAATGCTAAAATTGAACTGAATACTGTAGAAATGAGATTCCTGAGTTTACGTTTGCCAAAATTAAGAATGACCGTGTTAAACATGAGGAGATCGGGAAAGAATGCAAATAAGGCTTTGTCCAGAGCTGAAGTCCACAATGGAGGGCTGATACCAACCCTGATGCATAGCTGATAGCATTGAACCGGAGGAAGGATGAAAGTTGACTGAATGCTATACAAATGAGATCCCTGAGTCGTATGTGTCCGAAAACCATCCAAATATTGACATCGGGAAATAATGCAAGCGTTGTGGGAAAGTTTAAAAAGGGACGCTCAGATAGTTTGTACGTTTGGAGCGGACGGATGGAGAAAGGAGTGACAGGAGAATGTAAGACGACTAAGTGAAAATGGCAGAAGAAGTCTGTGACGCCTGAGGAAGACATAGCACGACCGAGTGAATCAAACATTCGAATTGGGTCAACTCAGGATTTAGATTAACAGAAACTTATGTACCTATGTATGACACAATGTATAAATGTGAATGAAGCAAGGAATGTGTGTCAAGACAGAGTTGTGCCGAGGTATATCCTCTCTGCCTACTCATGTAGGAAACTGCGTAATGGTTAAATAGTATTTTAATAAATAAATTAATATTTTAGGTTTTAATCTACCTATTTATATAAATACAAACATGAAATTGTTGTTATAAACCGCAATTACATATATTTATATAATATTTGACTTAATACAATGTCTGCAACTTACAAAGTGCGGGGCCTCGGTGGTAGTTGCCATGGGAGTCTGTGTGTGTTCCAAATGAGGTTCTGGTGAGAGTGGAGGGCACAGATCTCCCCGAGACCAGCCGAAACTTGTTTGTTGGCACGGGAATATAACGTTTTCACCTAGTTCTAAGCAGTCTGCAATAGAAACAAAAATACAAACAAACGTTAGAAGTGCCTACAGTTATTCATGGGACTAAATACATGTTATTTACAAAACACACATGATTATGTGTCTGTAAGTTTACAATGAAAATGTCAATGGCAATGTGACGCCACGCCGAGCCAACAAGACTGTCTGCCCATCCATGTCAATACATGGAATACACATATAATATGGCAGATCTTGTCAGCCATTGAGTTCAAGCGCACACAGACTAAAATCTTTAGTATCTACCACTCTCAAGTCTACGGCATGTTATTTCACATCAATTCAAATGATAAATAACTTGCTCATGTCGTGATAGATCCCTCGACCATGTAGGACGTCATTACATGGCCGTTTCTGATACGTGGTTACTCGCTGTACAATCAACTGATCTTTTTGAAACTTATTAAATACTCACAATCAGCCGCCTTTGATCCGGTAAGCTGCTGCAAGACTAGTCCCTTGGACAAAGGCGGACAGGGCTTTGTGCAGCAAATAATATCGTCCTCTGTATGATTGCCCGGGAAATTACATCTCTGAAATCCAACATACATAACATATAACTCGAAATAACAAATAATAGCAATGATTCAATGGGGTGAACTAGGCAACAATTATCATTGCCCTGCTGATGGACACTGCAAAGCTGTCTGAAACGTCGCGCAAAACAGTTTACTACCTCAAAAGTCAATCACCATTTGGAAAACAATTATTCTTTGGTTATATTTAACATATGCCTACTCTGATGTCAAATCCACCCACAAAATGGTAGGAACTTTAAATTCGGCTTGCGGTCAATTTCGTTAGCTTTGTTAATCAACTTTTATCCTAACAAAAATTTTTACTTCATGGTGATTGAATTCTTCATTTTCTCTTTTAGCCAATTTTTCAGATAATCTTACGGTGTCCATCATCAGGGTAAGTGTGCAGATTGTGTATTAATAGAAGTTGGTGCCAGGGAACATGTTCCCTGTGCTCCTCCTGTGTTAACGGTAAGAGGGCTGCTAAACTTGAATGCATAGATTGCGGTGAAAAATGTTTTTGTTTGTTTATAAGTGATACCGTGTTGCCCTCCTTCCGTGTCTTTTCTTCAGTTTCAAATTTTGATCTGAGTTATACTCTCCTGTTCTCGTTTGTCAAGCAATCCGAGATATTTTTTACTTTTCTCGGACTTGGGAATCGATGAATTCTGACCAATGACGTGATGGTTGTGGTTTCGAATGATTTTCTCGGACAGTGTGATGATTTTTGACATTATCGATTTGTCCGTGATAATGTATGGAAATATTTCGATGGTCAAAAAGATCGAGTAAATCATCGATTGTGCCCATCGCTAGTGTATTATGGCCCCTTATGTCAGTCAGTCCCTGTCCCCGCTATGAGAGGTATTTACTTCTGACAAGTCTATCTGTGCGGAAAATTAGTGTAGAGGTAATATTGTTTTTTTTTTTTTAAATACTTTGTAAAAAAAAGTGTTTTAATGAAAATCTATAGATTTCGAATAAAATGGATAATTAACATTTAACAAACATCGTATTAAAGTTAACCTACGCTGGCGATGAAAATGAATTTTTGTAACTTGCTGACGGGAAGATTTTATGATGTAATTCAGTTATTTACCTCTGGTAGTATGGATTTTCTGGCAGCAAGCATCGCCACCTGGCAGTTGGCGAATAGAGTGCATGCTCCCGCTTTCCCCTTCACGAAGCAGGCCTTACCTACAAGCATTCAGCACACAAATACACCAGGGTACATAGGAAGAGACCATCGCCTACTACAAGCACACAGCACACAGATACACCGGGGTACATAGGGAGGGGACCATCGCCGATTACTAGCATACACCACCAAGATACACCAGGGTTCATAGGGAAGGGACCATTACCTACTACAATCATACACCACACTATACAGATACACCAGGCTACATATGGAGGGACCATCGTCTACTGGATAAGTACTGTACCTTCTAATACTGACTCCCGAGGACAGCAAACAATCGGAACGGTGCCCTCATAATCGCATAACTGAAAACAATATTAATGGTCATTTGAAACGCATTATCTAACCGTTCATTGTAGTATTTATATATTTCAGAGCTTCTAGATTATTCAGGCATAGACCTATCCCATTTCTGAGATTAGAATATCAAAGAGCAAGTAAAAAGATTGCCACCGAGAATCAAACCGGGGACCACGCTAAAACCGTAACACTCTAAAATTATACTTATTTTTTATTTCATTTTTCGAAAATTATTTACTAAAAAAATATATGTATACTTGACATAACATAAAAAATTCAGAAAGGTTTGATATCAGGCAATATTATTTCACAATGAAAGATATCTCATTGATATGTATGCATAGTACAGTGTATGTACAGATTGGTTACGATGATCTATAACAGAATCAAGTAGCGGTTTCACCTGAGGAGGTATTCCTTCAAGGGAGGCATCAAGGACCACGCGGCACTGATATATATGCCTGCATATGCCTGGCCGCCCGGTACTCTCCACGGTGCAAGAATCACCTGTAACATAGCACAATAACAGGTGACACATACAGACACGCTATCAGACATACATTCCCATTGGTAGTGATTCGAGCGATGTGCTGAAATAGACCAGACCATGACGCGTAATAACCTTAATACACCAAGAGAGAAGAAAGTCGTGGCATATCAAAAGCCAAATACAAGAAACGTATTATGAAAAGATACATAGTTATATCCTTTCTGCTTTATGCGCATAATGAGTCTAGTTTCTGCTGCCGTGCAGCTCGCACGGACAGAAATTTCGATAAACTCAGTAACCACAAACCACAGTGATACCCAGTTTAACATATTGTTGTTGCAAAAATAAAGCAGGCTGGCTGCGTTTAGTCACCAGACAGCCCGCAAAAAAATAACTCATTATGGACCGAAGTGTCCAATCATTAATTGACTCAATTAAAATTGAAATTGGAAAATGCTCATCTGTCAAAGAGGCAAAACAAAGGAGTAACATAGAACAAGATATACACCAGCTAGAGGAAATATGGTGCAAGGAAAAACTTCAACTACAAGAAAAAATAATTGAGCTACAAAATAAACTTATATTAAATGAAGAAAAACATTCAGAAAAAATTGAAAATTATTTAAAGGAAAAAAGGGAATCAATTAATACAACGTACAACAAGTCAACCCTCTCAATACCTTTACCAGAGGCCAAATACTCATTAATAATTGCAAGTGAAAATACTAATACAACTTCTGATGATATTCGAGACATGATAGTTAAAAAAATTAAAACATCGCATTTGGGGATTGCAGTAAATGGAGTACAAAAAGCATCAAATAAGAAACTAATCATCTCTTGCCCCAAAAAGGATCACGCAAAAAAACTAACAGAAGAAATAAATATAGTCTTCAAAAATAATTTGATCGCGAAAGAATTAGAAAAAAAAAATCCTAAGCTATTCATCAGAAACCTACCTATCGACCTATCAGAAGAAGAAATAATAGAATCATTAAAAACCCAAAATGATGGAATTAAAATCATCATGGATGAAAATCCGAAAAACTCAGTAAAATTAGTAAAAATGCTTAAACCAAAAGGACAAAACAATCTTACAAACTATATAGTCGAAACAAGTGGAAAACTTAAGAAATATCTCATTTCTAAAGAGAAAATTAATATTGGATACCACAGAGTGCGGGTGGAGGATGCTAATCCAATAATACAATGCTTCCATTGCCTGAGATTTGGACATTCAGCTGTCAACTGCTTTAATAAGGACAAGAATGCTTCGTGCCTGCACTGCGCCATGGACCATCCTTGGAAAGACTGTCCCAATAAAAACAAAGAAGAGAAATGCAAAAATTGTGATTTCAAAAACAACACTTTCAAGTCAACAAACGATACAAATCATAAAGCAAATAGCAAAAATTGTATGTATTTAAAAAAAATGATGACTATTGCCCAACGGCGTATAAATTATGAATAGGTATGTACCTACTTTAACATTCTTAATAACTAACTTTAAAATTCTTAACGAGATTAAAAACTCAATACCAAAATTTATATTTTTGTTTCAAATACGCTTGTTTTCTGACTTTTCACACTTTTCTGACTTTTCGCACAATTTAGCTATTAATACTAAAACTTTAAAACAATTGAGAAACATTTCAATGTTATTAATCTACCATCGAAGAGATAACGATTTATCAGTAATATCCAAAAAATATTTAATTAACTATTTCTGTAAAATTTTAAGACAAAAACAAAGCATTAAAATATTAGCCTACTCTCAAAGTGTTAATGTTTGTAAAATATTATTTATACAAAACAAAATTAATATACTACATAGTATGTATCATCTTTATAATATCATCACTAGTAATATAATGCTAAGTTGTTCAATATTGTCACCAAATCTATTTCAAGTCAACCTTGATATTATCCGTGAACATATGCTGCTAATTTATATTTGAAAATGGCCTTGTAAGCCGAAACAGCTGTCACAATAATAAAAAACTAAAACACTTGCAGAACTTAATAATAATATTATCAAATTTAATCTAAATTAAATTTATAAAAAATTAAATGGAGTTCTACGAACTAAACACAAAAACAATAAATAATAAAAAAAAAAAAATAAATAAAAAAAATCAAAATCAAATTCATTTTTGACAATTAGTTATAACAATATTATTTCCTTATTTCTTTAAAAATGAATAATTTCTTCACTGAGGAATTAGATAAAACGCTTAATATTTCGGAATATATTTGTCATACTTTAAAAGATTGTAATAAAATCGTGGATAAAATAACAAATTCATTCTCTGTACTCCATTTAAATATCAGATCAATGAAACAAAATTTCAATGAATTTTTACTCTCAATTAATTTACTAAATCATAAACCGGACGTTATAGTTTTAAGTGAAGCATTCACCAACGTATACAATAAATTTTGCATACCAGAATATACCTACTTCGCAACATCTTGTGCTATTAATAGAAATAGTGGTATTGTTGTATTTGTTAAATCTTGCCATTCAAACATCGCAGTGGAAGAAGTACCTATGCAGCGAGTTAATTGCTTAGATATTAATCTAAATGTAAATAAAATGTGTTTTAATATTATTGCAATTTACCGAACACACGGATCAAACGAGTACACATTTATGGATGAATTGAGAAGCATTATCTTATCAAAAAAAAATAAACAGAACATAACAATAATCGGCGATTTCAACATAGATGTTTCAAACGAAAATAGTAACAGAATAAAAACTGAATTTATCAATTATATGACGGAAATGAATTTCATATTGTGTATAAATAAATATACTAGAGAAATTACGGGTCAACGTCCATCTTGTATCGATCACATATGGAGTAACACTAAAGATACCGACAAATTACACACGATAATATTAAAAAATAATATAACTGATCATCACACTTGCATCTATATACAAAAACTTAATATTAATAATCATATTGATTCAAAATGCAATACTTTTACAAAAAATTCACTAAACCATCATAAATTAAACCTAAAAATAAAAACAGAAACATGGCGTTCCGTATTAGAATCAACATGTGCTGAAACATGCGCAAATATTTTTGATAATATACTATGCAATTATATTACAGCATCAACAGATATTAAAACCATAAAAATTAAATTAAAATTCAAAAAAATAAAACCATGGATTTCACATGGCTTAATCGTGTCTATTAGAAAAAAAGAAGAGTTATATCGCTTGACAAAGAAATTTCCCTTAGATAAAAAAATATACACAGATTATAAAAAATTTAGGAACAAATTAACCTGTTTACTAAAAACAACTAAAGAGAACTTTTACAAAAATGAAATTGGTGTGGCTAAACAAAATGTAAAACATATATGGAAAACAATAAATGAAATAAATAGTAGAAAAAACAAAAAAACTCAAATTAAAAAAATTAATATCGGAAAAAATTCTATTAATGCCCTAATGGAACCGACAAAATGTGCTAATGCCTTCAATAAATATTTCGCTAACGTCGGACAAAATTTAGCTACACGAATCGATGAAAATTATAAAATAGATAATTTCGAAAAGGACTGTCACAAACAAAATAATCTGTCAGTTTTCAAACCGGTAACAACAGATGACATAAAAAATATTATTAGTGAATTAAAAGGTGCATCTGCACCAGGGTTTGATGGAGTCACAGTAGAAATATTGAAAAATTATAATGAATTATTAAGCATTCCAATTACACACATTATAAATATTAGTTTAAATAGTGGAATATTCCCCTCCGTTTATAAAAAATCTATTGTAACACCCGTTTTTAAATCTGGCAGCCCTGAAGAAATATCAAATTATCGACCCATATCTGTTGTCTCAAACATTGCAAAAATTTTCGAAAAGATCGTAAAAAAGCAACTTTTATACTATATTGAAAATAATAAAATAATTAGTCCTAGCCAATTTGGATTTGGAGAGAAACTAGGCACTCATGATGCCATTGCAGAACTAACTTCAACTATATACCGTGCATTAGATAAAAAAAATAAATGCCTTGGCATTTTCATTGATTTACGTAAGGCTTTTGATAGTATCTCCCATACAAAACTAATTAATAAATTAAATGATATCGGTATTATTGGTAAGGTAAGGTATTGGCTGCAAAGCTATCTAACTCAAAGAAACCAAAAAGTAAAATAAAATAATTCACTTAGCGTAGATGAAACTTTAGAATTTGGAATTCCCCAAGGGACTGTTATTGGACCAATTTTATTTAAAATTTACGTTAACCATATGTTTAAATTATCACTTAATGGTAAACTTATATCCTTTGCTGACGACACTGCAATAATTATCGAAAAAAAGACATGGATCGAAATTACCAATGCAGCGAATCAGGATATGAAGGTTATAAAAAATTGGTTCGATGGCAATTTATTATCACTTAACACAGAAAAAACATATTGTATTCCTTTCACTCTACAAGAAGATGTGCCAAATAACCTAATTAACATAACAATTCATTCTAAAAATTGTGTAAATGACGGTACATGTAATACGGACTGCGCAAAACTAAATCATAAATCCAATATAAAATATCTTGGTATCTTAATAGATAAAAATGTTAAATGGAAAGACCATATTAATCTCACTGTTGAAAGAATAAGAAAACTTATCTATATTTTCTATAATATACGAAATATTTTAAATAAGAAAACTATCAAAATTGTCTATTATGCATTAATTCAGTCTTTATTGCAGTACGGGATTATTGGGTGGGGAGGGGCTTTTAAGGCTTCTTTACAGCCAATAATTACAATTCAAAGAATAATTATAAAAATCATCCTTAGAAAACCATATGACTCCCCTACTTTAGAGATATTTCAGGAATTCAATGTACCATCTAATACAGAATTGTATAAGAGAATCGCTTTATATCAAATTTATAAAGAATATTTTATTTATAAAATGCACCCCTCAGATAGCATAAGCAATAGATTCAAAACTAATGGCTTAATAGCCATTCCTATGCTTAGAACGACCACGGCTCAGCACCACTATTCATATTTAGGTGTGAGATGGTACAATATATTATTGTCCAAAAATAAAATTAGTGTAACCGAAACTGTGAATTATGAACAATTCAAAAAGTTAATTAAGTCCCTCAAATTTGATAATGATATATTGTACCCCTAATTTTCTTACACTTACTCAATCTGTAAAAAATATATATTAATTTGATTGTCTTTAAAAAAAAACTATTTTTCAAATTTTTTCTTGATATATTGTACCCTTAATTTCCTCACGCTTACTTTATCTGTAAAAAGATGTATTATTTTAATTATCTTTAAAAAAACAATTTTCTAATTTGTGTACCCATGTTAATATTATGTTTGTATTTATTTCAAAAGTTTTTGATTATTGTTTAAAAAATCATTAGAACTAAATGTAAAGACTCCTCCCATAAACACGAGCTCCTGGAGCTCAACTTATGGAGAAATAGAATAATAACGAAAAAATTATTTATAAGTCTGCATATTGTAATCATTTATAATGTTAAATAATAAATAAAAATAAAAAATATTACTATACACGTTTCAATGGGTATTTTCCAGGCTAATGCGAAAATACTTAGTACACATATTATGTGTATAAATATTATCTTTCTCTATCTCTAGACTTGAAAATATTATAAAAGGTTTAAGGACTTCCCCAATATTTATATAAACAGATTTCAGGGGCTCTCACACATTGAAATTTTTTTATTTAAAGAAAGCAAGACAAAAATATATATTACAGTAAATAATAAGATAAAATACAGAGAAAAAAAAACAGAAAAGTTCCAATAAACTACTTTTCAGTAGTTTGTCGATGGCATTGAAATTTTTTGTGTTCATAAAATTATAAACTTTATAGAAATTTATTATTTGAGAAAATATAATTACAACACGTGAAAATATAGACTAACAAAAGAAAAGATACATTAAAACATGGGCCAACGGTTGCCGAACATTACTGAAAAAGATATTTTTTTTCCAAAAAATTACCTTTTTGCAAAATATATGCTTTGATGTACAAAATAACAAAAATATTACAGAACACAGGCCAGAGAAAAAATGAAATATTTACATACATCAAATAAAAAATAACATAAAATATGTATATTTATTTATTCTTGGCTAATTTATAAAGCGCCGCTTTTGTGAGAACTCACCTCAGGGGATACAAAACATGGGTTAGAGGGTTTCAAATATTTCTAAGAAAGAAAATTTTAATATTTTGTCAAATAATTTAATAATTAGAAAAATAAATCATTCATTATTGTATAATATATGTAGATTGTATATGCCTTTATGAAAAGTTTGAGAACTTTTATACACTAGTGGGTGGCTCATATTTTATTTTTATTATCATGTAATCAAAATTTAAATTATCGACGAGTTCCAAAATAATTTGATTTTTATAAATATACATTATTTCCCTAAAATAATTTCGGTTCTATAATATTTTCATCTAATTATAAAAAGTTAATTTCAGATAATAAATAATTTTTGTTATCATATTTTAAAAAGTTTGAGAACCCCTGACCTGTGCAGTTCAATATTTAATTCTTTGGGTATTTTATGTTTACTTGTAATTATGTAAAAAAACGATATTTAACAATTATTTTACAAGCAATAATTATTCGCTTGAAACACTCATCCACATTGAAAAATCTCCTGATAAAAGATACATGACGCCAACGAGACTTGAACCCGTGACCCTTCCAAGTATTTCACCTAAAAAATGTAGACAATTTGTCTCGACGCCATCTAGTGAGAGAGTTAGCACTTACAATGCCTTTCTCATATAAAATAAAGTTGGTTGTTTTCAGGTGAAAAAATGTAACAAGCAGTAATTGTTGAATGAAACACTAGTATATATTGAATCATTTCGCGGGTAAGAGATAAGCCGCCATAGCTCAGTGGTCAGAACTGTCGACCGGAAATCGAAGGGACACGGGTTCGAGTCCCGTTGGCGTCATGTAGGTATCTTTTATCAGGAGATTTTTCAATGTGGATGAGTGTTTCAAGCGAATAATTATTGCTTGTAAAGTAATTGTTACCCTTTGTGCTATGCATAAAAAAATCTTGTCTCAAAACATTAGTTTACCAAAAAAATAATAAAAAGATATTTATTGTTTTATATAATATTTAAAATTTTATCTTTTGTAACAGTCTTAGTATATCTGGTCCGTGATCTATAATATATTTTTTTGTTATTTAAAATTTAGTAATTATAAGAAAAATGTTCTCGAAGCATTAAATCTGTAATTTTACCCTTCAGAAATGTTTGAGAACCCCTGGCAAGTGTTCTGTACTCTCTTATTTTACCCTTTAGAAATGTTTGAGAACCCCTGGCAAGTGTGCTGTATAATAATTTTCTCTTATAATTTTCGTATTTCATGTTATTATATTTTATAATACAAAATATGAAGAAAAAAAACATTTTCTCGATTATTAGATAATTTTAGAAAAATAAAAAAAATGAGAAGCTCAGGATTTCAAATTTAAATAAAATATATCCAAAAAAATATGACAAAAATTTTCCCGAATAAAAAACGGCTTGTGTGTAATGTTTAAAAAAATAAATCTAAAAGATTGAAAATCTCTGATTAAAATTAAAATAACATGTTATGCTTGGAGGTTTTTCAAAATTATAGTATTTTTTTAATTTTATGGTCTCTAAAGGTATTTTTAAAGTTGATATATAATTTGAAAAATGAAATCGACAAGTTTTAATATTATATCTGCAAACGCAGATGGGATGCACAAAACATAAAACGCATCCGCAAAAGAGTTAATAGATAGAATTATTACCTTTCTGTAGTCCCGCGACACAATCCAACATTAATAACGTGAACACAATCTCTAGAAAATAACGCATTATGATTTTTTCACGACAATGAATTTAAACAAAAAGCAGCGCTTCAGTTCTGATTTGAAGACACAATGCGATGTTACAATCTCGGGTACCATTTTTATTAGTTTATAATCAGCGCTTTGACTTTTAGGGTCACGCAACAGATAATTCTCCGCAAACTCTCTAATTATTAGTCGAGAAAAATAATTTACATCAGGGACCGAATGCTAACGAATGAAATAATTATTTTTACGCGTAACGTAACAAATAAGGCGAACTTGGCTTTCAAAAGGTCATAAAGACTTTGTGACAGGGGACGGGGTGACCTGGCGTCTATCTCAATGACCTGTGCCGTTGGTGGAACATACAGTTTTTTCCTAATCCTTCTAATAATTGGATATAACTTTGGTTCAATTGTTTTTTATTATTTTTTTAAGGTTTGATATTATATGAAACATTCCTTCGTCATAAATCATAACGTTTATTAGCAAACTTGGAAGAGCATTATACAAAAATACCATTTAAAAAAAGTCAAACTTATATTTTTCAAAAACAGTTCATTTTATACAAATAAAATAGAATTTTTTTCTTCATTACATTCTTTTAGAGTGTGGCTTTCGAAATACACTATTGACGGCCTCGGCGGTTGAGGGGTAGGCTCTCAACTAGCAATCCGAATGTCACGAGTTCAAATTCCAGAGGGTGCTAGTAAATTTGTTTACTTTGTTTTATTTTAAATAATTTATATTATTTTATAATATATATATAAATCTTATTATATATTTACCAACCGTCTGGAGCCAGTGAGACTATGGCATCCCAAATTGAGGTATATAGGGGTGAGAAACCTTTTTGGCGTTTTGATGTTTGTCGTATCACTTGAGTTAAGTATTGAGTTGCTACAGATGAGTCCGCGAATCGAATTTGAAAATATGGTGTGAAATTAGAATTCAAAGTTCAGTCGGAGAACGGGAACGGTTTTCTTCAAAATGCGTCAGTAGATGAATCCGCAACTGGAATTTTAATACATACCTAATTCACGAAAGTGATTTTGAAACTACACTCAGCACATCAAAATGGTTTCCTCCGATATTGCAGCACACAGTCTGCATCGTGGATTTTATAACTGTACTTCGAACACGATAATGTTATCCTTCGAAATGCGCCAGCAGATTAATCCACAACTAGAATGTTATGATTACATTTTAAACACAAACCTGGTTTAAACTTAGGACTTACTTCTTGTACGAGTTCCCATCTTTCGTTAAAACTATATCCAGATCACAAAAATGGTTTCATTCGATTTTTGCAGCATATTGGATAGCATCTTGGATTTTATAACTGCACTTCAAACACAATAATGGTTTCCTTCGAAATGCGTCTGCAGATGGATCCTCATTTGTAATTTTATATTTAAATTCTGAACACAAAACTAGGTTGTAATTTAAAAATACCAGAACACGAGCATTGTTTTCTCCGATTTTTGCAGCACTTATTCTGCAACTAGAATTTTAAAACTGCACCGACCGGTAAACTTTTGACCGGTCTGTGGTTGAGTGGGCATAGCGCTTGGGTCTCACCCGAGCGTCGCGTGTTCGATTCCTCGGCTGGCTAAGTCCTCCATCACAACACAAGCAACATTTTCGGCTTTCTGTGGTGGTAGTAGGAGATTTTCAAACATTGTTGGGTTATCCGTGACCCGGGAATGTTTGTCTTTCTTTTAAAAAATTAAAATTAATTAAAAAACACAGTTTTCTTCTTAAATGCATCTGCAGATGAATCCACTAGTGTAATTTTATCTGTAAGCGAGTCCCCACACCCATATTTTCTTATTACACATTTAATTTCTTATTTATAAAATAATAACGTATTAAAATTAATGTTGAAAGCTATGTTATTTGTATCTGTTTTATAGTAATGCGGGCGAATACTTTACTAACTGTATGCTTTGTTATACCTTTCTCTGGGTTTTTTAATAATATCTTAAAAATTTATCTGAAACACCGTGAAAGAAAATCGTTCTCGCCTTCTGAAACTAATTTTTGGGGGCAGATTGCTGCACCGAAATTGCTCGCGGACCGCAGCTTCCCCACCCCTGCTCTAAAGCGAGGTCGCTTGGCAGAAATAAACTCGCTTGTCACTTGGGTACTAAACACAGTGATGGTTTGCCGAAAAAAATTATATCCCCAGTTTTTCGTTAAAAAATCCCCAGACTTCATAAAATTCCCCTGATTCTAAAACTTCGGTAGAAAAATGGACAAAAATTAAAGAAAAACATTGTGGATAAATTCGAAGCTTAATTTGAAGTTTGTTGACTTTCTTAGAAAACAAAATAAAGAAATCAACAACAAATTGAATAGGGAACTCACGAAAAAGAAGTCAAGAAGACACCAAGAAACTACAAACTTCCCAGGACCTACATATATAGCTTAAGAGGAAGTTACAAGCCATAACTGTGTGTATTCTTGGTATACCTCAATTGTAGGTGATAGGCATTAAAATCGCTTGACAAACGGAGTCTGGAAACGCTCGATTTCAAGCACAAAACTAGTTTTTATTTATTTTGTAAATAATTTTATAAGAAAGCAAAAAAGTTAATCAAGTGAAACTGTCACAGATAATCTTAGCTATAATACTGTATTTTTAAAAAGTTGTTTCCTTCACGTGTTCATACATTTGAATTGAAAAAATATTTTTTTTAGTAGTTTACATTTAAATGCTTTATTGAGTAATTTATTTTTTATTTGTATTCTACTCAAGCGAAACGATAGAAAAACCTTCAATTTATCTAAAGCATATTTTTTGGTATTCATAATCTACACCAATTCGTTATAAAGATTAATCAAATTAGTGATTTAGCATAAAAATAATAATAATTTGGCATTCAAACTATAAGTAGATACTATCACTGTTGTGTATATGTTTTTATATTTTTAAAACAAATTGTTATTTTTATTGTTATCACTGTTGTCATCAAGTAAAATAAGTTTTTATCTTTTTAAAATATTTTTTATGTGAAAAGTTGCCATCGACAAACTACTGAAAAGTAGTTTATTGGAACTTTTCTGTTTTTTCTGTATTTTTATTTTATTATTTACTGTAATATGTATTTTTTTTGTCTTGCTTTCTTTAAATAAAAAAAAAAAAAAATAAAAATAAAAGCTTCGCTTTAAGATGAAGCTACAAGCCAAAACTTTGTATATTCTTGGTATACCTCATATTGTAGGTTGTGGGCATTAAAATCGCTTGACAAACGGAGTCTGAAAACGCTCAGTTTCAAGAATTCACAAAACTCGTTTTTATTTATTTTGTCAATAATGTTATAAGAAAGCAAAAAGCTAATCAAGCGAAAATGTCGCAGCTAATCTTAGCTATAAAACAGTATTTTTTTCCATTACGCGTTCATACATTCCTATTAAAAATATATTTTTTTTAGTAGTTTACATTTATATTTTTTGTTCAGTAATCAATATTTTGATTTGTATTCTACTGAAGTGAAACGATAGGAAAACCTCCAATTTATCTAAAGCATATTTTTTGGTATTCAAAATGTACACCGTTTTTATACGACCTTTGTTTTTGATGAATTGAAGTTTCGCCAAGTACGGCTGCCTATATACATCAATCTGTCAACAATGTAAAGTATACAATTGCGGACGTTATTTAGTATAATCGTGTTGGCCACATATTACGGAGCTGCCCTGACAATGGACACTGTAACGCAGTCCGAAACATTGGCTAAAGAAACACGTCGCGACACGCAACACTAGCCGGCCCTCAGCCAAACGGCGCCTGTATTGTGCCTGTACACGGCATAATACCCCAACAATAAATTAAAAGTACATTATCTCAAACATGTCCGTAATTGTTTTAACAAATTTGACAGCCTCCGTGGTCGAGGGGAAAGGCTATCGACTAGCAAACTGGAAGTCCCGGCGTGCGCAAGTAAATATGTGTGATTTCATAAATAAATTACTATTTTCTTAAATAAATACTATAAATAGTATATACTGTTCCAGAGTGAAAGATACTCTCATTATCGCTCTGGTGTAAGAGCATCATTCAGAATTGAAACGTTGCTTGAAAAGGCTTTGGCCGTGTTTGGTGACCTTATTTGTCCATTACCAGTCGCTAATCTGCCTGAATTGTCTGACTAACCAATAACCATCATGCTATCAATATCCCCGCGGGGGTAGTCAGATATGATTGTCTTCAATACAACTCCCCGGGCCAATAGACGTTACGATTTTTTTTAAATACATATTTTAATTTTGTTCTCACTGCCTGACTTCTTATGTCCAATTATTGGGAAGTTATTATAAACATTGTTTAATGTAATTATCTCCAATTAATATAAGTGTCTCTGAGTTGGAGGGGTGAAGCTCTCCACAAGTAAGAAGGTCACGGTATATATAAGCAGAGATGTGCTTTATTTCAAATAAATCCATTTCAAATGGAAATGCAAAATGGGTATTTTCCATTTTACATTTCAAATGCTTTTCTAAAAACCATTTTGCATTTTGCATTTTAAATGCTTTTCTCAATGCATTTTCCATTTTAAATGCTTTTTTGCAACATTCTTCCTACTATCTCCACTCATTTTTTTTTCATAAGCCCCAAATATCAGTCGGTCCTCAACCTCGCTAGGAAAGATAATTTACATTTGTCAAGTTGCTCCCTGGTAGGAGCCCTGGCAATTGAGTGAAACCATTACAAAAATACTGATTCAAATACTGAACATGGGGCCATGACGCTGTAATATTAAATGTTAGATAGCAGTTTCTATGTTTTTACGTTGGCAACATTAGTCCCGCGCAAATTTTTTGTGGTTTCATAATCTGTAGTCGTGGTGTTTTTGGATTTTACCATCATGTAATATGTTTGTTCTACATTGATGTCCATTATTAAATGACAAAATTGTTTCAAAATTCTATAAATTATTTTGATTGTTTAACCTGACAAACCATTTTGCATTTTCAATGCATTTTGAAAATAGGTATTTGGCATTTTGCATTTGAAATGCTTTTCTAAAAACCATTTTGCATTTTACATTTTCAAATGGAAAAGTTTTGACCCATTTCCATTTTACATTTCAAATGGTTTTGGGTACCCATTTTGCACATCTCTGTATATAAGGTATATTTGTGGCACGTTCCAGACTGGAAGATACTGTAAGACAAACATTAACTGACTAGATCTGAATTGTCAGGCACTTCCCCACCATCCTCTTCCCCACTATCTGCAGCCTCACAATATACACCAATCGGGGAAGCCGTAGTCTCACTGTCTCCAGATGTCATACTTAGCATTTTGCATGTGATATCGATGATATTTTTAAATGACCTTTCAATGGGTTATCTTTCATTCTCGAGCTGCTGGAGATAATGTATTTGCAAAACGAAAACTAAGTGCACACAATATTATGAAATCTTAGAGTGTATTTCACTATCAAATAAGAGAAAACTGAGTCGAACGGCGTCTGGCGATAGTAAGAACCTCAAGGGCACTTTGTTAGGTGCTAGGTATTATCAACTTGACAAGTCGGGGCCTGGAGCGGATTGCTCCTATCGCGCCTGTCCAGGCCCAGCTCTGTCACTATCGAAGCACTATAATGTATAGGTATAAATATAGGTTTATATTTTTTTTTAATATTCAACATTTTTGTAACAAAGCGATTGATTAACATCTGTGTGTAACGTTTCATATATTTATTTTTCTTGCCAAGCTGCTTCAATTTTAAATCCATTATAGACTTATAAAATATTCACATTGATGTATGTTGGTCTACTGTTGGGTTGTTTTTTTAAATTTAACAATTGTAAATCGAATTGATGTTATAATTAAGTTCTGCGAGTATTTTAGTTTATTTTACTATTATTGTGACAGCTGTTTCGGAGTTCATTTTCAAACTGTGGTTAGTCAACGTGGCTTGGACGCCGAAACAGCTGTTATAATAATAAATAAATAAAACTGAAATACTTGCAGAACTTAATAAAAACATTTTTGAATTTACTTAAAATTAAATTTTAAAAAGCTACAACCTTTGTAATAAGTGCGCACATATTAATGATGACCTTCATAATATTAATACTAACTGATAATATTTGTACAAGTGTTATTATCCACCAGCGAGTAACCGTAACTATCGCCTTTCAAATATCTATGTGATTTGTTGGTTTTAACTGTTTCTAGCATAAATATACCACTCTCTAGTCTAGATCGATATCTTCGGGCTTTTTGTATGTAACAGAATTATACAGTACTTAACCACAGATATACAAGCAGTACTTACCGAGCGGAGCGGAGCAGTAGAAAAGGTAGAAAAATCTCAAGGTTATTTAAAAATAAGATGCAACCATAGACAACATAATTGCTCTCGGCCTACTCCATTCACTCACTAGCCCAAAAAACTATTTTAAAAATAAAAAGGTCCTTGAAGCAAAAAAATGTCCAAATGTTTTCCAAGGGCAAGGTTCATCTGACTAAGAAAATAAACTTTTACAGTTTATTTCCTTAAGATGAAACTAGTTAATCTGAGAAGAAGAAACCCAAAATGACAAGAAATTTGCAAAAAACACTGAAGAAAAATTCCAAAACATGATTGTCCGACAGTACGACGATGAATTCCGACATTTTTCTTCCTATTTTGAACTCATGGTTACATATGTTTAAAAGTCTTTAATTTCACCAAAACAATAAGATAATACAGGATAACACTAATGAATAAAACATGAATAAGTTGGTGGATATAATAAATAACATTTATACGTTGTGGAGAAAGACATATGCCAAGTATGTTACGTAATAACCTAAAAACTGTCAATTCACTTTAAACTTGAACTTACGTAGGTAGGTTGAATATATATTTGTAACTCGCTAACACTACACTGGCCTATACTGTATTTTTATCACGAACAACTTTAACGCGCATATTTTCGACGCGAAATGATAATATTTCGGCAGCAAATGACAACCCGCGTGTATAAATAAACCACTCTCATTTTGTTTGAATGATTTGAAAACAGTAAACGACAAAATTCCGTCATCTCTTTCTGTCAGAGGCGGATTTGCAGTCTTTGCCGCCCTAGGCCCCAGACCATGAAACCGCCCCTTTCTCAGTACCCATCATATTGACCAGGAGTATCCAAACTTTTCAGTAAGTTCCTAGGGTCAAAACCGTTTTAATTTTCCTGCCATTATCATTCATGGTTCATGGGGTGAGATTTGTCCAGGTCTTGGCGGCGGATACGTCTGCCCACCTGCTGCGTGGCGGGCCGGATCGAGAGAGACTGGGTGAGGGAGGCCTTTTGACCTTTCCAGCCGGACTATCTTGACCCATCGCCTTGCACCGCAGTTGGAGGGATGTATTCATACGTATGTCACTCCTGGACACACCAATCCCCAGATTCCTACCCACCCCTCATACATTTTCCTTTTCAGAACTTCCTATCCTTCCCTTCCTTAAAAAGACCCTCCACACAGCATCACCTAAGATGACATAGGTCGTGAGGGAAAATATTTTCCTCAAAGCCTCCTGTGTGGAATTAATGTAAAAAAATACGCTTGCTAAATTCGCTAGTTCAATTACTGTATAATTGTCGATTGTCGCAGGCCGGATTGATGACATTGGCGGGCCGTTGTTTGGAGACCCCTGATATAGACTATAGACTACATAATGAATTTACTTTATTGACAACTTTTATCGAAATCGATTCAGAAATTTAGTTAACTATGATAGCTGCTAGTTTGTAATACTTTCTAAGGTTTCAAGGATTTGAAAAACATATAAAACAGTTTTAGGTTTAATTTATTTAACTAGTTTCAGGTTTATTCTCATACAATAATATATAAGTGTTTCACAGTTACAATTAGGGTTGCCAGATACGGGCTGGATAAAAAGTTATTATTAAGTCTCCAAACAAATAAAAGAAATCATCACCTCTTTTAAATAAAAATCAACTTAAGGTACATATTCGAATATAATAACTAAACTTAAAATACAAATTAAAACGTTGGTAAAAAAATTTACGTAAAGCATTATCTAACATAAAAATAAAACTGAACTCAAAACAAAAATCTGGCAGTTACAATATGCTGAAATACGCCATCCCACGCATATTATAGCTCTGTGTGTGAACACGCTATTATGAATAACAATACCTAACGCGGTTCAGTCACTAGCGCAACTGAATCACGGTAGGGATTGGAAATACGCGAGCGGGCGAGCGGCGGAGCATGATAGGTGTGGCGAGGGCGGCTGCGGGGCGTGGGGGCGCGCTGTGTGCTGTGTGTGAATACGCTATTATGAATAACAATACCTAACGCGGTTCAGTCACTAGCGCAACTGAATCACGGTAGGGATTGGAAATACGCGAGCGGGCGAGCGACGGGGCATGATAGGTGTGGCGAGGGCAGCTGCGGGGCGTGGGGGCGCGCTGTGTGCTGTGTGTGAACACGCTATTATGAATAACAATACCTAACGCGGTTCAGTCACTAGCGCAACTGAATCACGGTAGGGATTGGAAATACGCGAGCGGGCGAGCGACGGAGCATGATAGGTGTGGCGAGGGCGGCTGCGGGGCGTGGGGGCGCTCTGTGTGCTGTGTGTGAACACGCTATTATGAATAACAATACCTAACGCGGTTCAGTCACTAGCGCAACTGAATCACGGTAGGGATTGGAAATACGCGAGCGGGCGAGCGACGGAGCATGATAAGTGTGGCCAGGGCGGCTGCGGGGCGCGCTGTGTGCTGTGTGTGAACACGCTCTTGCATATCGCTATTTCGTACGTACAATATTTAGGTACTTAGGAAGTAATTTCTTGTTATCATCTGTGACTTTTTTGTCACGATTGGCCACCCCTAATATCTGGCCGCCCTAGGCCCGGGCCTACATAGGCCTAAGGGCAAATCCGCCTCTGGTTACACGATTCATTATGATAGAGAGCGAGAGATCAAACCAATCTTTCTGCTAGAGATCAAACCAATGAGATCTGAGCTTTTAGCCATATTATTCGTTTTCTATAAGTTTCTCGTTTCAAGGCCAAAGCTGAGAGAAATGCCCCTGGTTTCTAGGTAATAATGTATGTGAAAATAAATAGTGTTGCGCGCAAAAAAGGTTTTTTTATGAAAAATAAAACGGATAAAATGGTTATGAATTATGTTTTATCAATATAATTGTGATGTATGGGAATAAGTTGAGTATTTGAGCGATAGATGGCGCTACTCATAAAGCTTACTCCAGAGTCCGTCAGATGTCGCTAGAGTATAACATATGCTTGTTTTTATTATTTAACCTTATATTTTGGTGCATAATAGTAAGTGTTTTTTTCTTCTGCTATAAGATATTTTAAAATTTTGGTATCCGAAATAGTAAAAGCGTTGATTTGGTCACCTTGTTCTTCTTGTACATTATTGATGGTAATAACCATTATATAATTTATACTAAAAGATTTTTGTTTTCTTTAATTCCCATGAATGAGAGCTTCACTGATCCGTGGTCATCACTGATTTCAAACCTTTTATGGAAAGTGTAGGAGGTGATTATTGTTACAGTGCAAAAATAAGCAAAGAAGATATGACCATATGACTCACCAATATTGGGGGAATCGACCCAGTGAATGACCGGTAAGAGTGAGGCTCTCAATCAAGGAAACTAATCATTTTTTTAAAGATCAACCGAATGCTCAATAAAGTGTATTTGCCTGTCACCTTCATTTTTCCTTATCATTATTTTACAGTCTTTGTACCAAACATATTTGAAGCCCATTACTTTTGCTTTTGTTTTAGACCTCCACAGAAGATCTTTGAAAGACCAAGAATTTCACTTTTGAAGACCAAGAATTTCACACAATTTCTTTGGGACCAAGAATTTCACTAACAAAAATCTTCTGGAATCCGTTTCCTTGTGTTTAGTTGCTTTTTGTTCAGTAGAATCAGTCGTCTTTTTTGGGGGTTGGTAGATCTGATGTGGAGATTTGGGAGGACTCCAGGTCATCGGTCCGGCATTTTCTTGATGTCGAGGAGGTCATCGCCTTTTAATTCAACACCTGTGACTGCGGCCCCCCGATTAATACCTTCTGCAGGCTGCTCACCCTCTTTTACTGGAATCCCTGCAAATTCAAGGGTGTCTTCGTGAGTTACTTGCTCCACTTCTGCCAATCTGACTTCCTGGCTCTTTATAATTCTGTCTTTTTCCGTTAGTTCCTTTCTCATTGATTCAACTTCCGAAACCAGTTTGATTATGGTCTCCATCTTGATGGATTTTAACGTTCTGACGGCTGATGAAGTCTCTTGCGCTCCTGGTTTTTGATTTTCATCATTCATTTTTTTTTAATATGGCATGTTTAAATACCTACTTCAATTTTTTCCAACTTCATCCTTATTTTCTCCAGCAGATTGTCAATGTTTAAAGCATAGGGCTCAGATGTAAGGTTAGTTGCTTTTGTTTGCCCTTTGGTTCTCAGATTTTTTTCTGAATTTGACATTTTGGTAGACTCTGTGAGTCAAACACTTTTGCCTAGATTACCCTTTTGGTTGACTTACGACGTACTGTTAATTTTTTGTTGTTGAATAATGATATTTTTTTATTCACTGATCAATCACTGACGAATCGAACACAGATGTAGTAAAACTGACGATTATCATCAGTTCTGACACATCCACGGGAAAATTTTCTCGCTAAACCAAATTATTAACTATTTATTTCGGGAGCAGATCAAAACACAGCTGTCACTCGATTATAGGTATTGTTTTTTTATTTATTAATTTCCGGAAACCCGGGCGTTTATTGCAATTACATGATACATTACAAATGTGAAAGTAACCCGCCTCACTAGAAGATTTCTGTTCTGAGGCGGGTACATATATTTGCTTACACATACACATACATTTATACAAATATATATATCAATATATACATGGAGCATTCCATATTTATTTACTTACATATATAGTGACATAAAAACAGGAATTTCGTGGGAACTTTAAATTAACAAAATGGTAGCGTCTAAATCTCATAATAATAACATATAAAAAAATAGTTTAAACAGCAGTATTAGGTATTGATAAATTAGTCATGCGTAAAACATAAACAGTTTTAATAAGAAAGAGTAAATCACTATAAATGTAAATAACACATGTTTGTAAATAAGGAATGAGAATTTAGACTAAGAAGGGATTGCTAGTATATGATTGTTGAATATGATCATAAGAAGATCATTGTAGAAATGTATAATACAGCGCCCTTGAGGTGATTTTGCACAAATACAGCGCTATACAAATCATCCAAATATTATTATAATTTTTATTACGAACAAGAAGATTTTAACGAGCGTTGCGTCCAACCTTAAAAATATAAAAGTAGTTAATTAAATTAATTTTTCACAACACAACTAAGTGCATATCGATACAATTCACAAATACTTGTTTGATAAAAACTTGATTTTGAAATCAACGTAGACAAACACGAAAGTCAAATCAGATTATATCAGTTGTATAAATGCAAAATTCATAGTAAATTTTAAGGTTGGGTACAAAAATGAGTTTCCATAATTAACAACCACAATTCTTAGATGTACAGTGAATGTACGTACAAGTTATTGTATGCTACTGTATTATACATTTTACGACCGTAGAAATTTATGTGACTAATATTATTTATATTTTTAGAATTATGCTGGCAACGAAAATGCTATGGGTTTAATCTTATCGCTAATAAGGTTTTTTTCCAGTATGGTTACGCTTATGTCCCTGAATGACCGGATGAATTAAACGTCCCTGGAGAGCGGAAGAATAGCTACAGAATGCACACAATTTTTTCAGTATGGGTAAGAATGTGATGTTTTAAATTGCCCTCAACATAACATGAAAAGCTGCAGTAGGAACATGAATAAGATTTTTCCCTAGTATGGGTAAGCATGTGACGTTTTAAATTTCCCTTTTCAGTACATGAATAGCTGCAGAAGGAACATAAATAGGGTTTTTTTCCAGTATGGTTAAGCATGTGACGTTTTAAATTTCCCATGTCAGAACATGAATAGTTGCAGTAGGAACATGAATAGGGTTTTTCTCCAGTATGGGTAAGCATGTGACGTTTTAAAGTTCCCTTTCGAGAAAATGAATAGCTGCACAATGAACATGAATAAGGTTTTTCTCCAGTATGGGTAAGCATATGACGATTTAAATTTCCCTTTTCAGAACAAGAATAGCTGCAGAAGGAACATGAATAAGGTTTTTCTCCAGTATGGGAGAGCATGTGGTGGTTTAAAGTTCCCTTAAGAGAGGATGAATAGTTGCAGTCAGAACATGAAAAATGTTTTTCTCGAGTATGGCCAAGAATGTGACGTTTTAAATTTCCCTTTTGAGAACAAGAATAGCTGCATAAGGAACATGTATAAGGTTTCTCTCCAGTATGGGTGCGCAAGTGCCGTGTTAACATTGACTTGCTGTGGCAGAAGTAGTTGCAATGCGAACATGAATAAGTGTTTCCTCCAGGATGCGTCTTTAGGTCCAATCTTAAGTCTGAAAAGATGGTGTATAAAGCTCAATAAGTATGAATCTACAAAGAAAACAGAAAATTATAAAAACAAAGTCATACAAACTAAAACTAATTTTACCTGCAGTCTGCGTAATACTTTCAGAGTGTTCAAAACATTCCGTTTTAACATCCAGCAGGTCTATGTCTATTTCCGTATAAGGAATCCCACCTTCGTCTTCTTCTCTGTGTCCTGCCTGGATCGGAACAGTCTCCACATTAATGCTACCTGGAATAACAAAACATCAACACAATGATATGCAAAGATCTGCTTGAGTGTAGGCTTGCGATCTACGGGTACAAATTTATATTAAAAAACGAAATTATATGGATACAATATATTTTATTAAGACAAAGAACATCACTTTATTTTTAATTGTTAGTCCTTAAAAAATAAATATATCCATTACACAGTGATAACAGGTAAGAAAAACCTTTTTTTTAAACCACAATTTACATATTTGTTTTTACAAGAACTTTATACTTTAAAAGACCGTTTCCGAGAAAGTGTTAGAAAAAATAAATTCAAATACTTTTAGAAATAAAATAATGATACCATTACAAATAAAATTTAAGATAATATTGAAAAATCACGAAGGTAAGAAAAGATGGCCGCTGTAAGAACATCTTCACCGATTGTGTTCTATTCTTGAGAATGTCTAGTTTCTTGATGTCAATCGAATAATTATCAATTTTACAATCAGATATCTCGGCTGAATAATTGATAGAAATCTTAAATGGAACAATAATGTTACTATTTATAAACAAGGATGTAAAAATGATATCAATAACTATCGACCAATAAGCCTTCTCAGTACCTTTTCTAAAATATTGGAAAAAGTACTAAAAAAACAACTTATGATGTACCTAGAAGATAATAACCTAATATCGAAATCTCAGTACGGTTTTAGAAAAAACTTGAGTACTGCCGACGCCATAGACGATATCATAAATACGATCACAAAAAGCTTAGACCAGGGAAATAAATCTTTGGAAATTTTTATAGACCTGCAATAGGCCTTTGACACCATAAAATCCTTTTCAAGAAACTTAAAACAATTGGGATGTCAAACACAACTCTAAATCTACTGATAAGTTACATGTCAGAACGTTCACAGTGTGTTAAAATTGATAAGTGTAAAAGTAAACCTCTCCTAATCAATTAGGGTGTACCGCAAGGAAGTGTCCTAGGACCTTTATTATTTCTGATATATATAAATGATATCTGCAACTTACACACCAACGGAAAAATCATTAGTTTTGCCGACGACACTGTCATTTTATTTAATGAAAGTGATTGGATAACCACCTACAAAGAAGCTGAAAACGGGCTTATCCTTCTGCAAAAATGGCTTATGCAAAACTCACTCACACTTAATGTTAACAAAACTAAATATTTAACGTTTTCTATAACGGCTAGAGGACAACCAGCTGAGGATTATACTCTCAAATTACATGATTGTCAAGGAAAAAACGAAACGCAATCATGCCACTGCCCCACCATAACACGCTCTAGAAGTATAAAATATCTCGGAATTGAAATTGATGAAAATCTTCGATGGGACTCCCACATAAATAGTATCACAAAGAAACTCACAAAGCTTATATACTACTTTAGAAATATACGCAATATACTAAGTATAAATGATTTATATAAGGTATACTATGCTCTCTGTCAATCACGCATAGAATATGGGATTATTGGATGGGGATCTGCCTCAAACATCCACATGAAGCAGCTTATTAAAACTCAAAAAGCAATAATAAAAATAATCCTTAAAGTACCCATAAGAACTCCATCAAAAGACATTTTTAAAAATTTTAAAGTGTTCAGTATAATAAAACTATACTAAAAAAATGCTCTAATCAAATTTACAGAAAAATATGAGTACCCTGCTGACCAACACAACTATATTACAAGGAAGAAATCCTCAAATCTATTGAACATCCCAAAATTAAATACGTCTTTTGGCCAGAAAAATCATCATTTCCATGCTACAAAACTATATAATGCCCTCCCAATTGAACTCAAAAACACAACGGAGACACAAAAATTTAAAAACGACATCAAATTATGGCTAAGTAAACATGAAGATGAGGAAATCAATAAAATTATGAACTGAACAAATGTGAAGACAATTTTTTAAATTTTTTTTGTAGAAATTAACAAGGAAATCACGATCTACACCTATACAAAAACCTACAGTCCGCCTCGGAACAGGAATACCTAGTGAGGAGGACTGCGAATAATATACTTAACTTTGTAATTATAATTGTCGTTAATAAAAAAAAAAAATAAAAAAAAAAATAAAAAAATTAAAAAAAAATAAAAAAAATAAAATAATAAAAAACTTTATTTATAAACAATATAATAAAGCTAGCCTACATCTTAAGACTCTGAGAATTATATTTGACATAGTTACATTAAAAACTGTACTACGCGCTTTTTAAAACAATTCTTTCATAAAATGTTGTCCGTTGGGGTACTTGTCACAACACTACCCTAGAGCCTTCAATTGTTGCATTAAAATAATTTTAAAATTGTATTCGTCACAGCTATTGTACAGTAAAAGAAAAATTATATAAGCAAGGCAGTTGTACATAATGTGTTATCGCTCTTTGTAAATTTTTCAACAACATTGATACTGCCAAAAGATCACAACAAGTGCGCAACACTAGATTGGGTTCTTCTTTAATGTATCAGCCGGTGAATAACATAACATTCTTTGGACAAAGAAATATTTCTTATAGAGCTCCGTTGCTTCATAATATGCACAGTGAAAATAAAAAAATAAAACTATGGGTTGGTTAAATCTATTCAAGAAAATGGTCAAAAATTCAGTATTAGCTGTGAGTGGAGATTTTGGATTACCCTTATGGTAACTTCTGTCATTCGGTCATCATCCTATTATAATGCTCATAATGGTCATCATCCTGTTATAATGCTCCTGTATGATTTACCTCGCATGTAAAAGCGGTCAAGGCGTGAACAAACAAATAAATAAATCCCTTTGAAAGACCATATTTGATATAATCCATCTACGTATGTATTATGTACTTTACTTATTTGATTAAATATAATTATATAGCTGAACATCTCGACACAAGAATTCCCTAGTGAGATGAGCAGAGGGAGAAAAAAATCTGATAGCACCGTAACAAGTCATGATACAAATATATTATAACACAAAAATACACTTCACATACCTATCTTATAATCTCAAATTATTCTTGAAATGGAGAATTTATTCTTGAATTTAGAAGAGATACTTTATTTTAGTGGTAAAATATCCCGAGGCAACAGCTTGAGGAACCAGGAATTGCTTGCTGGCATTAACTCAAATGCAAAACCATTATATTTACCAAGCCATAAAAAACTACAATAATCTCCCTTCCGAATTGCGCTGTATTACGAACCAACAAGAACAAATAAATAAAATCAAACTTTTTTTCCAAAAAAACTCATATTAAAAATATATATATCCCGCTACATTTTTTGCGTCCGACCCCTAAAAACTCCATAGCATTGTAGCGTCCACCGACTTACAGCGTCCGATATACGGACGCTGCAATGTTTTGACGTCAAAATTGGCCAGAACGATGCTTACCCCATGTAGAATCGTATGGCAAAAATTTTTGTGGAAGCAAAAAATCTCTCGGAATGTCTGGAAACGAATATTGAACGTTTGACATTTTGCCGACAGGTTCGCTACACAATGTATATATCGAGCAGTGTATGTTTTTATTCATTTCTACGATCTTGCCGCGTCCACGAAGTAATATAATTTTCGATACATAACGACGATCTTGCTGCGTCTACGCATTACGTCGATAGTATTGCGTCCTCGAGACCGATTACGAGTAGATATTATTTTATATACATATCAACGGTCGTACTGCATCCACACATTACGTCGATAGTATTGCGTCCCCATGGCCGTTTGCGAGTAGATATTATTTTGAATACATTACGACAGTCTTGCTGCGTCCACGCATTACGTCGATAGTACTGCGTCCCCGTAGCCGCTCATGAGAATATACTATTTTGAACACATAATGACAATCGTGCTGCTTCCATGCATCACGTCGATAGTATTGCGTCCCAGTGAACGATCACGAGTAGATATTATTTTGAATATACGACGACGGTCGAAATAATTTTCAATACATAACGACGATCGTACTGCGTCTACGCATTACGTCGATAGTATTGCGTCCTCGAGACCGATTACGAGTAGATATTATTTAATATACATAACGACGGTCGTGCTGCATCCACGCATTACTTTGATAGTATTGCGTCCCCATGGCCGATCACGCTGAAATATTATTATGAATATATAACGACGGTTTTGCTGCGTCCACACATTATTTCGATAGTACTGCGTCCCGTGGCCATTCACGAGTGCATTTTTATGTATTATTTGAGCGTTTGGTTGAGTAAATCATCAGATTTGGCAACATTGGGTTAATTTACAACGATGCCGCTTGACATTCAGAACTAAGAAGCGTCCTGCGTGGTTTTTAATGCATAACGACGATCGTGCTGCGTCTACGCATTACGTTGGTAGTATTGCGTCCGTTCACGAATAGACATTATTTTTAATACATATCGATGGTAGTGCTATATCCACGCATTACATCGATAGTATTGCGTACCCGTTGCCGATCTAGATAAGGTATTATTTTTAATTAATGAAGACAATATTAGCGAAATTCAATCGAACATTTGAAACGGAAAAATCTGAAAAAGGCACTGTCACATTTGGGACTCGAACCCAGGGCCTTTGGATTTCCGAGCCGTGACCCTACCAACTGAGATAATGTGTCCCTATCTGATTCGGTCATATTTACTGTAATATACTTCGACTAAGAATTACCAACAGAGTGGAAGTTACTCCCAGTATCGCCCTGGTGTAAGACCACTATTTAGAATTGAAACGTTGCTCCAAGTGGCTTTAGCCGTGTTTAGTAACTAGATCTGAATAGCCAGGTACTTCCCCACCTTTCTCTTCCCCATCTCTTCCCCTTCAATATACCCCAATTTGGGATGCCATAGTCTCACTAGCTCCAGACGGGAGCAGTTGGGACTCTTGTGAGATATTCACTATAAAAATAAAACATACTTAATCTTTATTTTCTTAACGCATATTTTTATTTGCTGCTATCTTTATGTATCATTGCAGGATTCAACTCGAACTAAATGCTATCTGGATAGTGTCTTGGATACATTTATCAATTTTTACTAATATGCAACACCTATTGACTTTTCTTCATGTCTAGGATGATTATTATTTTATATTATATCTCTACACTATGTTTTCAAAACTCGTATGAGCGGAGTTTACACAAACACACTATTTTACATTGAAATCATTATCGAACGAAGAACGAAACAATATTGTTTTTTGAAGAACATTCGGTGGTAGCGAAACCCGGTCGAAACAAAATATAAAAAATAAAAGTGGTGTTTACAAAGTTATTGTTAAATTATTATTTAATTGCAAAGAAAATCGATTTAAAATTCTCTAATACCACCTCATAACTTTTCTTATTGTTTCATATTATTTATTTTATTTCAGGGAAATCAACAGTTTACAATGTGGTTCATTAATACATGTGAAATTTACCTAACTAAGAAACCAATTACAGATTTCCTCAATATACTATTCTATTATGTATCTAAAAATTTAAACACTATACTTACAAGAACTAAAAAATACTAAATTTATCGAAGAAAACAAACACTTTGTAGCTTGACATTATACAAAATGAAACAAATCCTTTTTTTAAAGTATCTATTTTAATTTATATTTCGTTGACCGGTTTGGATTCAATCACAAATATTGTGATAAATAAATATAAAGTGGTTTAAAACAAAGTACGGTTTTATTTTGTAAAAAATATAACGTTATTCAATAGGGAGCTTATTATAACATTAGGTTATTATAACATATTATATGTCATTAGTCATTACATAATATAATTACATTTTATGCAGTTTGGTGCACGTTTAATACATTTTAAATTGAGTTTTTAAATTTATTTTGGTTACATTGAAGATAGAATCAGAGAGAATGTTATTATACATATGTTGAACATATTCTTCTAAGACAAGCATTTTTATTTGAATTGGTTTTACAGTGTTTTTCTTTAAATAGATTACATGAGCGTGTGTGCCGTGTAGGTACTTTCAAATCAATTCTGCTTAATAAACTCTACATATTATGTTTCTGCGTATCATTTCTTGGTATTATTTATATCTAACCTGTTTTTATTACTTTTATTGTATTTTCTTGTAAGGTTATTAAGAGTTTTTGTAATAATATTTGCAATATAAATATATGTAAAAATATATAGTTGTCCTCTCCTTAGCACAAGCATCTGATTTATCAGAAAAGTGATTGAAATATTACATAATATTATGTAGTAAATATTGTAACGATAAAGATGTTAAGAAATAGATGTTAAAAAAAAATAAAAAAATAAATTTATTTTTAACTTAATGATAGTAATAAGTTTAACTCATTAATTAAAATATTACAATTTGAGGTTGAACTAATTAAGTTAGATATAAACACAGATATTATTATATTGAATACGTAACGACGGAAGTGCTTCGTCGATGGTATTGTATCCTCGTGACCGATCACGAGTAGAAATTATTTTGTATACATAACGACGGCCGTGCTGCGTCCACGCATTACGTCGATAGTATTGCGTCCTCGTGTCAGTTTGCAAATATATACATTTTTATGTATTGTTTGAGCCTTTGGTGAAGCAAAACGGTAGATTTGGCAACATTCAGTTCATTTACAACGATGCCACGTAGCACTCAGAATTAAAAATCACCATGCGCGGGTGGACATTTTTGTAAGATGGTTTACAGTAGACGGTAAATTGATGTCCCGACCTAAAAAGGTCCGACCGCCTTCTGCAATGGAGCGAACTGGCGAATTATGAAATGATACATTTTTATTCAGGATATCGTTGTAAAAATGATTGTCGCACGCCTGCGCCCAGTAGATACTTTTGTATACAAGATGCAACAAGATATTCATTCAAAATTCTCACTATCAATAGACAGTTTTTTGTCAGGTCTGGTGTGTTACTGGATGTCAAAAAAATAAAACATATATATATACATATATTTTTTTATATACCGCACAAGAGTCTCAACCGCTCCCGTCTGGAACAGCGAGACTGTGGCATCCCCAATCTGAGTACTAGGGTGAAGGTATTGGGGGGGGGGAAGAAGATGGGGAAGAGAAATGTAGAAAAGTACCTGGCTATTTATATCTGGTCACCAAACACGGCAAAAGCTTAGAAATAACGTTTCCATTCGGAATGGTGGTCTCACATCAGGGCGATACTGAGAGTATATTTCACTCTGGAACATGCTGCAAACACACTTTATATTATTTTTAATGTATTTATTGTGAAATAACACAAACAAATAAAAATTTATTTGCGCACGCCGGGTTTGACCGTCAGATTTACGGGCTTCGGATTGCGAGTCGAGAGTCTTACCTCTCAACCACAGATGCTGTAATTAATTAATTAATTCACTATGAACGTGAAAACTTCACTAGAAAAGTAAGAAATATTTTGTGTTGTTTATTTATTTGTTAATTTATTTATTACACCTAATAGACGTTTACATTCTAGTTTAATAGTTGAGTATCGCAGTTATAAATTCTTCAAAATTAAAACAATAGAGAAAACAAAATACGATGAAAAAAAATAAAATGTTACAACAAAAGCGTATAATAAAATAAGATACATTGGTAAACATGATAAGAAGTCTCACATAAGTAGATATTCAAAATAAACAAAAGATTGCAAAAATTATAGATGTCTATTTGTCTCGATATATAAAAGAATTAAAATAAACAATATTTATATTGATTATTTTTAGGGTGAAATATATCTCCCATATCAGAATAAGTCATGTAATCCTAAGAGGTTTTATAATATAAGGGGCATAACAACGGCTTAAATGTACCTTTTGAAACTCTCAAAACAAATCCAAGAGTCTTAAGGGCATTATATACGGAAGACGTAAAAATTAAATCGACCTTCAAAACGCCATGTAACAAACAAATAATATACACTCGGACGCCAGAATAAATTATTCAGTATGGACGTGAAAACTTTATTAGAATAGTCAGCAATATACGGAAGACGTAACAATTAAATTAGAGTGAACGGACGTGAAACCTATATTAAAAGGAACCTTCAATATACAAAAAATATACACCCGGACGTGAGTATGTACGTGACGCTAGAAATGTATGAAAGTGTAATAAACATCAAAACCTGCATTATTATGAATATTAAAAAAATATGATATTAGCGATTATCGTGAGTAAAACATAGTGCAATATTCACAAAAACAATCTAAAAAAAAGAACTAGAAGTGCTGGACGCCCAAAGACGGATTTACGCACGGACGCAATAAATGTTGTGGGACCTATATATATATATATATATATATATATATATATTATATTTATATTTTACACATAACATTGAATCTAAGTAAGAATCGTGGCTCCCTTATCAGGCACAAGAGCTCCTCTTTTCTGATAAGGTATACATGACCAACTATGTACCTAAATATGATATATTGCAAAATATGTATGTATTAATGTAACTATGATCTAAATTAAAATAATAAAAAAATAAAAAAAAATAAAAATTATAAGTTCACATTTGCTTAGTTCGACAGTTTCCAGCAAAGCAACATTACAAAGGTAAAATCAAAAGTACTGATGGAAGACAAGAGGGGAACGAGAAAACAAGCAGCTGTCCTTAATATGAAATACCTTTTTGATATAAGCAGTGCAACTTACTAGTTGGCTGAACACTCTCGGCATATTGCAAACACTCCATCTTTACATCGGGAACCCTGGGACCTACTTCCTGGAACTCTGGTTCCGTCTTGATGTAAACACTCTCTAGGTTGAGAAGATCCATGGCTCTGCTGTGATAGCTTCACATTATGTGATGGTAATTAGTCTCAGCTGAAAATAAACCAAAACTGTAAATAAAACGTTGATTCATTAGTCCAATTTAATAAGTTATATTGGAGATTTAAATAGATTTAAATCCATTTGCGGTAAAGCGCCGTTGAGGTGATTTTAAAAAATAAATTCAAACCTCGCTTTAGAAAGAACCAACTTGTTACGAACAAAACCACTTAACAATAATTGGCCGCTTTTGCCAATGGAACAATGTAAGAGCGACCGCCGAGTCTAGGAATTGACAGACAAAATGTAATATTTGCTTCACAAATTTCACCAGCAGAAATAATTACCGCTGAACGGTACACTTTCCACACAAAGAGCAGAAATGTCAACTTGACGTTGGTATAGTTGAGCGTGGGTCAAACCAGTTGTCGCATATATGAAGTTTATATTAACCAAAACAATCCCTTAATTAAACATCATTGGTTTACGAATGAAGGATAAACCTAAAATATTGAGTTTAAATTACCAAACACAAGAGCCTTGTCTCTTGTGATGAGGAAAGGCTATTTTTGTTAAGAATTATAATACTGTATGTAAACATAAACAAACTAACGAACTAACCATCGCACGGGTAAGCAGACGGACCGCCAGACAACTTGGCACACACTAATTGCCTCATTCGCATCCATAAGCCGTCTCATACATAGTCTTCTCTTATTCTGACTCTTGACATGGCCCGACTCAAGTATCTGATTCACTTGATCGTGCCATGTCTTCCTCGAGAGTCCCCGACTTCTGATACCATTCACATTTGCGTCATATATTCTCTGTTAGAAACACCAAAGGGTAAATTGTAACAAGAGGATGGCATAAGACCAGACTGCAGGTACTTGTATTTACAGTTCTCTAGGGCATATAGATGCAATGGTAGTTTCAGTTCATCCGACAGCAAAAAGGCACCTCACTAATCACAACGCTCCTATTATAACAGGCGTGGTTTTGAAGATGAATATTTTCATCAGAATATTGCACAGCGATGTCACTCATTAGACGGATATTTTGTTACACATTTTGAACCATAGATATTAATTAACATACCTATGTCTCATGGCCAGGTTTCGGGTAGGTATGTAGGAATGATAATCTATAAAATTCTCCTTACATTTAATATTTCATACTTATTGTTAAAAATACAAACATTATATAATAAAAATGCAAGACAAAAGAGATTACAAAGAAATGTAACTAACTAACCGCTTAGTTATAATTAGTGACAGCGGCCGTAAAACAACAATGCAGTAATCTCGTCTGTCACGTGTTAATCTGGTTGGTTTTGGGAGCATAATGTCTTGTACGGCAAATGTTGTAAAAACTGATCATCAAACACAAATAATTAAGGAAAAAAAACTTAGTTATTACTTAGTCAATGTAGAAGGAACCTAAGTAAAATATGATTTAATATTTTCACGGCCAAAAGTATTTTTGTTATTTGTTTTTGGGGTGTTATGCCGTGTTGCGCTAACTCCTTATTTAGCCAACGTTGTCCGAAACGTTGGCTAAAGGAGAATTAGCGCAACACGGCATAACAACCCAAAAACTAATTACAAAAAAAGAACCTAATTAAGTAGGTACGTACAATTCCAAAGTCTTGATGAAACGTCACTTGAAAAGTAAAAGCCCTTGAATTTTTAAAAAATTGCTATGAATATGTAATAGTGATAATAAACTAATTTAATACAATGATTGCGTAGTTTATACGATATTCTTTTAGAAAAGTGGAGTAGCAATAACTGCGTTGTAAGGTTTTAAGAAGCAAATTACCATACATGAACCACACACCTAATGACAGTGGCATAAATAAACCACTCTCTAGATCGATATCTTCGGGCTTTTTGTGTGGCCCCATTTTGTCACCCCCTTAACCACAGACAAAACAGTCGTTTGGTCCAGACAGGTAAATATATTGTGGACCATAAATAAATCTCAAGGCCATTTAAAAAAGTGCAAACATAGACAATATAACTGCACCCAGCTAACATCGTTCATTCATTAGCCCACAAAAATTATATTTAAAAAATAATAATATTGGAATGCAGGAAAAGGAAAATAAAAAAAACCCACAGCTATGCACACATAAAAATACTTTTTATTTTCAAAAAGACAATGGACAGTAATACAAAACAGGTACAACCGATGTATTGAGCATTGATTTATCATTGAAGTAGAAGATAATACTAATATATCTAAACAAAACATGAAACAGAACAAGACACAGAAAAATAAAAAGTAACGGTCTCAACTAGGAATCGAACCCAGTCTTACTGCAACAACTTAACAGGATTTAATTTGATCTTGCACAAAAATACAAGAAAATATACATATTCAAAAAATTTAAGTGTTAATTATTATTGCCACAGCACTAGAAGTTATTCAAATTCTCCTGCAAGGGTTTCATATAATTTCCACAGCTTTGTCGTCAGCAAACATCATGGAAAATGCTGGTTAAATCTGAATACTTACATGATGCAATTCTGGAAAGGTTTAAATGACCTTGTATGATGTAATCGTGGCTTTTTTTAGCAGTTTTAGCATCCTAATACGTGGTATTGTATCGCGTCGGAATACGGATAGGTCTGAAAAGGAAAATTAATTAAATTATTAGCCAATGAAGTACATTCAGGAATCAGAAACATTGTATCAAAGAACGAGAGGTTAGTACCTGTATTTAACAACGGGTTCGGGTCTTTCTTTCAATTGGTGGAGATAGACCGGATAACACACTTTATCACAACACGGCAATAATTTATCACCTTGAAGAATTCTAGAACGTAACATTATTTTTAGATGGGTGAAAGAAAATTCAAAATATTTACGCTAAACACTTCAACTGACTTTTCAACTTACGAAATGGCGTCTTGGAAATTACCGTTAATTTTTATCGGAGCATAAAGCATGCTTAGCTTCTCTTTCTGTTACACAAGTCGCTATGGTAGAGAGCGAGAGATCAAACTACAATTCTTGCTCTAAGCCAATGAGATCTGAGCTTTCAGCCACAACAGCTTTGTCTATAAGAATTTGGGTATTGAATAACTCCTCCCATCAGGGTTACAAGGTCATGCGGGAGTTATACGCCAAGTATTTTGACATATCCATAGACAACAGAAAATTAAAGAATGTAATCACCAAAGTAAGCATCGGACAGTTTCCTTCTTTAATTTGTATTTTGAAACTCTAGTAATAGTCAGAGGGACAATTGCTTTCCCAAAGGTTTGTAGAAAATATATTTATCGAGGTTCGCTTATACAAACACTATTTAGGATAATACACAAGGTGTCGAATAAAAGTCGACATAATGTTTTTTTTTTAACATGAACAATGTGTGTACTGAATTGTCAAAAAAGTTAGGTATGTATAGAGATACATGACAGGTATAAGTTTGTACACACCACTATATTCTTTGAATGCATCACCATTACATACTTTTGATGACTGTTGAATTTGACATCCGCTTCTGGTTATGGGCCGAAGCTAAGAAACTTTACTCAAATGAATTTGTCGCCACGACACATACCTACGAGATTCAAAAACCCAAATTCGATTATAAGCTGAATGACGAAATATTGTCTTCAGTGAAATCCATAAGGGGCTGTTCGAGTCACATTTGATCCTATACAGTGATCAATACTTCGGAGTAGTGTTTATTAGTCATTCACACAGAATACAACACTTCGCCGGTCTGCGCCTGCACTACGAGCCCTACGTGGTCGCATCACCTACCTCTCTACCTCTCTCACTGGAGCATCAGGAAGATCAGTCTGGTCTCTGCATCGATACCGTCAAGCTACCGACTACATCCCCGTGATCTTGGTGCACATCCCATTGAGGACATGCATCCCATGGGGATTCACACCAAACAACCACTACAATGACACTGTCATTCATCGTCAGCATCAAACCACTACTAAATTATCTATTCTATATATTCTGACTACTCGGGACCAATGTTTGACAGCATAAGACGATCAACATTGAAAGCAAAGCGGGCGTGGTGAGTAGGTCTGTGGCCTAAAGTAACGCAGGGGGCCGGCTACTCAGTAGGCAGCATAAATAAACTACTCTCTTGATCAATATCTTCGGCCTTTTTCATCCAAAAATTTTATACAGTACTTAAGGAAATACACAGTAAAAGTTTATTTTCTTAGTCAGATGAATCTTGCACTTGGAAAACATTTCGACATTTTTCTGCTTCAAGGACATTTTTATTTTTAAAATATTTTTTTGGGCTAGTGAATGAATGGAATAGGCCGAGAGCAATTATATTGTCTATGGTTGCATCATATTTTTAAATGGCCTTGAGCTTTTTTCTACCTTGTCTACTGCTCCGCTCCGCACGGTAAGTACTGCTTGTATATCTGTGGTTAAGTACTGTATAATTCTGTTGGATACAAAAAGCCCGAAGATATCGATCTAGAGAGTGATATATTTATGGGCCTATCTGTCAAAAGAACAAGAACAACACAATTTGATGTGTTGTAAATATCAAATGTGCAATTCATTGTGATCATTGATCAGCTAACTGTGAGTAAGAAGATAATATGAGTACCCATTAACTTTAAACATTACTGGATTATTCCGAGAGTTATGCCATCGATCGTGTTCCATATTCTGTGTTCAAATTAATTGAGGTTATGTGCGTCTTCGCGCACTGTGCCTTACATACCATTTAATTTGGTTAAGCGGTTGTATCAATCTGGTTGAGTTTAGCCGAATGTTCAACCATGTGAAGATGCGTTGTATGTGATATGTGGCGTGGCTATTAAGGAGAACGGTTAGAACATCCAATCACACAATCGTTTAACCAAGTTGGATCATCTGTATCGTGGTTGAATCAACCTTTCTCAGTCGGCCTAGGGAGCCGTCGTACGTAATTGTTTGTAAGCGTACATTTAACTGATTAAATACAATAAAAATGTCAGGCATGACTAAAGATCGTGAAGTTTTGACGGATATTTTGAGATTATATGTATAATGATTTGACTAGCTTTGGGTATACTACAAGCAAAAATTACTCTTATAAAGATGCCAGGAACGAAGTTCTTGTTATAGTTTTTGGAAAAGTTCAAATGTATTTAAAAGTATGTAGCGAATGAAACCATATGAATGTAATATTTATTCGTTCACAGAATTTTATTCGTTCCTTGAGCCATTTTTGTGTCGAGGTTCGTTTTTTTTCCTTTCATGCTTATAGTTAACGAAGCTTCAAGAGCGGTCACATTTTTTTTATGAAGCATGAGTCATGTATATGCTCTCCAGATTAAAAAAATCTGACGAAATGGCGACCCATAATCTAACCTATAACATAACGTAACCTATCCCAACCGAGCCTAGTGGTCTTTTTTAAAGAGGGACAAACGTCGTATTGGGTTTCTATTTAGGTTGATTTGATTATTGATGACTTGGCCATTGGCATCAATGTTTCACAAATAAATTTTTAAATATAGGATTCTTCGAATTCGCAATCAGTGGGTTCAAGCTCCCTTGTTATAAGGGCCTTGTTATTCTAATTAATTAATGTTTATTAAATAACTAATTACCATCACATAACAGCAGTGCCATGGACCTTCCCAACCAAGAGAATTTTTCCATCAAGACGGAACCAGGATACCAGGAAGAAGGCGCTGGTGAAATACCGTATATGGATATAGAAATCCACCTTCCAGATTTAAAGAAGGAATGTTTGCAGTATGCTGAGAGTGTTCAGCTAACTAGTAAGTTGCATTATGTATATTGTCACAAAGGAGTTTCAGACGACGCAGTCAGGACAGTTGCTTGAATACTTCTTCACCTCTTGTCGTCCATTAGTAATTTTCATTTTACCTTCTTTATTTTTTAAATTCGACCACCATAACACGGGCATGTGCCTAGCATGGTGGTCGAAAAATTCCTCAATGCATGTAACTAATAATTTCATAGAATAAAGAAACTTTTTTAAAAAAAATCACTTTGCAGGAAACTGTAGAACAAAGAAAACGTGAAAATTTAATTCCTAGTTCCTCAAGCTGTTTCCTCGCCATATTTTACCACTAAAATAAAGATCTCTTCTAAACGTTCTCCATTCCAAAAATAATTTGAGATTAGAAGATATGTATGTAAAGTGTATTTTTGTATTATAAAACATCATAATGGTATTCCCAATTCTGAGTTGAGGATGTTGGATCTCGTTTTGTGTAACATTGAATTAAATGTCATACATAGCTATTCTCCCCTCGTATATGAGGACAAATATCACCCAGCATTAGAGTTCCGGTATTCTTGTAAAAAGCCTCCGAAGACTACCAAATTACCTAAAACTACAGACGGCACTTTGCGGGGATGGATTTTTGGTGATTTTGTCAAACTTTATCAGATGATGAGACAATTGGATTGGCATGAACTTTCTAAATTCGATACCGTTAATGAGGCGCTACACCATGTATATATAATGTATTTGACGCTTGCTTCCCTAGGAAACCTCCCAACAGAGGTGGACGTAGATATCCGAAGTGGTTCACTAGAGATACCATCAGGAGCATTGAGATAAAACATGCTCACCATAAAAAATGGAACGCTACTGGTGACCAAAATGAGTATGAAATGTTCAGTAATCTCAGAGCAGTTGTTAGAAGAAATGTTCATATAGCATTCCGAACGTATGTCGACTCAATAGAGAGTGATATCAAACATGATCCCAAGGCATTTTGGGACTACGTAAAATCACTGCGCAAGGATGGTGGTATAACAGACATCATGATGCATGGTGATCGGGAAGTTAGAGGAGCGGATGTACCCAATGCATTTGCAACTCATTTCCAATCAGTGTACAGTAATGAGCCTCCATTACTAAATCCCATTTCTGCTTCCAAGATGAATGTGAATGGAGCCCAAAACATTGATATAAGTCATATAGACGAATCGGATGTTAAATCTTCAATTAATAACATGAAACATACACATTCACTTGGGCCAGACTTTCTTCCAGTATTTTTTTTTTTAGGATGTGTTGAATTTTTAAAAATGCCACTAAGTTTTATATTCAACCTATCTTTAGATACTGGTATATTTCCTGATTCCTGGAAAGTCTCAAAAATTTGTCCTATTTTCAAAAGTGGATCAAAGACATCTGTCGAAAATTTCAGGCCAGTGGCAATACTTTCCGCCCCGGCTAAGTTATTCGAATCGATAATTCATAAACATGTGCTGTTTCAAGTAGAGCCTTTCTTAATATCGGAACAGCATGGGTTTAGAAAAGGTCGATCAACAGATACTAACCTACTGGTACTCACAGATTATGTTTCCAAATCTTTAGATAAGGGCTACCAAGTAGATTGCTCATATAATGATTTCTCGAAGGAATTTGATACCGTAAACCATGACATATTATTAAATAAATTGTCAACTATAGGTTTTTCTTTACGGTTTCTCATATTCTTTGCTAGCTCGATTAATCAACACGATTATTCTATATCGCCCGGAACGCACGTCTTTTTTGTCGCGCTAAAATTTTGTTTCTGTTTCCTATTATCAGCGCTTGATAATTAACCGAAATGGGTGACAGTAACGAAATTTTGATTGGGCTTCACCTACTAACGAAAACGATTGAAAGTTTGAGTGACAAAATGTTGTTTTTTGAAAGGGAACAGAATTCCCTTAAAAATTTACTGACAACGTATGTCGGTAGTGTTAAAATGTGTACATGTACATGCAGTGTCTCTTCGTCGAACGCCGCAGGTCCGATCCCCCCGGACCCGCGCGTCTTGCCCGCCGCGCCTGCCGCCGCCGCACTAGCGGTCACTACTTTACTACGCTCGCCCCCCTCCGCCCCGCAGCTCACAACGGGGCCCAGCGACGTACAGACAAACAGAGCGGCTAGCCCACCGCCTGCCACAACCCAAGCTGCCTTAGTCGGCTGCCCCAACGCTCGTAAGATTACCACGAGATCTGCTACAAAAAAGGGAAAATCGGAAGTAGACCCTCAACCTGCTACAACATATGCTTCAATGGCATCATCTGTTCCAGATCCATCGGTTCCAATGTTCGGCCCATCTAAACCGAAGAAGATGTCAACTCCCGTTGCCCAACCTACCGATACTATAACATCGAAGACTGCAGAAACCGATACGGCAGAATCCAAATCGGAAACAGAAGCCTATACCTCCACTTCGGCTAACCCCAATTGGCGCCGAGTCACGCATAGGAAAAAAAGACGACCAGTACTTCATGGTACCGCGACTGAGCATAAAGGCCTCATAGCCGTTGAAAGGCGCAAGTATATTCATGCCTGGCAATTCGATGTCAACACTACGGTCGAGGATATTGTAAATTTCCTTCTCAATATAAACAAAGAAATTGTTTACGATGTTGTCAAATTGACAGCCAAAGCTGACTACGCCTCTTTCCGGATTGGAGTCCCGGAATCGAAGCTTTCATTTTTTATGGACCCGAACATATGGCCAAATCATGTTGCATTCAATGAGTGGTTTTTTCGGAGAAACGTTGCAACCAATGATAAAACGAAACACTCTAAGAGTGAGAAGTAATTCTAACCTCTCTATCTATTACCAAAACGTTCGAGGGCTAAATACGAAATTGGCAGTATTTAAAAACAACCTATTTGCTCGAGATAGCTTAGATTTAATAGCAATCACTGAATCGTGGCTGAAACCAAGTGTGCATAATTCAGAGCTATTTCCAGAAAATTATGTTGTCTTTCGTCGTGACCGCCTCACACGAGCGGGGGGTGTCGTCCTGGCTGTTCGTGCTGATTCTGTAACCCATGCTGAGAGGATTTCTTCAATGGACCTCCCCGACACTGAATCCCTGTGGGTGAAGCTATCCTTGAAATCTTCAACTGTTTTCGTATGTGTGATATATGTGCCACCTCGTTCTTCAACTTCGTTATACTACAACATGTTCGAAAAAATAGAAAGTAATTATAATCTTCTCAGTGACAAAAATATCTTAATATTAGGTGATTTGAACCTCCCTTCCTGTAACTCCAATATTGTGAACATGTTTAACTATTTTAAATGTGTCTACGGTTTGCAAGAATATAACTTGATATGTAATGATTATAATAACACTCTGGACATAGTTTTATGTAATGCCAAGGATCTTATAAAGTGTGTTGAGAAATGTCATGACCCTATTACAAACGAGGACAAGCACCACCCTGCTTTGTCTATAAGTATTAGTGAAACTCACTCAGGTGTTGCAAATTCATGTCTAAACCCAAGTCCAATAGAAGTTCCCTCCTATCATGGAGCTAGAACCATAAACGCATGGAGATTCAACAAAGGAAATTTCCACTTATTATATGAATTGCTTTCTGAATGCTCATTGCAACCGGTCTGCCAAAGTTCAACAGATATAAATGCATTATGTACAAATTTTTACAATTCAATTTACAATATATTCGACAAGTGTATACCCATTTCCACACCTCGCACTACGGCACACAGAGTATATCCTAAGTGGTACACCAATAGTATTATTTCAAATATTAAAATTAAACATATTTTTCATAAGCGATGGAAAAAAAACACGTCACAACTTGGACTATGCTAGTTTTTCAGCCTATCGCTCCATCGTAAAACATGAAATCAGTGAAGCTTTTAAAAATCATTTAACTTCAATGGAAGAAAAATTATCTATCGATCCCAAACAGTTTTGGAAGTACATTAAGGATCTAAAAAAATCCAACAACTCATTTAAGTCTATGATTCTTGACGGAGAGGAATTGACTACTGATGATAAAATCGCAAATAGTTTTGCGACCTTTTTTTCATCTGTTTATAAAAATGTCCAACCAACTCTCAATATTGACTCTACCCTTCACACTGTACAGATTGGGCCCTCATTCGACCTGGTCAGTATTTCAGAAAAAGATGTTAAGGAGGCACTCTCAAATTTAAAGAAACCTCACTCCATCGGTCCTGACAATATTCCAACATTTATACTAAAGGGTTGTTCCGACCTTTTAATACCACCATTATGTCATCTCTTCAATGTTTGCCTAAAAAACGGGATTCTCCCAGACATCTGGAGATTAACTAAAATAACCCCTATCTACAAGAAGGGAGATAAACGCGATATCCGGAATTATCGACCAGTTGCCGTTCTATGTTCCATCATGAAAATATTCGAGAAAATTCTACATAAATATATACTTAATCACGTTAATCCAATTCTTGATGACCGTCAATATGGTTTTAGACCCCAGATGTCAGTAACATCAAACCTCTTATGCATCTCAGATTTCTTATCACAAACTCTCGACAATCGGGGACAGGTGGATGTTGCTTATTTCGACCTGGAAAAAGCATTCGACAAGGTTGACATCGACATTCTTCTAAATAAGCTAGCTTCATTTGGTTTTTCCAAAAGACTACTCTGTTTTTTTGCTTCATATTTTCGAAATCGTAGACAGTTTGTTTATTATAAGGGTTCCAGGTCTTTGGAATTCACAGTTTTTTCTGGAGTTCCTCAGGGGTCTATCCTTGGACCACTTCTGTTTCTGATTTTTATCAACGATATTGGTTCAGTCATCACACATTCGCTGTATTTACTATTTGCAGATGACTTGAAACTATATCGTTCAATAAAAAACCATCTTGACTGTATTCTCCTTCAACGTGACATTGACTGCGTCTCAAACTGGGCCAAAATAAATGGCTTGAACTTCAGTACACCCAAGTGCAATATCGTCTCGTATACAAGATCAAAGAAACCGCATGTATTTGAATATACAATCAATGAAATTATTCTCCAACACCTAAATCAAATCAAAGATCTAGGAGTTATTTACGACAGCAAACTAACCTTTCACCAACACATCGATGATTTAATAAGCAGAGGATACAGGCTTCTCGGCTTCGTAATTAGAAACTCATATCCGTTTCGTAACACAAAAACACTGACGTTATTATATAACACACTAGTCCTAAGTGTACTTGAATCAAACTCGATCATCTGGGCTCCACATGAATTAACATACACTTTACGCATTGAAAGAGTCCATAAAATTTTTTTAAGGTTTTTATTCTCGCGGCTCTATGGACGTTACCCTTGGCTTTACCCATCGATTTATATATTAGGCATGACCAATTACCACTCCCTAGAGACACGTAGAGGTATTGCTTTGCTTGAATATTTTTTCAAACTAATAAACGGTCACTTATCTAATAATGAGATACTGGCCCAATTAAATTTTTTTGTACCAGAGTCTCACTCTCGAGGACGTCATCACAATCTTCTATATAGTAGAGCAAGCCGCACTAATTTATTAATGAACTCACCTGTGGGGAGAGCTACGTGCTTTTTGAATGCGGTAGATAAGAAATTAGATTTATTTTTTGTGTCCTATAGCGCATTTACGAGATTTTTGGCATTGCATATACACTGCATAAATGGTACAATTATAACGTCTTAGGCTTTATTACCTGTAATTGTTATAAATAAATGTACAAATTATATATATAAATAAATAAAAAAGCTATTTTACTGGAAGAAAGCAATTTGTATCTCATGGAATATTCTTGTCAAAATTATCCCTTGTGCTCTCAGGCGTTCCACAGGGCTCTAATTTAGGACCGCTCCTCTTTCTGATTTTTATTAACGATATTACAGAAAATATTCTGCATTCCAGGTCACTTATTTTTGCTGATGACCTAAAACTATTCTTGGAAATTAAAACTTTAAAAGACAGCATTCGACTCCAATCGGACATTAATAGAATTGTTGACTTGAGTAAACGGAATCGGATCGAATTCAATGTTTCATTCTTTCTTTCACACGGGCACGTCATACTTGGTTTTACCGGTATACCACAAATGCCCGAAGTTTAAAACGTGTCTCCACTATGAAAGATCTTGGCATCATGTTTGATAGTAGGCTGACATTTCATACTCATATCGAAATGACGTGTAGTGCTTCACTGAAAATGCTGGGCTTCGTCCTACGCACTGCGAGGAATTTTAGAGACACCCGGGTTCTTCAAGTGCTATACATTGCGTTAGTTAGGAGTAGGCTTGAGAGTGGGTCGGTGGTTTGGAGCCCACATCAGGTGAAGTATTCCCTCATGTTGGAGAGAGTGCAGAAGAAATTTCTGAGATTCCTCTACCTGAGGGAGTATGGCTACTACCCGTGGCTCTATCCTACTGACTTTCTGTTGGGCATGCTCGGTATGAACCATCTACGGGTCAGAAGAGATGTGCATATTGTATCACACTTCTTCAAACTGATTCGTGGATGGTTTGAAAATCCGACTATCATGGAGAGAATTAGTCTCTATGTTCCTGATGGTTATCTCCGTCACCGACAGCATAGACTGTTTTATCTCCCGGCCTGCAGGACTAACTTGCCGATGGTCATGCCGGTGGGGAGAGAAGTCTTGCTGTTGAACAGAATCAATTCGGATATCGACATATTTAGCATCGGTGAAGCTGCCTCTAAAAGGCAAGCTCTATTGATGCTGGTATAGTTTATACACCGCTTACTTATTATGTAACACCATTTTACAAATATACTTAAGAACGAAATAAAATGTAATTTTGTAATGTTTTTAAAGGAATAAACAAATTGAATTGAATTGAATTGAATCATTCTGTATCATGACTTATTACGATGATATCGGATTTTTTTTCCTCCGCTGCTCATGTCTCTAGATAATACCTGTGTTGAGATGAGCACATTACAATTCTAATTGAACTTAATCAAATAAGTACATTACATAACATACAAAGATGGATTATATCGAATATGGGCTTTCTAAGGCAGTGTTCCGCAAACTTTTTGTGTTCAAGTTACACCTATCAAAACAAGAAATTTTAGAGGTACACCCAAAAAAATAGGAATGTTTATTTATTACTAAAATCAATATACCTAATATGAAACGATGTTTAGTGAGAAATGTGAGCCTGTTTAACTGAGCAGAGGCGATCAAAATTTGGAGCAATCTTTGATACGGCTGCTCTCATCTCTTCATGGATAGTAGTGAGAGTTGAAAATTCCAATTTGCATAACTAGGTTGTGGCAAATGGATATATATTTTAACAGCAAGCTTTGAAAGTAGCAAACTCATTTTTTTATGTAGCCAAAAATGTGCTATCTATACCCAGTGTGTACCCAGCATAAAGGTTGTAGGTTACACTTAGGAAAATAACAGTTAATTTTTCCTACTAATAGCTCCAAGTGTTTCACTATCAAAGCCTCCTTTTGTTCTGAATCGGCAGCCATGACATTTGGAAACAATTCATTACTACCATTGACAGTGTGGCTAATCTATAATAGCAACTTAGCGCGAAAGCTTTCAATTTTGTCCGAAGACGTTAAAATATAAGAATTACTGCCTTGCATTTTTCTGTTGAGCTCATTTAAATGAGCGAATATGTCCGCCAGATATGCAAGTTTTAATACTTATTCTTCTCTTTTAAACACAGAAGCAAAATCTGAACCCTTGTCCTCTTAAAACGTCTAGGACTCATTTTTTAGCTAGTAAATCCGAAATAGCACTTTCCCGCAAGATAGCCATCGTACTTCTGTATGAAACTTAAGTGATTGATATTATCTCTCATCTGCTCCCATTTGCTTTCTTATTATCTTCACAATACCTTGAATTTTTTCCGCGGCACACCAACTGATGACCGCGGTACACCAGTGTTCCATGGCGCACGCTTTGCGGAACACTGTTCTAAGGTATGATGACCGAATGACAAAAGCTACGATAAGAGTAATCCAAATTCACCCCTCTCAGCTACTATACCCCAACAGACAATGTTTAATGTTAAAAAGAGAAAATAATTACTAATTTTTCTAATTTACTATTTCTTCATGATTTTTCAATAGTATATCTAATGCATTCGTTAATGGTATTGTCATTTTATTACAAAATTTTTTTAATTTAGTTTTTCTCTAGCACTTTCTCCGAAAGGGTCTTTTGCAGTCTAAAGTTCTGGTTAAAACAAATATGTTTGTCAAAAAAAAGTTTTTCTTACAGGTAATCACTTGGGGATGACATTTTTTATTTGTTTTGTTGTGAAAAAGGGAATTAATCTTTTAAATAAATTATAAGTTTTCTTGGACTCTAAACTTACCTTTGATAAACACGTTGATAACATTGTCACCAAAGCATCAAAAAGTCTAGGTTTTGTACTGAGAACGTGCAAAATTTTCAAAAATACTAAGACATATCTGACTCTCTACAATTCACATGTTCGTCCTCACCTGGAGTACTGTTCACCGGTTTGGAACCCGCGCTATATTGTTTATGTTAACAGGTTAGAAAGAGTTCAGGAACGATTTCTCAAATTCCTCAATTTTAAATCATTTAACATATACAACTCTTACGACGAAATCGAGATACATTTTCGAATCACGAAACTACTCAACAGGAGGATTGTCGCTGATCAGATGTTCTTGTATAAAATTATTAACTCAAAAGTTGACTGCCCGGAGTTGCTGAACAAAATAAATATCCATGCGCCAATTCGATACAGCAGACAAAATACCCTTTTCTACATTGATAGATGCAATACCAATTCCAACCAAAATGAATTTATGCAAAGGACATGTAACTACTATGATATTACATTTGCAAATATAGACACTCTTGCTCACTCGTGCTGACATATACACTGCTAGTTACTATCACTACAGAATCTCATTGTATCACATTCTAACTCATATTAACGACTGTTAAATTGATTGTAACTAATATTTTAATATTACTTGCGTGGCAACTTTTCCTTATCCCTCTCCTCCCCTTTTCCGTTCCAACCCAAGTCTATTTAAGTATAGATATAATCACTTTTATTTATTGCTGTTTATGGTAGGCATATTATAGGTTTATCGTTTACAGGTTAGTTTTATGTTTCTGAATATATATATCTGTGAACATTAATAATTGGTCTGTTTTTTGTAATCCTCTTATGTATATTGTATTACTATGACTGTTTATGTTCTTCAAATAAATAAATATTGTATTTATTGCCTTTGAAATTTGTACCCGCAAAGGCTATGTTACTGCAAACAGCTGGACATTCAGCAGATCTTTACATATCATTGTATTGTTATTCCAGGTAGCATTAATTTGGAGACTGTTCCGATCCAGGCAGGACACAGAGAAGAAGACGAAGGTGGGATTCCTTATACGGAAATAGACATAGACCTGCTGGATGTTAAAAAGGAATGCTTGGAGCACTCTGAAAGTATAGCCCAGACTTCAGGTAAAATTATTTTGGTGTGTCCGAATTTGTTTTTATAATTTTCTTTTTTTTTTTTGAAGATATAACTTATTAAGCTTTATCTACCACTTTTTCAGGCTTAATATCGGACCTGAAGACGCACCCTGGAGGAAAACCTTATTCATGTTCGTTCTGCAGCTATTCATGTTCAGTTAAGATAAATTTTGCACGTCACATGTTTACCCATACTGGAGAAAAACCTTATTCATGTTCCTTCTGCAGCTATTCAGGTTTTCAAAAGGGATATTTAAAACTTCACATTCTTACCCATACTAAAAAAAAAAATTATAAATTTACATTCTGTAGCTTTTCCTCCACTCTGAAGGGAAATTTAATACTCTGCAAAAAAACCTTTTAAGCGATAAGATAAAACCCATAGCGATTTCGTTGCCAGCATAATTCTAAGAATATAAATAATATTTCTCACATTAATTTCTACGATCGTAAAATTAATAATAACAACAGCATACATTAACTTGTACGTACATTCATTGTACATCTAAGAATTGTGGCTGTTAATTATAGAAACCCATTTTTGTTCCCAACCTTAGAATTTACCATGAATTATGTAGGTATTTAAACAACTTATAATGAACTGATTTGACTTTCAAGTTTGTCTACGTTGATTTCAAAAATGAATTTGTTGTCAAACAAGTATTTTCGAATTGTATCGAAATGCACTTTGTTATTTTGTGGAACACAACGCTCGTTATAATCTACGTTTTCGTAGATAACGTTAATTTATTTATTTGGTTGAAATAAGCTATTGCTTAGCAATAATAACTAAAATACTAATTCTTTATTCATATTCGTAGGCAATATTTTTTTTAAATATAATTAATGAGTTCACAGAATATCATTTATATTTACTAAAATAATTCGTAAAGTTACTTTTGACCGCTTTTGATTTTTTTATGTTTCTCTTCTATAGAAGCAGGCACTCGTGTTAATAAGTGTTTTTAATTAATTATCAATTTAGGAAATAAGATTATTAAAAAATATATACGTACTCGTAAATAAACAAATTAAAATTTACATCATTTATGAAGATAATTTCATCAATTTGGTATTTTTACATTGAATTTCTCTTAAATCGCTTTTAGCGGGTGTTCATCGTTTTCGATTGTTCTGATATTTTCGGGTAGGCTGTTGAAGCATTTTTTGAAGCATTGATGTTGAGCAAAAGTGGTGTTACATTTTTGTGTTGGAAGTGTATGTTTTTGACAAGTATGACTATCAGTTAAAAAGTTCTGCTTATGTTTTTCTTTTATTATTTTAATCATTAGGTATTTATCGGACGAAGATCATAAATTTTTAATAATTTAAATTAAAAAATTAGATGTGTTGTATAATCTCTTGGTTTTTATAACTAGACATTGTACAATTTCAACAGGGAGTAGATTTATTTTGTATGCAGCTCCCCAGCTGACTCTACAGCGTATTGGAGATTTGATAACTGTACTATAGCGTGGTAGATTGACGTTAGATGTTCCAATGAGAGATGTTTCAAACTTTCAAAAATATATCATTTATATTTGTTATTTTGTTGACGGTAAGGTTGATTCTATCACTCCTGTTCAGGTTTTTGGCTATTATTATTCCTAAATATTCAATTATATTTTATGTTTTCAATGTGTAACAGTTTATTGTGCACTTAGTTTAGTTATGTTCTTTAACGCGGCCGCTTCCATAATGTAACGAAGGTCTATATTGGTCTTTAAATCTTCCATATGTCCGTAAAAGCACATACAAATTAATCAGTATTTTAGGTATTTCTAAAATACATATTTTTACAACCATTAAAAATATTTTAAAAACTGTGGCAATTCTAGGTCGATAATAAAACATATTTTCTTAAATATCATCACAGTTCGACGTCAAATGAAACAGCATATTTTAAATTTCTTTGGTATAGAGTATAGACAGTGAAAACAACGCATTATTTTCCGTTTCAAATTGGTTAACCTACGTTGAACATGGCGTCTCATTTTTTTCTCTAGTCAGATAGAGATGTTACATCAAACTTTGACATTTATTCTTTATTTTTAGTCTACTTTACTTGAAAAGTTTATTCATTTTGTTACTATTTGTGTTGTTATTATGTATTAACACATCCATGTATGTAAATTCTTGGGCACCATGCCTGTTTTATGTACTTAAATAAATAAAAAAATAAATAAAAAGTTGACACAATATATTTGTAGTATTCTCTTTTAAGCGCAGTAATTTTGGTTTTCTAAGTAAGGGATGTTAATTATCTGTAGCTTACTGCAAAAAAGGAAATATACAATTTCATTGCAAGAGCCGAATGAACCATCTCGAAAAGCTGGATCGTCCGATTGTCCATTCCTCAAGCCAATCCCATATTTTGTATTCGTTTCCGCACGTTTCCTTCAATTTGACGACCAAATCAGAGAATTCTATATGTGTGCATACCGGTACACATGCAGTGATCTACGAACACGTGTTTGTTGTTTAGTATCTACCTGCGACCCAAGAAACCTAACCTAACCTAACCCAACACAATGCTCTTGCAAGTCACACACACATAACTTTTAAAATACAGATTGTAAATTTGTTCGAAAGAAATAAATAACTAACTACTTTTTTTAACACAAATAATTAAGGAAAAAAAAAGTTTAGTTATTACTAAGTCAATGTAGAAGGAACCTTATGAAGTACGTACACAGCGGTCAATTCAAGTCTTGAAGAAACGTCACTAGAAAAGTTGAGGCGCTTGAATTTTTAAAACCTTGCAATAAAAATGTAATAAATTTAATACAATGATTGGGTAGTTTATAAGATATTATTTTAGAAAGGCGGAGTAGCAATAACTGCGTGTTAAGGTTTTAGGAAGCAAATTACCATAAATGAACCACACACCAAATGACAGTGGTCGAAGTATTTTGACATATCCATAGACAACAGAAAATTAAAGAATGTAATCACCAAAGTAAGCATCGGACAGTTTCCTTCTTTAATTTGTATTTTGAAACTCTAGGAATAGTCAGAGGGACAATTGCTTTCCCAAAGGTTCGTAGAAAATATATTTATCGAGGTTCGCTTATAGAAACACTATGTAGGATAATACACAAGGTGTCGAATAAAAGTCGACATAATGTTTTTTTTAACATGAACAATGTGCGTACTGAATTGTCAAAAAAGTTAGGGATGTATAGGTATACATGACAGGTATAAGTTTGTACACACCACTACATTCTTTGAATGCATCACCATTACATACTTTTGATGACTGTTGAATTTGACATCCGCTTCTGGTTATGGGCCGATGCTAAGAAACTTTACTCAAGTGCATTTGTCGCCACGACCCATACCTACGAGATTCAAAAACCCAAATTCGATTATAAGCTGAATGACGAAATATTGTCTTCAGTGAAATCCATAAGGGGCTGTTCGAGTCACATTTGATCCCATACAGTGATCAATACTTCGGAGTAGTGTTTATTAGTCATTCACACAGAATACAACACTTGGCCGGTCTGCGCCTGCACTACGAGCCCTGCGTGGTCGCATCACCTACCGTCAAGTTCCATTGCATCTTCGGCACCTCTCTCACTGGAGCATCAGGAAGATCACTCAGTCTGGTCTCTGTCAAGCTACCGACTACATCCCCGTGATGATGGAGCACATCCCATTGAGGTGTGACCTACATGCATCCCATCGGGATTCACACCAACCAACCACTACAATGTCATTCATCGTCAGCATCAAACCACTACTACATTCTCTATTCTATATATTCTGACTACTTCAATTAATCCGCACTGAACTTCCTTCATCGTTTTATCGTCTCTCACAACCACACCCACAGTTTAAATTAATATACAGCCCTGTTGTAAGACCACCATTCAGAATTGAAGCGTTGCTTGAAATGGCTTAAGTCGTGTTTGGTGACCAGATATAAAAAGCCATGCAATCTCCCACCTTCCTCATCCCAACTCCTTCCCCTCCCCAACACCTTCAGCTTCACAACATACCCCAATCTGGGTTGCCGTAGTCTCACCAGTTCCAAATGGTTGGGAGCAGTTGGGACCAATGTTCAATTCAAATTCAATTCAATTCAAAAAATATTTATTGCACAAAAAGAGTAAAAAGGTTATAACTTATAGGTTACATCCTTTTTCTTCCAGCTAACCCAACAAATACACATTATATCACATAACCCAACAATTACATGTTAACAAATAAATAAAAAGAAATAACAGTAAATAAAAAAAACAGAGGTATTTAATTCATGTACCTAAGGTTTAGAAAAGAAATGATTTTAGTGTTGATTTAAATTTAAGTGTGTCGGTTATTTGTTTGATGCTACGTGGAAGGTTGTGATATATTTTAATGGCCATGTAGTGTGGTCCTTTATGAAAAATAGTTTTGTTTGCTTTTGGGATTAATAGGTTTTCTGTGAACCTTGTAGCGTGTTTATGTGTTGAGTTTTTTTGTGGGAAATTTTCTGGAGATGATCGTACTAACAGGCATCACTCCATTATATATATATGTCCGTCACTGTCAGAAGTTTAAGATTTTTAAAAATTGGTCTACATGAATCCCGGTGATCTGTTTGTGTTCCGTGATGAGTTTGTAATTTTTCGTAAGCATCTCTTTTGGATGATAAAAACATCTTTGGCGTATACTGAGTTTCCCCAAAAAACTATTCCGTATTTTATCATTGAGTTTACGTATCCATAGTACCTATGCGGTGATTACTAACTCGATGTTTAAGATATTTTTAAGGGTGCTCAGAACAAAAGAAAAGCTACTAATTTTTGCAACAACTTTAGATACATGTTTGACAGCATAAGACGATCAACATTGAAAGCAAAGCGGGCTTGGTGAGTAGGTCTGTGGCCTAAAGTAACGCAGGGGGCCGGCTACTCAGTAGGCAGCATAAATAAACTACTCCCTTGATCAATATCTTCGGCCTTTTTCATCCAAAAATTATATACAGTACTTAACCACAGATATACAAGCAGTACTTGACGTACGGAGCGGAGCAGTAGACAAGGTAGAAAAACTCAAGGCCTTTTAGAAAAGGTGCAACCATAGGCATAGACAATATAATCGCAATGAGCGATTCATTATTTAGCCCAAAAAACTATTTTAAAAATAAAAATTTCCTTAACTTTCCCTTACTGTGCTTAAAAAATCCACGCGTTCCGGTGCTGTGTAGTCAATACACATTTCAAAATAGGCAATTTAATATCGGAAAAATATGAATATTCATAGCTAATCGCTTATGTTTATTATATTTTATATCAAAAGTGATAATAATTGTAATTTAATTGCTGAAAACATGAAAAAACCATCGGCAGATGCTAAAAAAACGTGCGAGGAGTCCACATCTAACGACGATCCGCGACCGACTGGTTGGCGGCTGGTGGCTGATACACACACACAGCAGTGCGGTCGTAGGTATCGATGGTCTAAATGAAAATACAATTGCGGACGTGTGGATTTTTCATGTTCCCGCGAAGCGAACTAAAGCGGGACATCATAGGGTGTCATTTCCTCACACACTCTTTGCGTAGCAGTATCATACGGTTGATTGTATTGGTGTATTTGTTTCCGATTTTTAACGAAAATCTCTGATTTTTAATTGAATTTGGAAACTATGTAAAATATTGATCTTTAATTCAGTGCATAAATGTATAACGAAGGAATACCTAAAATCTGAACCCAGAATTTATTATATTTATAGAGTTATAGTTATTAGAAGCAATATGTAGTAAATACACACCACAGATAAGAAAGCAGAAAAATATCGAAATGTCTTCTGAGGGCAAGGTTCATCTGATAAAGAAAATGAACTTTTATTGTTTATTTCCCGAAGATGAAACTTTGTCGGTGAAACTTAGAGATCTGAGAAGAATACAAAAATATCTACAAATTTTCAAAAACACTGCAGCAAATTTGCAAACACAATTGTCCGACAGTACGACGATGAACTCCGACATTTTTTTGCTTATTTTGAACTCGTATGTTTAAAAATCTTTAATTTCACAAAAACAATAAAATAATACAGGATACATTAATCAATAGCATGAATAAGTCAATAGCATTTATACGTTGTGGAGGAAGATATATGCCATCTATGAAGCATTTTTTAACAAAAAACCGAAACGAAGGAATAACCTTAAAACTGTCAATTCACCTTAAACTTGAACTTAGTCAGTAGGTTGAAAATATGTTTGAATATAGCTCGCTAACACTAAAATTTTGCTGTCGAAATTATAGTATTTCGGCAGCAAATGACAACCGCGTGTATAAATAAACCACTCTCATTTTGCTTGAATGATTTGAAAACAGTCAAACGACAACATTCCATCCTCTCTTTTTGTTACACGAGTCACTATGGTAGAGAGCGAGAGATCGAACCAATCCTTCTGCTCTGACTAATGAGATCTGAGCTTTTAGCCACACTATTCGTTTTCTATACGAATAAGAAGGTGGGCGTGGCGGTTTCAAATAGGTTTCAAGGCCAGAGCTAAGTTAAATGCCCCTGGTAGGCAGTACTCGCATCAGGGGCGTACAACTCCCGTCTGACCTTGTAACCCTTGATGGGAGGAGTTATTTCTAACCCAAATTCTTACAGACCAAGCTGTTGTGGCTGAAAGCACAGATCTCATTGGCTCAGACCAAAAATTGTAGTTTGATCTCTCGCTCTCTACCATAGCGACTTATGTAACAGAAAGAGAAGCTAAGCATGGGTTTTGCTGCGATAAAAATTAATTGTAATTTCCAAGACGCCATTTCAAAAATTGAAGCATGAAGTCAGTTGAAGTTTTTAGCGTAAATATTTTGAATTTTCTTTCAACCATCTAAAAATAATGTTGTTTGCTAGAATTCTTCAAGGTGATAAATTATTGCTGTGTTGTGTTAAAGTGTGTTATCCGGTCTATCTCCACCAATTGAAAGAAGGACCCGAGCCCGTTGTTAAATACAGGTACTAACCTCTCGTTCTTTGTTACAATGTTCCTGATTTCTGAATGTACTTCATTGGCTAATAATTTAATTAATTTTCCTTTTCAGACCTATCCGTATTCCGACGCGATACTATACCACGTATTAGGATGCTAAAACTGCTAAACAAAGCCACGATTATATCAAACAAGGTCACTTTTTATTATGTACACGATTTTTATTTCTTATATTATGGTTTATGTATTATGATTTAAATTATACCATGTAAAAGTCAAAAGGCGTTACTATTACTTGACATAATGAATATCTTTCAACACGTTGAATATGTATTTTGTGTATATATTCTTGTATTTTTGTGCAAGGTCAAATTAAATCCTATTAAGTTGTTGCAGTAAGACTGGGTTCGATTCCTAGTTGAGACCGTTACTTTTTATTTTTCTGTGTCTTGTTCTGTTTCATGTTTTGTTTAGACATATAAGTATTATCTTCTACTTCAATGATAAATCAATGCTCAATACATCGGTTGTACTGACCCTGTTTCGTATTACTGTCCATTGTATTTTTGAAAATAAAAAGTATTTTTATGTGTGCATAGCTGTGGGTTTTTTTAATTTTCCTTTTCCTGCATTCCAATATTTTTATTTTTAAAATATAATTTTTTTGGGCTAGTGAATGAACGATGTTAGCTGGGTGCAGTTATATTGTCTATGTATGCACTTTTTTAAATGGCCTTGAGATTCTTTATGGTCCACGATATATTAACCTGTCTGGACCAAACGACCGTTCTATCTGTGTTCGTCTGTGGTTAAGGGGGGTGACAAAATGGGGCCATACAAAAGGCCCGAAGATATCGATCTAGAGAGTGGTTTATTTATGACTCGCAGGGCCCGTAGATTGCTCACAGTTGTAACTGCTGACTCATCCCTGAATGACTGACTAAGTACGTCTCGGTGCTCGGTCTTGTAGGTAGATGCGCCGAATGCTAGTATTTTATCTAAAGAGTTTTGCTACGATGCGTTTTGCATGGGCGAACATTCCCGAATATTCTAGTAGCATCGCTACATAAGTATATTTATATATATATCACATGGATTTGTTCTCTGAAACGCGATACGATAGTCTCCAGTCTAGGAGGAATGGGGCCTTTACAGTTACAACATTTAAAATAAATTATTTTACTGACAGCCCATACCTCCTGGAATAATATAAATTGAAACAATTATTACTGCCGGGACGACACCGACTTGCTCTGTATTCCACTTGGTAGAACGGACGTTCTGAACCAGCTTTGCATGACAAAACGTTTGGTGCTGCTAAATGAAATATCCAGGTTTGACATTTTCAGCATTGGCCTTGAAGGTTTCAAGAGTCATTTTAGGCAAGGAATAATAAATTATGTTATTGTTAAATTTAAAATTTATTTATTTAAAGTTATGTTAATTATGACATGTGTATTGTTATAGAATTGAAGCAATTTTACAGATTTTTTTTCTCTTTTATTCGAAGCATTATTTTAAATATAATAATAAGTACATCAATTAAACTGATATATTATGGTTTAGTGCAATCGCTCTTATAAAATGAAATTATTGGGTGGGGAGGGGTATTTAAAACCTCCCTACAACCTACAAACATTAATAACTATCTAAAAAATACTTAAAAATCATCCAAAAAAAACTACATGACTTCACTACCCTAGAATTTTTTCGAGAATCTAAATGTCGTCAGTTACAAAATTATACAAACAAAATGACGTTCTCCAAATCCACAAAGAATATTCCATTAAAAAATCTATCCATTGGATTCCGTTAAAGATAAATTCAAAACAAAGGGATTCATATTCATCCCAATGTTGAGAGCCACTACAGCTTAAGATCATTTTTTGTCGTATAAAATGGTTAAAAAGATTATCATCTGATAACAAATGTAAACTAAAAGAACCAATTAAACATGAACTATTTCAAAAGCGGATAAAGTATTTTCTTTTACATAATTATCGATCGTAATATAAATAAATCCTTATGAAAAAACGTCACACTGATCATTACATTTACATAAAGCAAAAAATACATTACCTTTAATATATACCTATAATAATAACCTTACATTGGCTTGCATAACAGATTTTATAAATACATTGTAACCTGTATGCCTTTATTTCATTCACAATAAATTATCGTTGCATTGTCATCTATGTGCCCTATTATTTTATTTATGTCGTATAAAATTATTATAACATTGTATCATTATATTCTGCACTTAAATTAAAACTGTAATGACCTTACTACCCATCTCAAACACGAAAAATTGATTTCTCAAATCTCTTTTGCATTGTTTCTTATGACAATTATCAACGAGATATCCACTTTTTTTTAAATGGCGGTCGGAACTTTCAAATTTAAATATAAAGTGTTGTGTATTCTCTATCGGGAGGGGGTGGGGTTAAAGTAGGGGCCGTAGGGAGCGATTGATTGATGCGGGTCTTTCAGAGGCCCAGATTATTTGAGGGAGGAAAAACATTGGTAATATTTAAAAGATAATACGAAATTCTAATTTGTAGGAATTAGATAAAGTTGACATCATGACATGATAACTATAGAAAAAAAATTGAGAAAAAGAACAATAATGTGCGTCACATTTGACTGACTTGAATCTCATGACGTTTGGAATGTGTCAGCACGTGACGCTTTAAATGTCCCTTTAGAGAAAATGAATAGCTGCAGTAGGAACATGAATGAGGTTTTTCTCCAGTATGGGTAAGCATGTGTCGTTCTAAAGATCCATTTCGCGAACACGAATAACTGCAGAAGGAACATGAATAAGGTTTTATTCCAGAATGGGTAAGCATGTGACGCTTTAAGGTTGCCTTAACTGAAAACGAATTATTGCATAAGGAACATTTATTAGGTTTATCTCCAGTATGGGTATGCATGTGACGTTTTAAGGTTCCCTTATCTGAAAACGAATTATTGCATAAGGAACATGTATGAGGTTTTTCTCCTGAATGAGAAAGCTTGTGACGTTTTAAAGATCCCATTCCAGAACATGAATAGTTACATGAGGAACATGAATAAGGTTTTTCTCCAGTATGGGTAAGCATATGACGTTTTAAATTGCCCTTTTCAGAACATGAATAGTTGCATAAGGAACATGAATATGGTTTTTCTCCAGTATGGGTAAGCATGTGACGCTTTAAGGTTCTCTTATCTGTAAACGAATTATTGCAGCAGGAACATGAGTAAGGTTTTTCTCCAGAATGGGTAAGCATGTGACGTCTCAAAGATTTTTTTTGAAAATATGAATGGCTGCACAAAGAACATGAAAAGGGTTTTTCTCCAGCACGAGTAAGCAAATGGCTTTTGACACTTTCCTTGAGGGAACATAAAAAAGAATTTTCTCCAGTGTGGGTAAGTATGTGACGTTTTAAATTTCCCTTTTGTGAACACGTATAGCTGCAGTAAGAACACAAGAAAGGTTTCTCTCCGGTATGGGTGCTCAAGTGCCGTGTTAACATTGACTTGCTGTGGCTAAAGTAGTTACAATGGGAACATGAATTAGATTTTCTTCCAGGATGCGTCTTCAGGGCCGATATTAAGTCTGAAAAAGATAGTGGATTAAGCTCAATAAGTATGTATCAATAGTGAAAATAGAAAATTATTAAAACAAATTCAGATAAACAAAACCCTAAATTACCTGTAGTCTTTTCAGAATGCTCTAAGCATTCCTTTTTAACATCCAGCAGGTCTATGTCTATTTCCGTATAAGGAATCCCACCACCGTTTTCTTCTCTGTGTCCTGCCTGGATCGGAACAGTCTCCACATTAATGCTAACTGGAAAAACAAAACAACAATACTATGATACGTAAACACCTGCTGAGTGTCAGATTAAAAAATACGATCATCTGTCTAAAGTAACCGACAAGATATCAATAAGTGATTTGATAAGAACGAATGTTGGATGAGACTCTGAAGCAATTTCCACACGAAACTGTCTAGTTTTCTAAGATTTTAAGTGTTTAATTATAATTAAAACATCTTTTTGATTATATTTAACGTTCATAAAACCAGTTTCTTGCCAGACTACATTGCAGGTCATTCCAAAAATGTGAACATTCGCCTTATGCCCATAACCCTAAACTTAACAACATTAACAATGAAGGATTTTACAAGCCTCTTTGACTATACATCATTTAATTAGTCTGTAGATTGTATTTGAAGCGTATGGATTTGTGATTTTATTTAAACATATTTACTTAAACATGATTTTACCCGCTGTTTTGTGATTTTTTTCCGAGTGCTCAAAGTATTCATCTTTAATGTCCGGCAGTTCAGTATCAACTTTTGTATTCGAACTTTCACTTTCTTCCTCTCTTTTAGTACTTGGTTCTGTTTTGATAGTGCCTCCATCTAGATTAGAATGCTCCCCTGTACTAATTATCTCTGCCAACAGACAAAATTTATTTAAAACTGGAATTAGTAAACGACATTCTTCTAATGCGTTATCATTTTTTACATTAACTTAACATTAACAAGGAAGAGGTCAGGAAAATAATTTCCCTCGGGAGGTCTAGAACGATCGACCGATAAACCCTGTGTCATTGTCAACACAATATTACTAAATTCGTCAACTATGGTTGTAACGAGCATGGAATAATCAAGCAATGGTAATCACGCCGAGTTTCAAATGTAGCAATAATAAAATAGGTCAATGCTAGTAATAGCCAAGTAAAAGAAACACCAAGATCTAGAAAACGAAATAAAATTTATTGAAAGGGTGAATTTATTAAACGAATCAATAATAATTTTATTTTTATTTAAATCTCAAGGGTGCCCAGGAACTGGAAGATGATTCCTGAGGTAATTTACAAAATGTCACCACAATATTATATTTATGTTATGTCGAATGATTAATAAATTTATAGGGCCCCAGTTATTTAAACATAACAAAACAGTTGTTGCGTTAAGCTATATGTAACAAATATTGTAAGATAGAGAAAAAACATAAACCCGTAAATCGTTCTCCAATCAAGCTATTAACCTCAAAAACGAGTCGTAGAAACGACCCGTTCTATTGTGACAAATTTCAACAGTGTTAAAATGTTGGCCGCGGAATTGGCGTATTTTCCGACGACGCACCGATGCCGTAGGGATCAACGACGCTAGTTCCTCGAAGTATCTTCCATATAAATACCGGTAGAACAAGGACAGTATTATCTTGACGACTGTGCTCCAGAGATTGCAGTCCGTTTGTTAAGATAGGAGAAACACTCAATCGAAGTACTCGTTTCTGCACATAGTCCAGAGCTTTTCAAGTATTCTGGGGCTCCAGATAAGGATTCTGCCGAATTCAACGATGTGACGTAATTTCAATAAGTACAGGGCCAGCAATTGTGTTGATTTACATTGTCTACAGTATCTGATATATGCTCTGTACAGTACACCCAACATCTGAGGGGCTAACTTGACTCTGGCTTCGATGAACTTGACTGGTATACAGATGCAAAATACAATAGAAAATGCATGAACCCGTACCGAAATGTTCACGACCGTTTGGACATGCCCCATACCTAACTTCATAGATAAAACATAACTTATATGAATCAGCCAAATGGAGCAATGCAAAATAATATGTAAGCTGTTGGCTAAAGTTAGTAAGGTCCAGCTAGCAATCAATAGATTATGAAAACAATAACATGTACATGACAGCTGTCGACTTTTTGTTTTGCTCTAGAATAATGAATGTTTTTTTTACCTTACCTCGTCAGATTGGTCATTTTTAGAAAATAATTTAAATAATCATTTATAACAATTTTACAATATTTTAAATACATCGATAGAACGCTTTGTTCCCTGGGTCAAATTCAAACCATTTAATTAACCCAAATCGTTTGTAAGGGAATTTTAAAAATATATTAATTAAAAAATATATATCCACAGAACATTTAAACATACCAGAAATCCTAATGGTTACATAAATTTTACTAAATTACGAAAACAGTGTAAAGAATTATCAATAAAATGCTATAGTGATTATGTTAGCATAATAGAAAACGAGGTATACCAAAGTGTAGCAAAATTATGATATTTTTCTAAAACTAGACAAAAAATTATGGATTTCCCAATAACATTTACTTAAAAGAAAAATGTGCCGACCGTATCGAAGGTATAGTTAATCTCTTTGCTTATTCATTTAAAAGTGTTTAAAACACAGATATTCCTGTAAATACTGTTCCCGATATTTCAATGGAAGTGTCATTAAATCTAAGCCATCAAAATAGAAGACATAAAGATATAAATAAATAAATCTGCTGGACCAGATAGTATTCCTCAAATATTCTTCATAACCTGTGTTAGTAGACTGATATATCCCCTTTATAAACTATTTAACAAGTCTTCATCTTCTGGGTTTTTTCCGGCTAAGTAAAAAAAAGAGGTATTTAACACCTATTCTTAAAAAGGCGATAAAAGCCATATATCAAACAACAGACCAATTTGTATAATGTCTGTAAATTTTTTGAGAAATTAGTTCAAGATATTATTGTAAAACCTATGAACAATATTATTGTTCCTAACCAAAATGGATTCATCACAGGTAGTGCGACCTAAAGTAATTTAATGATTTGTGGAAATTAAATACCTGAGTCCTTTGGTCTCAAACAAAAAGTGGAGAGTATATACACTGATATTAGTAAAGCTCTTGACAAGGTTCGACATCACATACTTTTATATAAACTCCGATTTATGGAAATCAAAGGTAAATTATTGACTTGGATTATCAGTTATATTAGTAATAGGATGCTCAGCGTAAGTATTTATTATGTACAATCTTATATATTTGAGTCCCAAGTGGTGTTCCTCAAGGATCCCACGTTGGCCCAATATTTTTCTTATTATTCATCAATGACAATGATGACATATTTAATAGTGTAGAAGTCCTGCTATTTGCTGACGAAAATATAAAAAAATACTAAATTTTTACGATTTACACATTTTACAGACGAACTTAGTTCAACTTCATCGACGATGTGAAAAAAATACTTTATTTTTGAACATTCAGAAATGTAAAGTAATACGTTTTTCCAAAAAACATTATAATATCATACATGAATATGCATTAAATAATATTAAATCAAGTCACAAATTCGTGAAATGGTGTAATATTCCATGAAAACTTGACTTTCACTGCACACATTAACTTTTTAACTAATAAAGCTTTAATGATGCTTGGCTTCCTTTGCAGAAATTTAATTGATTTCAAGTTCTTAGATTATATAAGAACCCTCTATATTTCATTAGTCAGAAGTCAAGTGGAATATAATTCACCTATTTGGTACCCTTTATATAAAGTACACAACGACGTAGAAAGATTTCAGCACACATTTCTAAGGCATGTAAATTTTATGCTCAAAATTGCGATTGAATACATTAAGTACATCAGTTTTATGAGAAAATTGCATATTATAACACTGTATGACAGGAGAATTATGTCAGACCTGGTTATGTTACACAGAGTCATTAACAACTTAATTGACAGTCCTGCCATCGATGCCACTATTAAATTCCATGTGCGGACTAGGAATATAAGAAAAATGTAACAATCTTCTGCAATACTTACACAACCAAATATCAGACAAAGTCACTAACCAATAGGATGCATGATCTGGGCAAAAGTTTAGGGGCATTATTTATGTATGTATTGACTCCGTTTATAGAACTAAGCGTAATCTATACCAGCACTTTGTTGAATCCTTCGAATTATAGTAGCGTTGGTAATGTAATTTTAGTGACTCGTCTTATATGTAGTATTGTTCTAGTTCCTATATTATTTTATGTTCCTGTTACATGTTTTACTAATATTGTTTCATATTCAATTAACTGTTATATCATGCTTTATTTTTTTGTATATAGTCTTCGATAGCTCTGTTCTTAAAATCAATGTAAAAGCCCGTCTGGACGTAAAACCAAATTTAAAAAAAAATACGTCAATACGGTCACGCAGTTTTGTTTTCGCTTCTATTTTGCGACTGTATAACAGGCCGAGCGCTTCCGATCCAGTCGCGTAAATAGCGAGCGCTGCGCGGAGCCACGCCAGAGACGGAAATTTACCCTGCTAGCGAGCACACGTAACCAAACTAAGATTGTACAGCTCGGTTGTAATAGCATTATATTTTAATAAATCTGAATACGAACCATCATAGTTTCAATCACACAACGAACCTTGAGCTTCAGTAAAAAGTGTAGTAAACACAAAACACTACAGTTGTGTACCAAAATAAAGCCTTTTAATTACCTGAACTATTTTCGGACATGGATTCCGAACATTCCTTTTTGATAAAAGTAAAGTCTACATCGATTTCCGTAAACACCACAGCGACTTCGTCTTCCGCATTTGTGCCTGGTTCTAACTTAATGGTGGTGGAACTCATGCTGCTGCGTAAAGAAGCCTGTTTTCTGAAACCAATACAACATTTGAATGCGTTAATGTGGCAGGTTTATAATTTTTTTTCAAAACATAAAATCACATACTGTTTTTAAGAGGCAATCGTTATCTAAGCAAGTTAGAAAAATTAATGAAAATAAAACATTTATTTATTATTTATTTTATAAAATTGAGATTGATTTGCTATCGAAATGGTCATAATAGCATTTTTTATGCTGGATTTCCTCTTAACCTGGCCTCACCTCTCCCAGGAGAATGCATCATGTTATTGTGAGCGTGTAGAAAAAACCGCTTGAAAATTGAAATTTTCTATTCGAATGTATTTTGCAACTTTATAAATAAACAGTTATGTTATTAGAGAAGGTTATTAATATAGTATAACATATGCCTTTTCATCTATCGAACACAAAATGGACTTAAATACACGAACACAACATTTATAAAAACATCACTAACACACGAATACTACACAATGCAACAAAATAAAATGTACACATTACTATTAACAGTAAACACTAAAAGTGTTAAGAGTAGCACAGGCCAAGAGTGTATGCAAATTTACAATCTACTTCCCGATAGCCACAAAACGAAAAATACAAAACAACAGTTCAAATGAACAAAATTATAATGAACTTTAACGTGGAATAATTTGGAAGGTACTGCCGCCCTGGAAACAATTAATTGGAAAACCAATCCCTCTGCCATAGGTCACCCCAAGTGGTCCGCTACGTTTGGTAACTTGGCAGGGGTGCCTGGGTTCAAGGGGTGAGGATTGCATAAGTCTTGGCAGCACCTATTGTGTGGCGGGCCGAATTCGGAGAGACCGGTTAAAATATAACGTTTTACCTCTCTAACAGGACTCTCTCGACCCATCGGCTTGCACCGCAATGGGGGAGAAGAATACAAACGTCCGTCACTCCTGGACACACTAATCCCCACATAATTACCCACCCCTCATCCCCTTTTCCTTCCCAGATCTTCTTCTCCTTCCTTTCCTTAAAAAACCCCTTCAGACGGCATCCCTAAAGATGAAATAAGCCCTGAGAGAAATTATTTTCCCCAAGGACCTTCAGTGTAGAGCTAATGAAAAAGGCTGTGAATTGTGTAGTAAGAGAGCGAAATATTTTTGTTTCCTTAACAATAAATAATAAAATAATATTACCCTTATATTTAAAAAAAAATTCAAATTAAATTTAAAATCCAGCGAACTTCCTGGAAAATACTATTCAGAATTTGCCTAAAATTTGACAAAACACTACCGCAGGAAGTAAACACTACCGCTGGAAGTAAATCTGTTAAATAAAATCATAATAAAGGTGAAAAACCGGCAGACTTAATGCCACGATTAGAAATATTAAAATTCTCCGGCGACTTCGACTTCACATGGTTACCGTATGTTTACTTGCAGTTTAGAATAAGCGGAAGGATTTTACAGCTTGAAACAGCGCAGTGAAATTTAAAACAGAGTGTTGTAAAGAGTTCACTTAGCGACCGCTGGAACAAATGCAAACGCAAGAATTTTAGGTTACAAACTAAAGGAAAAGGAAAACTACATTACACACGTACCTACAAGGCGAAGCACAAAGTTTTTCCGTCAATGTGTTTGAATGATGGGGAACATAATATTATATCAGAAGTAGTTGAGTTGTCCCCGGAAAAAGGTTAATTGAACCTTGTTAGATAAAGATGTCATGATTTTGGCACTAATTCAGAATAGCAAATAACGAGTTATTGCGATGGAGACACAGAGCTGTCAGAAATAACTTAACCATAGACAAATAAAAAGTTCAGAAATCTCAGAGAAATTAAATATAGGTTCCTACTTAATAATCATCAAATTTCATAGACGCAATCGCAGGTGAAGAAAAATGGCAGCACTGCGAGTTAATCCAAAAATCAAGATATTTCATTAATTCTTCAGTTTCTATGGATAAAGCTCCTTCAGCTGCTCACCGTCATTGTGTTATAGGTAATGTAATTATTCAATTTATTTACTAAACTTAAAATAGATCCACTTTATATTTTTACTATAAACTTAGATTTTTACATTTATCTTGCAGTTCTAATACTCATGAAATAAATAAATCAACGTTTTTATTTAAATATTCTTACACTATGTAAATTTTATTTTCCCTAGGAACTAAGCAATAAATTTTTGGATTCCTTTTAACAAAGACTGGTATTTATCTCCCGTGGGCTTCACTTATACCTTCCTACAAAGTATGGGGGGAGGGGGGAGAGAAATCTTCCACATTAAGATAACCTTATTTTACTACGGACCGATTTTTTTGTACTACAACTACAGAGAATTCTTCGATGAAAAATGGGTTCCCACAACTCACAAATGCATATGTATCTATTAAAATATAACTCCACCGGAACGCAAGTTTGGTTTTCTTTTTATTGCTTAAATCGAACAATTTAACATGAGTTACTATGTGCATTTGAGTCCACGAGCATAACTAATAATTACATGAGGAGAAAACAAATGATTTTCCTCGGAATTTCGCAGCATATTGTCTGAAACTAAAATTTATGCGCCACTCGGAACATGCGAATGGATTCCTTCGAAATGCGCCAAAAGATGAATATAGAACTGCAATTTTAACAATTCGTTTAGAAGACGAAACTAATTTTCATTTAAGAATGGACCTTAGTGCGAGTCCCCAGCTTTGATTAAAAATGGTTTATTCCAATTTTTGTAGAACATGTAACTGCAACTAGAACAATATATAACCACTTTTCCTGAGAATGGTTTCCATCGAAATGCGTCCGCAAATGGATCCAAAACTATAATTATTATATCTTTTCATTTTAAACACATTAATTATAATTATTGTATCTTTTCATTTTAAACACAAAACAGCTATTAATTTAAAAGTGAATCACTGACAGACTCCCCAATTTTAGTAAAAACTACACTCCGAACACGAAAATGCTTTCCTTCTGCGTCTGCAAATAAATCTGTGACCATGAGTTCAAAATAGGCAGAAAAATGTCGGAATTTATCGTCGTACTGTCGGACAATCAACAAAAATACGCGTGGCGTATAATGTTATTAAATTCCCATTGGGGGATGTTATAATTCTGTAAAAGCCGAGTAAAGAGTTAATCCCACAATCCGTGTCTAGATGGATTTGGTCGTCAACCGTAAATAGCCGTTGAGACCGTTCCCTTCTAAATATCATATTCTCCGGAATCGTGAACACCGGAATAACTCTAAATGCATGATTATAAACCACGTGCCCGCTTCGCTCCTTGCTATGATAGTGCCACTCTACTAGACAATGGTATATCATTGGAAACCGTGGACATGGAACGTCTGGTTTCCCTGATCGTCAGACAGCTGAATTTCACCCCAGGTCTGGAGATCTGAGGGTACACCTTTGCTGCCACATCATCCGTGTTGGGGATGAACTGATAAATCCGAGCGTCTCGCTCCGGACCGGTGCTGACTTCATCGTAACCTAATCAACCTACTGTCGCTCGACCGCCGAGAATAAACAAATGAAGTTGCAATTATTATTATTATGATTCTTAATGTTAGTATATATAATAGTACAATGTAAACAGCTACCAGCTTTATTAAATGTATAGTTTAAGAGCACACGCACGCTCAACCTTATTTTTCAAATACAATATTATATGTCAGTCATACAATAATGCTCACATCATGCATAGTAGCAACCAAACATTGAATCAAAATAGCTGTAAGATTTTCAAATCACGAAATTTTTTTTATCTTTATAATATAATACAAACATAGACATAAGTATTAACCTTGTATTATGTAAAATAAAACTTTGTGAAATATTTGTAAATAACAACAATGAGAACAGTTCAAACGGCCACGGCACATTCCGGCCGCAGTCGTATCAATGATTAAAATTATTGTTCATTACATGTATCATTTAATTATAATCATTATTCTTTTTTTGTTATGTTTTATAGCGTATAACGCTGAAGGGGAGGTATGTAGGGTAAATTATAGGGAGATTACATCTCCCAAAAATAATGACAACATTACTTTTACCCACATTCTTGTGAGGCTGGTATCATTGTATACGCGCGGCAAATAATTTCATTCTATATCCAGCGCCTCCAGCGGTCTAGCCAGGGGCATTTCTCTCAGCTTTGGCCTTGAAACCGCCACGCCCACCTCAAAATTCTTATAGAAAACGAATAATATGGCTAAAATCTCAGATCTCATTGGTGAGAGCAGAAGGGTTGGTTTGATCTCTCGCTCTCTACCATAATGACTCGTGTAACAGAAAGAGATGACGGAATTTTGCCGTGAGTGGTTTATTTATACACGCGGGTTGTCATTTGCTGCCGAAATACTATCATTTCCGTCGTTTTAAAGTTGTTCGTGATAAAAATACAATATAAGCCAGTATAGTGTTAGCGAGTTACAAACATATATTCAACCTACCTACGTAAGTTCAAGTTTAAAGTGAATTGACAGTTTTTAGGTTATTACGTAACATACTTGGCATATGTCTTCCTCCACAACGTATAAATGTTATTTATTATATCGACCAACTTATTCATGTTATTGATTAGTGTTATCCTGTATTATCTTATTGTTTTGGTGAAATTAAAGATTTTTAAACATATGTAACCATGAGTTCATGAGGCTAAAAAATGTCGGAATTCTTCGCCGTACTGTCGGACAATCATGTTTTGGAAATTTTCTTCAGTGTTGTTGCAAATTTCTTGTCATTTTGGGTTTCTTCTTTTCAGATTAACAAGTTTCATCTTGAGGAAATGCACTGTAAAAGTTTATTTTCTTAGTCAGATGAACCTTGCCCTTGGAAAACATTTCGACATTTTTCTGCTTCAAGGACATTTTTATTTTTAAAATATTTTTTTGGGCTAGTGAATGAATGGAGTAGGCCGAGAGCAATTATATTGTCTATGGTTGCATCTTACTTTTAGATGACCTTGAGTTTTTTCTATCTTGTCTACTGCTCTTTTCCGCACGGTAGGTACTGCTTGTATATCTGTGGTTAAGTACTGTATAATTCTGTTGTATACAAAAAGCCCGAAGATATCGATCTAGAGAGTGGTATATTTATGGGTCTAGCCGTCGGTTTAGCCTTAAATCTCCTCTAGCGTACAAGATCTGTTTTGTTCATGAAATTAATGTACGTTTTGTCAAAATAAAAATTTAAAAAATTAGAAATATCCGTTTTCACATTATTGCACACTGAGAGTAAAATAAACAAGAATTTAAATATTAGGTGTTGATGTATCCCACCTTATATGTACTGAGGTGCCCAGAGTTGAGGTGTGAGGTAATGCTAATGAACGGCTTCATTAAATACTAATACACAGCTGTCTCATATATTGTACGTCAATGTTAATTTCTAAGAAAAAAAAGTAAAGTCTGTAGGTACTAGTGAAATGGGAGGATATTTGAATTGATGCGCGAAATGGACACACATTTGTTGCTCTAGACAGTCTAGACTCTAGTACTTACCGTATTGCAAATGTCATAAACTGGCCATCTATTATAACAAACATCTATGGCCTAGCTGTCAAATGAACAAGACGCTTTTATGCAGCGCGGTGTGTTTTAAATTCCAAATGTGCATTTCCAGTGATTATTGAAAAGCTACCTGTGAGTAAGAAGATAATGTGAGTAATATTTATCTTCAAATATTATCCCGAGAGTTATTTCAGAATATTAGTTAAATATGTCATTGACCTTTTTCATTCGTTATTCGTGTTAAAATTAATTGAGGTTATGTGCTTCATTACGCAATATCCCCTAAGGACCATTCCATTTAGTTGAGCGGTTGTATCAACCTGGTTGAGTTGAACGTAAAGTTGAAGTGGCTATCAAGTAGAACGGTTGTACCGCCATGGTATCTAACTGCTACCCACCCCCCAAACGTTCGGTCGTCCCAAGTTGGTTCGTATGTATCGTGATTGAGCGGTTGGATCAAATTTTCTCAGTCGGCCTAGAGAGCTGTCGTGAGTTATTGTTTGTAAGCGTTCATTTAACGAATCAAAATAAATAAAACTTGGCTTAAAGTTTGACGGATTTTCTTACATCATATGTATAAGGATTTACAAGCAAGATATACTCTGATAAAGATACCAGGAACAAAGTTCTTGTTATCGATTTGTTATAATTCAAATGTATTTAAAAGGATGCAGCGATTGTAATCGTAAAAAGCAAATTTGTCTTCTTTTGGTACAAAGTGATTGAATCCAAGAGCCAGTTTTGTGCAGAAGTTTGTTTTTTAATTTTGTGTTTATAGTTAAAAAGCTACTAGAGCGTTCGCAAAATCTTGATTTTATGCAGTGGGAGGCATGCTGCGTGTGTTCTCCAGAACAGCAACTGATGAAATGAGGATTCATAACCTAACCTAACCAAACCGAGCCTGACTTAATCTAAGCCAAAAAACTGTTTTAAATTTGGGATTTTTCATAGTTAATTTATATTTGTTCATATGAAGCAGATACTTTGTGATTTGACATTATATTTCAAAATAAAACCATAACCTTGTAAATACCACTTTCGTTTTTTGTACTTAATGCCGACCCGGTTTCGCTAAAACTGAAGCTTCGACAGGGCTGTAAAATACTATATTGAACTTTAAAATCTACAATCTACCAGTAACATATATGTTATCAATATATTCAACTTATATTGGTTGCATGGAATTGTGCTGAGTTCCAGTGGCAGAGGTTGTAGGAGTAGGTAGGGGGTTGGGAAGATAGTGGTCTTTGTCAATAGGGAACAACCTAACTATTGGGTTTCTATTTAGGTTGATTTGACTGTTAATGACTTGGCCATTAATGTTTCACAAATAAGTTTTTAAATATAGGATTCTTCGAATACGCAATCAGTGGGTTCAAGCTCCCTTATTATAAGGGCTTTGTTGGACTTATTAATTAACCAATTACCATCACATAACAGCAGTGCCATGGACCTTCCCAACCAAGAGAATTTTTCCATCAAGAAGGAACCAGGATCCCAGGAAGAAGGCGCTGGTGAAATGCCGTATATGGATATAGACATCCACCTTCCGGATGTAAAGAAGGAATGTTTGCAGTATGCTGAGAGTGTTCAGCCAACTAGTAAGTTGCATTAAATATATTATCACAAAGGAGTTTCAGACGACGCAGTCAGGACAGTTGCTTATTTTCTCCTTCACCTCTTGTGGTCCATCAGTACTTTTTATTTTACCTTTGTAATATATCTTTGCAGGAAACTGTCGAACTAAGAAAACGTGAACTTATAATGCCCGCAAACAATTCCTAGTTCCTCAAGCTGTTGCCTCGCCATATTTTACCACTAAAATAAGGAATCTCTTCTTAATGTTCTCCATTTCAATAATTATTTGAGATTTTAAGATAAATATGTTAAATGTATATTTGTGTTATAATACATTTGTATCATGACTTATTACGGTGATATCGGAATTTTTTTCCCTCCGCTGCTCATCTCACTTGGGAATTCCTGAGTCGAGATGAGCACATTACAATAATATTTATTCAAATAAGTAAATTAGATAATACATACATCGATGAATTATATCGAATATGGGCTTTCTAAGCTATGAAGACTGAATGACAGAAGCTATGATGGAATTTTTGAACATTTCATTGAATAGATTTAACGAACCTATAGTTTTTTTTTTATATTTCGCTGTGAATATTATAAAGCAATGGAACTCATTAAGAAATATTCATTTGTCCAAAGAATGTTCTGTTATTCACCGACTGATACATTAAAGAAGAACCCAATCTGGTGTTGCGCACTTGTTGTGATCTTTTGGGAGTATCAATGTTGTTAAAAATTTACAGAGAACCATAATACATAACGTACTTGCTGATATAATTTTTCTTTCACTAAAGAATAAATGTGACGAATACAGTTTATAAATTATTTTTTGTGCAACATTTGAAGGCTCTAGGGTAGTCGCGTGACAAGTACCGCAACAGACAACATTATATTGCATTGTTTGAACAAGCGCGTAGTATACAGTTTGTAATGTAACTATGTCCAATATATTGCTCAGGGTCTTGAAGATGTAGGCTTGCTTTTTTTTTTTTTTTTTTTTTTTTTTAATTTAAGTACATAAAACAGGCCTGGTGCCCAAAAATTTATACACATGGATGTTTAAATACATAATAATAACAAAATGAAAATAACAAAAATAGTAACAAAAGGAAAATGTAAGTAATATTAATATTAATCTATTATAATAATATGTAATCTAAATATGCAAGTAAATAACAGATAAGAATGGGTAGTAAAAGGTAAATACAAATATGTTCATAAACGATTTGTTATTGTCACACCTGTACTGGTGAGACACTGTTTAGGTAGGTACAATGTTGCTTCTCACTAAATAAAGGGTTTCATCACAATATCAGCTTCATATGATTAAAGGTTATACATTTTTTTTGAAGTGTTTAAATTGGTCATTAAAAATGTCTATTACATTATTAGAGCCATGTATAATGTTATAATTTCTTAATGTTCGCGGTACAGGGGAAAAATATCCTGTATTTGTGTGGTAGGCTTTAATATAGAAAATGTCGTTCATCCTCCTTGTTGATTTTCTTGATGGAATATTGATGTTAATTTGGGATAAAATGTTTGGTGTATCAACTGATGCATGTATAATTTTGTGTGGGAGCAGTACGTCAGAAAGTTTACGTCTGACCGTCAGTGAGTGTAGTTTGTAGTGCAAAATTCGGTCATTATAAGTTCCAAATTGATCAGATAAACCTTCACGATAAGCAATTACACGGGTTAGTTTCCTTTGTATGGATTCAATCCTATAATTATGAATCTCATAATTGGGAGACCAAATTGTTGATGCATATTCGAGAATACTTCGCACAATTGATTTATATAATGTCAAAGCTAATTCTGTACTTTTAAAACAATTTGTGATTCTTAGCGTTAATCCTAGTACTTGTGATGCACTTTTTGAAATTGTATCTACATGTTTATTGAAGCTAAGTGACGAGTCAAATGTCACGCCTAAGTCTTTGATTGAAGTTGTGTTTAGTAAAGGGATATTGTTAATGTGATATGTGTTTGAGAATTTATTAATGTTCTTTGTGAATGAAATTACGGCACATTTGTTTTCATTAAAATATAAATCATTTAGTGTACACCATTCATGAAGTGATGATAAGTCTTTTTGCAAATCGGTGCAATCTTCCAATGAAGTAATTTTTTTGTACAACTTAAGGTCATCAGCAAACAGGAGATATTTTGATGTTTTTATTCTTAAAATTATGTCGTTTATAAAGATTAAAAATAGCAAAGGTCCAAGATGCGAGCCCTGTGGAATTCCCGACGTTGCAGTAAAAAGATCCGCGGAGTACCCTCCTACAACCACTTGCAGTTTTCTTTCTGTAATGTAACTTTCGAACCATTTCAAAGTATTTCCATTTATGCCAAACTTTTCCAGCTTCTTGATGAGTAATGATTGATTTAACTGGTCAAATGCTTTGCAAAAATTCGTGTAGATGGCATCTACTTGTAAAAGTTTTTCGATGCTATCGCGGATGTACTGGGAGTATTCGAGAAGGTTAGTTGTTGTGGAACGCCGAGGGAAAAACCCGTGTTGCTCAATGATAATATATTTACTTACATGAGCTAATAGACAGTCATATATTATTGACTCAAACAACTTTCCTATGAAGTCAAGTTTAGAGATAGGTCTATAATTTTTTATATCGCTCTTACAACCTTTCTTAAATATAGGTGTTAAGAAAGCCGTTTTCCATTTGACTGGAAAAATACCTTCTTGTAATGATTTGTTATAAAGAAGGCTAAGTGGTCTGGCAAGAACATCTCTGCACATTTTCAAAAATATTGGCGGGATACCATAAGGACCTGATCCCTTATTGGTTCTCAAATTCTTACACTTGACTAATATCGTTAAGGGCGAAATAGTGATCATACCAAGGCTTTCGTTACAGAAATCTTCAGATATTTGTGGTGAATAGTTTGCATTGTGAGGTTTATAAACAGATTGAAAGTGCTTAGAAAAAAGCCCGCAGATAACTTGACCTTGGGTAGTTTTTATGTCATTTAGGTGCATCTCTTTTGGAATATCGGTTGTGTTTTTATATTTGCTTTTTGCAAATTTCCAGAAATCATTCGGGTTAGCTTTTAAATTTTGTTTGATTAAGTCTAAATGCTTATGATAACAAACTCTAATCAGATTTTTTGTTCTGGTTCTAATCAAGCTGAATGATAAATGATCTAGTTCATTACCATATTTTTTATGAAATTTGTTTTTTTTCTTTATCAAACGAATGAGATCTTTTGAGTACCACTTAGGAAAGTGATTTTTGTTCGTTTTGAGGGGAACATGAGAATAGATAATCTGGTAGAGTATACTGTAAAACTGATCTACAGATTGATCAATATTTCCCTGATTAATGAATTCCCAATCAATCTCACGAAGAACGGTATTAATTGAATCATAGTCGGCTTTATAAAAGTTTGGTCTTGGGACGTTACGGGTTTCAAGATGTGGTAGAAAATTAAAAGGAACATTTATTTATAGAGCAGGGTGGTATGGATCTTCTTTGCTTAGTGGAGATGAAGAACGTATTACTGATATGTCTTCTTTATCTGATAAAATGAGATCCAATATTTTGGATTGGTGATTCACTATTCCGTTAAATTGTTTAAGATTACAGAATGATAGTGTATCGATGATGTCAGAGGTGATTGTATTTGTGTTTGTGGTGAAAGGTAATAAATTGCTTGTTTCATCGGTAATCCAATGAATGTTAGACTTATTGAAATCGCCAAATATTAAGATGTGTTGGTTTGGTGTTGTTAGGTACACATTCCTAAGATTGTTTAAAAATGAGCATACAATAGATTCTTCTTCAGTTGGTGGTAGATATACGGTGCAGACATTCAGTTTGATACTCCTGTTATTGTGGTTTATATTGAGTTGGATCCACAAGTCCTCCGCTTGAGATTCCCAATGCGCCATCCTCTTCGCCTCTAGTTTTCTCGATACAGCAACCATGACTCCTCCTCCATCTTTTTTTGTTTTGTGAACTCTATCCCTCCGAAATACTTCATACCGGTTATCTACTAATTCCTGGTCACAGATAGATTCCTTTAACCATGTTTCTGTTAGGCTTACTAGGTCATAGTCGTTGATAAGGACGTTTTCGTATATTTCATCAATTTTTATCCTCATTCCCCTGATATTCATATACATACAGTTTATCAGTCCTTTTCTTTTGAAGTCATTTAGTTTTGTTTTTAGTCACATGTTTTGCTGATCATGTGTGATTATCTTTTGAAGGTCTCCCTCACGGCGGATGGTGAAAACCCGAGAGAGATCGTTCCTCTTCGCCAGAATACTGCCGTTCCGCACCCAAATGTATTTAAAGCCGTTAGCTTTTCCGGCGGCTCGTGTTTTGGCAAATAGGATTTTATTTTTCAATGTAAGGTGCTCGTTTATATAAAAATTGGTGGTGGGTGCACCAAATCCTAATTGTTCCGTGGTAAGGCCGCGGCGAGTCCTTGCTGCAGCGATGACATCATCACGGAGTCGCTTTGTGGAGAGCTGTACCACTATATTGCGTGGACGGTTGGAGGGCGAGGAGTGGCCGCGAGCGACGCGATGCGCAGAAACCACACAGCTACTTGGAAGCGGGACGTTAATATTGGATCCTATTTGATCTATTAATGTCATCAAATTTTCGCCCTTTGCTTCGGGAATCCCATGGATGTCTACATTGCATATTCTGCTGCGTTGCTCCATCTCATCTTGTGCATCTCGTAGTGACTGGACTTCTTGCCGGAGGTTTGAGTTTTCTTCTTGGAGAACGCTCACACATCCCAGAATATTTGTGTATTGGTCCTTCCACTCGTTAGACAGCTCATTTAATTTTAACTGAACAGCGTCAATAGCTTTCTTGTTTTCAGTGCGCATGATTTCAAGATTCGACTCAAAAAAATTGATTAATGAGTCAGTGTCAATGTTAATCATTGACTGATGCGCCGACGGTGAATCAATAGGGCCAGACGTGATTGCTAAAGGTGAAGATGTATCTTTCTTTGCACTGCAAACCTTGCGAGTTTTTGACATTTTGGTTGATTTATTTCTTAGTTTGTAGGTAGGTTTCCTAGAGTTGTTCAGAAATACCCCTTTTTGAGTTAAAAATAATTTAACTTATTTGTCTATGACAAAAATTCAAAATTTTTTAAAAATTCGAAAACATAAATTGTCTGTGGTTGTAGCTTACAATGACAGTGAATTCGATATGCGTCATTTTTCAAGGCAATATGTAAAGTTGTTTCGCACTGTCACCATGAAATACACTATTATTTTGAATAATTTTTCACTAGTTTATATGTTTCAACTTTGATTACTTGCTAAATTTGCTTAAATTTCACTACTTTTGTCATTAAATATGGATCTGTCAGAATCAGCTGTTGTTTTCACTTGTCCATAGATATGTTATGTTATTAACACAGTATTTTGTTTATTAACACAGTAACATTATTGTTCCATTTTAGATTTCTATCAATTATTGAGCCAAAATATATGTGATAGTGTTAATTGATAATTATTCGATTGACATTAATAAACTAGACATTATCAAGAATAGAACACAATCTCTGAATATGTTCTTACTGCGGCCATCTGCTGTAATGCTTATTAGTGAAGATAATATATTATATTTCTTTTCTTATTTCCCTTTCCTTCGTGATTTTTTCAATATAATCTTTAATGCATTCGTTAATGGTATCGTCATTTTATAACAAAAAGTATTATAAATATATGTTTTCTAGCACTTTCTCGGAAAGGATCTTTTAAAGGCTAAAGTTCTTGTAAAAACAAAATCGGTTTGAAAGTTATTCTTACCGGTCATCACTTGGTGATGGCATTATTATTTTTTTTAAAGTTAAATGACGTGATGACTATGAAAAAGTGAATTTTTCTTTTTTATAAAATATATTGTATTTATTGACTTTGAAATTTGTACCCGCAAAGGCTATGTTACTGCAAACAGCTTAACATTCAGCAGATCTTTACATATCATTGTATTGTTGTTTTGTTATTCCAGGTAGCATTAATGTGGAGACTGTTCCGATCCAGGCAGGACACAGAGAAGAAGACGAAGGTGGGATTCCTTATACGGAAATAGACATAGACCTGCTGAATGTTAAAAAGGAATGCTTAGACCACTCTGAAAGTATTACCCAGGCAGGAGGTAAAATCAGTTTTGGTTATTCTGAATTATTTTTTTCAATTTTCTTTGGAGATACTTACTGAGCTTTATCTACCTTCTTTTCAGACTTGATGTCGGAGCTAAAGACGCATCCTGGAGGAAAACCTTATTCATGTTCGCATTGCAACTACTTCAGCCACAGCAAGTCAATGTTAACACAGCCCTTGCCCACCCATACTGGAGAGAAACCTTATGCATGTTCCTGCTGCAGCTTTTCTAGTTCTCGAAAGGGAACTTTAAAACTTCACTTCCGCACCCATACTGGAGAGAAACCTTATACATGTTCCTGCTGCAGCTTTTCTAGTTCTCGAAAGGGAACTTTAAAACTTCACTTCCGCACCCATACTGGAGAGAAACCTTATACATGTTCCTTCTGCAGCTATTCATGTTCTGAAAAGGGAAATTTAAAACGTCACATGCTAACCCATACTGGAGAAAAGCCTTATTCATGTTCCTTCTGCAGCTACTCATGTTCTCAAAAAGGAAATTTAAAACTTCACATGCTAACCCATACTAGAGAAAAGGCTTATTCATGTTCCTTCTGCAGCTATTCATGTTCTTTAAAGGGAAATTTGAAAAATCACTTCCGCGCCCATACTGGAGAGAAGCCTTATACATGTTCCTTCTGCAGCTATTCATGTTTACAAAAGGGAAATTTAAAACGTCACATGCTAACCCATACTGGAAAAAAGCCTTAATCATGTTCCTTCTGCAGCTACTCATGTTCTCAAAAAGGAAATTTAAAACTTCACATGCTAACCCATACTGGAGAAAAGGTTTATTCATGTTCCTTCGGCAGCATTTCATGTTCGGAAAATGGAAATTTAAAACGTCACATGCTAACCCATGCTGGTGAAAAGTCTTATTCATGTTCCTTCTGCAGCTACTCACGTTCTCAAAAAGGAAATTTAAAACTTCACATGCTATCCCATACTGGAGAAAAGGTTTATTCATGTTCCTTCGGCAGCATTTCATGTTTGGAAAAGGGAAATTTAAAACGTCACATGCTTACCCATACTGAAGAAAAACCATATTCATGTTCGTTCTGCAGCTTGATATGCTGGTGAGTGGGGTTGTACCTACTTTGTGAGGCTAGGGGTAGTAGCCGGTCAACACCTCTTGTTAAATGGGTGCATATAAGGATTGGTCATCATCACAGTGGTCGGCTTTGGTTCCGATGTGGAACCTTTGGACGCCAAATCTTGCCGGGGGCAAGATATGCCGAGCTCTGCGGTGAGACATAAGAACCCTTCTCAGGGTGGTGGGCATATGGGCTTATTCACAAGTAAATCAGAGTAAAAGACAAGTTTCTGTACATATAAGTTGAACTCTATTTCATGATAACAGGGTAAACATTAAGCAAGGGATTTTAAAGGACTTACCCCCTATCAGACCGATTCTATCCTATCTAACTATCTAAACGCGGATGAGTGGAGATGCCTTCCTCCCAGGGGAACGTCTGCTTCGGCGCGGGCGACCGGCCCACCAGCTCCGCCTCTCGTCCAGTCTCCAGCCAGGAAACCAGTCTCCGGTGTCCATCCACCCGATTATTACGGATCCTTTCAAGGCGCGCGTGTGAATGGCGGTAGGCGGCGTTCACGCACCCAAATACAATACTCATCCGAACGATCTAGTATTCCTCAGCGTACTCAAGGTTTGCATGTACGAAGCGAGAGAGGATTGTCTCTTTAAACGTGGATTACATCCCAAACGGAACACGCGGCCCGGTGCACTTTGGTACTCGTTTAATTCACGCGGGTTTTAAAATTGTCGACCGACATTGCGCGTATTTCGGCGCGGGGTTTTTTTACATTTAACCATTACTCCGCGTATCTCAGGATCGGATGCCTGATTTTACTTTTAAGATTCGTCGCGTACTTGCTCCGAACGTTTTTTTAAATTGCTCCATCTAAACTTGGCACCTGACGTTTCAACTGAGTCCTCGCCCAACTGGGCTCCGTTGGAAAGTGTGGAACCTTGCAAGAATAACCCTTTCCCGTTATTTTGCGCCGATTTTATGGCTGTCAAAATAACCATAGACAAAAATCAAAATAATAATTAGTACCTAATTATAATTGTTATGTTTCTAGATATTTTCATAACAATACCCCGCTCGCTCCGAACGTATTTGCCCTCGAACACACAACAAAACCAAAACAAACTAAAAAGAAAAATCTCTATACTATTGACTAGTAACTTGGTCTGATGGGGGCTACTGAAACAAACAGCATACATGTGTAAAAAGAAATGCATAATGTAAAGCGAAGTACATATATATAAACATATAACAGATTAATAAGCATGAAATTCGTACAGACAACTTGCAAATGATTGTGTAGCAACGTCACTCGCGCCCATCATGCGCAAGGCATGGTGGATGAATTCGCGACGCAACCATTAGAAGTGCTGGTAAACAGAAAAAAACAAAGCTTAATATTATAAAACTTAAAAATAAACATACTTCAATAAGGTGATACGTGGACGGGGTCTACAAACACCCTCAGCATATAAGATGCTGGGTGCTGTAATACTGATTTCCTCAAGGACTACCGTACACGTAGCATCTGTAACAGGGCATCAACTTATAAATATAGTGGTTATAATACTTAATACTAAAATACCTTATAAATTTATTTATATACTATGACATTAATGTAATATAACATTAAATATGCACTAGGCGTCACTAATTACGGAAACACTTTTTGTTTTTTTTTTTAAGAGCCTCAACAGGCAACACTTTCAGATGGTAAACCATCTACACTTTACACTGAATTTACTTCCACTTTGGGAAAAAAAAAACTTCCTTCGAAGAGTATCCCTAACTATACTTCCTAACTTCGGTCTTTTTGGGGGTGATGATTATTACACCTATTATACAGCAGTTTAATCACTATACCTTAGTTTTATATAAAGAATATAGGTTGGATCATACTTAAATGAAACAATGTAAACAACCATCGCCAATGAATGGTGCCAAAAAGTAAACAACCATTGCCAATGAATGGTGCCAAAAAGTATACAACCATTGCCAATGAATGGTGCCAAAAAGTAAACAACCATTGCCAATGAATGGTGCCAATAGTAAGTAATGTAGACCCTTGATGGAGGGTGCAACTGGTAAGGTTAATTGTTTGATATATACAAATATTAAGGTTTCATACAAACCTATACATATGAGTAGATTGTTATGCGCCGCTCACGACGCTAATCAAAATTAGACGTGATAATAATATCCCCAAACAAGGGAAATGAGAAGGAGAAAACAAATATCATTTAACATAATATTATTCTAATACTAGCTTATGCGGTAATAACATATTTCAAAATTTTATGTAATACAAAATTTTTAGGAAATTGATACGAGTAGTGCCAAAACAGGCAACTGAGCAAGAAATGCTGAATATTCTTATAACATGATATCTCATAATTCTTAAAAACAGAAAATCAGAACACAAAGAAATAATGGGCTGTTACTTCTGTATGCTCCAATAATAGTTTCCCTAGGTTTACAATATGGAACATGAAGAAATGATGGGCCGTCACTTCTGCATGTTCCAATTATAGTTTCATAAGCTTACTATATAACCAAAAAAAATATGCTTGGAATACAAGAGGGTATATATACAATATCGTCGTATATTCCAAGTTGACAAAACTTAAAACTAGACAGAGGTAAAAACAAGATAAAATTAAAATGTGCCAAGTTTAAAATTAAAATAACGAGATTGTTTCCATGTGCAAGCATCCACAATCCTAATTCTAGAGGTATATAAATATATATTTAACTTAAATTTAATTTTAGATGTGTATACAGAACCAATGTTCCTTTCCCAACTCGGGTTTTAAACCAGAGTTAAAAAAAATAATTATGTACTCTTTAGGAGGCATAAAATTTGAAGTATTTTATAGAATTTGACATATTGACAAAATACTGACCACAACAATTCGATTGATCAGGTCGAATTGAATGGTCTGAGCACTTTGTAATCGGTTAACGATGTCAGCCCTTGCAAGGATGGCCAGACCCTACAAGGTACTGAAGATAAGAGGACTATAAAGGAATATTGTCCGATTTCACGATGTCTTTCACGTGAAAGTCTCCGGTTTCTTTACCCTTAAGGTCTGCCAGCGTATATATAAGATCTGATTTCTTTCTCACAACTATATTTTTAACAAATCGCGGAGCTAACTTCTGTGCAAAGTAATTCAATGCATTCGACTGGACGAAGTTTCTACGCCAAACCACATCCCCAACCTGGTAAGTAACGTGTTTTCTACGTAGGTTGTAATGATTAGCTCCCTTTTGGTAGGCTTTAAGAAGTGCATCCGAGACTTGTTCATACACTGCCGATAATTTATCTAACCTTTGAGCATACGCTTCAGGTTGAACATCATTCCGGGAACTGATATCTCCATCTGCTAGCGGATTACGGTGGAGATCTCCGTCAATTATCTGCTCCCTACCATGCATCAAAAAGAAAGGAGTATATCCTGTAGCGCAGTTGACAGTATTGTTCATAGCCGATTGAACTTGAGGAAGAAACTTAGACCAATTCCTGTGATCCGATTCAACTAAAATAGAGAGTGCTGTTCCCAATGTTTGATTATAACGCTCTACTACATTATTTTGAGGAGTATACAGTGAGTTGTAAAAAGGTTGTGGTACGTTATAATTACGTAGTAATTCCTTAAATTCCTTCGCGATGAATTGACGGCCATTATCGCAGACTACTGTACGCGGTACTCCATGAACAAGGAAGACGTTCTCTTCTAAATTTTTTACGATGCTTTTTGCGGAGCCGTTGCGCAGCGGAAATAGCCAAGTATACTTAGTAAAGACGTCCACACATGACAATATTACTGTGAAACCGGAGTAGCTTCTAGGTAAAGGACCTACCAAATCTAAGGACAACATTTGCATAGGTCTTGTAACTCGTTTATGGTTTGAGGATATACCATTAGGAGGGGCCGTACTAATCTTATGTGCTTTACAGGTTTGACAACGATTCACAAATTGTTTGGCGTCTCTATACATATTAGGCCAATAGTAACGTAACTGCAATTTTTTATACGTTTTAAAGATACCAGGATGACAAGCTAGAGAAGATTCGTGTATATTTGATAAAATTTCCTGTCTAAGTTCTTGAGGGATAACTTTTTTCCACGCTGTATCTTCGCAGAGAGCTGAATCAGTCTTAGTATGACGAAATAATTCGTTGTCACGAACTTGAAAATTTTGAAACCGTTGTGGAAACTTTTGACAACTGTGACGAATCAAATTTCGTCACAAATAAATTTGAACGTTAAACTAAGTATGTCCCGCAGTGTGCGCCCAAAGACAAAGAAAGTGTTGACAGACGGGGGTTGTAAAGAAAGAAGTGAGAAGTGCGGGGTAGGGCGACAGGTCCTACGAGCTCAAGAAAGAAAGACATTCAAGATCGAGGCGGGAGAGAGAGGAGACCGAGACAGGAGTGGTGGTGAAGTACGCGCTCCCCGCCCAGCGGTGTGATGCTGGGCGGCGGATGAAGAAGTTACAGTCGAGTTAGAGAAAGTGATTTTCAAGTGTTATCCTCCGCCCGGCGACGTAATGTTGGGCGGGAGACGAAGAAAGTGCGGTGATCAGACGCGGCCGGGAGGGCCTGAGCTGCAGAACTGCAGAAGCTGCCACCTAGGACTTCGGCCTTACTAAGGCCATCGAACAAAATCAACTCAGTGACAACAGTGTAGCTACAGTGAACAATGACAATGCGAATAGTGAAGAAGTAATCCGAACCATATGACAACTAGTTAAGTTATAGATGTAAGTAGATCTAAGTATAATTTAGATTTAGTATTAACACTTGACAAACCTAATTATAATAGAGACTCATAATTAATAGATGTTATTAATTAAATTCACCTCCCTTGTCCCCATCCAAGCGACACGAATTGGCGAGAAGGCAGAATATACGAATTGGTAAGTATAAGAACAGCAATATATTTAAGTATTATTCTGAGCTAGATGCCGGAGGAGATGTTAACGTGATTTTTGTCACAATGGCGCCCAACGTGGGGCGGTTTTAGATATTTTATTATATCTATCACTAATGTTATTGACATTCTTAACTCTTAAACCCTACCACTCTGGGAATGTAATTATTCCTACCACGGGGTACTGAAGTACCCCGCGCAAAAAAAATTAATAAAATAGAAGTTTTTGATATTTCTTTAAATATTATTTTTATTATGGCAAAACAATATGAAAAGACAATAAAATTTATTAATAAAAACTAATAGACATATTTGCCTTTACATGAAGGACTGATTTTGTAAAGATGGTCAGCACAAATATGGCGGCGACAAGTGTTACAGACAGATCAAGATTTTATGTCCTATGTGCGCCGACAAAAGCAGCAGCGACCAGGTTTGGGATTATCAGGGACCGGCCTATGATCTTCAATATAAATATTCAAGACTGCACGTATAGTTTCTCTGAAATCCCGGGGTAAACTTGGCCTTTGTAATTTTGCTCTCATATGAGGCTTTATGAGTTCCATTGTCAAACTCTTAGAAATTCACGCCGCTTGGTGATTTTCTCTTTATCAATGTTAGTTGACAGCTTGAATAAGACCCAAGAGTTGACATCAACAGCATTTAGCAACCCGTAGAAGAGATACATGGTCTACCTTTTGGTCTTCCTGGACGTCGAGTACTTCTTACAAAGTTGGTTGAACATCCACTCCGCATTTGGTTGAATTATAGAAATGTATTATTTCTGGAAGGTACACTTCATTATCCTTGTCAGGGCTGTCATGCATGGTGGACAGCATGATTACAACTTTCTTCTTAGTTGAATTCAGAGGACAATACGTCAAAAGTGTGAATGGTCCGTCGTAGGCAAACATTGATGTGCATCTTTCTCGATTTTTAGTGTCCAAGAAAACCGGAGGAATTTCTGGTTTATTTTTCATTACAGTTCCAACTAATGTTATCCCTTTTTCCAGTAATTTCTTGGCTGTGGGTATAGACGTGAACCAATTATTAATTGTCATATCTCATTACACTGCATACATTGTCATTACATTCATAACACATTATTAGTCCATGAATGTCTCGTTATTGGGCGCAGGCCCTCCCTATCAACACTGTACTCTAACCATTATCACAAAATAAAGTAAATCATAAATAATGTGTAAACTTACCAGAGAGATGTCGAAAAACAACTTCAGTACTTCAAGTATAACTGGAAGGAAGAAGTAACACTATTCCTACCACGGGGTACTGGGGTACCCCGGAACACCTGTGGACGCGACTGCACTTGCCGGGCGGTCACGGCTTTCAGACGTACTTACGCTCCAATTATCGAGAGTAGATTAGCTAGAGCGATTTTTGCAACAGTGCGATATTGTTAAAATTGTTGATATTTTAAACACCAGGGGGGTACTTCAGTACCCCAGGTAGGGTTTAAGAGTTAAAACCCATCCCTGAAAACAAGGTAAATATTTGCATGTTCTTATTATATTTAATCTTCTGCACTGTTTCTCGCCCTTGTCATGTTTTGTCTCGAGTCTACCGATGTTTGGGTGTTTCGTTTTTGTATAGCGTAAACAAATGTTCTGTGATGAAGTCTCATGTCAAGTGCTATTTTTTGTCGGGGGGCAGTTAAATCATTATAAAACAAACTCTCATTTTGACACATTCGGGACTGTAGGTACCTGGAGATCGTTAATCCTCTCATCACCGATAGATATTTTCAGGAATGTTATATTTTTTAGAAAACAAGTAAGTCCGGAGATGTCAAGTGGCTAATTTTTTTGTTGTTAAAATGTATTAATGATAGTGATTTTAGGGTACCCATTCGAGTTCATTTTTTGTTGAGTTTTAGGCAGGGGTGTTTGACCCCGAGTAAGGATTATATATTTGTCCCGTTGACAAAGGTCATCAAATCAAAGAGGTGAGGTGAGCTGAGTCAGCAAATCTAGAATTGCTGTGTATGAACGGCATAAGAATAACGATGTATTTTCTATATGTCATTCGGAGAAATTCATTTTCATACCACAATTTCGATCAATTTTATGTGTTCGGTAAAAATCCGATAATTAAAAATTGATGGCAGAAGGCGACCGATAGAGAGGGGAGAGAAAGGGTTAGGCGCATTCACTTTACGCGATTTGAGGAAAACAAATATCTTCGTTCGGCGAAACCGTACATTATCTTGTATCTAAAGTCTCGCAATGTTTCGGATAGTAGTCTGCGCAGATGAGAAAATAAAAGGGCGCGTGCGAATGTGATGACGAACTGCGTTAGTTACGAATTGGAGCACTTACCACCGACACGATTTGTGAGGTACAAATACTTACGTTTGATGAACTTAGTATGAGAGTACCTAAATGTCTCCATATCTAAAAAGTAATCTGCGTGCGTGATAAAAGACCGGTGTTGGTAGAGGTGCGTCCACAAGTTAAAAAATGTGAAATGCGAACGGAAACGTAAAGGAGCACTGAACGTCCCACGATTTGAGTGGTACAAATATGCATGTTTGACGAAATTACTATGAGAGTACCTAAATGTCTCCATATCTGAATAGTCTGCATGCGTGATAAAAGACCGGTATTGGTAGAAGTGCGTCCACAAGCGAAAATGCGAAAACGAAAGCGAGCACTGAACGTTCCATGATTCGAGTGGAACAAATACGCGCGTTCGTTGAAATTAGTATGTGTGTACCTAAAAGTCTCGATATCTGAAAAGAATTCTGCGCGCGTGATAAAAGACCGTAAAAAATGTAAAAGTGCGAAAAATTTAAATAAAATGGGATGATGCATTGAAGCATTAGCCAGCAGGAATGATAAAATGTGACATGTTGAGGTTGCATCTTAAAAGCGGTTGAATGAGAGACAGAGTATCCGGTTTTGGTGGTTTCTCCGTGTAATAGAAACTATCTGGCGCTCAATTTTCCATTGTGTATTTCCACGTCGGGAGATACACTACAACTCTGTTACCATATATTGTTTAGTTTTTTATCATTCATTTCATTTCAGATGTACTTTGTATGTACACAAGATTTCTCGTTTTTGTTATCGACGATGTAGGCGTTAATAGATTTAGGTAAATGAGGAGTGAATAAAGATTAGTAACGGCCTCTTTTGCAAAGTACAACTAAGGTTTAGGTTAAAGTGATCAACGTGTATTGATAAGGAGTTACGCGTATGTAAGTATGGAATTCTATTATACTTCAGACATGCCAGCAGAACTGAGGGGAGATTAAACTGAAGTGGTAGGTATGAATTCCCAACTCCTTCCCTATCCTGATTCTTTGAAAATTTTATGTTGTCATTAATATTGTCATTAATTATGTTGTCATTTCATGTTGTCATTTAAAATCTTGTCATTAGTTTTTGGTCACATGCTTGTGAAGAAATTTGTAAACAAAAATTGAAAGGGTTTATATCCTCAAGTGTCTGGAGAGGATTGGATCGCTTGGTTAAAATAAGAAGTGTTATGTTAGTCGAGGTGTTAGTATTCATCGTTGATTTTAATGTGTTTTATTGTCACTTTTATTGTTTTCATGTTATTTTATGTTGATAGGCTAAATGTTTTGACTGGAGTTTTGTTGTGGGTTTGAAAGAGCGTGTAGCGAAAAGGATTGTCGTTGAAAATGAGATATGATGAAAAAGAGAAAAAAATGATGAGGATAAGTAATGATAAGAAATGTTAAATTTAGAATATTGAATTGTTTATAATTTAAGATTTACCATGTTTAGAGTTAAGAAGGTTGTCATATGGGAAAAGGGAAATAGAAAATTATGTTTGTAGGAAACCATAATTTTCTTTTGTAACGAAGGGGGTGTTGTGACGAATCAAATTTCGTCACAAATAAATTTGAACGTTAAACTAAGTATGTCCCGCAGTGTGCGCCCAAAGACAAAGAAAGTGTTGACAGACGGGGGTTGTAAAGAAAGAAGTGAGAAGTGCGGGGTAGGGCGACAGGTCCTACGAGCTCAAGAAAGAAAGACATTCAAGATCGAGGCGGGAGAGAGAGGAGACCGAGACAGGAGTGGTGGTGAAGTACGCGCTCCCCGCCCAGCGGTGTGATGCTGGGCGGCGGATGAAGAAGTTACAGTCGAGTTAGAGAAAGTGATTTTCAAGTGTTATCCTCCGCCCGGCGACGTAATGTTGGGCGGGAGACGAAGAAAGTGCGGTGATCAGACGCGGCCGGGAGGGCCTGAGCTGCAGAACTGCAGAAGCTGCCACCTAGGACTTCGGCCTTACTAAGGCCATCGAACAAAATCAACTCAGTGACAACAGTGTAGCTACAGTGAACAATGACAATGCGAATAGTGAAGAAGTAATCCGAACCATATGACAACTAGTTAAGTTATAGATGTAAGTAGATCTAAGTATAATTTAGATTTAGTATTAACACTTGACAAACCTAATTATAATAGAGACTCATAATTAATAGATGTTATTAATTAAATTCACCTCCCTTGTCCCCATCCAAGCGACACGAATTGGCGAGAAGGCAGAATATACGAATTGGTAAGTATAAGAACAGCAATATATTTAAGTATTATTCTGAGCTAGATGCCATTGTGATGTTAACGTGATTTTGTCACACAACCTTCCCAAGCTTTTATATACCATTCTTCAGTGGTGTGGTTAGGAACAGTTCCTGATAGTATAGCTAAGTTCATTCGCGAAAGAACGTCCGGTACAACGTGTTGAGTTCCCTTACGGTGAACTACATCGAAAGAAAATTGTGATAATCGTGAGCTCCACCGTGCGAGACGGCCACTAGGGTTAGATAAAGACCCCAACCACTTCAAGCTCGAGTGGTCGGTGACAACCTTAAAATGTGCACCTTCTATATACGGTCTGAAGTGTGTAACCGAATCTAACACAGCCAAAAGTTCACGTTCCGTAATACCATAGTTGCGTTCGTGAGTATTTAAACAACGCGAATAATAAGCGATGGGGTGTTCTAGTCCATCTATGGTTTAGATCAAAACTCCGCCTATCCCAGCCGAACTGGCATCGCAATGTATTGCAAAGGGTTTTGTGAAATCCGGGCAACTTAAAACCGGAGCTGTAGTTAAAGCTTTTTTTTAAATCACCAAAGGCGGTCTCGGCTTCTGGTGACCACGCAAAATTACTGATACCGTTCTTGGAACCCGTGAGTCTTGTAAGAGGGGCGGCAATGCTTGAAAAGCCCTTTATAAATCTCCTGAAGTACCCACATAAACCAACGAAGGCTCGTATTTGCTTTGCGTTTTTGGGTACAGGGAAGTTCTGAATACTTTCTATCTTTATAGGGTCCGTACGAAGACCTTGAGAATCAACCATATAGCCAAGGTATTTGAGCTCGGCTTTGCAGAACTCAGATTTTTTTAGGTTTATGGTTAGACCTGCGTCTCGTAGTCGTTCATAGACACGGTTTAATAATTTGAAATGAGACTGTAAATCTTCTGACACCAAAATTAGGTCGTCTAAGTAGCAGAAAGCGTTTTCGTCAAATTCAGGTCCGAACAAGGCGTCAGCCAGTCTTTGGAGCTCGCTTGGTGCGTTTTTGAGTCCAAAAGGCATGCGAGTGAATTCGAATAGTCCTCGACCAGGAACTACGAATGCAGTCTTCTGACAGGAGTCTTTATCCAAGGCAATCTGCCAGAACGCCTTGGAGAGGTCAATGGACGAGACGTACCTAGCTCCGCCAAGCTTATCTAGGATCCTTGATATATATGGCAAGGGATAGGAATCGCGAATTGTTACGTTGTTGGTTTTCCGCGAGTCCAAACAAAAACGACCCGTACCGTCTTTTTTAGTTACAATCAATACCGGACTAGACCAAGGAGAACGCGAGGGACGGATAACTCCTAATTTCAACATCTCATCCACTTCTGCTTCAAGCTGTTTCTGTCTAGCGGGCGACAAAGGGTAATACCTCTGTTTTATTGGAGGACCTGTGGTAACAATTTTATGTTTTACAAGATGAGTTTCACCTAAGCCTTTTTTCTCAAAAGAAATCGATTCAAATTTTTTAATTATTTCTAATAGACTTCTATTTTCCATAGGAGTCAACGATGAGGCTGGCCGGATTGCCCTTACCTCGTTAATTTGTTCTGCCCGTGTTTGGCTGGGCACTCCTGAAAAAAGTTCCGGCGCGATTTGGAACTGCTTCCAAAAGTTCACCCCCAAAATGTAATCAGGCGACAAAGACGGAATGACGTAAAAAAGAATGTCCTGAGTGATTCCCTTGTACGTCACTGGCAACGTCACTGTCCCTAGCACCTTTTGTCTTGTACCGTCTGCTGTTGAGACACTAAAATCTACTTTGACTAAATTAATACCTAGATTTAGAAAATATTTATAAGAATTCCCCCCTATACAAGAAAGAGTAGCGCCACTGTCAAGTAACGCCCTGCAGGTTTTATTAATAATAAAAATTTTGGCGTACGGTCGATTATCTCCTTCTATCTCAGAATTCTGTGGCAGTGGGCCCACTACGTTAGAATCGGAGACAGAAAGAAACTGTCTAACCAGTTGGAGCCAACTCCGCCACTCACGCTTCCTTTGCGCATGGGAAGGTGCGTGTCTAGAGCGACTCCATCCTAGTTTTCCGCATCCTTGTTTTTATTATTTTTATTATTGCTTCCAAGAGACCCTACTTTGGAATTAAAACTGTCGGAAGCTTTCTTCCTACAATCCGACATTTTGTGCCCTAATTTCTTGCAATAGTTACAAATAATCCTATTGTTTAAAGGAGCTTGCGGTGCATGGACCGTCTCTTTTTGTTTATTATTAGTAGAAGGTCCCTGTTGGTACTGTTTTGCAGGATTTGTATTATGACCAAAATTAGTTTGGTTGTTATTTGTCGATCGGTTATAATATCTATTATTATACAAAGGAGGATCTTGATTGTTCTTAAACTTATTATTATTAGAATATTTATTGTAATGTTGTCTATTGAATTTCGAATTATCATTTGGAAAGATCTTGCTTGCGTAAGAAGACGAAGGAGTAGGTTGCTTTACTGTATCGGATGTTGAGAATGATTCGAATTTTTTTGTTGCATCATTCAACTCTTCGAAGGTATTTATTTCCCGAGATGCGAGTAAGGTGGTGTACATAGGTAACAAGGCTCTCATTGCTAATTGGAGCAACTCACTATCCGATAATTTAGAGTCGAGCATATTGTTATGCGCCTTCATTCTAAGAATAAATGCAAAAGCCGACATTCCGGACGATTGCTTCATATTGAACAGATCTATTTTAAGTGCTATCTGTCTATTGCTCCCTTCGCATTGTCTGATCAAGAGTAATTTCAGGTTATCCCAGGTTAGGTCAGGGGTATAAATGGACCTAAACCATAATAGAGCTAGGCCTTCTAAAATATCCGGAAAACACCTAACAATATCTTTATGATCGACGTTTCTTGTCCTACATTTCTCATCGATTTGTTGAATAAATTCCCAAACACACGTTGAACCGTTGAATTTTATATTCCAATTATTAATAGTGACTGTTGGAGCATGCGATTCATTATAAATGATCTTAGTATATTTGATGACCTTGGCACTGGATTCACTGTCCTCATCTGTATTTGTATTGTCTTCAACTTGTTTTACGATTTGAGCTACTTTTAAAGATTTATTATGGTTTCTAGCCTGAAGACGCATTTCTTCTAACGTGTTAGCCGGTATTAAATTCCTTGTAGTTAATTCTATACTTAAATCATCCTTTGATTTCCCGTTGACGTTCTCTATTGGCCCAGACATGATGAAAGTTATGCGCGGGGATGGAAAATAAATTAAAAAAGAAAAAAAAATCTCTTAAAAAAAAAAAATTTTTTTTTTGACAACCCTGATTTTTGAAAAAAAAAAATTATAAATATTTTAAGTTGAATAAACTTTCAACTTTGTGGCAACCCTGATTTATTTTGAAAAAGAATTTATTTTTTTATTTTTTATTGATTTGGGACAACCTTGATTTCAATTTTAAAAAAAAAATTCTGGCAACCCTGATTTATTTTTAAAAAAGAAAATTGTTTATTTTTTATTGATTTGAGACAACCTTGATTTCAATTTAAAACAAAATTTTGGTGGCAACCCTGCCCTTATGTTTTTAATAATTACAAAGATAATTCACATCTAAGTATACAGATAATTGACTATTCAATGACTTAACTTTTGGTAGTCAATTTTTGAACGAAAAATAATATGTAACGATTTATTCAAAGTATTTCGTTTCCAAACCCGTTTTTAAAATTTAAGTAAGTAGACGACCGCATGCTACTTCGTCTATTAACAAATTTGACATTTGATTTTAAACAACCGACGATAAAATATTTGTGACAGCTGTCAGCTGTTATTAAAATATAATAATAATAATTTCGTGTCACGTTAGTATTTAAAAGTACGTACGAAATGAAATAATCATTCAATACTAACAGACATTTGTAGTTACTTAATGATCGAGTTTAATTACCTACATTGACTTCCACATGTCAGACAAAAACGTACAGTTTGTTAATTGGTTGAGACAATTATGTAGGTACTTATTCGTGCTAGGAACAAATTGTTTGTGTAAAATATTTGACAGAAAAATACCACAGTTGATTTCGATCAATAGATAAAATTTGACGAAATAATTATCATAGATAATTTTGCTAGCAATAATTAAATAAATAGGTTTCAAAGTACCTATTAAACTGTCTACGACCGTATGTTTTTCTCTGAGCATTATTTATTGTCAATGATAAATAAATTGAGGTTATGACACTTGGCATATTATGTAGTAGATGGATGCTCACACATGGAAATCTAACATGATAATTTATAACAAGCTGATTTACCCGTGAATAAGCTATTTCGGGACCAAAACATTGGAGCGCCATTTGATATGCTGGTGAGTGGGGTTGTACCTACTTTGTGAGGCTAGGGGTAGTAGCCGGTCAACACCTCTTGTTAAATGGGTGCATATAAGGATTGGTCATCATCACAGTGGTCGGCTTTGGTTCCGATGTGGAACCTTTGGACGCCAAATCTTGCCGGGGGCAAGATATGCCGAGCTCTGCGGTGAGACATAAGAACCCTTCTCAGGGTGGTGGGCATATGGGCTTATTCACAAGTAAATCAGAGTAAAAGACAAGTTTCTGTACATATAAGTTGAACTCTATTTCATGATAACAGGGTAAACATTAAGCAAGGGATTTTAAAGGACTTACCCCCTATCAGACCGATTCTATCCTATCTAACTATCTAAACGCGGATGAGTGGAGATGCCTTCCTCCCAGGGGAACGTCTGCTTCGGCGCGGGCGACCGGCCCACCAGCTCCGCCTCTCGTCCAGTCTCCAGCCAGGAAACCAGTCTCCGGTGTCCATCCACCCGATTATTACGGATCCTTTCAAGGCGCGCGTGTGAATGGCGGTAGGCGGCGTTCACGCACCCAAATACAATACTCATCCGAACGATCTAGTATTCCTCAGCGTACTCAAGGTTTGCATGTACGAAGCGAGAGAGGATTGTCTCTTTAAACGTGGATTACATCCCAAACGGAACACGCGGCCCGGTGCACTTTGGTACTCGTTTAATTCACGCGGGTTTTAAAATTGTCGACCGACATTGCGCGTATTTCGGCGCGGGGTTTTTTTACATTTAACCATTACTCCGCGTATCTCAGGATCGGATGCCTGATTTTACTTTTAAGATTCGTCGCGTACTTGCTCCGAACGTTTTTTTAAATTGCTCCATCTAAACTTGGCACCTGACGTTTCAACTGAGTCCTCGCCCAACTGGGCTCCGTTGGAAAGTGTGGAACCTTGCAAGAATAACCCTTTCCCGTTATTTTGCGCCGATTTTATGGCTGTCAAAATAACCATAGACAAAAATCAAAATAATAATTAGTACCTAATTATAATTGTTATGTTTCTAGATATTTTCATAACAAGCTATTCTTGCTCTCGAAGTGTATATTTAAAAAGTCACATGCTTAACCATACTGGAAAAAAACCATATTCGTGTTCCTTATGTGGCTATTCATGTTCTGTAAAGGGAAATTTGAAACATCACATGCTTACCCATAGTGGAGAAATATCACATTCATGTTCTGTGTGCAGCTATTCATCTTCTCTTAAAGGAAACTTAAACCGTCACATAATTACCCATACTGGAGAAAAACCTTATTCTTTTTCTTTCAGCAACTATTCGTGTTCTCGAAATGGAACTTTAAAACATCACATGCTGACTCATGCGAGAGAAAAACTATTTTCATGTTCCTTGTGCAGATTCTTCTCGAAAGGAAGCTTTAAAAATTCACATGCTTACCCATACTGGAGAAAAACCATATTCATGATCCTACTGTAGGTATTCTTGTTCTAAAAAAGGAAATTTAAAACGTCACATGCTTACATTTGGTTCCTTGGAACGGGCAATTTGCCTAGTTAGGAACCAATAATTTTGACCTGATAAAGTACAATAATCTCTATAAATATTTTAATTATATCTTTTATCATATTGTACTGTGTGTAAATCTAAAGGAATAAATAAATAAAATTACACATACTGAAGAAAAAACTTATTAATGTTCATTCTGTAGCTATTCCTCTGCACTTATGGGACCTTTAAACCGTTATATGCGTAAACATTGTGGAAAAAACCTTCGACATCGACGCCAAACTCAACAATGCTTATTGAGCTGGGAACTCACTTACAGTTGTGGCTTTATCTGCAGACGCATTTTAGAAGGTAACCATTTTCGTGTTTTAAATAAAGTTTTGGACTTGGTCAACGATTCACTCTTAAATTAAATGAGTTTCGTGTTCAGAATGTAAGGATATGAAAACAACTTTGGATCCATTTGCGGACGCATTTTAAAGGCAACCATTCTCGTGTTTGAAATGCAGTTATTAAATTCTATTTGCAGACTATGTGATTCAAAACTGGAGTTGACCGTTTTTGTGTTGTATTGATTGAAGCTCGCACAACGAATAAACCACTTTTAAAACAATTTAGTAACACTTAAGGAAAAACCTGTTTTCTGTCCAGAACGTAACGATTAAAACCAGTTTTGTATTCATCTGGTGACGCGTTTTGAAGGAAAACATCATCTTGTTCGTAGTGCAGTTATAAAATCAAAGATGCATACTGTGTTCTGCAAAAATCTTAGGAAGCCATTTTTTTAAAATGGGTGTAGTTTTTTAGTCAAAGCTAGGGACTCGTACTAAGATCCAATCTTAACCCTTCAGTATTTTTTTAAAATATGTATTCAAAGAAGTTTCAACTGCCATTGAATTACTCATGAATTTTCGGAATGTTTCCGATCTATTTTAAATTTACTTTATGTTTCTTATTTTAGAAGTTGTCGCAAAGAAAACCTGAAGAAAGGGCTTTGTGTAGGGCTTGTTATTAATTGCGATTTACGGAACCTTTCCAACCCGTAAATAGTGTTCAGGAGATAAGGGAGATTGATGATTACAACTAGTGGCTGCACGATTACTTTTCAGTTTAATCGTGAAAACAATTACGCAGTGCACATTTGGTACGAAACGGTGGCAGTAAGATAGTAGGACTGGCGGGCGCGAACGCTAAGATCGGAATCATCATTAATAAACCACTCTCTAGATCGATATCTTCGGGTTTTTGTAGGGGGGATTATGTCACCATCTTAACCACAGACGAGCACAGGTAAAAAGATCGTACGGTCCAGGAAATGTTTCGTAGACAATAAATAAACCACTCATAGATAGAGAAATCTCAAGGCCATTTAAAAAAGTGCAACCATATACAATATAACTGCACCCAGCGAACATCGTTCATTCACTAGCCCAAAAAAAATAATTTATAAATAAAAAATATTGGAATCCAGAAAAAGGAAAACAAAAAAATCCACAGCTATGAACACATTAAAATATTTTTTATTTTCAAAAAGACAATGGATAGTAATACAAATCAGGGTCAGTACAACCGAAGTATTGAGCATTGATTCACCATTGAAGAAGAAGATAATACTAATAAAAAATCGAAACGAAACATGAAACAGAACAAGACACAGAAAATGCAACAATTTAATAGGATTTAATTTGACCTTGGACAAAAATACAAGAATATGTACACAAAATACATATTCAAGGTGCTGAAAGATATTCATTATGTCAAGTAATAAAAAAAAAAGAATTAGAGGCAGGGCCGACCCTGTGCGGGTGCAGTTGGAGCAGTCCGCTTCGGGCGCTGAATTTCCAAGGGTGATAATACCTAAACTAACGTAAGATTATCTTTCATTAAAACCACGCTACGCATACATACAAATCATCAAAATATAATTGATTTCAGTGATTGCCTATCTACTACCTAGGGCCTAGCCAGGCATCTACTGGTTTTGACAAGGAGCGCTAAAATTTTACTTGCGCCATGCGCCATTTGGCTCAGGACCAGCCCTGACTAGACGAACAACTATACGCTGTCCTAGTTCTTGTATGATCAATAGACCTTTTTTGCAAAACTGAGTTATGAATGCCAATATGTTCATTAGCCTATTGAGCATTAATGAACCTTAAAAAAAACATCTTTTTTGATTTTTAATATCCGATAGGTGAGTAAATAAAATAAATAATAATAATTAAGTAAATAAATTACCTAGAAGATAATTAAAGTAAATTATAATTCGAGAATGAAGAAGATAGTAATAAGTTCATGGAAATAATAATAAGTAGATATTAATAAGTAAATAATAATAACAATTAAGAAAATAATAATAACAAGAAGTTATTTTAGAAGTAAATAAGTACATGCGCAGTAAGTAAATTAGGATTGTATCAAAACAGAGCTTCCACACGGAATTATGTTGTAAGCGACAACATGGGTGATCCAAAATCATCACTCTCAGCTAATACAGAGATTTTAATAATAAATAATAATAATAATAATAATTGGATGATTTGTATAGCGCCGTTTTTGTGCAAAATCACCTCAAGGGCGCTGTACAAACTTATAATCTATGTTCTTACTTAACTATTTATGGAGAAAATATACAGTACAATACTTACCTGGTAGGTCACTTGAGATTAACACTATTAACATTATCGAATTGTTTATTGGCGGAATTTAGATACAGGATTTAGGACTTTATTGAAAAATTGAATATAACTGGACTTTATCTTAGGAATGGTATATTTAATTTAAGGGTACGACAGCTTAAAAAGGTAAGTTTTCAGTTTAGACCTGAATTCTGTTGGACTTGTTATGGATCTTAGTTCCGGAGGGAGTTTATTCCAAGCCTTCGGCCCAGATACTCCGAAAGCGCGATCACCAAATTTAGTATTTGGCTTGCTCTTAGGTTCTATCAGTCTGCCTACAGCTGATGATGTTGCTGATCTAAGCGTTGACTGCCTCAGACCAGTGTTTTCCGGGACGCATAGTTCAGAGATGTAGGGTGGGGCCATTTCATTGATGGATTTAAACACCACCCAGCACAGTTTGTACTGGATTCTTTCAGGGCACTTGAGCCAGTGAAGGTTACGAAGGTGTTCTGAAATGTGCGAATATTTTGAAACCCCGGTTATGAGCCGTGCTGCTGCATTAAACACTGATTGAAGTTTGTCAATTTGATATTTTGGAAGGCTGGCATAAATGCCGTTGCAGTAATCGAGACGTGAGACTACGTAAGAGTTGACAAGTAGTTTTGTTGCTTCTGTAGGGAGGTTTCTTCGGACAGACTTGAGTTGTCTTAGGTGAAAAAAACCGGTGCTTACAGTCCTATTTATTTGACTTTTAAACGAAAAGTCTGAATCTAAATTGACACCGAGAAGTTTAACTGTTGTTTTTGGGATGATATCGCTGCCGGAAATAGTAATAGGTGAATTGTCTATGAAATGTTGACGTTTGTTTGTGGCTGCCCAGAGAAACTCAGTCTTAGATGGATTGAGCTTCAGCTTGTTTGAAGACATCCAACGAGTTATTGCTTCTAGACATTCAGTTATACGGATCTTGAGACTATTGATTTCATTTGGAGCACATTTTGCCATTTTCTTGAAGGAATTTAACGTACCCATAGTTTTTATATTTTCACCGAGCATATTATATAGCAACGGAGCTTTTTATGAGAAACTCCTTTGTCCGAAGGATGTTCAGGTATACACCGGCTGATCATTAAAGAAGAACCCATTCTAGTGTTGCGCACTTGTTGACATCTTTTGGCAGTAATAGTGTTGTTGAAAAATTTACATAGAGCCTGTATTATGTACAACTGCCTTACTGACATAATTTTGCTTTCACTATATAATAAGTTTGATGGATACATAAAATTTCTCTTATACATAATTTTTAAAATTAATTTTAATTTATTAATTCAACGGCTCTAGTCTTGTTACAAGAACAGACAACATTATATGAAAGCATTGATTGAACAAGAGCATTATATACAGTTTTTAGTGTGACTTTGTCCAATATGTTTCATAGTTTTTTTTTTAAATAGAGGCTAGCCTTCTTATTTTGTTTCCTATTATAGTAATGTGATTGTTCCATTTTAAATTTTTTTCAAAAGAATTAAACCCAGGTATTTGCGTTGTCTACTCTTTCCAAAGATTGACAGTTACACTCCTGCACACAACAATGTATTTTTAATAAACGTTCCAAAGATGGTTGATTTGCATAGGAAATGCTAAAAGTAATATATTTAGTTATGTTCATGTTTAATGTTAACAAGTTTTGATCAAGCATTCCATTCCATGAGTCAGTTGAAGTTCCAGAAAACTTCAGTTTACAGAGGTCGTTAATATATAACAAAAATAAAATTGGACCCAGAACACTACCTTGAGGAACACCATATACAATTGATTTATTTGAACTAATGTGATCATCAATTTTATTATTACTCTCTGTGTTCTATTTTTAAGATATGTTCTGAACCAATCTAAAGATTTATTAACAATACCCATTGAACTGAGTTTTTTTAAGAGTAAACCGTGGGATACGGTATCAAATGCCTTAAACAACTCCACTTTCAACCAATCAGGAGTCGACTAGTTAAGATGAGCGACCATGCTGATTTTTTGTTGTTTCTAACAACTAAATTTTTCCACTAAAAATACGTTTAATTGCAAATATATACTGTTATTGAACTGAGAAATGACTTCACCGACTCCAGAATCAATAAACCTTAGACCAGTAGCTCAAATAGAAAGGTAAGTCTTAAAATTAATAAGGATTTATTGTATTCTTTTCTTAATTATGTCACTTATAGGCTTTTTCACCATATTTTAGACGTGCTTCTTGAATTTGCTAGGCAAATATACAGGTGCTTCATTTATTATTTATTTATTCAATTATTTATTTACACTTTTAAGGCTTTTACCTAAAATGAGTCGTAATAAATTATATTAGTGCATTAAAACTTATTTTTATTCAAGAAATTTAACAAAAATCCAGGACATGGAAATATGTAAGAAGTCGACTGTCCTCATAGTCTGATTGAAAGACATCTACGACACATATTTCATACGTTATCACTGCTGAGATCGCTGATGAAAACGAAGTCCAAATCTTTCAATTTTGAATTCATTCAATTAAAAGTTTCAATTTTTTTGTTTTTTAGTCACATAAAAAACAATAAATACATTTTTATGTCGGAACTACTATAAAACCAACTAAGCACACGACTAACAATAATAAATGTATTGTTATACCAGCGCATAACCAGAACCCAAATGGCGGGATATTATAATTTTAGGATCTTAAGAGGTGAAAGTATTTAATAAAATTATATTTTACTCACGATAATCTACATAAATATAAAGGTCACAACAAATAAGATCTTTGGAAGGAAAAAATCTTTTTTAAGTAAGTAAACTTAAAAATAAAAAATAAGATAGGTTTATCTAAAAAGACGCTGTCTGGATTGCATTTAGTTCGGGTTGAATCTTGCGATCATACATAAAGATAGTTGCCAATAAAAATGTGCGGTGAAAAAATGAAGACAATGTTAGTAGTTCTTATTCGAAGTATGATACAGTTAAAAGTGACCGAGGGGAATAGGGTCCCATTAGCTCAGTTGGTAGAGCACTGTCACGGAAAGACAAGGGTCCTGGGTTCGAGTCCCAGATGTGACCGTTTCCTTTTCTGATTTTTCTGTTTCAGATTTTCGTTTAGAAATCACTAATATTGTCTTCAATATTTAAAAATTACATTACTTACCTTACTTTCGAATAAAAACGATACAAAAATCAAACCAACACACATTTCAAATAAAGAATTAATTTATTCGATTCAATACTAATCAGTTCCAATTTTCTACTGAAAATTGGAACTTGAATAATTTTACGCATCACTCGGGATTTTTTTTTGATGGACTACCGCACACAGTCTCAACTGCTCCCAACCATCTGGAGCCAGTGAGACTATGGAATCCCCAATTGGGGTATATTCGTATATTGTGAGGCTGAAGGTAGTGTGGAGAGGAAGGAGATGGAAAGGAGAAGGAAAAGAGAGAAGGTTAGTAAGTACCTATTCAGATATGGTCACCAAACACGGCTAAAGCCATTTCAATTCTGATGGTGGTCTTTACACCATATCTTCCACTCTGGAACATGCCGCAAATAAATAAAACTTACTTACGCACGCTGGGGTTTGAACCCGCGACCTCCGGATCTCTAGTCAAGAGTACCCCTAGACCACGGATGCCGGAATACGTACCATGTAAGAATATTTCACATCACGCATGCACCGACAGCCGATAGTAGTATATTAGCGGTAGGTACTGTACTTGTACGTTGTTTTTAAACTTAAATAATATATGGATGATTTATATAGAGCAGTTTTTGTTAAAAATCATCTCAAGGACGCTGTACTGGACATCTACGCCAGTGTCATTGACTGTAAATGCCGGTTTCCTCTCAGGGCTACCTTGGGTAAGGATTTGCAATGAAACACAGCTTGCGAACGTGGTCGGACAACTGACTGGTTGGGCTAATTGTTTGCGTATTTATTGGGTTCGACTTCAAAAATTTCAATTTCAGTGGAGCAATTAATTTTATATCTTAACGAAAATATGATAAGGCGTCTTAGCTCGGAGAATTAATAACTAAGGTCCCACAGTTTTGTCGTGCGAGTAATTCATCCTTGAACTGGCGATATGACACGTGTGCGGTGAGAATAAATCTTATCATCGTACGAGACAAGCCTCAAAGGAGTCGGCATCGTAAAATGTGTGACAACAGACAAATATTTATTTTCTTGATTATTTAATGATAATTTAGGTACATCCATCTTCTGTCCGAAACAGACGCTGTTTGTATATTTTAAAGTAAAACTTTAAGTCAACTACTATCTAAGATAAAAGTAAAGTGTTTGAAATCTGAAAATCACCCTGTATATACAATTTACCACTAATTGGCTAATTGAACAAAAAGTACCTCAAACTTATGAGAGCCGAATTGTTTAACCTTCCAGCGGGCGCGTTGAGAAATTTCCCTTGAGCGGGCGCTTGTCGTAAATTTTACGTCATCAAGTTTTCTACATTTAAGTGGTGTTTTCTTTATACAAACGTTAGGGAATTTCTTTAAGGATATGAAAAATCATAATAGGCAGTACTTTAAAAAAAAAAATTGACTTTCTTAAAAAAAACGAAGCAAAACTCTAAGCATGTTAATATTTCAAAACTAAATATTTTATCGACCTATTTAGTCAGAATCAATATTCTCATCCTTACAATTGTTACAAACCACCTCAACTAAAGAATGGTTATTGCATGTAAAGGACTGGCAACGGCAACACTTCATTGATGCTGAGGATCTTTTCTTATCCAGTGCACATAACCGACAAACACCGCATTTTGGAAAGCTTCCGTTTTATTCTTCTGTTATCGGTTCAACTGCCCTCCCGTAATTCACTTTGAGAAAAGCATTTATATCTTGCGGTAAATTTTTGACATTTGATTTGACTCTAGCATAGCTCGAAGCTCGATGCTTACAACTAAGTCGCAAGAGTGGGGGAAGTGATAAGGCGCGTTTGTCGTAAATTTTACGACAGCGCGCCCGCTGGAAGGTTAATCTCCAGACGATATGTTCAATATCCAAAATAATCATTCATCATTTTCAAGCCATGTTCAACGTCCATATTTCAAGTTAAAATATGGGCATATTATAGCTTCAATCTTTGAAATATGATATTTAAACATTTCCTGTAACACATATGTATTAAACGAAATTACCAAAATCGAGAATTTTTTAGAATTTGCCTTTAAAAACCAAAAAAAAGCGTCTCGTAAAATTTGCTAAATGCTCTATTGAACATACAAGTACTAATGCAGCGAGTTTAGAAATTTCCTGTTAAACATTGCTAAACAAAAAGTCGATCACGATTCCGAATAAACTCATATTGCCCAAAAACAAACCATCCACCATACTTATTTAGAATGGATGATTTCATATCAAAACAATTAGAAAATATTTTCGAAATTCGGGAATACGAATGTAAAAGCACTAATACTTGTAATGATTTCCCCCCTGTATTAATTATTTACAAATATGTGAGGAAAGAATGCTTCAACAGCCCACCCGAATATATCGAACAATCGAAAACGATAAACACCCACTGAAAGCGATTAAAGAAAAATTTAATGTAAAAATACCAAAATGATGAAATTATCTTCGTATTTGATTGATAATTGATTTTTTTAATTTTTTTTTTATATTAACTCCACACAGGAGGCCCTGATTAAATTTGGGGATGCTGTGTGGACGGTCTTTTTGTGGAGAGGAAGGAGTGAACATGGGTCTTGAAGAGTCCCATGTTGTAGGAGGGAGGAAACACAGAGGCCGCAGCTCGTTCCACAGCCGAGCTGTTGAACTTAAGAACGAATCGTAGAAGCGACCCGTTCTCATGTGACAAATTTCAACCGTGTACAAATGTTGGGCGCGCGTTTGGCGTGTATCCCGACTACGCACCGGTGCCGAAGGGATCATTGACGCTAGTTCCTCAGAGCATCTTCCATTGTAAAACCGATAGAACAAGGACAGCATACCTACATGACGGCTGTGCTCTAAAGATTGCAGTCCGTTTGTTAAGATTGGGGAATCTATCCAACGGGCCGCCCGTTTCTGCACAGAGTCAAGGGTTTTTTTCAGGTATTTAAGGGCTCCGGACCAGAGATGGCTGCCAAATTCGACAGTAGGGCGCACTTGCGATTTGTACAGGGTCAGCAGTTGTGTACTATTAAAGTATCTACGGGCCCTGTACAGTACGCCCAGCTTCTGAGAGGCCAACTTTACTCTGGCTTCGATGGAGCCCCCGTACCTGAGCTGGTCACTTATAGTTACACCAAGCATATCAATGGAAGGCCTGTTCGGAAGATTGCTTACGTTGAAGGAGACTAGATTATCATTTAGATCCCTTTTAGACGTAATCAGACAGGATTGGGTCTTTGAAACATTAAATTCGACGAGATTATTTTTACCCCAGGAGGAAATACTCTCGAGATAACCGTCCATTCTCTGCTTCAAAGCCCTCCGAGCCGTAGGAGTTTGTGTGCCCTTTGGGGGCTTGTCAAACAAAAAGCTATTAACAAACGCCCAGCTTCTGAGAGGCCAACTTCAAGATCTTCATATTTTGTTTATTAACATATATTTTTTTTAATAATCTTTTTTCTTTAAATCATAATTGATTAAAAACACTTATTAAACTTCATATTAATGCTCACCACTCTTTTAAACACGAGTGCCTGCTTCTATAGAAGAGAAACGTTAAACATATCAAAAGCGGTCAAAAGTAATTTTACGAATTATTTTAGTAAATATATATGATTATATTCTGTGAACTGTTTAATTTTATTAAAAAACATATTGCGTACGAATATAAATAAAGAATAAGTCTTTTAGTTATTATTGTTAAGCAATAGCTTATTTCAATCAAATAAATAAATTAACGTTATCTGCGAAAACGTAGGTTATAACGAGCGTTGTGTTCCACAAAATAACACCTGCATATCGATACAATTCACAAATACTTGTTTGACAAAAACTTAATTTTTTAAATCAACGTAGACAACACAAATGTTAAATCAGATTATTATAAGTTGTTTAAATACATAATTCATAGTAAATTCTAAGGTTGGGTACAAAAATGGGTTACAATAATTAACAGCCACAATTCTTTGATGTACAATGAATGTACGGACAAGTTATTGTATGCTACTGTTATTATTAATTTTACGATCGTAGAAATTAATATGACAAATATTATTTATATTCTTAGAATTATGCTGACAACGAAATCGCTATCGGTTTTATCATATCGCTAAAAAGGTTTTTTTCCAATATGGGTACGCATATGACGAATTAAATGTCCCTTAAGAGCGAAGGAATAGGTACAATATGCAGATTTATAAGTTTTTCTTCAGTATGGGTAAGAATGTGATGTTTTTTTTATAAATGTAATTTAGATTAAATTTGATAATATTATTATTAAGTTCTGCAAGTGTTTTAGTTTTTTATTATTGTGACAGCTGTTTCGGCTTACAAGGCCATTTTCAAACTGTCACAAAAAAACTTGCAGAACTTGTCTTCAAACTTGCAGAACATAATAATAATATTATCAAATTTAATCTAAATTAAATTTATAAAAAAAATTAAATGGAGTTCTACGAACTAAACACAAAAACAATAAATAAGAATGTGATGTTTTAAATTTCCCTTAACAGAACATGAATAGCTGCAGTAGGAACATGAGTAAGGTTTTTCTTAAGTATGGGTAAGCATGTGCGGTTTTAAGCGTCTCTTCTCAGAACAAGAATAGCTGCAGAAGGAACAAGAATAAGGTTTTTCTTCAGAATGGGTAAGCATGTGCGGTATTAAACGTCTCTTCTCAGAACAAGAATAGCTGCAGAAGGAACAAGAATAGGGTTTTTCTTCAGAATGGGTGACCATGTGCGGTATTAAACGTTTCTTCTCAGAACAAGAATAGCTGCAGAAGGAACAAGAATAGGGTTTTTCTTCAGAATGGGTAAGCATGTGACGTTTTAAATTTCCCTTCCGAGAACCAGAATAGCTGCACAAGGAACACGAAAAAGGTTTTTCTCCAGTATGGGTAAGCAGGTGATTTTTCAAATATGCCTTTATAGAACATGAAAAACTGCATAAGGAACATGAATAAGGTTTTTCTCCAGTATGAGTAAACATGTGACGTTTTAAATTTCTTTTTAGAGAAGAAGAATAGTTGCAGAAGGAACATGAATAAGGTTTTTCTCCAGTAGGGGAAAGCATGTGGAGGTTTAAAGTTTCCTTGTGAGAATATGAATGGTTGCAAGGCTTTTCTCCAGTATGAGAATGCAAGTGTCGTGCTAACACTGACTTGCGGAGGCTGAAGAAGTGAGAACATGAATTAGATTTTCCTCCAGGATGCGTCTTCAGGGCCAATTTCAAGTCTGAAAAAGATAGTGGATAAAGCCCAATAAGTTTTTATTATTACAAATGAAAACAAAAAATATTAATACGGGTTCAGACAAATCAAACCGATTTTACCTGCAGTCTGGTTAATACTTTCGGAATGCTCTAAGCATTCCTTTTTAACATCCAGCAGGTCTATGTCTATTTCCGTATAAGGAATCCCACCTTCGTCTTCTTCTCTGTGTCCTGCCTGGATCGGAACAGTCTCCACATTAATGCTACGTGGAATAACAAAACATCAACACAATGATTTGTTAAGACGTGCTGAATGTCGGCCTGCGATTTGCGGGTACAAATTTCCATTAAAAACATGCAATTATTTTTTATTTTTTTTTTTTTTTAAATTTATTTATTACATTTAATATAATTACATTTTTATACAATATAAGGTATGGGTAGTCCCACAAAGCTGTGACAATCAGCTTGTCTGTAGGTTCTACCATTTAATGTTATAACATAATACACATTAGCTTAAGTTTAAAAATTAATACCAAATATAATGTTTAGGATAGATAAATGTTTTGTTCATTTATTAACCACTTTTTTGTCTGTTTAGGGCAGGGTTCCTCATTATTTTTCAAGTTAAAGTTTTCGTTAAATTTGTTATAAATCACAGGTATCAAATAGTCAAGTGTTCTGCTACCATACTTATTTGATATTAGTGGAATTTTTAGGCCTTTTTTTTCAGTAAATCTTGTTTTGTGACTATGCACCAATGGCTTTTTGTACGCATTTTCTCCCGCATTATCCATAATTATAATAAACCAGAGAAGCCCTTTAATTGGGAGTAGGCCCTCAGAGCCATAAAGTAATTTTAAGTTGTTTCTTTGTTTGTTAATGCTGGGTTTAACAATTTTTTTAATTATAGCAGTTTGTAGATTTTGAATGTATTTAATATTAATATTACTCGAGTGTCCCCAAGTTCGAATTCCATATCTAAGTATAGATTCGACCATAGAATGATATATAAGTTTGAGAGTACATCGAGGCAATACAAATTTTAATTTATAAAAATTACTCGCCAAACATCGGAGCTGGTTACAGATTTTGATCACACTTTTGTCCCATTTAAAGTTATTGTCTACGATTATGCCAAGGTAAGTATATTCGTTTGCAAAATCAATTTTTTCACAGAAGCAAATATTATCCATTTTTTTTATGTATACAATCAAAATTATATGCAGTTATTTTAGGTAAGTTCCACATTTTCAAGCTCGGTGATCTTATATACATGCATTTAGTTTTTTTGACATTAATAATTAGTCCTACATCATGAGACCATTTAAGTAGCTCGTTAAAGTCAATTTGTAATTCTTGAATAGCTATTTCAGGGTTTTCATTAGAGACAACTAGTGCAGTATCATCAGCAAAAATAAATCTACGGGCTATTTTAAAAAGTTTAGACATGGCAATTACATATATAATGTATAATTTTGGTCCTAAAATTGACCCTTGTGGCACCCCTGATTTAATAAATCTAAAATTACTCATTACATTCAAAATTTTTACATACATTTTTCTATTTGTTAAATAGTTTTTGAAAAATGAAAGGAGTTTACCACGGATTCCTATGATTTCAAGTACCTTGATTAATTGTGTATGGCTGATTGTATCGAAAGCTTTTGAGAAATCAATAAATAATACTAGTACATGTTTTTTTGAGTTAAGCTCTGAATTTATATAATTGGAAAATTTTTCGAGCAGTTTATCACAGCTTTTTTGTTTTTGGAAGCCATACTGACATTCATCAATAATGCCCAAATTATTTAAATATCTATCCAAATTTATAGATATATATTTTTCTAATATTTTTTCTAATGCGTGTAATAAGGAAATAGGCCTATAATTATTTATTACGGTGTGATCTCCATTTTTAAAAATGGGCCTTATGATGCTGCATTTTAGTTCAGCTGGAATGTGACTTGTGTCAATAATTCTGTTAATTAGGTGAGTAATTATAGGACTAAATAATTTAACATGTTTTTTTAGATCATACATGCGAATTAGATCCACGCCCGGTGTCTTTGAATTTTTCATTCTTCCGATAATGCATTCAGTTTGTTCTGCATTAGCTATTGGTAGGTACATTGAATGTTGCAAATGTTCTTGCTTCAACTCAGACGCTCGAACATTGCATTCGTGCAATAACTGATTTACACCCTCGTCAAAGAATTTTGCAAAGTTTTCTGCCACCACATCCGCAGTTTGGGAATTTAAGAAATATTTAGATATTACTTCATCACAATCGGATTTATTTTTCCTACCCAATACTTGATTTACTTCATTCCATGTTTTTTTAATGTCCTTGAAACAGTGTTTAAATTTGTTATTATAGTATATTTTTTGTGTTTAATATTTTTTTATTTAGTTTATTTCTGTATTTCTTGAATTCGATTTCATATATTTTATTGTTAGGTGTGTTTTTCCATTTTCTCCATAATGTGTCACGTAGTTGTCTATTTTCAATGAGATTATAATTTATCCAGCCCTTTTGGTTATTACGCTGTTTATTTGTAATTGATTTTGTTTCAGTACTTTTTTCGTAAATATATTTGAATTTCGATTTAATTTCTTCATAAATTAAGTTAGGTTCTGTTATGTTTAGTATTTCATTCCAATCAGTGATTTCATAAGTAGGTCGACTTTTTTTCCGATATTACAGTATATTTCGTATGGTGCGATTTATTGGTGGTACCTGCCTCATAGGTAGAGAAACGCATCGTTGTTGCAATAAGGTAGTGATCCGCTATTATAGTTTCACATACACATGAGCTGATTTCATTTGTCTCTCTCTCTCTTACATAGATATGATCTAGACATGTAGCCGTTACATAGTTAGTCAGTATGGCTTCACGGGTCACGTCACTAATACATTTTAAAAATCCAAATTTAGCCATAATGTTTTCATATTGCAATACAATTGGTTCCTGATAATTTAATAAGTTTATGTTCGTATCCCCAAGTACTATAACGGATTCTTTAATTTCAATATTTCCCAATATTACATCTAGCTCTTCGAGAAATATTTTTTTATTTGAATTAGGTGGTCTGTATATTGCCAATATATGTAGACGTTTATGTTTTTTGACAGAAATAGTTCCGTAGACACATTCAAATTTAGTTGGCATTATGTTAATTTGTTCAAACGTTAGGTGATCTTTCACATATAAAATAATCCCGCCTCCCGATTTGTTTTTTCGACAAAAGTAATGAGAAGTAAATCCCAATATTTTGTATAGATGTATATCATTTTCATTAATCGACGTTTCACAAAGCGTGATTATATCAATATTACTCAGAGAGCTAGAGATAACGACAAGAAACGTATCCCAATATTTTGATAAGGATCGAATATTTAAGTTGATTGCAGTTAAATTATTATTTCCCGAAACATGTTTTTTGATAATCCAGTTCTCAAAACTTTGTGTGCGTTCATACGCGATTTCAGAGATGACAAATTCTCCGTTTAACTCGCCATTTTAAATAATATTTTGAATTGCAGCAATAATTTATAAACATGTTGAAAGGATTTAAATAAACATATAAGTAGATAAACATGAAGTAGGACCACGAATATAATACCTCTACATATATGAGTACAATAAGTATATTGGTGCATTAGAATAAATTTCAGTATGCTCTTGTTAACACTTTGGTAATAGGACAATACATTTAAATATATGTTAAGTGGTAATTTTCGCATGGATATGAAATTCGTATTAACGCTGTGGTAATGGGCAATGGGCAATGCATCGGAATAGATGCAATTTTTTTTTTTTAAGTATATAAAATAATTGTACTTCTTAAATAAATGATTTATAATGTTATGTATAAATGATGATGCAAATAAGTAATTAATTGAAATTTTAGTTATTAACGTTGCGTTATTTTTTAAAGAATAATAATACATACCTAATCATAGTCTATCCTACTTTGGGCAATATTCATCATCTTTTTAAAGTAGGTACAGTTCATGTTATTTGCTCTATGGTTAGTATTAAGGGTCATGTTTAATAAAGTGTTCTGATGAATACAGTTACTGCATTTTTCCTCTGCGTTTTTGTTGGGGCATTCGTTCCAGGGGTGATCCTTGGCACAATGTAAGCACGTCGCACGTTTATCCTTATTAAAGCATTTTAACGCAGTATGTCCAAATTTGAGGCAGTGGTAGCACTGCGTCAGGGGGTTGGCATCTTCCACTCGTACTCTGCTAAATCCGATGTTAATTTTTTCCTTTTGAATCAGGTAAGACCTCATTTCTCCACTGGTTTCCAAGATGTAGTTTGAGAGTCCTTTTTGGTTTTTTGGCTTAAACATTTTTACTAATTTAATCGTGTTTTTTGAATTTTCCATTTTATCTTTAATTCCATCATTTTGAGTTTGTAAGGCTTCAATTATTTCTTCTTCTGTTAATTCTGCTCGAAGGTTTTTTATGAAGATTTTTGGTTTTTTCTTTTTCAATTCCTCCGCAACCATATGTTTTTTTAGAGTTTGATTTATTTCGTTTGTTAATTTCTCTGCATGGATTTTGGTTGGGCAAGATATTATTAGTTTGTTTTGAGAGGCTTTTCGTACTCCGTTTACAGCGATCCCCGAGTTTGATAGCTTAATCGTTTTTATAATTTGGTCTTTTATTGCATCAGATGTCATATCAGAATTTTCTCCTTTGATTATCAATGAATATTTGGATTCGGGAACTTTTTTCAGACAACTTGCGTAAGTTCTTTTTTCCAAATTACTCGAACTTTCAATTTTATTTTCTAATTTGTCTATTAGTTTAGTTTGTAGAGAAATGATTTCATTTTGGAATGCTGTTTTTTCTTGCGTCCATTTTTCTTCAAGTAATTTAATGTATAATTCTAGATTGTTTTTAGCCTTTGAATCCTTTACTGTGGTAATGTTTGAGATTTCAAGCTTAATGTTCTCTATTATGGACAGCACGTCCATAATAGTTAATTTGTAGCCGCGTCAGCGGTCACTTCACTAGCGGCGGGTACTTGGTAGAAATGTTACAATAATTTACTTTTGTAAAAATTCCGATATACGCGTCCACACTCAGTCGCTCTAGACGACAGACTGAATATAAATACAGTTTATTTTATTAAGACAAAGATACTCACTTTATTTTATATAAATTAATTATTTGTCATTTAAATAAAATTAATAATGCCATCACCGAGTCATTACATGTAAGGATTACTTTTTTTTAAAAACAACAATATTACATATTAGTTTTTACAAGAACTTTATGCTTTGAAAAACCATTTGTTGTTGTTAATTGTTGGCCGACTAATGACTGACTGACTGACTGCTCGCTACGTCGGGCCTATTTATATATCCCGGCCGATAGCATCAGTAGCTGCGCGAGATCGCGGGTAAAATGGAGACAGCTCGCTCAGTCTGGGTGCTACTGGAATTTTCGTTGGCGCTGAAATTATGTCTAGGCAACAGGCTAGAACCTTCTAGCGAATTTGCGTAATGTGCTAGACCAACTCGCAACGTATTGTCGTAGGTAGCTCTAGACGTCGCGAGTAAGTAGTTCACTCGCAAGTAGGTACTCGTAGACAGGTAGGTAGCATCACATTTACTAGATAGATTAGGTAGATACATTGAGAAATTATGAAGAAAGGGGAAATAAGAAAAGAAAATTTGTAATAATGTTCACTTATAAACATTACACCAGATGGCCGTTTTTTCAGCGATTGTGTTCAATTCTTGAGAAGGTCTAGTTTCTTAATGTCAATCGAATAATGAATTCCGAAATCCCCATCAAACGTCAGGATACAAGTTGAATTAAAAAATACACGTTACATTTATCTTATTATCTCAAATTATTATTTTTTTCTTAGGAACAGATAACGTTTAAAAGAGATACTTTATTTTATTGGTAAAATGTAGCGAAGCAACAGCTTGAGGAACAAGGAATTCTTTGCGGGCATTATAAGTTCACATTTTCTTAGTTCGACGGTTTCCAGCAAAGCAATATTACAAAGGTAAAATCAAAAGTACTGATAGACGACAAGAGGTGAAGTAGTAAACAAGCAGCTGTCCTGACTGCGTCGTCTGAAACTGCTTTGTGATAATATACTTAATGCAACTTACTAGTTGACTGAACACTCTCAGCATACTGCAAACATTCCTTCTTCACATCCGGAAGGTGGATGTCTATATCCATATACGGCATTTCACCTGCGCCTGCTTCCTGGTATCCTGGTTCCGTCTTGATGGAAACACTCTCTGGTTTAGGAAGGTCCATGGCACTGCTGTTATGTAATGGTAATTGGTTAATTAATAAATATTTATTAATCATTTCAATAAGGGAGCTTGAACCCCCTACTTACTGGTAGATTGTAGATTTTAGATTTAAAGGTTAAATACACTATTATAAAGCCTTAGCATTTAGTACTAAATACGAAATCGATAAGTTATTGTTTTAGTTTAATTTATAATGTGACATAAAAAAACTATCTGCTTATATTAAGATAGCCAAACCTAAAAAAGTATTTTGTGGTATTAAGCTCTAGTTATAGGTTAGTTTATGAGTCCATTTCGTCAGTTTTTTACTCTCAAAAACATATACAACATGATTTCAATTGTGTGCTCTTGAAGCTTCGTTAACTATAATAACAATGAATGTTAAAAAAACAGGATACATGATTTTAAGCTCAACTCGTAAAATAATTCCTCCTCATGTACCCTTAAAAATTGAAAATAACAACCTGCAAATCCTGATACAGGAGAAATATCTTGGACTGTGCATTGATAAACACCTAACTTTTAAACAGCATATTCAAGATATTAAAGATAAAATTACCCCCTTAATTAGCGTATTCAGCCGGATATCATATCTGTTACCAAATAAAATTAAAAAAGGTTTATATTATAGCCTCGTACACTCACATTTAAACTACTTGGTTGAAATCTGGGGAAATACATGTGAAACATATATAAACAAACTACAGGTAACACAAAACAAAGTAATCAAAAAACTATTTCACTTCAATTCTAGAACATCAACAAAAAAATTATATATGGAAACAAAACTATTAAAATTAAGAAAATTATATGAATATAATACATGTCTTCTTATTTACAAAATAAATAATAAACTCATACATACAAATACAGAACTCATTAAAACGTCCCAAGTACACACACACTTTACACGGCAACACGATAAAATACATTTAAACACCATACATACTCATTATGGCAAGCAATCCATTGGTTACGAGGGAAGCAACATATACAATTGCCTCCCAGACGAAATTAAAAATGAAAAAAGTATAGGTACATTTAAAAAAAAATTGCTCAGTTTTATGCTCAGTCAACAAAACAATGAAAGTGAATAATATCAGTGTGTAATATATTTATGTGTGATATAGGATATGTTATTTCTAGTTAAATAAGTGAAAAATGTAATTTTCTTTTATCTAGAATAAAAAAAAAAAATAAAAAAAAACTATAAGTATGAAAGGAAAAAAATCGAACCTCGGCACAAAAATAACAATGATGCTACTCAAATAATAAAAATATGTCTTTTTGCGGTTTCATTCGCTACATCCTTTTAAATACATTGAACTGTTCCAAAAAGATAACAAGAACTTCGTTCCTAGCATCTCTAACTAAGTACTTCTTGCACGTAGAATACCCAAAGCTAGTCAAATCATTATTTTTATTTTTTATTTTTTTTTATTTTTTATTACAAGATAATACATTACAAAATTATAACAAATTAATAATGTATTATTCCCAATGAGTTTATAAAACTCATTTCGGGAAAGACAACATTAGAAAGGACAAGGCAAATAAATAAAATACATTAAAATAAATACATTAAAATAAATAAACGCAGGTGTTATTATGGAGTACCAGAGAAAGATTGTATTAGTCATTAATGAAACTGCTAAGGAAATATCTTTTAAGAGCTTTTGTCAATGTTTTTTTGTTAGTTGCCGGAAGTTTTAAATTACTAGGTAATGCGTTATATTGTTTGTGAGCAATGTATTGTAAGGAGTTAATTCCAAATTTGGTCGTGTAAGTAGATGATGATAAATGTATTTGATTTTGTGATCGTGTTTTGTGCTGGTGTATGTCAGAATTAAAGACTGGTTTAGTGTTGGTGTGTGAGGAGTGTTGAATTATTTGTAGAATGGCAGTTGTGATGTTATACTTTGGCAGGACTGTAAAAGGAAGTATTTGTGTCTGTGAGTATATCTTTGACATGTGTATCCCATGGCAGATTATATATATTACGTATGGCTCTATTTTGAATTACTTGTATTTCGGAACTTTTTTTTTTGGTAATGGTTCCCCAGATACTAACTAGATAACTCAGGTGGGAGTGGATCATAGCATAATATGTTGCACGCAGTAAAGATGTGGGGAGCACACCTTGGAGTCGATAAAGTACACCGGTTATCGGGGAAATTTTGGATTTTACATTCTCAACATGGGAGTTTATTTATTTTTTTATTTATTTTATTTAGTTTATTAATTTATTTATTTATTTTTTTTAAAAGAAAGACAAACATTCCCGGGTTACGAATAACTTGACAATATTTGAAAACCTCCTACTACCACCACAGTTAGCTGAAAATGTTGCGTGTGTTGTGATGGAGGACTTGGCCAGCCGAGGAATTGAACACACTACGCCTGGGTCGGGCCCAAACGCGATGTCAACTCGGCCACCGACCGGTCATTAACATTAAACATATAATGTCAAAAAATCCGTCAAAACATCACGTCCTTTAGTCATGCCTGATATTTTATTTATTTTATCAGTTTATCAGTTTAACAGTTCGATTGGATGTTCTAACCGTTCTACTTAATAGCCACGCCACATATCACATACAACGCATCTCCACATGGTTCAACTTTAGGTTAAACTCAACCAGATTGATACAACCGCTTAGCCAAACTAAATGGTATGTAAGCACAATGCGTGAAGACGCACATAACCTCAATTAATTTAACACAAAATATGGAAAACGATCGATGGCATAAAGGCCCGTTTATAATAGGAATAAGCGGTAAGAATAAGCCGTAAAGCCCTAGGCCGTAGAAGTTGGACGATAGGAAACCTGTGTATCCGTTTATAATAGATGGCAATAATCTCTTATTTTTTTCCATAACCGAAAAGATGGTCCAACTTTATCTTTTGCGGTTACGGATTACAGAAAGCTGAGATATATACCGAGATTTTTGTATTTTCGATCGATACTCTATGGTATCTACTATTTGACAAGAATGGTTTATTTATGTATTTGACAATCGAACAGTAATATTTGTGTTGTAGAAGTCCTAACAATTTATAGAAATTGGTCTGCGACATTCTTGTATATTTCTTAAATTGATCGTTGTCTACTGTCGCCATGTCTTTTAACAAATTATGGAAATGTCCTGTTTTCTTCCTTTTATGATTAATGGGTCGCACACTCCAACGTCGTTTTTTCCTTATTTTTTTCGTCAATTGTGTGTATCCTATTGCAGCGTATGCTAGCCCCAGAATTGACAAAAACATTCCACATGCAACAATATCCGATGAATCCATCGTTTCAATATTTATTTATATAAAACAATATTACTTTTATAAGATGGAGGAAGAATATACTCTCGGTTGACAGTTGACATTGACAGATGACAGCGGCATAGTCACTTCTATGGACGTATTCTATTCTATTCCTATTTCAATTATAAACGAAGATCTAAAATATTACGGATTACGGCACCGGCCTATTCTTACCGCTTATTCCTATTATAAACGGGCCTTAACTCTCTGAATAATCCAGTAATATTTAAAGTTAATGGGTACTAAAATTATCTTCTTACTCACAGTTAGCTGTTCAATGATCACAATGAATTGCACTTTTGATATTTACAACACACCAAGCTGTAAAGCGTCTTGTTCATTTGACAGATAGGCCTATAAATAAACCACTCAACATAAATCAACTATCTATAGACTGATAAATCCACCCACTTTCCATACGATTGGTTTGGTGTAATTTTAACCTTAGATCTGGCAAATCTTAAGACACCACGCATCGGTGACGTCACATCACACCATCGACAAAGAATTGTGGAAATTTTAAAAAAATGGCGTAACCATAGACAATATAATTATAACCTACCGAAAACCCGATTCATTAGCCTAGGGGGGTATTTCACCATGTCGGGCTAAATATCTGAATAGCTATCCGTTGGCTGGCTTTAAATATCAGAATAACTTCGTTATTCAACGGCGACCGTTTCACCATTGTTTCGAGCTTCCGGATAGATAATACTCGAAATAGTCTGGCAACATCGCAAAATGTTTTCAGTTACTCCATCTACTGCCACGGCTGTCATGCGTCACAGTCCGCACACCGCGAAGTGTGCATTTTTTTGGTTATGTTGTGTTGATTATCAGGTCATTTTAGATAGATTCGTGTCGAATTAATACATTGTTTCTTATTTTGAACACAATCAAATAATTCAGGATGGATCATACAAGCATTCAAATTCATTCTTCAAAATTCGACTCACTTCTCAGCTGTTAACCTCGGAATGTTTTGACGCCATCTTTGATTCGAGGAATAGCGCCTAACGTGAAGTTCGAGCACTGATTAGTCAAATCTAACTTTAACCCGAGCGTTAGCGTTATTCAGATATAGTGAAAACGAAAAAATGACTAATCCGCGGATTAGTGCTTGGTCAGAACATAATCAGAGATAGTGAAATACCCCCTTAATCATAAATAAAATGTCACCCAAGACCACAAGGTCCCGTCTGAAATAGCGCTGTCCTAAGGAAAAAAATGAACTTTAAAGTATTTTTCTTTACACCTCATTTTCTCAGGACAGCGTTTTATCAAAAGCTGAAAAACAAACTCGTAATTATAAGTAGGTAAAATAATTTTATTCTTTAAATATAAACATGAAATGCAATAATATAAGCACAAAACACATTTAGAAGGTGAAAAAAGAAGTACTGTATCAATATATAAATTGCTGTTGGAAATATTTGTTATATTCTTTCAACATTCAACGCTATTGAAAAAATAGTGTCAATAATGCAAACAACGATTCAACCTACCGTTTTAGCTTTATTGGCGTCTAATTACTTATTATTATACTGAAATGAGACCTACAATCTGATGTATATTGAACTAAGATTGGAAAATCAATGAATTCCGATTTTCCTAATATCTCCGACACCATTCCCGAAATCGATTCTCAATGGTTATGGTTTTTTTTATTTTTTTTATTCTAGATAAAAAGAAAAATTACATTTTATTCATTTATTTTACTAGAAATTGAGTCGTATAGTTCCTATCTACGATAAGTCCACTTTTCTCCAAAAATGAACTAATGATGCAGTTTTACTCTAGCGGCTTTTTAGCACACTAATCAAATATCGATGAGTTCAAAACGGCCGTAAAATCCTACGAAAAGTGGATTTAAAAATCGCAATGAGTTCCAAACAACGATAAATCCACGGAGCAGTATGTTCCAAAAGCCGATAAGTCCACCGCTCGTGCAGGCAGCCAATGAGGGAGAAAGATTTCGTCCAGGCAGCCAATGGGGGGGAAGCATTTCTCAAATTCTAACATGGCCGCTAAAGCAGTTGTTTTGTAAAAGTGTCTGCCTTTTTATACGTTTTTACAGCTAAATAATGTCCGATCTAACCACAAATGTTGTTCAAGTGGCGGGGAATACATCTAGAAAGCGAGTTATCATCAAGGAATCTTGCAAAAAACACGTGGATAGCCGTAATAAGTCCTTAAAAATCTCCTATTTTGAGTGGAATCATTCATTGAGAGTCGGCCATTACTGGGTGATCTCAAAACTTCGCTCAGTTGTTTTTAATAATTTATTGTTTTCAAGTTTAATTTTTATTACAGTTCTTTTTTATTATTATTTCTAATAATAAGTAAGGTACACAATACTATTAACAAATTAACAAAAGTTTTTATTTTATTTATTTATTTCTTGTAATAAGTAAGGTACATAATATTATGGGCCAATTAACAAAAGTTTTTTTAATAAAAATAATACACTTGTTTTTGTTTAAAACCACGAGTTTTATTAAGAATTAATAATTGAAAATCCTCGATTTTTGTATAAAATATCTGTTTTTGAATTTATCGAGATGAATACAAAAAAAAATTATCAAAAAAAAAATTATCATCATAAAATTGCTACATTTCTTTCATCATTTTAATAATATATATTGTTCTATAATTTAGTTTATTCGCACAATAGCTTTTGAATTTATTGTGATAAATACAGAAAAATTGTAATCACAAAATATCTGCATTTCCTTTTTTATAATATTTTTGTGTTTTGTTCTATAATTTAGTTGATAAGCACAATAATTTTTGAATATTTTGTGATAAATACAGAAAAATTGTAATCATAAAATATCTGCATTTACTTTTTATAATAATATTATGTTTCATTCAATAAATTGGTTTTGTTTAATTCTTAAATATTGCAATGATTATTTACTTTTGTGAGTACAAAAAATATTTTGTTTATTTTTTTATGAAAACAATAAAAAAAAAATAGGTTTTTTTTTGTAAACACATTCTAATCCATCGTATTTTTTGTAAAAAATTATAAATAAAAAAAAAATTCGAAAAAAAAATTACGTAAGTACATTTGTATTTTATTTAATTTTTCTTCTATGCACTTTTCTTAACTAACTTTTATTAAAAAAAAAAAAAACATTAAATATTTTCTTTTCATTTAAATCATTTTTTTTGTTGGCCCTATACTTGTCATTCACATGTCAACGGTGTTGAGAAACAAACACCGATAAGTACAGGCTGGTGAGTTCCTATATACGATTAATTTGACAGTTACTTTCAAATGCCGATAAGTCCATCATTATTTACGTAATTACTCCTAAACTTTTATGAAATCAATGGTTTTATCTTAATATTTACATCCGTAGTTTGACAACAAAGCCCACCTAATAAATAATTCTCTAGTTTTTATTTAAAAAACCTTGTAATTAAAAAATATTCATTTGCCAACATTTCACGAAAGTGGACTTATCGTAGATAGGAACTATACGACTCAAATAACGAATACATTACACATCAATATATTACGCAACGATATTATTCACTTTCATTGTTTTGTTGATTGAGCATAAAACTGAACAATTTTTTTTTAAATGTACCTGAACTTTTTTCATTTTTAATTTCGTCTGGGAGGCAATTATATATGTTGCTCCCCTTGTAACCAATGGATTGCTTGCCATAATTAGTATGTATGGTGTAATGTATTTTTTCGTGTTGCCGTGTAAAGTGTGTGTGTACTTGGAACGTTTTGATGAGTTCTGTATTTGTATGTATGAGTTTATTATTTATTTTGTAAATAAGGAGACATGTATTATATTCATATAATTTTCTTAATTTTAATAGTTTTGTTTCCATGTATAATTTTTTTGTTGATGTTCTAGGTTTGAAATGAAATAGCTTTTTGATTACTTTGTTTTGTGTTACCTGTAGTTCATTTATATATGTTTCACATGTATTTCCCCAGATTTCAATCAACTTGTTTAAATGTGAGTGTACGAGGCTATAATATAAACCTTTTTTAATTTTATTTGGTAAAAAATATATGATATCCGGCTAAATACGCTAATTAAGGGGGTAATTTTATCTTTGATATCTTGAATATGCTGTTTGAAAGTTAGGTGTTTATCAATGCACAGCCCAAGATATTTCTCCTGTATCAGGATTTGCAGGTTGTTATATTCAACTTTAAGGGTACATGAGGAGGAATTTTTTTACTAACTAAAAATCAACATGGCCGCTCATTTTAACTAGCCGCGTCCTGATTGGTTGAAAGTGGAGATTGAACATTCAAGACCTCAACGTTCGGCGGGATGTTGAACAAATATCTATGAACTTTAAAAAATATATTATATTCATAACGTTGAGTGTTTGAATGTTCAATATCCGGGAGTTTGAACAAATGAGAACTAAAACATTGTTCCATGAGTGGATATTGGCACTCGAAAAAAGCTGAAAATGTCACTTAAAAATAAAAATAAATGTTTTTATTAGCTTCATTAATGCGCAATAGTCTAATGCACATATTGGCATTCATAACTCAGTTTTGCAAAAAAAGGTCTATTGAACATACAAGAACTAAGACAGAGATTTGTCAATGATATTTTACGTTTTGTTTCATTCTTCAGCTTCATTCTTAATCGATAACAACATAAAGAATTATTCCAAACTTTTTCCGAACTATCCAACTGAAAAACAACCATTGTTCCACATACTACAAGAGTGTAAAATGAAAAACTGACATATATTATGTTTATATCACAATCTCTGTAAAAGGTATAATATTCATCGTTCTGTCTCGCTCACGGCTATGACCCTAGCGTCCCTAAGCTTTCTTCGGTACCTAATTTTTACTTCGACAAAAAATTAGGCGCCATCTCGTTTATCCTATGGCGCGCATAGGGACAGAAGATACCAAAGGGGACATTCTTTAAATTGACCCAGCGAATCGTGTGGACTTGTGAATGAAAACTTCTATTAGAGACAACAGATGTCACTGCTAGTCAGTCGCCGCCGCTGCTGTTTCGCGTTACATTTAAAATAAATTAAGAATAAGACTACATTTTTTTATGCAAATAATTGATTATTATTCTTGTGTTATAATTTTGGGGGGTCAAACAACAATTGACCTAGGCGAAGAACCGCCACTGGTCACAACAGTGCTGCCAGGGTCTCTTATCTATGTGAGGTGTCAGCGCTTCATTAGCAGCAGACACATACCTGGACGGATGACGAACCTCGTGCTGGCACTGTTGGTGGACTCTCTCGCTGCAGCAGCTGGTCCAGTTTCTTCACCACCTAGGTTTCTTGCTGCAGAGTCTCCATCTTCTATCTTCGTGTCACCTCTTCTTGTAATTCATTTTTGTTATTTGTTTTTAGGGTGTTATGCCGTGTTGCGCTAACTACTTCTTTGGCAAACGTTTCGGACAACGTTACAGTGTTCATCATCATGGCAGATGTGTTATTAGTTATTAGTGGTGAAATGTGAAAAAAAAATTCTTTTGGCCGTGAAAATCTTAAATCATATTTTCATTTTTCTTAACTTAACTTCTTGTTATATTTGTATTTTTTTGTAATACCTGCATCAACTGTAAAGCACCCCTGAGGTGGTATCTCACAAACTCGGCGATATACAAATTGTCCAATAAATAAATAAAAAATTATATTTTATGGAATGAAGATTGTTACTAAAGGTAAATAAATATATTTACATGTTTTTTATGTTAATTAATATCTCCCTAATTTTTTTAACTTTTTAAACTCGTGTTTATGATGGCAGCATTATTATGAGTTGTATACATGAAACAATTTTGGGAATACTAATAAACATGGACATTCAAATTAATTAATAAATTTGTCCTAATAGTAATTTATGATAATGGGGATGTGTTGAATAATAATAATAGACTGAATGCTGTATACATGAAATTCCCGAGGCGCATGTGTTTTTAAAAATTGTACGATCGTCTGAGAACGATGATGTAAGCGTAATAAGTAAGATTAAGAAAGGTAGGCTCAGATAGTTTGGGCACATAGAGCGAATGAATGAAGAAAGGAGTGTATAGAAAATTTATGCTTGCAGATGTATGGATGAGGAAGACATGGTACGATCAAAAGAAACAGATATTTGAGTCGGGTCATGTCAGAATGAAATGAAGAGTACGTATGAGACGATGTATGAAATAATAAGAACAACATTTATCTTTCATGGCAAGGGAAAGGAAACTTCGAGTTGCATGCGGCCCTCGCTTTCTGTCCGGCCTGCTGACCACAAAAATAGAACAAAAATAAATTCTTTCAATTCGCGATACAGATTTTCTTACGCGGTGTTTGGGATAAATTTTTCCGACATTGATACAAAAACCAACGTGAGGTATAACATAGCTGACAGTTAATTACGTATGCACCTACGTTGCTATAAAACAGTTTCGACACAGATATGAAGGGGATCAGAAAATCCCTTTTTAATTGAATTTCTTTAAATCTTTTCATTTTACTAACAAGAAATTAAAGGTGTAATAAGAAAATATGAGTGTAATGCTTGGACTGTCTTTGGATCTGATCTTTGGAGGTTTGGAGTCTGTAGGTTAAGATATTTCAACACAAGGGGTGGTGGGAGTGCAGAATTCTCGGAGAGGGCTGATGTGGCGAAGTAAATAGGTACTGCAGCACGCGCTGAGACTATCGAGCGGACAATGCAGTACATCACATTTAAAATGTATGATCTTTAGAATCAGTCAGCGTGTGAGGTTTTAAATGTCCCCTTTTAGAACATGAATAGCTGAAGAAGGAACATGAATAAGGATTTTCTCCATTATGGGTAAGCATGTGAAGTTTTAAAGTTCCCTTTTAAGATCGAGAAAAGCTGCAGAAGGAAAATCTTTAAGGTTTTTCTCAAGCATGGGTAAGCGTGTGAAGTTTTAAAGTTCCCTTTTGAGAACAAGAAAAGCTGGAGAAGAAACATGTATAAACAATTTCTGAAGTATGAGTAAACATGTGATCTTTTATATATCCCTTTTTAGAACATGAATAGCTGCAGAAGGAACAAGAATATGGTTTTCTCCAGTATGGGTAAGCATGTGAAGTTTTAAAGTTTCCTTTTGTGAACAAGAATAGCTGCAGAAAGAACATGAAAAAGGTTTTTCTCCAGTATGGGTAAGCATGTGCCGGTTTAAAGTTCCCTTCCGAGAACCAGAATAGCTGCACAAGGAACACGAATAAGGTTTTTCTGCAGTATGAGTAAGCATGTGACGTTTTAAAGTTCCCGTTTGAGAACAAGAATAGCTGCAGAAGGAACATGAATAAGGTTTTTCTCCAGAATGGGTAAGCATGTGACGTTTTAAAGTTCCCCTTTGAGAACAAGAATAGCTGCAGAAGGAACACGAATAAGATTTTTCTGTAGTATGAGTAAGCATGTGACGTTTTAACATTCCCTTCTCAACACATGAATAGCTGCAGAAGGAACATGAATAAGGTTTTTCTCCAGTATGGGTAAGCATGTGAAGTTTTAAAGTTTCCTTTTTTGAACAAGAATAGCTGCAGAAAGAACATGAAAAAGGTTTTTCTCCAGTATGGGTAAGCATGTGCCGGTTTAAAGTTCCCTTCCGAGAACCAGAATAGCTGCACAAGGAACACGAATAAGGTTTTTCTGCAGTATGAGTAAGCATGTGACGTTTTAAAGTTCCCGTTTGAGAACAAATATAGCTGCAGAAGGAACATGAATAAGGTTTTTCTCCAGAATGGGTAAACATATGACATTTTAAAGTTCCCTTTAGAGAACAAGAATAGCTGCAGAAGGAACAAGAATAAGGTTTTTCTGCAGTATGAGTAAGCATGTGACGTTTTAAAGTTCCCTTCTGAGAACCAGAATAGCTGCACAAGGAACACGAATAAGGTTTTTCTGCAGTATGGGTGCGCAAGTGCTGTGTTAACATTGACTTGCTGTGGCTGAAGTAGTTACAATGGGAACATGAATTAGGTTTTCCTCCAGGAAGTGTCTTCAGGTCCGATACTGTGTCTGAAAAGATGGTGGATAAAGCTCAATAAGTATGTATCTAAAAAGAAAACAGAAAATAATGTTCATATAAACTTAAACATATAAACTTAACATTTTTATAAACAATTTTCGTCTTCATATGTTAGAAGTAGACATATTCTTATTTTCTTACAACAGACTTATACCTACAAACTACCATGTTTAGATTTGCTTTTTGCTTGGTTTTATATGTCAAATGATGAAGGTTATATAATTGCTTTACTATTCTATATTTATAATCTTCACAATATTTTTTTATGTAAAATGGCAGACCGAACACCCTCGATTTAACAGGCCACGAAAACTTGTCAAACGCAGTATATTTGTTAACAATACTGCCAATAATCATGTCGTTAACTTTCTAACTCAAAGGTCTCATACACTATGTGTCGTATTGTATCATGTTACTGCTGCCACTACCTAGCATTTACATATAAACTTTACATTTCTTATTAACTAATTTAAGTGTGTATTACTTTGTAGGAGGAATATTCTTATTCTTATTAACAGGTTTATACCTACAAATAATTATTGTATGCATTTACTATTTACTTGATGTTATAATATGTCAAATTGATATGGTTATATGTATTTTTACTATTACTTTTGTGAACTTACAATCTTCAGAATATTATTTTTTTTATGAACTATGTATGTAAAACCCCAATGGGCGTATAAATAAATAAATAAAAATTATAAAAACAAATTTAGACAAACAAAAACTGATTTTACCTGCAGTCTGGGTAATACTTTCAGAGTGCTCTAAGCATTCCTTTTTAACATCCAGCAGGTCTATGTCTATTTCCGTAAAAGGAATCCCACCTTCGTCTTCTTCTCTGTGTCCTGTCTGGATCGGAACAGTCTCCACATTAATGCTACCTGGAATAACAAAACAACAATACAATGATATGTAAAGATCTGCTGAATGTTAAGCTGCTTGCAGTAACATATACTTTGCGGGTACAAATTTTAAAGAAAATAAATATAATATATTTTATTAAAAAGACAAATTCACTTCTTCATATAAAATAACTAAACCTTAAATTATTTGACTTTAATCAAAATAAATTATGCCATCACCAAGGGATTTCACTAATAAACATTACAACAGATGGCCGCAGTAAGAACATTTTCAGAGATTGTGTTCTATTCTTGATAATGTCAATCGAATAATTATCAATTAATACTATCACATATCTTGGCATAATAATTCATTAAAATCTAAAATGGAACAATAATGTTAATGTATTAACAAACAAAATAAGAAAGCTAGCCTACATCTTCAAGACTCTGAGAAATATATTGGACATAGTTACATTAAAAACTGTATACCACGCGCTTATTCAAACAATGCTTTCTTATAATGTTGTCTGTTGGGGCTCTTCACACAAGACTACCCTAGAGCTTTCAAATGTAGCACAAAAATCAATTTAAAAAATATATTCCTCACAGTTATTATACAATGAAAGATAAATTATGTCAGTAAGGCAGTTGTAAATAATAAAGGCTCTCTGAAAATTTTTCAACAACATTGATACTGCCAAAAGATCACATCAAGTGCGCAACACTAGATTGGGTTCTTCTTTAATGTATCAGCCGGTGAATAACAGAACATTCTTTGGACAAAGGAAGCTCCGTTGCTTTATAATATGCACAGTGAAAATATAAAAAAGTATAGGTTCGTTAAATTTATCAAAGAAAATGGTGAAAAATTCCATCGTAGCTGAGAGTTGTGATTTTGGATTACCCTTATCGTAGCTTCTGTCATTCGGTCGTTATTCCTTGGAAAGCCCATATTCGAAATAATCCATCTATGTATGTATTATGTTCTTTACTTATTTGATTAAATATAATTCTAATAGTAATGTGCTCATCTCGACACAGGAATTCCCTAGTGAGATGAGCAGGAAAGGGACAAAAAAATCCAATATCACCGTTATAAGTCATGATACAAATTAATATATTATAACACAAAAATGTATTTCAAGTACATTTATTATAATCTCAAAATATTCTTGGAATGGAGAACGTTTAGAAGAGATACTTTATTTAAGTGGTAAAATATGGCGAGGCAACAGCTTGAGGAACTAGGAATATTTTGCGGGCATTAAAAGTTCACGTTTTCTTAGTTCGACAGTTTCCTGCAAAGCAATATCACAAAGGTAAAATGAAGTACCGCTGGACGACGAGAGGGGAAGGAGAAAACAAGCAGCTGTCCTGACTGCAACTCCTTTGTGATAATATACTTAATGCAACTTACTAGTTGGCTGAACACTCTCAGCATACTGCAAACATTCCTTCTTTACATCCGGAAGGTGGATGTCTATATCCATATACGGCATTTCACCAGCGCCTACTTCCTGGGATCCTGGTTCCGTCTTGATGGAAAAATTCTCTGGGTTGGGAAGGTCCATGGCACTGCTGTTATGTGATGGTAATTAGTTATTTAATAAACATTAATTAATTAGTATAACAAGGCCCTTATAATAAGGGAGCTTGAACCCACTGATTGCGAATTCGAAGAATCCTATATTTAAAAATTTATTTGTGAAATATTGATGCCAATGGCCAAGTCATCAATAATCAAATCCACCTAAATAGAAACCCAATACTTAGGTAGTTCCCTATTGACAAAGACCACTATCTTCCCAACCCTCTACCTACTCCTACAGCCTCTGCCACTGGAACTCAGCACAATTCCATGTAACCCATATTAGCTTACTATATTAATCACACACGTTTTAATGTTAGATTTTAAAGTATTTACGGCCTCAGCACGGGTAAACAACCCAGTGAGGCCAACATTACTGAATTAAAATATGAAATACTGTAAAATAATGTATCAATAATAAAAAATAAAAAATAAAATAAAATAAAAAAAGTTAAATACAGTAATATAAAGCCTGGGCATTTAGCATAAAGATGAAAGTGGTGTTTATTAAGTTATTGTTTTATTTTAAATTATAATATGCATAACGAAGTATCTGCTTATATTAAGAAACCCAAACCTAAAAAAGGATTTTAGGTGAGGCTCGGTTAAGTTAGGTTACGTGAGGTTATAGGTTAGATTATGTGTCGCCATTTCGTCAGTTGCTACTCTGGAGTACACACCGTTTTAAATACTTTTGAACTGATCCAAATATATAACAAGAACTTCGTTTCCTATCAGAGTACATCTTGCTTGAAGTATACACAAAGCTAGTTAAATCATTTTACACATAATGTGAAAAAATCCATCCAAACTTCACGTCCATTAATCATGCCTGACATTTTATTTATTTCTATAAATTAAATGTACTCTTACAAACAATTACGCACAGCGGCTCCCTAGGCCGACTGAGAAAAGTTGATTCAACCACGATACAGATGATCCAACTTGGTTGAACGGTTGTGTGATTGGATGTTGTAACCGTTCGACTTAATAGCCACGCCACATATCACATACAACGCATCTCTACATGGTTCAACTTTAGGTTAAACTCAACCAGATTGATACAACCGCTCAGCCAAACTAAATGGTATGTAAACACAATGCGTGAAGACGCACATAACCTCAAATAATTTGAACACAAAATATGGAAAACGATCGATGGCATAACTCTCGGAATAATCCAGTAATATTTAAAGTTAAAGGGTACTCACAGTTAGCTTTTCAATGATCACAAGGAATTGCACATTTGATATTTACAACACATCAAGCTGTAAAGCTGTAAAGCGTCTTGTTCATTTGACAGATAGGCCATAGATATATGTGTTAAATTAGATGCTCAGTTTACTACATTTGCGTTACTCTAGGTAGTAGGTACTGGAGTAGTTGTTTTTATGGTGATCTTGGCCAAACATAGTTGACATTTTTTTAATAAATAAATACAGCAAATGACCAATGTAACATACTTTGTCTTTGGGGGTACGCCCCTCCCTCTCCCCAAACCGATAAAAATCTGCCTCTTTCCGCAGCTACTGCTCCCGCTGAACTCCCAGCTATTCAATCGATTTATCACTCAATTATTTTTATGTTTCGAACAAAATATTTCAATCGTGTAAATGTTTCGATCCTACCCATAGCTACTGTAAATAATATGACAATAATTAGGTTCGCAATAAAACAACGTGCTTGGCTAGGCTGACAAAAAACGGAAGAAGTTTATTACATACCATAGACCCTCTTCGCCTTGTCTTAGGAGCCATGAAATCTTCCCCAATCAACACAATGCAAGTAGAATGCTGCGAACCTCCTTGACATATAAGAACTCGATGCCTAGCAGAAAAAAATGTTTCCAAACTACGCTCAATAACATCCCATCCCTTGGTTCAAAAAATTCAATGCTTAAAGTATGGGGTTAATTCAAATCTCTTCTGGAAAAATCATTCTCCTCCCTTTCTCTATGATTGCTACAATTCTCACCTGGGTTTATCTTCACACGCCTATCTCAATGAATCTCTTTCCTTATACTTATGTCTCTATGAAATCTTTACTTTCTATCCCAAGGTCAATAAGTTACAGGACATATAACCATAATCTTGTAGTCTCTACTCGTATGTTTTGATTTTTTAATTTTTCCGTAATTTTTTTTTTAATTTTAAAAATTGAGAAAATGAAATAGTTTTGTATTTGCATAAATTGGTGAAGTATTGAATCGATAAGCATAGGGTGTCGGGTTTTGATGATTTCTTGCCATCTCTCTTTGGGGTCGTCATCGCCGACGTTTTTATTCATGTTTTCTTCCTGTTCTGATACGTGTAAGTTTTGTTATTAACCACTTAGTCTTATCTCGGGAAAAGGAATGCGTGGGGAGAGGATGGGAAGGAAAGGGGGTAACTATAGAAATGAAATCTCTTTCAAATTTCGCTGGCTCTTCCACTTGCTAAACAATAAACGGTGATTGGCAATCAGAACACAATCATCGTCCCCAGCGTGTCCAGGCTACACTACCATATCCCTTGGGTAAAGCATCTCTTAATTCCTACCTAGCTTTTGTTCTGAAATGGTTAACTAAAATTTACATCTGATAATTATAATCCGATTTGAATTTCTACCTACCATTGCCCCTGTTTTGTACCTCTCACGCACGAAAGGAAATTAACTTTTAAGATGAATCCAGATAACTCCGAAATCAATACTACAAGCCAACCTAATGAGGATTACTCCATAAAAATACATAACTGTACGAATTCCAATTAATGTAATGAGTGCCCCAGTATAGAGCGCACTCCACAGATGAAGTACCTCGGCCTCACTATTGACCCACACCTCAAATGGAATCTACATACTCAGACCATTGCAAGTAAAATTAGGAAAACAATACAATTCTTCAGATCCATAAAGAACTTCCTTAACTTACAAATTCTAAAAACGATACATTTTGCAATAACCAAATCTATCATTGAGTATGGTATCATTGCATGGGGAGGGGGTACTGCATCATCTCTAGATCCTGTTGCAGAAATCAATTATTTTCAAACTTCCTCAAACTGCAAGCAGTAACTTAATTTTCTACAAAATGAGAGTTTTTTATGTTCGACAGATCTATGTAAAAAATATTCTCATGCATCTCTTTAAAAACAAACACGTACTTTAGGAAAAAAAAATTATTTATGATTTACGCGTAATTCGAACAAAGAAATTTGCAAACTCTTCCACCTTTGGTTAACCTAGCTTTAGATACTTTGCCACAAAAATATTCAACATGCTCCCAGAAAATATTAAACGAATCGAACTGAAAAAGTGTTTTAAAAATATATTAAAATTTGGATTTATTCAAATGATCGAGCATATACTGGTGCCCTCGCAAAAAACGCCTTGTCCCCTACAGTTATTGTAGTATGTATGGTGATAAAACATGCTGTATTTGTATTATGCATATGCAAACACTAATGTAACCTAACCAAACGCCTTGTCATTGATAGTTATTATAGTATGTATTGTGCTCAAACTCGTTGTATTTGTATTGCGTATATGGTAATAAAAATGTAACGTAAAATAATGTATTGCTTTATATGTACCTATATTAAACATTTATAAGTAAAACATAGACAAAATGCGAGAAATAATTAACTACAACACAGGTTCGCCTAGTGAGGCAGTTTATGCACAACTTAAAATATAGTATATTATGCCAAATCTTTATAACACTCATACAAACTTACTTTTTCTTCTATAAGAAACTGTTCTTTTATTGTAACATTAGTTTTTCAACAACGTCATTGTTACTAACTTACATATAGGTATTTCACTTACTAATGATATATTATATATTCTGTAATTTTTTTTGACGGGGTAAAATAAATTAAAAAATTCATCTTCTCCAAAGGATAATTTAAAAAGTCACTTATTTACCCATACTGGAGAAAAACCTTATTCGTGTTCCTTGTGCAGCATTTTGTCTTCTCAAAAGGAAAATTTAAAAAGTCACTTATTTACCCATACTGGAGAAAAACCTTATTCGTGTTCCTTGTGCAGCATTTTGTCTTCTCAAAAGGAAAATTTAAAATGTCACATGCTTACTCATACTGGAGAAAAACCTAAATCATATTCCTTCTGCATCATGTTCTCAAAAGGGACATATGTAACATCACATGCTGACACACACCAGAGAAAAACCATTTTCATGTTCCTTTTGTAGCTATTCATCTTCTCGAAAGGATACTTTAAAAAGTCGCTTACCCATTCTGGAGAAAAACCATATTAATGTTCCTATTGTAGCTATTCTTGTTCTCAAAGGGAAATTTAAAACGTCATATGCTTAAGCTGCTGCCACACGCAAAGCTCACATCAAAAGTTAATGTACAGCGCATCATCTTTTCTACCGACACACGACGCTATCAAATATTTCTTCCTATGGTGGGAGAGGGGGTCAGTTGAATTCGAGAGCGGCCGAGGAACATAATTTCATCTGTCAAAGTGACAACTTTACTTACTGACAGCTTGAGCACGTTTTCGAAATGGATGATACTTGTCGCCTATTGCTGGATCTGTTGGACAGCTCATCCTCAGATGATGATGCCGCCAACTATATAATTATAAATGCTATTTATAAACTTTTTAGATTTTAAACAATCTGCGCGTAAATAGCGCATTTTCACATAACCTCTCCGTCGAATCAGGAAATTCGCAGTTCGCACGCCGATCGACGAAAGCGACATATAATAAATTATTGTAAAATAAGCTCACGTCAATTTCCAAAAATGTCGAAGGCAAAGGCGGCAAGGACCGACACCAGGGCATGGAACGAGAAGAGAGCACGAGAGCTGACGAGAGCAAACCAGATTACCCTGGAAAACAATTGAAAACGATCAACAAACGAACAAACTAGAAGCATCTCTATGTAGGTATCAGGCCGTCCAACTTTATCAAAAAACCGAATGATATTACCATATAAACATACTGAGTTGAAAATATGATTAATTTTGAAAGGGCGAAAATTTGTTTACTTCAAATTCAAATATTGATTATATTTATATTTTAAATATATGTTAAGTATGTTTGCCAAATAAAGTTTTTTTTTATGTTTCTAAATTTACTAGCACACATGACGATATGAGCTAACATAATAAATAAGAAATGCATTATTAGGCTGGGTTTACACTTGTAAGTAAAATTTACGACTTTCGTAAATTTTTGATAAGTTACTCACAGGAGCGATTACATAATATGCATCCAACTTATCGTAAATAATGCTCACGGAAGTTGTTTGGAAGTTTAACTTACGAACTTCTCACAGAGACCGCTACACCAGTAATTTTATTTTTGGTAAGATGGCTTCCTGACAACAACGCGTTGCCGCCGACTTTGACAGCTGTCAGTTAGTAATATTTGATAAGGGATTTGTTTATTTACGGTTAGATCATGGATTCCCAAATAGTACCCATTTCCGCACATAACGGATTGCCGCTGCGATAATATGCACAATTTTGTCAAACAGAAACGTAAGGGCCCGCAGAGTGTTGGATTAGGAGTTGGCTTCAAAGAAAAAGTACTGATGGGGATTTCGTTCGTTTAACGGCAGAATTAAGAATTGAGGAACAACGAAAATTCTTTAATTTTATCCAAATTAGAGCAACTGACTTCTAATACATATTGGAAATGGTTGGACCGCTAATTAAAAAGAATGATACTCGTTTTCGGAATGCTATTTCACCAACTGAAAAATTAATTAGATTCCTGAGGCGTATGTGTGAACACCATGTACGATCGTGTGAGAAATGCGGAGATCCGCAAAGAGTACAAGGCTGATGTAAGCGTAATGAGTAAGATCAAGAAAGGGACGCTTAGATGGTTTGGGCATGTAGAGCGAATGAGCAAAGAAAGGAGTGTAAGGAGAATATACGATGCAAATGTGAATGGTAGCAGAAGTCGGGGACGCCCGAGGAAGACATGGCACGACCAAGTGAATCAGATACTTGAGTCGGGCCATGTCAAGAGTCAGAATAATAGAAGAGTATGTATTAGACGATGTATGAATGTGAATGAGGCAAGAAGCATGTGCCAAGACCGAGTTGTTTGGCGGTCCGTCCTCTCAACCTACCCCTGCGGGGAAACGGCGTGATGGTTAGTTAGTTAGTTAGAAAAAAATAATGGTGACTCTTCGATTTTTGTCGTCAGGTAATGTATTCTTGTATTGCATTTTTGTATGCATTCATTGGAGATATTAATTTGTTGTGAAGTTTGATAGCTGATCCATCAGTTCGTGAAGTCGAATACTAGAATCATTATCACACATTTACACAGGCATTTTTTAAACATGACATTGTGTTAATGATAAATAATGTTATGTTAGTCTCCATAGATTATTGTAGTGTATTATTTCATAAAGCTGATCATGGCGACAAATAAACAAGTCCCAAGTAGCAATGGCAGAAAGACCTGTCAGTGTTGCAGATTTCTGTTTTACCATCCCGACAGTGACGTCAAAACTTACGGTAAGCGACTCAACTTATCAATCTGTTTTGATAAGCTGTGAGAGAGTCGTAAATTCCCGCGTGAGCGATTAGATCTGTCAAAAACTTACGTAAGAAAAACTTCTGTAACTTGGTAAAAATTACGGTAAGCGACTTATGGTGTCGTTTACATTGGTAAATTTGTGGTAAGTCGCTTACGTGAGCAACTTACAGGAAAAAACTTCCAAGTGTAAATGCATTATTAGGCTGCTTATGTCATGGCTGTCAAAGGGGACACGGAACTTAGTTGGTAGCTCCGTAATTAAAATGACCCCCTCTCCTTTTTACGGCGGAGAGGGGGACGCATAACTTTTCAAATATCGCGTCGGGAGCGGTTACGTAAAATAAATTCGGTTAGCGAAGTTCAGAATCACACTTATAGCGCGTTATCTTTTTACGTGTGTCGGGTCTGTATGGGATTGTATGGCGAGCGCTATTGTGCTTTATATATTATCTGTTGATGTGAGCTTTGCGTGTGGCAGCAGCTTAAAACATCTGAAGAAAAAACTTATTCATTTTCATTTTGTATCTATTCCTCTGCACAGGGACATTTAAACCGTCAATTGCGTAACCATTCTGGAAAATACCTTACTAGCTATAAGATAAAACCCACAGCGATTTCGCTGCCAGCATAATTCTAAGAATAGAAATTATATTTGTCATAAATTTCTACGATCGTGAAATTGATAATAACAGTAGCAAACAATGAATTAAGGTACATTCATTGTAAATCTAAGAATTTTGGCTCTTATCTATGTAAGCCGATTTTTTGTGCCCAACCTTAGAATTTACTACGATATATGTATTCAACTAATAATAATAAAAATCTTATTTGACTTTCGTGTTTGTCTACGTTGATTTAAAAAATTGTGTTGCTGTCAAACAAGTATTTTTGAATTGTATCGATTTGCACTTTGTTATTTTGTGAAAAATTTACTACTTTTATCTATTTAAGTTTAAACGCAACGCTCGTTATAACATACGTGTTCGTAATAATAATATTTGGATGATTTTCATAGCGCCTTTTTTGTGCAAAATCACCTCAAGGGTGCTGTACAAATATATAATACATTTCTACAATGATCTATGTTATAACAACTATATATGGAGATAATATACAATACAATACTTACCTGGTAGGTGACTTGAGAATAACACTTCAATAAAACAAATCACTTTAATACGGCCGTAAAAATCTCAAATCATATCTCTAGACCAATTATTTATAAATATTAATATTATTTTTTTTTTTTACTTAAAAATTAATCATAACAGAAAAAATCATTTTTTTATGTGGTGCCGTTCCTTATCCTGAATATTCCTAGGTGAGAGATAGCATCTCTGTTTCTACCCGATTTCGGCTTCTCTTCCCCAAATTTCTCCTTCTTCGCTTTCTCAAATTTCGCACCATTTGCCGCGCGATTCGTCCCTCCGTAAAATCAACTACTGCCGCCAACAGATATGCATGTACGCATGGGATGGAGCGACGCCGTTGTTATTCAATTGACATCATGTGTCCACCGCGAACGGTTCTTTAGTTGCAATATCACGAATAAAACAAAAATTATTTTTCTTCTGCAAAAGATTTTTACGCAATCTCAGAAAATGTTGTGTCTCTCGAAGCGGTTGAGATTCCCGTGTCCGCGAGTGTAAATAGTGAAGAACATTTGTGTTCTGAAAGTTCTTTTCTGTGAATCCTATAAGTGTGACAAAAAACGAAAAAGGCGTCGCCGGCGTTCAAGCTCCGTTAGTTTTTATTCCTCGAACTCCCGAAGTAGGATTGGTAAAGAATGCAGCCTCAGAGAATATGTGGCATGATCCTCGTATTTTTCAACCATTTGTCTAAAATTACTTTTAATGCCTGCACCTTCTCGAGATATACTCGGGGTGTTTTCAACGGTTTGTTAAACAATATTGGAGTAATGTAAGATAGAACAAGGTCATTAAAGACCACCTTGCCGGTCTGGGTTTTAAAGAGATCGAGGTGATTTTTAGTTTTAGCCATTTGATTCTCTGTCTGTTCAATAAGCCACTATTGAAAAATTCTTAGCGGCGATGACGCATGCAGCTCTTAAGCACAGGGAGCAACGGCAGCAGTCTTTGCAACAACTGAAGGAATGGGGTTTCGAAGCACGGGATTCTGAAACAGATCTCTTCCTTCATCTAATCTGTTCAATGAAGAGGTACTCTCATCCCAGTTGCAGAAATTGGAAGAAGTAAAGAACTGTTTTTTGGTCTTCTCCAGAGGCCAACGTTCAACTGGTCCAAAAGAGCAAAGTAGCAAAACCAGTTCAACGTTTTCTGGCCCGAGATTTCTTTCCATCCCGATAAAATGTTCAGTCCCGAGGGAGGCAGATCCCCAAAGAGACCCCCAGTGCTCCACCTCTGGAGTTTAAAGGGATTGAAAGGAGTAGGAAGCAAGCGGGGCGAGGGCAGACCTCTAACCGGCGTTACTACAGGGGTGCACGACTGGAGACCACTAAAATTTAGGGCGGGGTAAATACTGAATTACAAAAACAATTGGGCTGTTCTAAATGCTCCCGAAGTTGTGCCATTTTTAGAATGATTTATTATGTGTATTACCCTTCTCTACAAAGCCCTATTATTACGCGCATCTGCCCTCATTTTAAAAAGATTACCCCAGCAATGACAAAGGAAATAGTATTCCTCAAATTGGATCCGGCAGTCAACAACTCCGGTTTTAATTGGTGCCCCTCCGGAAGTCAAGATTCTCGAGACAAGTGGTCCGAAAGGCCATTTTACCGACCTGATAAATATTGAACTTCTAGGGTTTATTTTATTTGTATGAGATAATCTAAAAGGTCTTTCTTCCTTTCTTCGTTCCTCAAATAACCGAGAAATGTTATGTTGTCTGATTCTATCAGAACTGCAGAACTTATCAATCCTTTGTTCTCGTTTTTTTCAGGCATTTAGTATCGAAAACATTTTTTATTGCTGTGCCAACCCCGTGGTTCCCTGGTCCAATTCCCTGTTATCGGAGTATCGTCCACCTGAGCGTCCCAGCCATGATCTGCTGCCTCAGTCGAGAGGAAATGAGAGGCATCGGGTAAATGAGAGGTATTTGCAGTTAGATTGCACTCAGATACTTTACTACTTGTGTCGGCTCGCTGACGTATTTGTTCAAATTGACGGTCTACCCTTGGTCTCGTAGTAGGTGCGAGAAACAGTTTTGTTTCGGACCTTAAGAGTTTCCCTGTCCCGGCAGGCCAGAAGAAAATCGTCTAGGTATACAATGGTCCTCACATTTTGATATCGTAGGGTTTCTGCAACCCAATTAGTCACCTAGGCAAAGGCTTGTGTAGCACTGCTTAAGCCCTGGGGAATGTCATTTGTAAAGACTGTTCTTTGAATATTTAATCCTTAGAAAACGACGGTGAGTCCTGCACCTGGTATGTGGAAATATGTCTATTTTTATCATCCAGTCAAAAGGAAAATTTCTGAAGAGATATTTTAAGAGAAATTTTCTTACCGATCAGAAGACTTTTCAGGTTGAAGATAGGTTTGTTGTCAGAACCTTTTTGACAAGGAACATTTGGGAATTAAAACCGGAGTTGTTGACTGCCGGATCCAATTTGAGGAATATTATTTCCTTTGTCATTGCTGGAGTAATCTTTTTAAAATGAGGGCAGATGCGCGTAATAATAGGGCTTTGTAGAGAAGGGTAATACACATAATAAATCATTCTAAAAATGACACAACTTCGGGAGCATTTAGAACAGCCCAATTGTTTTTGTAATTCAGTATTTACCCCGCCCTAAATTTTAGTGGTCTCCAGTCGTGCACCCCTGTAATAACGCCGGTTAGAGGTCTGCCCTCGCCCCGCTTGCTTCCTACTCCTTTCACTCCCTTTTAACTCCAGAGGTGGAGCACTGGGGGTCTCTTTGGGGATCTGCCTCCCTCGGGACTGAACATTTTATCGGGATGGAAAGAAATCTCGGGCCAGAAAACGTTGAACTGGTTTTGCTACTTTGCTCTTTTGGACCAGTTGAACGTTGGCCTCTGGAGAAGACCAAAAAACAGTTCTTTACTTCTTCCAATTTCTGCAACTGGGATGAGAGTACCTCTTCATTGAACAGATGAGATGAAGGAAGAGATCTGTTTCAGTATCCCGAGCTTCGAAACCCCATTCCTTCAGTTGTTGCAAAGACTGCTGCCGTTGCTCCCTGAGCTTAAAAGTTGCATGCGTCATCGTCGCTAAGAATTTTTCAATAGTGGCGTAATGAACAGACACAGAATCTAACGGCTACAACTAAAAATTCACCTCGATCTCTTTAAAACCCAGACCGGCAAAGTGGTCTTTAATGACCTTGTTTTATCTTACATTACTCCAACATTGTTAAATAAACCGTTGAAGGCGTTCTAACACCTCGAGTATATCTCTAGAAGGTGCAGGCATTAAAGGTAATTTTAGAAAAATGGTTGAAAAATACGAGGATCATGCCACATATTCTCTGAGGCTGCATTCTTTACCAATCCTACTTCGGGAGTTCGAGGAATAAAAACTAACGGAGCTTGAACGCCGGCGACGCCTTTTTCGATTTATGTCACACTTATAGGATTCACAGAAATAACTTTCAGAACACAAATGTTCTTCACTATTTACACTCGCGGACACGGGAATCTAAACCGCTTCGAGAGTCACAACATTTTCTGAGATTGCGTAAAAATCTTTTGCAGAAGAAAAATAATTTTTAGTTTTAGTCGTGATATTGCAACTAAAGAACCGTTCGCGGTGGACACATGATGTCAATTGAATAACAACGGCGTCGCTCCATCCCATGCGTACATGCATATCTGTTGGCGGCAGTAGTTGATTTTACGGAGGGACGAATCGCGCGGCAAATGGTGCGAAATTTGAGAAAGCGAAGAAGGAGAAATTTGGGGAAGAGAAGCCGAAATCGGGTAGAAACAGAGATGCTATCTCTCACCTAAGAATATTCAGGGTAAGGAACGGCACCACATAGTAAAAATGATTTTTTTCTGTTCTGATTAATTATTGAGTAAAAAAAAAATGAATATTAATATTAATAAATAATTGGTCTAGAGATGTGATTTGAGATTTTCACGGCCGTATTAAAGTGATTTGTTTTATTGAAGTGTTATTCTCAAGTCACCTACCTGGTAAGTATGGTACTGTATATTATCTTCATATATAGTTGTTATAACATAGATCATTGTAGAAATGTATTATATATTTGTACAGCACCCCTGAGGTAATTTTGCACAAAAACGGCGCTATACAAATCATCCAAATATTATTATTACGAACACGTAGGTTATAAAGAGCGTTGCGTTCAAACTTAAATAGTTAAAAGTAGTAAATTTTTCACAAAATAACAAAGTGCAAATCGATACAATTCACAAATACTTGTTTGACAGCAACAAATTTTTTTAAATCAACGTAGACAAACACGAAAGTCAAATCAGATTTTTATTATTATTAGTCGAATACAAATGTCATAGTAAATTTTAAGGTTGGGCACAAAAAATTGGCTTACATAGATAAGAGGCAAAATTCTTAGATTTACAATGAATGTACCTTAATTCATTGTTTGCTATTGTTATTATCAATTTCACGATCGTAGAAATTTATGACAAATATAATTTCTATTCTTAGAATTATGCTGGCAGCGAAATCGCTGTGGGTTTTATCTTATAGCTAGTAAGGTATTTTCCAGAATGGTTACGCATATGACGGCTTAAATGTCCCTTAAGTGCAGAGGAATAGCTACAAAATGAACATGAATAAGTTTTTTCTTCAGATGTGTAAGCACGTGACGTTTTAAATTTTCCTTTGAGAACAAGAATAGCTTCACAAGGATTATTAATATGGTTCCTCTCCAGTATGGGTAAGCATGTGAATTTTTAAAGTATCCTTTCGAGAAGATGAATAGCTGCACAAGGAACATGAAAATGGTTTTTCTCTGGTATGTGTCAGCATGTGATGTTTAAAATGTCCCTTTTGAGAACATGAAAAGCTGAAGAAGGAATATAATTAAGGTTTTTCTCCAGTATGAGTAAGCATGTGACATTTTAAATATCCCTTTTGAGAAGACAAAATGCTGCAGAAGGAATACGAATAAGATTTTTCTCCAGTATGGGTAAAAGGATGAGCATGTGACGTTTTAATTTTTGTATTTTCAGAACATGAATAGCAACACAAATGTGTTTTTTTTCCATTTTTGGTAAACATGTGATGTTTCAAATTTACCTTGACAGAACATGAATAGCTGCACAAGGAACACGAATAAGGTTTTTCTCCAGTATGGTTAAATAAGTAACTTTTGAAATTATCCTTTGGAGAAGATTAATTTTTTAATTTATTTTAATTCGTCAAAAAAATTACAGAATATATAAAATATATCATCAGTAAGTAAAATACCTATATGTAAGTTAGAAACAATGACATTGTTGAAAAACTAATGTTACAATAATAGAACAGTTTCAAATAGAAGAAAAAGTAAGTTTGTATGAGTGTTATAAAGATTTGGCATAATATACTATATTTTAAGTTGTGCATAACCTGCCTCACTAGGCGAACATGTGTTGTAGTTAATTATTTCTCGCATTTTGTCTATGTTTTACTTATAAATGTTTAATATAGGTTCATATAAAGCAATACATTATTTTAGGTTACATTTTTATTACCATATACGCAATACAAATACAGCGAGTTTTAGCACAATACACACTATAATAACTATCAATGACAAGGCGTTTAGTTAGGTTACATTAGTGTTTGCATAATGCACAATACAAATACAGCAAGTTTTATCACCATACATACTACAATAACTGTCAGTGACAAGGCGTTTGGTTAGGTTACATTAGTGTTTGCATATGCACAATACAAATACAGCATGTTTTATCACCATACAAACTACAATAACTGTCAGTGACAAGGCGTTTTTTGCGAGGGCACCAGTATATGCTCGATCATTTGAATAAATCCAAATTTTAATATATTTTTAAAACACTTTTTCAGTTCGACTTAGTTTAATATTTTCTGGGAGCATGTTGAATATTTTTGTGGCAAAGTATCTAAAGCTAGGTTAACCAAAGGTGGAAGAGTTTGCAAATTTCTTTGTTCGAATTACGCGTAAATCATAAATATTTTTTTTTTCGTAAATTACGTGTTTGTTTTTAAAGAGATGCATGAGGATATTTTTTACATAGATCTGTCGAACATAAAATACCTACTCTCATTTTGAAGAAAATTAAGTAACTGCTTGCAGTTTGAGGGAGTTTGAGAATAATTTTCATAATAATTGATTTCTGCGCCTTTTCAACAGGATCTAGAGCTGATTAAGTACCCCCTCCCCATGCAATGATACCATACTCAATGATGGATTGGGTGATTGCAAAATAAATCGTTTTTAGAATTTGTAAGTTAAGGAAGTTCCTTATGGATCTGAAGAATTGTATTGTTTTCCTAATTTTATTTGCAATGGTCTGAGTATGTAGATTCCATTTGAGGTGTGGGTCAATGGTGAGGCCGAGGTACTTCATCTGTAGAGTGCGCTCTATACCTACTGGGGCACTCATTACATTCATTGGAATTCGTGCAGTTATGTATTTTGCAGTAATGGTTAATAACAAAACTCAGAACAGGTAGAAAACATGGATAAAAACGACGGCGATGATGACCCCAAAGAGAGATGGCAAAAAATCATCAAAACCCGACACCCTATGCTTATCGATTCAATACTTCACCAATTTATGCAAAAGCAAAACTATTTAATTTTCTCAAATAATAAAATTAAAAAAAAAATTACAGAATAATTAAAAAATCAAAACATACGAGTATAGACTACAAGATTAGGGTTATATGTCCTGTAGGGAAAAAAATGACGCACAGTTTTATGAGAAAAGTTTTAACAATTTCATTAGTAAAGAGGTCACCCACTCTATTTAAATGGAACTGGATTACAACAAAACATATGCATTTGGATCGTTCATATAGGGGAAGCTTAATATGAATTTAAATAATAATAAAATTACGCAACGTTGAAATATGAGCATTATTGTGAAATAATTCTCAAGATATTGTATACTCTGTCTATACTAACAGGGATCGAGGTATTAGTTAAGGTATGTAGGTATGCCACCCGACGGTAGGTACAACTGGCTTAGGAAAAAATCATCGGACACAGGCCGGAGATCACGGATTATTCAAATAGGTTAGTTAGAGAAAGGAATATCACAAATTGTACCAGTGACCAGGAGATCTCGATGAACGTGATTTATATTTACTTTACTCGACACCGAGGTCACCACAATACGGCCGTGTCCATGAAGTACGGATACTTTAGTCACAAACATACGAGGAACATTACACTTAAAAACACAAAAACATAGACATAGACACATAGGCCCTGCAATGGGAGTCATGACTGAGTTTTGAACCATCTGTGAAAAAAATTACACAATTTGACAAGTTTTTTTTAATTCTCCATTATTTGAATGCGGTGAGTTTTGAATGATTATTTATTTATTTATTCCTCTAAACTGATTGACCTTGGGATAGAAAGTAAAGATTTCATAGGGACATAAGTGTAACAAAAGAGATTCATTGAGAGGCGTGTGAAGATAAATCCAGGAGAGAATTGTAGCAATCATAGAGAAAGGGAGGAGAATGATTTTTCCAGAAGGGAAATTATTAAATTATTATTTGAATTTACCCCATACTTTAAGAATTGAAGTTTATGAACCAAGGGATGGGATGTTATTGAACGTAGTTTAGAAACATATTTTTCTGCTAGGCATCGAGTTCTTACATGTAAAGGAGGTTCGCAGCATTCAACTCGCATTGCGTTGATTGGGGAAGATTTCATGGCTCCTAAGACAAAGCGAAGAGAGTCTATGGTATGTAATAAACTTCTTCTGTTTTTTGTCAGCCTAGCCAAGCACGTTGTTTTATTGCGAACCTAATTATTGTCATATTATTTACAGTAGCTATGGGTAGGATCGAAACATGTACACGATTGAAATATTTTGTTCGAAACATAAAAAGAATTGAGTGATAAATCGATTGAATAGCTCGGAGTTCAGCGGGAGCAGTAGCTGCGGAAAGAGGCAGATTTTATCGGTTTGGGGAGAGGGAGGGGCGAACCTCCAAAGGCAAATTATGTCACATTGGTCATTTGCTGTATTTATTTATTAAAAAAATGTCAACTATGTATGGCCAAGATCACCATAAAAACAACTACTCCAGTACCTACTACCTACAGTAACGCAAATGTAGTAAGCTGAGCATCTAATTTAACACATATATCTATGGCCTATCTGTCAAATGAACCAGACGCTTTACAGCTTGATGTGTTGTAAATATCAAATGTGCAATTCCTTGTGATCATTGAAAAGCTAACTGTGAGTACCCTTTAACGTTAAATATTACTGGATTATTCCGAGAGTTATGCCATCGATCGTTTTCCATATTTTGTGTTCAAATTAATTATGAGGTTATGTGCGTCTTCACGCATTGTGCCTTACATACCATTTAGTTTGGCTAAGCGGTTGTATCAATCTGGTTGAGTTTAACCTAAAGTTGAACCATGTGGAGATGCGTTGTATGTGATATGTGGCGTGGCTATTAAGTAGAACGGTTACAACATCCAATCACACAACCGTTCAACCAAGTTGGATCATCTGTATCGTGGTAGAATTAACTTTTCTCAGTCGGCCTAGGTAGCCGCTGTGCGTAATTGTTTGTAAGAGTACATTTAATTAATAGAAATAAATAAAATATCAGGCATGACTAATGGACGTGAAGTTTGGATGGATTTTTTCACATTATGTGTATAATGATTTAACTAGCTTTGGGTATACTTCAAGCAAGATGTACTCTGATAGAGATGCCAAGAACGAAGTTCTTGTTATATTTTTGGATCAGTTAAAATGTATTTAAAACGGTGTGTACTCCAGAGTAGCAACTGACGAAATGTCGACCCATAATCTAACCTATAACCTAACGTAACCTAACCTAACCGAGCCTAACCTAAAATCCTTTTTTAGGTTTGGGTTTCTTAATATAAGCAGATACTTCGTTATGCTTATTATAATTTAAAATAAAAGAATAACTTAGTAAAAGTTTCATCTTTTTACTAAAGCCCAGGCTTTATATTACTGTATTTAACTTTAAAATCTAAAATCTAACATTAAAACGTATGTGATTAATATAGTAAGCTTATATGGGTTGCATGGAATTGTGCTGCGTTCCAGTGGCAGAGGTTGTAGGAGTAGGTAGGGGGTTTGGAAGATAGTGGTCTTTGTCAATAGGGAACGACCTAAGTATTGGGTTCCTATTTAGGTGGATTTGATTATTGATGACTTGGCCATTGGCATTAATGTTTCACAAATAAGTTTTTAAATGTAGGATTCTTCGAATACGCAATCAGTGGGTTCAAGCTCCCTTATTATAAGGGCTTTGTTATACTTATTAATTAATGTTTCTTAAATAACCAATTACCATCACATAACAGCAGTGCCATGGACCTTCCCAACCAAGAGAATTTTTCCATCAAGACGGAACCAGGATACCAGGAAGAAGGCGCTGGTGAAATGCCGTATATGGATATAGAAATCCACCTTCCAGATGTTAAGAAGGAATGTTTGCAGTATGCTGAGAGTGTTCAGCCAACTAGTAAGTTTCATTAAGTATATTATCACAAAGGAGTTGCAGTCAGGACAGCTGCTTGTTTTTTCCTTCCCCTCTCGTCGTCCAGCGGTACTTCATTTTACCTTTGTGATATTGCTTTGCAGGAAACTGTCGAACTAAGAAAACGTGAACTTATAATGCCCGCAAACAATTCCTAGTTCCTCAAGCTGTTGCCTCGCTATATTTTACCACTAAAATACAGTATCTCTTCTAAACGTTCTCCATTCCAAGAATAATTTGAGATTATAAGATATGTACGTGAATTATATTTTCGTGTTAAAATATATTTGTATCATGACTTATAACGGTGATATCGGATTTTTTTTCCCTTCGCTGCTCATCTCACTAGGGAATTCCAGTGTCGAGATGAGCACATTACCATTAGAATTTCATTTTATCAAATAAGTAAAGTACATAATACATACATAGATGGATTATATCGAATATGGTCTTTCTAAGGTATAATGACCGAATGACAGAAGCTACGATAATGGTAATCCAAAATAACAACTTCCAGCTACGATGGAATTTTTGACCATTTTCTTGGATAGATTTAACGAACCTATACTTTTTTATATTTTCACTGTGCATATTATAAAGCAACGGAGCTCTATAAGAAATCTTCCTTTGTCAAAAGAATGTTCTGTTATTCACCGGCTGATACATTAAAGAAGAACCCAATCTATACTCGATCCAACATTAGAACAACCCGTGGACGCGCATGTCTCCGCCCCTTCTCCCCACTCCTAAAAGGACGAGCGTTAACACATTCAGACCCACTATTTTAATAAATTAATTATTTAATTTATTTTCCTACCGATAAATAAAATTAAAAATTAAAACATTTTAATACATTCAAATAATGATGATGATAGTATTACAATACATATTGTACTTTATTAGGCATCAGATTTATCAAATCGGCTAAGAAATCAATCCAAAGTTGAAAATATCATCATTGCCATTAAAAAAAAAATTAATTTTCCTCAGATGATTCATTTGAAATTTCAAAAGCTAACGAATTATCATTATTGTCCTCTAGTTCATCAACAATGTGATCGATATTCCGAAATTTTTTTTCGATACATATTTATTATCATTGTCCGTTGAGGTTTGTGCACCACCTATAAACATTAAAAAAAACCGATCAACACCAACATTCTCAAATTTTATACATATATTACCTATCTATATCCTTGAATTATAAAAATGCATTGTTGTAAATCGAATAGTCATACAAATAACACATAAATAATGTTTACCTGTCCTTTTTTGTTTTTCGTAATTGGTGATAATGAATTCGGACATACCGGCTGAACATCCATTTTATAGCAGGGTCTGAATGGGTTAATTTCTCTAAGCGTGGGCACTAACGACAAACGAATTGTCAGCGAAGATTGCCGGAGATAGCCGAGCGATGGTGAAGGAAAGGAGCGGGGGGTGGTATGCGCAGAACGAACCTAATTTGGTACTCCAACATGTTGTTCTTAAGTTGGACCGAGAATAGTGTTGCGCACTTGTTGTGATCTTTTGGCAGTATCAATGTTGTTGAAAAATTTGCAGAGAGCCTTTATTATTTACAACTGCCTTACCGACATAATTTATCTTTCATTGTATAATAACTGTGAGGAATATATTTTTGAAATTAATTTTTGTGCTACGTTTGAAAGCTCTATGGCAGTCTTGTGTGAAGAACCCCAGCAGACAACATTATAAGAAAGCATTGTTTGAATAAGCGCGTGGTATACAGTTTTTAATGTAACTATGTCCAATATATTCCTCAGAAGATGTAGGCTACCTTTCTTATTTTGTTTATTAACACAGTAACATTATTGTTCCATTTTAGATTTCTATCGATTATTAAGCCAAGATATGTGAAAGTATTAATTGATAATTATTCGATTGACATTAAGAAACTAGACATTATCAAGAATAGAACACAATCTCTGAAAATGTTCTTACTGCGTCCATCTGTTGTAATGTTTATTAGTGAAATCCCTTGGTGATGGCATAATTTATTTTGTTTAAAGTCTAATAATTTAAGGTTAAATTATTTTATATGAAAAAGTTAATTTGTCTTTTTGGTAAAATATATTATATTTATTGTCTTTGAAATTTGTACCCGCAAAGTATATGTTACTGTAATCAGCTTAACATTCAGCAGGTCTTTACATATCATTGTATTGCTGTTTTGTTATTCCAGGTAGCATTAATGTGGAGACTGTTCCGATCCAGGCAGAACACAGCGAAGAAGACGGAGGTGGGCTTCCTTATACGGAAATAGACATAGACCTGCTGGATGTTAAAAAGGAATGCTTGGAGCACTCTGAAAGTATTACCCAGACTGCAGGTAAAATCAGTTTTTGTTTGTCTGAATTTGTTTTAATAATTTTTCTTTATTTATTTTTACGCCCATTGGGCTTTTACATACATAGTTCATAAAAAATATTCATAATATTCTGAAGATTGTAAGTTCACAAAAGTAATAGTAAAAATACATATAACCATATCCATTTGACATATTATAACATCAAGTAAATAGTAAATGCATGCAATAATTATTTGTAGGTATAAACCTTTGTTGAAAGTAAGAATAAGAATATTCCTACCCCAAAGTAAAACAAACTTAAATTAGTTATAAAGAAATGTAAAGTTTATATGTAAATGCTAGGTAGTGGCAGCAGTAACATAATACAATACGACACATAGTGTATGAGACCTTTGAGTTAGAAAGTTAAAGAAATGATTATTGGCAGTATTGTTAACAAATATACTGCGTTTGACAAGTTTTCGTGGCCTGTTAAATCGAGGGTGTTCGGTCTGCCATTTTACATATTTTACATAAAAAAATATTGTGAAGGTTATAAATATAGAATAGTAAAGCAATAATATAACCTTCATCATTTGACATATAAAACCAAGCAAAAAGCAAATCTAAACATGATAGTTTGTAGGTATAAGTCTGTTGTAAGAAAATAAGAATATGTCTACTTCTAACATATGAAGACGAAAATTGTTTTTAAAAATGTTAAGTTTATATGTTTAAGTTTATATGAATATTATTTTCTGTTTTCTTTTTAGATACATACTTATTAAGCTTTATCCACCATCTTTTCAGACACAATATCGGACCTGAAGACACATCCTGGAGGAAAACCTTATTCATGTTCCCATTGTAACTACTTCAGCCACAGCAAGTCAATGTTAACACAGCACTTGCGCACCCATACTGCAGAAAAACCTTATTCCTGTTCCTTGTGCAGCTATTTTGGTTCTCAGAAGGGAACTTTAAAACGTCACATGCTTACTCATACTGCAGAAAAACCTTATTCTTGTTCCTTCTGCAGCTATTCTTGTTCTCTAAAGGGAACTTTAAAATGTCATATGTTTACCCATTCTGGAGAAAAACCTTATTCATGTTCCTTGTGCAGCTATTCTTATTCTCAAACGGGAACTTTAAAACGTCACATGCTTACTCATACTGCAGAAAAACCTTATTCGTGTTCCTTGTGCAGCTATGTTGGTTCTCAGAAGGGAACTTTGAACCGGCACATGCTTACCCATACTGGAAAAAAACCTTATTCATGTTCCTTCTGCAGCTATTCATGTGTAGAGAAGGGAATATTAAAACGTCACATGCTTACTCATACTAAAGAAAAACCTTATTCGTGTTCCTTCTGCAGCTATTCTTGTTCTCAAAAGGTAACTTTAAAATGTCATATGTTTACCCATTCTGGAGAAAAACCTTATTCATGTTCCTTCTGCAGCTATTCTTGTTCTCAAACGGGAACTTTAAAACGTCACATGCTTACTCATACTGCAGAAAAACCTTATTCGTGTTCCTTGTGCAGCTATTCTGGTTCTCGGAAAGGATCTTTACACCGGCACATGCTTACCCATACTGGAGAAAAACCTTATTCGTGTTCCGTCTGCAGCTATTCATTTTTAGAGAAAGTACATTTAAAACGTCACATGCTTACCCATACTGGAGAAAAACCTTATTTGTGTTCCTTGTGCAGCTATTCTGGTTCTCAGAAGGGAACTTTAAAACGTCACATGCTTACTCATACTGCAGAAAAACCTTATTCTTGTTCCTTCTGCAGCTATTCTTGTTCTCGAAAGGGAACTTTAAAATGTCATATGTTTACCCATTCTGGAGACAAACCTTTTTCATGTTCTTTCTGCAGCTATTCTTGTTCACAAAAGGAAACTTTAAAACTTCACATGCTTACCCATACTGGAGAAAACCATATTCTTGTTCCTTCTGCAGCTATTCATGTTCTTAAAAGGGATATTTAAAAGATCACATGCTTACTCATACTTCAGAAATTCTTTAAACATGTTTCTTCTCCAGCTTTTCTTGTTCTCAAAAGGGAACTTTAAAACTTCACATGCTTACCCATAATGGAGAAAATCCTTATTCATGTTCCTTCTTCAGCTATTCATGTTCTAAAAGGGGACATTTAAAACCTCACACGCTGACTGATTCTAAAGATCATAAATTTTAAACGTTATGAACTTTATTGTCTGCTCAATAGTCACAGAGCGTGCTGCAGTATTTACTTCGCCACATCTGCCCTCTCCGAGAATTCTGCACTCCCACCACCCCTCGTGTTAAAATATCTTAACCTTCAGACTCCAAACCTCCAAAGATCAGATCCAAAGACAGTCCAAGCATTACACTCATATTTTCTTATTACACCTTTAATTTCTTGTTAGTAAAATGAAAAGATTTAAAGAAATTTAATTATAAAAGGATTTTCTGATCCCCTTCATATCTGTGTCGAAACTGTTTTATAGTAACGTAGGTGCATACGTAATTAACTGTCAGCTATGTTATACCTCACGTTGGTTTTTGTATTAATGTCTTAAAAATGTATCCCAAACACCGCGTAAGAAAATCTTTATCGCGTTCTGAAAGAATTTATTTTTGTACTATTTTTGTGGTTAGCAGGCCGAACAGAAAGCGAGGGCCTCGTGCAACCCGCAGGCCGCAGTTTCCTTTCCCTTGCCATGAAAGATAAATATTGTTCTTATTATTTCGTACATCGTCTCATACGTACTCTTCATTTCATTCTGACTATTGAAATGACCCGACTCAAATATCTGTTTCTTTTGATCGTGCCATGTCTTCCTCATCCATACATCTGCAAGCATAAATTCTCTATACATTCCTTTCTTCATTCTTTCGCTCTATGTGCCCAAACTATCTGAGCCTACCTTTCTTAATCTTACTTATTACGCTTACATCATCCTTCTCAGACGATCATACAATGTTTAAACACACATACGCCTCGGGAATTTCATGTATACAGCATTCAGTCTATTATTATTACTCAACACATACCCATTATGATAAATTACTATTAGGACAAATTTATTAATTAATTTGAATGTCCATGTTTATTAGTATTCCCAAAATTGTTTCATGTATACAACTCATAATAATGTTTCCATCATAAACACGAGTTTAAAAAGTTAAAACAATTAGGGAGATATTAATTAACATAAAAAAACATGTAAATATATTTATTTACCCTTAGTAACAATCTTCATTCCATAAAATATAATTTTTATTTATTTATTGGACAATTTGTATATCGCCGCTTTTGTGAGATATCACCTCAGGGGTGCTTTACAGTTGATGCAGGTATTACAAAAAAATATAAATATTACAAGAAGTTAAGTTAAGAAAAATGAAAATATGATTTAAGATTTTTACGGCCAAAAGAATTTTTTTTTCACATTTCACCACTATCAATAACACATCTGCCCTGATGATGGACACTGTAACGTTGTCCGAAACGTTGGCCAAATAAGTAGTTAGCGCAACACGGCATAACACCCTAAAAACAAATAACTAAAAAAGAAAAATGAATTACAAGAAGAGGTGACACGAAGATAGAAGATGGAGACTATGCAGTAATAATCCTAGGTGGTGAAGAAACTGGACCAGCTGCTGCAGCGAGAGAGTCCACCAACAGTGCCAGCACGAGGTTCGTCATCCGTCCAGGTATGTGTCTGCTGCTAATGAAGCGCTGACACCTCACATAGATAAGAGACCCTGGCAGCACTGTTGTGACCAGTGGCGGTTCTTCGCTTAGGTCAATTGTTGTTTGACCCCCCAAAATTATAACACAAGAATAATAATCAATTATTTGCATAAAAAAATGTAGTCTTATTCTTAATTTATTTTAAATGTAACGCGAAACAGCAGCGGCGGCGACTGACTAGCAGTGACATCTGTTGTCTCTAATAGAAGTTTTCATTCACAAGTCCACACAATTCGCTGGGTCAATTTAAAGAATGTCCCCTTTGGTATCTTCTGTCCCTATGCGCGCCATAGGATAAACGAGATGGCGCTTAATTTTTTGTCGAAGTAAAAATTAGGTACCGAAGAAAGCTTAGGGTGAGTTTCTTCATTTACCTTTACCATTTACCTTTCACTGTGCATTTTACAGTTTACTTTAGCAGTGCATTTGACATTTACGACAAAATGGGTTTTTTCACGATGCCAACTGCTTCGGTAAAAGTAAATAGGGATGACAGCATAAAAACCAATCTAATTCCCACATTTTCGTATTGGAAACTGTACATATATTTTTTTCATGTGGCAACCCATACAATAAATGTCAAACATCATCTTCATCTATGGTTTCATCATTTTTGGTTCGCGCCGTGTGTTATTATAAAATTGATAATAATGAGTATTTTTGTAGAAAAGTAAGTGAAAACTCAATTATGTCGATATTAATAGTAATTTTATATTATTATCTAATTACTTTGAAGTGTTTTTGAAATAAAAAGTGGGTATTTAATCTGCCGCCACATCTGTAGGCACAGATTTTGGAAATTACACTTCATTTCAACTTAGTTACTTCCAAAACATCGATTTCAGTCGGGGCTGATGACAAACTGTTAATTTATATTCCATAAAAAACTTTCATATACCTACGTAAATTTTTTCATCAGCCTGAAATCGATGTTCTTTGTTGTAGGTAACTAAGTTGAAACGAAGTGTAATTTGCAAAATCTGTGCCTATCAAAAACGTGACGGCTTATTATTATTTACCAAAAAATGTATATTAAACCGATTATGTAAATATTTAATGGTATTTTTCAGTATATAACCAATGTTTACATGTTTGCAGCGAACGTGGAACTATTTTTTCGGCGAGGGAGGTTGAGATGCTAAAGAACCTCATTGATAAATATGGCAAAATAATTTTGTGTAAAAAAATTGACGCAATGGGCTCACAAGCAAAGGAGAAAGCATGGATAGATATCACAAGTGAGTTCAATGCGTCAACGACCATCTTAAGAACGGTGAAACAGATCAAGTACAAGTGGGAATACATGAAGCGCGTCGCAAGAAAGGTAAAAAATCAGTACTCATTTGATATTGTCTTGGATTTATTCTTGACGATTTCACTCTTTCTTGTTTATAATTAAAAAATGTATGTTTTGTTTATTTTAGGAAGCTGGAAAGCAGAAGCAATCCATCATAAAAACTGGTGGTGGACCTCCTCCTCCGCCAATGTCCGACACTTCAGAATGGGTGTCTAGTGTAATGAAGGAATCCATTGTGGGGATTACTTCAACGTATGATGGAGATTGTAAGTTCTCATAAACATGTCATATTCTGCTAAGGTCTAAAAAAAACATGTCAGCTTTGTTCTCATATAAATATTGTTCATCTTTTCAGCCACACCAAACAATTATGTTCCATTGGATGGGGATAAAGTGTCCATTATCCAACAGCTCATGGGTTCCGGTAAGATGTTCTCTAATTTGATACATATTAACATATAAATATTAGGGTATTATGAATATGTTGTATAAATGCTGTGTGCAAGGTCCGTGTATATGTCAGTTAGCAGACAGCAAGCAGATAAACAAGTGATTTACAAACTGCAACTACAACTGCAATAATTAGCAACTGTCCCGTCAATCAATTACTTGATCCCAATTACTGTCATTTCTTTAACCAGGAAATTGTTCTTCCGCCAAATCCCATAATATATAAGTACATAGTTATTATTTGATTTCAGAATTAAATCCTGGGCCATCCCAGGATATATCCTATATCTTAGCACCAAGTCAGGAACTATCCGAAGGAGTGGTAGATGTTGACGTTACATCCAAAATTGAAAGCCACATTGAAACTCCTGCCAGAAGTAAGTGGAATCATTGTAATCAATACAAATTTGAATTAATTCATGAATCCAATAAATAAAATAGTAATGTTTATTCTTGTTCCAGATATTCGCAAAAGGTTTCCCAAAGATACACCTTTGAAACAGTCGAGGCTGTCTTTTTGCACAGATGTGATGAAATTGAAGTCGGAAAAAATACAAACAGAAATAAATGTGACGAAAGAAACATTTGAATTGGAAAAAACGAAAAGAAAATTCGAAGAGGAAAGAGAAAAACTAAAATTTGCTGCTGAAATGTAAAATATTGAATTGGAAAAAAAGAAAAAAAAATAGAATTACTGTTACTAGAAAAACAATTACATATTTAATCTAGAGGAAATTATGTATGCATTTCAGCAGCATGTTTTAGTTCTTCTCTTTCATTCTTCCACTTCAACACATTTATTTCCGTTTGTATTTTTTCTGCAGAAGAGGATCGCTGAACCATCGCTTGAATTGCCTTATGTTTAATAATACATTTTATTTATGCTCTTGTTTCGTCCTGGAATGTGAAGCAATCAGAGCATATTTCTGTAATCGCTCCAGTGGTTAGCCTCCTCAAGGGTCTTCCTCCATTCATCTCGATTTTGGCCATAATAAATAATTATGCGTAATAAATTAAACAATATTTTGTTTGAACCACTTCTATACTTGTTTATTATTTAATATGTATTGTAACGGGATAAATTAAGTACCCGTTAATTTTTATTATTTGGTGTGGATGCCTTACAACTGGCGACACTTTGAGACAAGGTTCGGAGTTGGCTGACGGAACGAGACGAGCTTCGTCTTCAGCAGGGGGGTATAACCAAAACCTCCTAGAACAACTAAGGCCTAGACTCAGTTTGCGCCTCTGGCGGCAATTAATCTTCTAGGAGGCTGAACGTTGGCGGCTTGAAACGTCAGATTCATACATTTTGACTCACTTCACCCACGTCCATGGGCTATTATTGCGTACACCGCAGCGCGTGCGTCTTGATTTTAGCGAAAAAAACTATAAATTAGAAGCGTTAAGCTAAAACCTTTTAGCGACTTTATATATTTATTATCTACAGAAGTGTTTTCAATTTTTAAAATGGTTAACAAGTGCGTTGTTCCGCGTTGCAAAGGAAATTACGATAGCGGACCAAAACGTCACACTTTCAAGTTTCCAAATGAAGCTATTTTACGTCAAAAATGGGTTAAGGCTATTCATCGAGATTTTATTCCAACGAAATATTCAACGGTAAGTGAAATGTGCTTATTTTTATTTCAAAAACAGCGCCTTACAATAACATCGACAATTCGATTTTGTACATAACCTCAATAATGTATATAAAAAACGTGCAACTGCTATGGGCAAATGTGATGTTTACAGATCGTATTCATATTATTTTGATATTAAAAAGTGTTTATTAACGTTGTTGTCAAATTTCGTATAGTAATATCGGTTTTTACAGCTTTTTGCTGTAATAAAAGACAACAAAATGAAAAATCGCAATGTTTCAATCTAGTGCCTAGATATTTAATATTGAACGGCTAATTAACACTATTTTGTAGAAGGGTACTATGTGTAATTAAAATCTATTAATTGTCGTGCATTGTGAAAATGTACCTATATTATATGTACAAGTAAAATTGAATGCATGTTGATTGATGAAGTTTAGAAAGAGATTGACATTTATGGTATGCTGCCAAAATTGCTGTAATTTAATATATCTTTTAAGACATCTGGTGGAAGAATGAGGTTCATTTATAAATAAACATTTAAACATAAATGAACATTAAAGTAATAACTTTTCAGGTTTGCGAGCTGCATTTTAGAAAGGAAGACATAATTTCAGCCAGTGTCCACACCAATATAGAAACTGGAGAGCAATGTATAATGAATTATAAGAGAGTGAAACTTGCTCCAGGAGCCGTCCCATCAATTCTGCCAAATTGTCCAGCCTACCTGTCGGCAACTCCAACATCAGCCCGAGAAAGTGTGGACGCAAGGAAAAGCAGGAAAGAACTTCTCAATTTACAAATAGCAGTAGAAAAGAGCATAGTTTCTAATGCAGTATTTGAATCTCTGAACCATTTTTCAACTTTTGATGAATTTTTAGGTTGCATTGACAAAAATAACTTCCCAACTGATTGTATTACTGTGAAAAGAGAAAGTTCCGTAGTTTTTTTTTATCTTGCCTCAACTCCATTTCCAAAAGTCATTGCATCTGCCGTTGTCGATATAAATTTACAATTGAGTTTATTTGTTGAATGCATAGAATTAACACAATTAGGTGAAAAAATATTTCCCCAGCAAATAAACAATTACAATGAACTTAATACTATTTTATTATCGATTCAGTCCTTCAAAAATGTTTCTGACAATTCTATAGATACTGTATTAGAAACTGTGGTCCATTTACTAAGTGAAATTGATAACTTATTTGCAGATGACACCAAAAAGCAAAAAAAAATCAATTTTTAACAGAACAGTTACAATTATTAAATCGAAAATCAGGGGCTTTAAGATATTCACCATGTTTTGTAGTCTTCAGTAGCATTCTGTATTCTATTTCACCCCATTCATATAAATTCCTACGAGGCTCAGATCATCTAACGTTTCCCCATCCTAGAACTTTGAAAAGAGTTTGCTCCAAGTTTCAAACAAACCCGCTAAATGAACAGAGTGACAGTAATTTTTTGTCATTTATTAAACATAAATTTAGTTTGTTAACGAAAAGTGATTTGAATGTAACATTGGAGGCAGCATTTTGGGAATAGCTTACAATAGTGAAAATGCAGCTACTACTGCCCATGTCTTTATGATTCAAAGCTTACTCTCTTCATATAAAGAAGTAGTCCACATACTCCCCGTTAAAACTATGAATGCAGCACAATTATTTACTGTTATTAAAAAAATTATAATGGGTCTTCAAAAGATAGGTTTTAATGTTTTGTGCGTAGTTAGTGATAATAATTCCATTAATAGAAAAGCTATGATGTCTTTCAGCACTCCCCCGCAACTGAAAACTGTCTACTGTCATCCATCCAATGAAAGTTTACCTTTATTTTATATTTTAGATTCCGTCCACATATTCAAATGTATAAGAAATAATTGGATTAATCAGAAAGACAATCAACAAGTTTTATCGTTTCCAGACTTCCACGATCATACGTCTGAATCAGTAGCTGCGTTTTCTTCCATAAAACGACTTCATGAATTAGAATGTAAAAATTTAGTCAAGTTTGCTTATGGATTAACAATGAAATCTCTTTGCCCAAGTTCTTTTGAAAGACAAAACGTGAAGCTTGTTCAAAATGTGTTTAATGAATTTGTTCAACAGGCATTAATGATTCTAGGTGAGCGACATAATATTCCCCATTATGCAACAACTGCTGATTTCATATATTTAATTCGCACGTGGTGGGATATTGTCAATGTAAAAACTCCATTCAAGGGAATACGATTTAGAAATCCCCTTCAACAACCACTTTCTCTTAAACCTGGTGAAGAAAATGTAGCATTTTTAGAAAAAATTATTAAATGGTTAGATTCATGGAAAGCTTCAAATAATCATTTTAATTCATTGACAAGAGAAACTCACTTAGCTATTACACATACAACCCGTGGTCTTTTAGAAATGGCTGAATATTGTATAAATACTTTAAAGTTTAAATATTTTCTTCCGGGCAAAATTCAAACAGATGCATTAGAAGCTAGGTTTGGTAAGTATAGAACTATGGCGGGTTCACAATATTTAATATCAATCAGACAAATATTTGAAGTGGAGTCAAAGTTGAGGATACAAGATCTGCTACCTTTGACGTTGTCTTCGTCTGCATATGGCCGTATACAGATTGACATTATTGATTGTGAACTTGAAACTGAACCCCAGGCCTGTACCAGTTCAAATAAGCAACCGAATTTATCTTTTTCTGGTTTATATAAAACATTTACTGAGAAAGATTTCCAGCAAGCAGAAGCCAGTCTCCCTGTTCTTACATATCTCGCAGGTTATTGTGCCCGAACCGTTTTAAAGAAACTTAAATGTACAACATGTTCCAATTCCATCACTGTCGATAAAATGTTAGACACAGATTGTAGTTACTCTCTAATAAGGAATATGGATCGAGGTGGTTTATTATGTCCTCACCCTGACATCGTCAATGCCGTCATTCATAACTATGTGACCGTTCAAAAGCTTTTATCAACCAAACTAGAAAAAATGTTTTTAGATTACAATAACCAGCGTGAATTAGTATTACAATTGACAATTGATGCTATCAACGATAGAGATTTTTTCCTAACAGATTTTAATTGTCCCGCTGGACATTCACCAAATATTATTTTGCACCATTTAATCAGATCATCTACAAATTCATTGTTAAATAATTATGTTAAAAAAAGAAATGATACCACCAAAAAAGTAGTGAAAAGTCGCAAAATCTACACAGTAAAAAAAAATATTCTTGACTGATTGATATATCCAAGCACATCATTCCCTCATCAACATTCAACATGTCAAAACAATATACCCCTACTACTTATATGTGTACTACTTTAGTTGTTATTATTTTCAGATGCACCCGCCAGCCATACAGCAGCCAGCCCCCAGCAGCCAGCCTCCAGTAGCTGCAGCAGACTGCTCTACAATCTCAGCGTCTACCATATCCACCAACACACACAACATTCATATTATACATATTCCCACACATATCATTATAATCTAATTTCATTATTAAATGCTATCAATTATTCATTTTGTTTCTATTTACTTTATTTCTTAGGACTAGTTGTTTCACAGAACATGAACTATTCATCAAATTTCAAAGTTAGTTCTGTCAAAGTTCTACTCAAGTTCTGTTATGTGAAACAAATTGTCCATATTGATATAATAACAGAATTTCAATAGAACTTTCATGAAAACATACATTGAAATTTGCTGAATTGTTTAAATTCTATAAAACAACTAGCTCTTAGACTTCTAAAAAATTCTTTTTTTAATACCTTTTATAATTATTATAAGTACCTACTTACTACTAATTATTATAAGTACTGTACTTAGAAATGTTGCATTTTTAACAAAGGAAATTAAAGATTTTTACTAAGAATTTTTCTTTTCCTTTTTTACCCGTCACTACAATTTTCCCAGTGTATATGTACCTATGTTTTTTGCACTTCAGTGTGTATTTAGTATAATATAATCTCTCTTCAGATCACTATTTTACCATAATTGGCATCTAATTAGATTTATTAATCCATGCTCATCAGCCTTTAGCGGCGGCCATCTTGATTCAGTGTCCTGGCCTTAGTTGTTCTAGGAGGTATTGGTATAACTCCGCTCAAAAACGTCAACACAAATTATAGACATGGTAAAAATCTATGTTTGTGACGTAGGCGATGTGTATTTTTTTTGTTTCTCGCTCACTTTACCATAAGACTCGTGCGCCAGAAAGAGAGGGTTCGCAAACGGTGTAATGCGTGTTCTCGCCGCTAGGTGGCCGACTCATGCTTCCCGCCATTTCACTTCCTCTAAAAAACTGTAAGAAAAGTTTGACAGACGCCGTTGTTTGTCATCATAAAATTGTCAAATATCTGGTTGTGTGAAACAGTTGATTTATGTGTGATAAATAACATTTATGTGCCTACCGATAAAGTCCTTAAAACGTATTGTGTGAAAGGATGTACGGACAGAGACAATTCGACACAAGTTTCCAACCATAACCTCTGAGAGTCCATTTCGAGAATGGTGTTCAGCACGTATCATGACTACATCCTAAAAGGTATTCTATACTGCATCAGCCTATAATAATAATTATGTGTTTTGTTAATTCGGTTAATCTAATAATTATATTTATTTCAGAGCGTAACATCTCAACCAGCAGCGTACCCGTTGATGCACAGGGGATGCTAGTAGAAAATGAAGGTACATATCTGTTTTATATTAATTAAAAGGGAATAGTTTTGTTCGTCTAATATGTCAATCTTTACTTCAATTTCTCAAGAACTATGATATATTTTTTCCAGAAATAAGTGCAGGACCCAGTCATGTCTTCTTTGCAACCAGCAGTGTTGATCTTGCTGCACAGGGGATGGCAGTAGAACATGGAGGTACATATCTGTTTTATATTACTTAAAAGGGAATAGTATTGTTAGTTTTGTTCCTCTAATATGTCAATCTTTACTTCAATTTCTTCAAGAACTATGATATATTTTTTCCAGAAATGAGTGCAGGACCCAGTCTTCTCTGCAACCAGCAGCGTTGCTCTTGGTGCACAGGGGATGGCAGAACATAGATGTAAAATATCTTGCATAGGTGACCCATATGATCCCACTAAGAAATTTGCTATCAACGCTCTTGAAATTCATTATGTCGTCGAGTATGTACTGAATTATAATTGCGAAAATTTATATCTTGTGCCCGTTATTGAAGAAACCATTGCCAAATATATATGTTTTGATTGGCTTAATTGTAACGAACATAAAAAAAAAATTCAATTCATTATCAAAATTACTGTACCATTTATAATCAATGCATGGTGTACCGATGTCAATAGAAAATTAATTGGCAAGGATACACTACCATAGAATGGACCTGACTCCATGAAGAAAATGGCAGTACTGCAACATTTAAAATATGCTAAATATAGGAAGAAATGGTTGTCATAACTAATTTATTTTACTAAGTTAAAACCAATTAGGACCACAATTTGTTCCTATAAGCGTCTTTTAAATATCGTAGTACTGCCATGCTCCTCATTAAATCAGGTCCATTGTATGGTTGTGGTGTATCCTTGCCAATTCATTTTCTATTGACATCTCTATATGAGTAGTAGAATAATAACTAAAAAATAAATATACAAGTCAAATATTGTTATCGTTTGTAATTTTAAGCCAAATATTCTCTGATGCGGAGTTTACATTATTCAGTTTGGCTGTATTAGTCTGCAGCCCATTTTCAGTCACCGACTAGTGTTAATAAAAAAATAGTCGAATTAGTTTATTTCATATGTCTAGTTTATATATAGTTCTACTTTTTTATTACATACTTGACATCATAATGAATATTCTCTCAACACCTTCTTTAAATTTTACTCTTGTATTTGGTGTTTTTATTTGTTATTATTATACCCTATTTATTTATCAGGTGCCAATATGTATTGTTAAAACAATAACCTATTGTTAAATTTACTTTTCTGTTTACACTGTTACATTCTTTATGTTGTGTACTATTCCTAAGTTAAAAATATCTAAAAGGCATATAAAGTTTTTTAAACTAAAAAGTATTATATACTTACTATTTATATATGAAAGGTATAAATATTTAAGTAATAAGATAAGTTGGAGGGAAACAAAAATAATAATAATGTAATTAGACGCTAAAACAGTAGGTTGAATCGTTGACTGCCTTATTGACAATATTTTTTTTCAATTGCCGTTGGATGTTGAAAGAAAATAACTGTCATTTCCAACAGCTAGTTTTATATCGATACAGTAATTTCACCTTCTAAATGTGTTTTGTGCTTATATTATTGTATTTCATGTTTATATTTAAAAAATAAAATTATTGTACATGTAATTATGAGTTTGCTTTTCAGCTTCCTTCTGATAAAACGCTGTCCTGAGAAAATGAGCTGTAAAGGAAGTTACTTTAAAGGCCATTTCTTTCTTAGGACAGGGCTTTGTCAGATGGGACCTTGTGGTCTTGGGTGACATTTTACTTATGTTTTAGGCTAATGAATTGGGTTTTAGGTAGGTTCCGAAGCAGAATTAAATTGTCTATGGTTGCGCCTTTTTTTTTAAATTTCCTCTATCCTTTGTCGATGGTGTGCTGTGACGTCGGCGATGTGTGGTGTATTCAAATTTGCCAGATCTATGGTTAAAACTTGACGAAAGCAAACGTATGGAAAGAGGGCGGAGTTATCAATCTATAGATAGTTGATTTATGGTCTTCAGTATTCGGGTGGCGCAGGGGCATTTAACTAAGCTTTGGCCATGAAACTCATTTGAAACCGCCACGCCCACCTCAAAATTCTTATAGAAAACGAATAATATGGCTAAAAGCTCAGATCTCATTGGTGAGAACAGAAGGATTGGTTTGATCTCTCGCTCTCTACCATAATGACTCGTGTAACAGAAAGAGATGACGGAATTATGCCGTTTGACAGTTTTCAAATCATTCAAACAAAATGACAGTGGTTTATTTATACACGCGGGTTGTCATTTGCTGCCGAAATACTATCATTTCCGTCGAAAATATTGCGTGTTAAAGTTGTTCGTGATAAAAATACAATATAAGCCAGTATAGTGTTAGCGAGTTATAAACATATTATATTCAACCTACCTACGTAAGTTCAAGTTTAAAGTGAATTAACAGTTTTAGGTTATTCGTTCGGTTTTTTGAACAATGCTTGATACTTGACATATGTCTTCCTCCACAACGTATAAATGTTATTTATAATATCGATAAACTTATTCATGTTATTGATTAGTGTTATCCTGTATTATCTTATTGTTTTGGTGAAATTAAAGATTTTTAAACATATGTAACCATGAGTTCATGAGGCTGAAAAATGTCGGAATTTTTCGTCGTACTGTCGGACAATCATGTTTTGGAAATTTTCTTCAGTGTTTTTGCAAATTTCTTGTCATTTTGGGTGTCTTCTTCTCAGATTAACAAGTTTCATCTTAAGGAAATGCACTGTAAAAGTTTATTTTCTTAGTCAGATGAACCTTGCCCTTGGAAAACATTTCGACATTTTTCTGCTTCAAGGACATTTTTATTTTTATAATAGTTCTTTTGGGCTAGTGAGTGAATAAAGTAGGCTGATAGCAATTATGTTGTCTATGGTCGCATCTTTTTTTAAATGGCCTTGAGTTTCCTCTACCTTGTCTACTGCTCTGCTCAGCACGGTAGGTACTGCTTGTATATCTGTGGTTAAGTACTGTATAATTCTGTTGGATACAAAAAGCCGGAAGATATCGATCTAGAGAGTGGTATATTTATGGGGTGGCGGATCCAGCAATCAGACGTACGGAGAAGAAAGGACTCTTCGCGGATGGCGGTCAACACGAAATCGGGAAGTTTTTAGTTTATCATTATGCATTTCAATATTCATTTCAAATATTCATTATTTAGTTTCTTTCTGTTTGCAATATTGGTTTACTATAATTTAATAAATTTTGTTCTATCGTTATATGGAACTGGCGCCCTTGATATTTATAGTAATGATATTTAAAATTATAATTCATTTTACTGCCTACAATGTAGCATAACTTTCAATCACCATGTTAATATGTTTTACGTAATAATACCGACCTACTAACGTTTCTTCGAGGTTAGTCGCACCCTGAGATAATTTATATTTAAATCATTCATCGAGTCTCATGCTATGTTTTGTTTCACAATAAATTATATTCCGTAATATGAATCTTTTATTTAAGATTAGCATCCTCATGATTCTCACATTCATTCACATCATTTTTATACATTACAGTATTAGTTATAACTATATATTTTCATCAAAAACCCCTGAAAAGGGCATTAATAAATTATGAACATTTAATTGTTATTTAGAACTAATAATTTTCTTACATAAGTCCTACAACTTCTTAAATAAAAAATAATATTTTTAAAAGAGTTCATCATTTCAATTCCTCATTTTCTTATTCCTTGAAATGTGCCTACTGCACACTGCAGTCACTGCACATGAGTTACATTGTGTCTCTGGCCACCAACCTGAAACAAAATGATATTTACATATACTCAGTACACACCATCTCCCTATTGGGGTAGGCAGAGAGGACAGCTCTACACTCATGCCCGTAATGCCATGAATACCGTAAGAAAGTGGTTATCCGTGTACATAAATATGAAGGATACAAGGAATAAATACTTACTGGTCAAAATAAGAATGAATGAGTGCTTCCCTAGCTATTCTTCCTGAGGTGTATTCGTCGACTTTTGTGTGTATTCGCAACATCTCCCAGTACTCTTTGCATTGATCCAGTTGCATAAAACCTTAAAGCCAATAACAACTGCTCAGATGGTTTGACGGCATTATTCCTAGCAGAAAGAAACAAATTTTATAAGCTTCATTATTACGTCATGTCATTTGAATAAATATTTGTAATTACACTTTATCAACCATTACTTACATGTCACTGGGAGAACATATCATATCTGCAATTAATGTAGTCAAAAGTCGAGCAGTTTCTTTATTAACTCGAAATCGGCATACGAAATCCAGGTCTTCCATTAGATAAAAATTCCTCCGTATATTATGACGCTTTATACGTCGTGTCATATAATTAATTATATGTTCATCGTCAGAGCTTGACGAACTGTCACTTGTCGAGAACATAATGATAATATACTAGCAAATACCGTAAAATAGAAACAAGAAAATCTCTAAAATAGCTACAACAAAAAATAACCTCTCAACTCTGAAACTGTCACTTTGACAATGGCAGCCATTTTTTTTACTTTGCATTTAGCATTTACAGCACGGTTGCCTTGCTGTAAGATTTTAGGTGAAAGTAAACGGTAAATGTCAAATGAAAAAACCCATTTTTATGATTTTTACTGTTAACTTTTACAATTAGCATTGCATTTAGCATTCTCGGTAAATGAAGAAACCCACCCTTAGGGACGCTAAGGTAATAGCCGTGAGCGAGACAGAACGATGAATATTATACCTTTTACAGAGATGGTGATATAAACATAATATATGTCAGTTTTTCATTTTACACTCTTGTAGTGTGTGGAACAATGGTTGTTTTTCAGTTGGATAGTTCGGAAAAAGTTTGGAATAATTCTTTATGTTGTTATCGATTAAGAATGAAGCTGAAGAATGAAACAAAACGTAAAATATCATTGACAAATCTCTGTCTTAGTTCTTGTATGTTCAATAGACCTTTTTTTGCAAAACTGAGTTATGAATGCCAATATGTTCATTAGACTATTACGCATTAATGAAGCTAATTAAAACAAATTTTTTGATTTTTAAGTGACATTTCAGCATTTTCGAGTGCCAATTTATATGATATCCACTCACGGAACAATGTTTTAGTTCTTATTTGTTCAAACTCCCGGATATTGAACATTAAAATACTCAACGTTATGAATATAATATATTTTTTAAAATTCATTGATATTTGTTCAACATCCCGCCGAACGTTGAGGTCTTGAATGTTCAATCTCCACTTTCAACCAATCAGGACGCGGCTAGTTAAAATGAGCGGCCATGTTGATTTTTAATTAGTAAAAAAATTCCTCCTCATGTACCCTTAAAAATTGAATATAACAGCCTGCAAATACTGATACAGGAGAAATATCTTGGGCTGTGCATTGATAAACACCTAACTTTCCAACAATCACCCCCTTAATTAGCGTATTTAGCCGGATATCATATATTTTTTACCAAATAAAATTAAAAAAGGTTTATATTATAGCCTCGTACACTCACATTTAAACAAGTTGATTGAAATCTGGGGAAATACATGTGAAACATATATAAATGAACTACAGGTAACACAACACAAACTAATCAAAAATCTATTTCATTTCAGACCAAGAACATCAACAAAAAAATTATATATGGAAACAAAACTATTAAAATTAAGAAAATTATATGAAAATAATACATGTCTCCTTATTTACAAAATAAATAATAAACACATAGGTACATACAAATACAGAACTCATTAAAACATCCCAAGTACACACACACTTTACACGGCAACACGATAAAATACATTTAAACACCATACATACTCACTATGGCAAGCAATCCATTGGTTACGAGGGGAGCAACATATATAATTGCATCCCAGATGAAATTAAAAATGAAAAAAGTGTAGGTACATTTAAAATAAAAATTATTCAGTTTTATGCTCAATCAACAAAACAATGAAATTGAATAATATCGTTGGGTAATATATTTATGTGTTATTTATTCGTTATTTCTAGTTAAATAAATGAAAAAAATGTAATTTTTCTTTTTATCTAGAATAAAAAAAAATAAAAAAACCATTACCTTTGAGAATCGATTTCGGGAACGGTGTCGGAGATATTAGGAAAATCTGAATTCATTGATTTTCCAATCTTAGCTCAATATGTATCAGATTGTGGGTCTCATTTCAGTATAATAATAAGTAATTTAGGTTCCGAAGTAGAATTATATTGTCTATGGTTGCGCCATATTTTTAAAATTTCCTCTATCCTTTGTCGATGGTTTGATGTGACGTCACCGAATCGTTGTGTCTTAAAATTTGCCAGATCTAAGGTTAAAATTGGACCAAACCAATCGTATGGAAAGAGGGTGGATTTATCAATCTATAGATAGTTGATTTATGTTGAGTGGTTTATTTATAGGCCTACCTGTCAAATGAACAAGAAGCTTTACAGCTTGATGTGTTGTAAATATCAAAAGTGCAATTCCTTGTGATCATTGAACAGCTAACTGTGAGTAAGAAGATAATGTTAGTACCCATTAATTTATTGTTATTCAGCCTTACTCATAATCGAAACACTACGATAATACGGACAGGTTAAGTGAATTTTTTACTCATAATAGCGCCAACTCGCGCGCATGCGCATTGCCTAATCTGACCGTATTAGCAGACGTCAAAATTCAACCCACCCGAAGAGCAGGATTAGGCAGTATTATGAGCGTATTAAATTCGGAAATGGCTGACTTTGACAATTTTGACGTTTTGACTGGAGCTTTGGCAAATCTTGACCGTATTCATCCACCACGGGCACGGAAAACATACAAAAAGCGGTATGACCCATTTACGGCGCTAACGGAAGGAGATTTTAGGTCCAAATATAGATTCACCAAAGCAAATATGAGACGTTTGATCGACTTGGTACGGCCATATTTGCATGTCAATAACAAACGGGGTGGAAAAATATCTACCGATCTCCAAGTTCTTTGTGCCATACGATACTGGGGCAGAAACGAGGTAAGGATAGTGTTTATAGTTGCATTCCTGTGAAACAAATCAGCAAAATCGATAACTAAACAGTTTTTAAATTATTATAACATTTTTTCGCAGATACAAGATGATTGTGCAGATTTACATGGATTTAGTCAACAGACAATGTCCCGTATTGCCAAAAGGGTCGCAACTGCATTTGCCCGCCTTTCTCCACAGTACATTAAAATGCCACAATCTATTGAAGAGCAACAATCAACAGTTGCAAAGTTCCAAGGAATAAAACGTTTTCCTGGAGTAATGGGTGCCATTGACTGCACGCACATTAAAATAAGGAAAGTTGGGGGTGATGCCGGCCAATATTACATCAATAGGAAGGGGATATATTCCTTAAATGTCCAGGTTTGTAAAGTGATAAACCTCAATACGTGTCTGAAATATAAACATTAACCAACATTGATTGCATGAATAAATTCATTCCAGGTGGTGTGCAATGCAGAACTAAAAATTATGGATATTGTTGCTTATTGGAGAGGCAGTACTCACGATGCTCGTATTTTCCGGGAAAGTTCCATCAAGCAGAGGTTTGAAGAAGGTCACTTCAACGGACGACTGTTGGGAGACGGAGGTTATGCCTGTACACCATATCTGTTCACCCCAGTTAGGAACCCAAGAAACCCCAGAGAAGTGGCGTATAACAGGGCTCAAATATCTACTCGCAACACGGTGGAGAGATGTTTTGGGGTATGGAAACAGAGATTTCGTTGCCTGCTGCGGGGTATGTCAGGATCTCTCGATACCATCAAGACAACTATCGTAGCTCTTGCTGTTCTCCATTGTCTTGCCATCGATATGAATGATCCTCAGTTAGGTAAGAAAACAACTCAAAATAAAAGATGTGTTAAAATGAAACATAATATAATATGTCAGTTTTTAGATATTCCTTACATTAGAGTTTTGTATGTACTAATTCTATGATTTGTAATTTGGAATAGATGATGATGAAGAACATGATGAGGGTGCAGGAACAGAAGCAGGTGGTGGTGGTTTCATGGAAGTAGCCCCAAATGAACAAGTAGCCCCAATCAATCATATTGGAAATGCCACTAGACAGGTGTTCATTGATCAACATTTTTAAATGTATTAGTATGTACTCGATATGATTGTATCTACATATATAATTATATTACACTGAAAAAATGTACATACTCAGTAGTATAATGTACCTGCGACACAAATGCATATTACACAATAATGAAGATATAATAATAAGACTAAGGTATGATCAATATTGTTTATTTATTTTTATTTTAGGGAAATCAGTTTACAACGTGCTTAATTTATAGTCATGTGTAATTCACCTAACTGAGAAACCATTTATAGATTTCCTCATTATGTTTACATGGGCGTTGAGCTGGTCTATTTATATTACAAGGAATTCAATTCAACTTAACTTTAAAATGAATGTGTATGATTAATGGGTACTTTATATTTAATAGGTAAATGAGAGTGTATTTGGGAAGCATGTTTATGAGAATTGACAAGGTTGTAGAGATATTGAAAGAAGGGATAAATGCAGATAACTCGATTAATGGTGGACTGACATGCTTCGCTCTAACTCTCTTAACGTTCCAAACTCTTCTCCCATTAGCTTATTCGGAGAGTCATTTGTCATGTTTTCAGTTGGTTGTTGGTCATTCACTGACCCATAAGGGTTGGGAAATGGAAGGTTAGGTACATTTATAAATTAAACAATCTCTTCTTGCTATACAAATGTCTCATATATTGCAATAAATGAATCCACGCTACTAGAAAAAGCTTTATTCTCTTTGTGGATGGATTTGGCAGTTAATTTACTGATTTTAAATCTATTTTTGCTGTCATGTCTCTCTAAACTGTCGGCCAATGAAAATACATGCAGTTTTGTTAGGTTTTGATGAGCAAATATTAAATATTCAGTACTCGACGTAAAATGTGTTACGAGGTTGAACTTTCAGGAAATTAAAAAAAAAAAAAACAAAGAAAAAACTGTTTTGTTAATGAAGGTTTTTTTAATCTAAACTCTTAACTGTAACCTTTGATAAAACTACAGAAAAAAACATCATCCACATAAAGATTCAGCATTAAAAAACTAGGCAGAAAGTTACAAGTTTTACATAAATAATAGAATAGTTTACAGTTTATAGGAACATAGTATGGAATGTGTTAGTATGGAATGTTATAGGAACATAGTATGGAAGCAACACCAATAAACCGGAGTGACCAATCACAGGCATCCGGAACGTTGGTGTTGGCAGCTCTCTATGCCGTGAAGGAGCGCATCTAGTGGAGTATCCTTGTTCATCAGAGCGTTTGGAGTGGGAGTCGTAACCCTCGGCAACAGAGACTCGAAGATGTGGGCAACATGAAAGCAAACCAAAGAAAGATTAAAAAGTACACATAAAAGGCATTATTATTGATATTGGTCTGCGAAGCTAATGAACGATGACCAATAAACAAGAATCATAAATCATAAAGAAAATAGTTCCCACAAAGCAAAACTAGCAATTAATAGAATATAGGGAGAATTTAATATGTTCAGTTATCACCAAATACCAATTTAATTAAAAACAAGATATTTTAACTTACGAATTTACCATCTCGGAGGAACTTAATCCAATTGCTGCCTCAACCTTCAGCAGCACTGGATCTTCTATGTCTTGACTGGGCCCTCCACCAGTTCCAACGAACACTTGCCCTCTGTGTTCGGGCATCTCGTTTCAAGTTGTCCCACGCCTTTTTTAGAGCTGCTAGGGGTCTGCAATCATATATAAAATATTACGAGAAATCAATTGGGATGTATACAAATTCTAATTAACCAAACATTGCACCCTTCCTAGAAAGGTTACGCAGAGAGGACAGTCTGTCAAACCACTTGCCTCGCCCACAATCACACCATATATCATACATACTCTTAAAATAAAATAATTATTTGGCTATCCATCCATCTTTCAGCATCGACATTTTAATTTTGTGTTCCTCCTCCATGAACCTAATCCTGGTCTGCGACTCTTCATCCTGTAGACAATTTTTAAGGTCACTTTCCTTCTTCATCAAGCTAACCCTGGTCTGTGACTCTACTTCCTGTAGACGAATTTTAGCCCTGGATTCGTCTTTCATGAGCCTGAACAAGTACTCCATTTTTTTTTGGTGCTCAAGGTGCATTATTTTTTTTGTTTCTTCAAAGACGTTCGCCTTCATTTGGGCTAAGTCGTCTTCCTGAAAATAAAAACATTAAATGACAAAGTTTTCATAACTGGTTTAACATAATTATTATTAATTATTCTATCAGAGATCATTTCAATGTAAAAAATCAAAATAACGAAATTCGTCAATTAAATAATGTAACGTCATAAATCGTTAAATTGTACATTGTTGATATACACTTATATTTTTAATATTATTAACTCCTTAAATTATTAATAAGGATACTTATATAAATAATGTTCATCTCGATACTCAGCATCTCTTTTAAACACAAGCGTCTGCTTCCATAAAGGAGAAACATCAAAAAAATTCAAAAAAAAAAATGTGAAAACTAATTTTTATATATCATTATTGTTAGCAAATATTATTATACATTGTAAACTGTAATTATTACATAATAAAAAAATTCCAACTTTCTATTATAATTTTTCCAATTTCCAATCCAGGTAAGTATGTTTATGTATCTTTGTAAATAATAAACTTAGATAGTGCCTATATATAACAAAGTGTACAGCAGAGGTGATTTCTCACAAAAACGGCGCTTTACAATTATTATTTTTATTAATCCATATGTCAACACTACATACAAAATAACTATATTCAACTTTAGTCACCATGAAACAGGCAGTCACCTAGTACGGTGTTTTAATCTATTCTCTGCAAATCTCTTAATTATCGTGCATTTTATACATAAAAAAATAATATTCATATATGAGTTATTGTTTTTCTTAGTAAACTTTCAGTTTTGGTACGACAATAAAGTCAGTTGAGCAAACAAAAATGTGGTGTGAAGAAATACTTACTTTATGGCGTGGTCGCCTCCGAGGTAGAGGTGGAGGGCAAGCATGCAGCGGGACATGCTGGATGGTGTGTGCTTGTGGTGATAGTGGCGGTGGTGGTGAATCAGCTTCACTTGTTTCCTGTTGATATAAACAAAAGATTATGTCCAACTGAAAAGTTACTGCTTTAAATATTGCAAATAGTTAGCACTCATTGTTGCGCTGATCATTTAAGTAGGTTTAGGTATATTACCTCAAAAGACAACTTCCTATTGGGAACAGAGTGTGGCAGTGTGGAGTGAGGGGTTGATGTAGGAAAATTCATCTGTAATAATAAAACACAATTACCAATATAACTCCCACAATTAAAGCAAGATTTACATGAGTTTAAATATAGACAGAAACATCAATATTTCAATAATATTACTATCAACTTATCTTTTGAAAAAAAAAATGCTGGTTGGCTGTTAAATATTAATTCATATAAAAAGTTGTGTTTTACAAAGTGTGTGTTTTCCATTTAATATGTCACACCACAAAGTATTTGCTTCCTTCGATAAAAAGATATTTACCTTTGCTTTAAATGTTGAATCGCTATCGTCAACATTTTTGTCCGTTACGAATTCATGTGGTAACAAATCCACCATCGAGAGAATATCCTGCGAAGGACTTGGTGGTTGGGGACCTCCACCTCTGTTGCCATCACTTCCCTCCTATACCGGCTCAATTGGCTCTTACAAGCCAATTTGAGCATCTTCCATTGAGCTTGTATCTGACCCATGTCTCTTTTTTGGTCACTTAGTGTGTTAAATCTGAAAAATAGTGTGCTATTAATTATGTGGTATGAATACCTTTACCTGATTAATTTTATACTGGTATTTTTTTATTTGAAATGGATGTCAAAGCTACGAAGCGACAAACTTAAAGTTTAATCTGTAGAAAAGTTAACAATGCGGATATATTATGGAGGTATACTTACTTTAATAAAACAAGCTTCCAAGCTTCCCTCTTGGCAATTAGGGTGTTACCGTCCGAGTTTTTGTTCTCTACAGCCCTCACGTGTTCAGTCACACAGTCCTTCAACAAGGCCTACAAGGAAAACAATCATTATACTTACACTAATTTCAAACAAGTAAACAAAACATTAGAGCCAAGATAAAAGTTAACAAACCTTTTCAACGTCACCCCAATTTTTGTTACGCTTGCGCCTTTTTAATTCTACCTCTTCAACAAAATTAATCTCAACATTATCCATTTTTAGGTTATTCGAAGATAAACAAACCAATTCTTGGATTACTTTTTTGACATTTGAATAAACGTGAAGTTGGCAACACGCCGCAAAATGCCAAATTTTTCAAGTGTTGCTACTGTAAAAAAATCATATTCCATAATCCAGCGGTCGAGCTACATTGGGAAAATTTATGATTATGAGTAAATATTTTTAATCTGACCAGTATAGGCCCCCACCCCTGTATAGCTAATACGGAGTATTATCGTCGTATTAGGGATTTCATTATGAGTAAGGCTGATTAAGTTTAATTTGTAGAACTCCATTTATTTTTTATTTTTTATGTATTCAATAATATTGTTATTGGTTTTATAAAACCAGTTTATTTTTAAACAAGTTCTGCTGTGTAATTATTATTACGTGTGACAGCTGTTTCGCCCTCTGAAGGCATTATCAAACTGTGGGTAGCCCACTTACAGACGATACATTTATATTATTTCTAGGTAGGTATTTTAATTTCAATTACTGATTTCTTAAATGATTTTTGAGTAAAATATTAGAAATATTAGAAATTATTACTAACTAACCTATAACCAGAGCTTAATACCGCAAAATACTTTTTTAGGTTTAGGTTTCTTAATATAAGCAGATAGTTTGTTATGTCACATTATAAATTAAAATAAAACAATAACTTATCGATTTCGTCTTTAATACTAAATGCTAAGGCTTTATAATACTGTATTTATTTTTAAAATCTTTAATCTACAATCTACCAGTAAGTAGGGGGTTCAAGCTTCCTTATTGAAATAATTAATAAATATTTATCAATTAACCAATTACCATCACCTAACAGCAGTGCCATGAACCTTCCCAACCCAGAGAATTTTTCCATCAAGATGGAACCAGGATACCAGGAAGTAGGCGCAGGTGAAATGCCGTATATGGATATAGAAATCCACCTTCCGGATGTAAAGAAGGAATGTTTGCAGTATGCTGAGAGTGTTCAGCCAACTAGTAAGTTGCATTAAGTATATTATCACAAAGCAGTTTCAGACGACGCAGTCAGGACAGCTGCTTGTTTACTACTTCACCTCTTGTCGTCTATCAGTACTTTTGATTTTACCTTTGTAATATTGCTTTGCTGGAAACCGTCGAACTAAGAAAATGTGAACTTATAATGCCCGCAAAGAATTCCTTGTTCCTCAAGCTGTTGCTTCGCTACATTTTACCAATAAAATAAAGTATCTCTTCTAAACGTTATCTGTTCCTAAGAAAAAAATAATAATTTGAGATAATAAGATATATGTAACGTGTATTTTTTAATTAAACTTGTATCCTGACGTTTGATGGGGATTTCGGAATTCATTATTCGATTGACATTAATAAACTAGACCTTCTCAAGAATAGAACACAATCGCTGAAAAAACAGCCATCTGGTGTAATGTTTATAAGTGAACATAATTACAAAATTTCTTTTCTTATTTCCCCTTTCTTCATAATTTCTCAATAGTATCTACCTAATATATCTAGTAAATAAGATGCTACCTACCTGTCTACGAGTACCTACTTGCGAGTGAACTACTTACTCGCGACGCCTAGAGCTACTTACGACAATACGTTGCGAGTTGGTCTAGCACATTACGCGATTTCGCTAGAAGGTTCTAGCCTGTTGCCTAGACATAATTTCAGCGCCAACGAAAATTCCAGTAGCACCCAGACTGAGCGAGTTGTCTCCATTTTACCCGCGATCTCGCACAGCTACTGATGCTATCGGCCGGGCTATATAAATAGGCCTGACGTAGCGAGCAGTCAGTCAGTCAGTCATTAGTCGGCCAACAATTAACAACAACAAAGGGTTTTTCAAAGCACAAAGTTCTTGTAAAAACTAATATGTAATATTGTTGTTTTAAAAAAAATATTCCTTACATGCAATGACTCGGTGATGGCATTATTAATTTTATATAAAAGACAAATAATTAATTTATATAAAATAAAGTGATTTGTCTTAATAAAATAAACTGTATTTATATAATTGCATGTTTTTAATGGAAATTTGTACCCGCAAATCGCAGACCGACACTCAGTATGTCTTTACATATGTGTAGATGTTTTGATGTTTTGTTATTCCAGGTAGCATTAATGTGGAGACTGTTCCGATCCAGGCAGGACACAGAGAAGAAGACGAAGGTGGAATTCCTTATACAAAAATAGACATAGACCTGCTGGATGTTAAAAAGGAATGCTTAGAGCATTCTGAAAGTATTAACCAGACTGCAGGTAAAATCGGTTTGATTTGTCTGAACCCGTTTTAATATTTTTTGTTTTAATTTATGATAATAAAAACTTATTGAGCTTTATCCATTATCTTTTTCAGACTTGAAATTGGCCCTGAAGACGCATCCTGGAGGAAAATCTAATTCATGTTCCCACTTCTTAAGCCGCCGCAAGTCAGTGTTAGCACGACACTAGCATTCTCATACTGAAGAAAAGCCTTGCAACTATTCATGTTCTCACAAGGAAACTTTAAACCTCCACATGCTTTCCCGTACTGGAGAAAAACCTTATTCATGTTCCTTATGCAGTTTTCATGTTCTATAAAGGCATATTTGAAAAATCACCTGCTTACCCATAATGGAGAAAAACCTTTTGCTTGTTCTTTGTGCAGCTATTCTGGTTCTCGGAAGGGAAATTAAAAACGTCACATGCTTACCCATTCTGAAGAAAAACCTTATTCTTGTTCCTTCTGCAGCTATTCTTGTTCTGAGAAGAGACGTTTAATACCGCACATGCTTACCCATTCTGAAGAAAAACCTTATTCTTGTTCCTTCTGCAGCTATTCTTGTTCTGAGAAGAGACGTTTAATACCGCACATGCTTACCCATTCTGAAGAAAAACCTTATTCTTGTTCCTTCTGCAGCTATTCTTGTTCTGAAAAGAGACGTTTAAAACCGCACATGCTTACCCATGCTGAAGAAAAACCTTATTCATGCTCCTTCTGCAGCTATTTATGTTCTGTTAAGGGAAATTTAAAATATCACATTCTTACCGATACTCAAGAAAAAACTTATAAATGTACATTCTGTACCTATTCATCCGCTCACAAGGGATTTAATTCGTCATATGCGTACCCATATTGGAAAAAAACCTTTTTAGCGATAAGATAAAACCGATAGCGATTTCGTTGTCAGCATAATTCTAAGAATATAAATAATATTTGTCATATTAATTTCTACGATCGTAAAATTAATAATAACAGTAGCATACAATTACTTGTCCGTACATTCATTGTACATCTAAGAATTGTGGCTGTTAATTATTGTAACCCATTTTTGTACCTAACCTTAGAATTAACTATGAATTATGTATTTAAACAACTTATAATAATCTGATTTGACTTTCGTGTTTGTCTACTTTGATTTCAAAAATTATGTTGTTGTCAAACAAGTATTTGTGAATTGTATCGAAATGCCTTTTTCATTTTGTGGAACACAACGCTCGTTATAACCTACGTTTTCGTAGATAACGTTAATTTATTTATTTGGTTGAAATAAGCTATTGCTTAGCAATTTTAACTAAAATATTAATTCTTTATTCATATTCGTACGCAATATTTTTATTAAACATTATTAATGAGTTCACAGAATATCATTTATATTTACTAAAATAATTCGTAAAATTAATTTTGACCGCTTTTGATTTTTTTATGTTTCTGTTCTATAGAAGCAGGCGATCGTGTTTAAAAGAGTGGTGAGCATTAATATTAAGAATAATAAGTGTTTTTAATTAATTATCAATTAAGGAAATAAGATTATTAAAAAATATATATGTACCCGTAAATAAACAAATTAAAATTTACATCAATTATGAAGACAATTTCATCAATTTGGTATTTTTACATTGAATTTCACTTTAATCGCTTTTAGTGGGTGTTCATCGTTTTCGGTTGTTCTGATATTTTCGTGTAGGCTGTTGAAGCATTTTTCCCTAAATATATGTCATGATGTTGATCAAAAGTGGTGTTACATTTTTGTGTTGGAAGTGTATGTTTTTGACAAGTATGACTACCAGTAAAAAAACTCTGATTATGTTTTTCTTTTATTATTTTAATCATAAGGTATTTATCGGACAAGACCATCAATTTTTAATAGTTTAAATTAAAAAAATATATGCTTTGTATAATCTCTAGGTTTTTATAACTAGACGTTGTAAAATTTCAACAGGGAGTAGATTTATTTTGTATGCAGCTCTCCAGCTGACTCTATAGCGTATTGGAGATTTGATTGTACTATAGCGTGGTAGATTGACGTTAGATCTTCCAATGAGAGATGTGTCAAACTTTAAAAAATATATCATTTATATTTGTTTTTTTGTTGACGGTAAGGTTGATTCTATTTCTTTATATTTTAAGTTTTCAATGTGTAACAGTTTATTGTGCAGTTAGTTTTGTTATTTTATTTAACCCGCCCGTGTCCATAATGTAACGATGGTCTATATTGGTCTTTAAATCTTCCATATCTCCGTAAAAGCACATAACAAATTAATCAGTATTTAAGGTATTTCTAAAATACATATTTTTATAATCATTAAAAATATTATAAACACTGTGGCAATTCTAGGTCAAATAATAAAAAATATTTTTTTAAATATCAATACAGTTCGACGTCAAATGAAACAGCATATTTTATTTATTTATTTATTACACGCCCTAGTGGGCTTTTCTTAAAAAAAATACATGCAACACTTAATACAATAAAGAAGAATGTAAACATAATGACAAAAAGAAATCCTCACGCATATAATTGAATTTAAAAGATTCAACAAAACAAAATAGTAGAAGCGGAGAAGTTATATGGGTACATAGATCTATTTGTGTCTAGAAGAATAAAAGTGATAGAATATACAACATTTATACTGATTAGTTTTAAGATAAAATATATCACCCAGATCAGAATATTTGTTTCTTAGGTAGTGAAATCTCGGAATCGGAGAATTTTGGTAAGCTAGTGTCCTGGTGTTATTGAAGTAAAAAGGTAAGAAATGTCGGCATGATTTTTTGGGAACATGGATATTGATAAATTGAAGCAATTCGTTTATTTATTGTTATCAAGTTTAATCTGTAGAACTCCTTTTTTATTTTTTATATATTTAATACTATTGTTATTGGGTTTATAAAAACAATTTATTTTTAAACAAGTTCTGCTGTGTAATTATTATACGTCTGACAGCTGTTTCGCCCTCTGAAGGCATTATCAAACTCTGGGTATCCCACTTAAACACGATACATTTATATTATTTCTAGATAGGTATTTTAATTTCAATTACTGATTTGTTTATTGATTTCTGAGTAAAATGTTAGAAATTATTTTTGGTTATTACCCCAGTAAAGTTTCCCCAATTACTGTAATGTTATTTGACTGAAGACCTTCATAAAAAAAATGAAACGATTCGGGACAGTGAATTTTAAAATGTAGTATTCTTTGTAACAGTATTAAATCTGGGCTTATTCTTCTCTCTGAAAGTTTCAATAGAGACATTTTATCCAAGAGGTAATTGTAATTTATGTTTTGTATAGGAATATGCAATTTATAATTTATAAACCTTAGAAACTTCTGTTGAATCTCTGAATGAATATTGAAAAATGGAGACCATAACGTAGAGCTATACTCAAGTTGGCATCTGACAAGGCTTTTACATAACATAATAAATGTTCCTAAATTATTGAAATCTTTTGCAGCTCTCAAAACAAAGCCAGTCTTTAGGGCCTTGTTGATAATATTATTAATAACACATACAAAGGTGAGCTTACTGTCGTACATAATGCCTAGATCAATAATTTTACTAGCACAATTTAAATTTTCATCATTTAATGAATATTGAAAAAAATGGGATTACCACAGACATAGGAATTAATAGACGAGAAGATAATGGCGAGGGGTAAAATCAACTGTTGAAGAACGAAGGGAGTAAGGCTGACTGTGATTCGTCAATAAATCAATCTGACAGTAAATAGGCATCTCGCATTATAATATCACCATTTACTTCTTAAAAGTAAAACCTGCTTTTGAATGAATAGACATTTTTACATGGGAGCGCAAATTACTCGCCACGTTATGAACAAATTTGCGAAGTCCAAATTCGGCAAAAAAATTCGGTTCCATTTTCAGAGTCGAATATTTCGTTTAAGTATTTAGTTAAGACACTTTTATAAATGTTCATAATTTACTTCCCAGCAACCAACCAGCTTTGTGTTTCGCGTCCAGACGTTTCTCGATGTGATAGTATATGTTTCTAAAACTGATCTATATTATACGATGTGAATATGCTTAAAATAAAGTAAAATAATGCTTATATATGGAATGTAATACGACAATTGGGTTTATTCTCTTTTTCACATCTATTTTTACAAGTTTTCATAGTACAAGTCAACATTTTGTCGTGTTATTTCGTAAAATGAACCGATGATGCCTCGACCATAGTTCGCACAAGAATGATGACGTCACGTTTTCAAATTTCACTTGAGGCCATACGCGAGCACAGCCGGCTCCAATGGAACCGGTATGGGGAGTGGGGATAATACGCTTTTAATCACTTGGGGCAGGTCTACTAATATTCATATGTCTATGGGGATTACTTATTTTGGAAAATTGAATGAACTGACATTTATTTATGTTTAATGCCAATTTTTTGATTGAGCACCATTCAAAAAGATATCTCAAGTTAGTTTGAAGTGTAATACAATCATTAATGTGGTTAATCTCTGTACAAAATTTCATGGCATCGGCAAACAGTAGAACGTTTATATCAGTAAATACATCAACGATGTCGTTTATGAATATTATAAACCAAATGGGACGTAGAACTTTTATTTAGAACTTTTTTAAGTACTTGGATAGAAAAAATATAATGGCGTTGATAATATTATGTTAATTTTTATTTTTCATATTCCAAAAGGCTATTTTATACATATGAGAGATAAGGATGTAAAGTCACTTTTTATTTCAAGTTTAAAAATGGTTATTTTTGTTTCTAATACTTGATCTTCATTGTTGTTATTATTTAAATTTACGAATCTGTATACTACGATTACTGTATAATAATGACTAGCCATTTAATAAATAAAGATTCGAAAATTTAAAATTAGAAATTCAAAATTTTCAGAAATTTGGTTTAGTAATGGGTAATTTCTATCACCTAAGAAATTCTAAAAAAGTACCATAGGATGCATATTAGGGCGGAACGAAAATTTTTTTTTTCTAATTCTGATTTGGAATAGTTGTATTAAGTTGCCAATTGCCATCAATTACCTCAATTAAAAATATAAAAAATATCAGACAACGGTAAGAGCCCCCGCCAAGACATCGAACATTTACAAAAACGACAGTTTATGGGATATTTGCGCGGCCTAGAAAATAGTACAGAATTTATTAAAATAGGTTTATTTTATTTAAAAACATATTCAAATATAGTTAACTAGCTATTGCAATCAAATATTTCTTTATTTTAATATACTTTGGCGCTGTAACAGAGGTGCAAAGTGCGGGACGAAGCGGAGAGCGGCACCTGACAATCTACGAAATGCAGTTATTTTGTTTAAACTACTGTCGATAATTGTCTCAGGTGAAAGGTCGCGCGTCAATTATATTCACGACTACTTATTGATAAAGGTTTTTTAAGTGAATTAAACTGATTTCTAGAAGACAAAATTTAAAATGTCCGATATTTGGTGTAAGTGCAGAGTTGAAAGAGAATATCCTACCTACGTATGAAAATGTGATGAAATTCTACGAATGGGTTAGACAAGACTTAAAAGTAAGGAATAACACAACAAAAGAATCTACGTATTTGGAAATTGCCGTAGTAGTTTGAACGAAAATTGAAGAATTGTGGATAAAATCTTCGATTCCAATTGTCACACACAAAATAATCTTACAGTTACTAAAAAGTTATCACTCAAAGTGTTATAATTTGAAAAAGTCTTTGAAGAAACTTAAGGAAGAAAAGTTAGAAGAGTTCAGAGTACAGAGTAGAAAGATTTTTGACATAGCTGCAAGTAAATGTCAAAAATTTGTAAGCTGTACTTGTTTGAGAGAAAAAAAAAGTTCCAAAAGAGGAACAAATGTTTTAAGAAGACCAACGCACTAACTGACTAATGGCTTTAGGAAGAACTGATCTTATCCATAGTAAAAAAATGCTAAATAGAAGATTACGTACTCTCAAACAAGAAATGAGGCATAATAGATAGGATGAAACTAAGAACAATAAGGCAGAATGAGACGCGAGCAAATTTTAACCGAAGAAAGAGTAACAGAAATTCCTTCATTATATTTCGATGGAAGGAAAGACAAGACGGCTAAAACTGTTTTAAAAAGATCGAAGAGGCTTAGAGTGATTGTACAAGAGGAAAATATTTCGATTATAAAAGAACCAGGTACTGTTTATGTCGGGTATGGGGTTCCAACATCGGGCAGTGCAAGAAATATTGAAAGAGCTATCCACAGATTTTAAATGACTGAAAAGATATCACTAGATGGTTTAATGGCTGTTGGCTGTGATGGAAAAACAAACAAATACAGGGAAAACAGACAATCTCGACCATTGCAATGGATAATTTGTCTCTTACACTCCAATGAGTTACCATTGAGGCATTTGTTTACCTATTTGGATGGCCCTACTGCAGGACCTAAATCATTTGCAGGTCAAATTGGTAAAGCATTAGAGATATGCGAGACGCTGCCGTTGGCTAACTTTGAGAAGATAGAAGGTGAACTACCTCCACAAATATCCACAGATCTCAGTACAGACCAGAAATATTTACAAGAAATTACTACTGCTGTCATAAATGGATCCTGGTCTCCTGGATTTATTAAAGAGAAGCTCAGGTAAACTACCCCATGCCCGCTGGATGACAAGAGCTAATCGCATACTGCATTTGTATATTTCTGCAGAAAATCCACAACAAAATCTTGTGACTTTAGCAACGTTTTTCGTATAATCATACGCTCCTGTCTGGTTTACTATCAAAACACATTCATCCTGCAAAGATGGTTCAAATCATTTATGGAAGCTCATTAACAGCACTAGATATTTGTCCAACGAGTTGTTAGTGATAGTGGACCCTGTTATAATTTGTAACAGTTACTTCGCTCATCCAGAAAACTTGTTGTTGAGTATGATAACAGATTCATGTAAGCACATTAGAGAACTCGCTGCAAGACGCATTTAAAAGGCTCGTCAAGTTAATAAAAAATCTGTTTCGCGCATTTTTGAGGTGCCAAAAGTGAACTTAAATGCATGTTCTTACATAGACATGATTGACTGGCAACAAAATATATACGAACCCTCAATACTGATGAATATTTCCGATGGTCAGTTACAAGATCTTATTGAAAATGGAGAAGATACATTGTTGAAGTTTATGAGACTGACTTGCCATACCTAGGCTGTGGAAAGATTTGTAAAAGTTGTGACAGAAGCAGTTCTAAGTGCATTCGACAAGATAAGACGAGAGGGATTCATAAAATCTAAATTAGCATCTCGAAAACTCATGCCAAAGTTTGAACCTAAAAATGGTTTTTTGCTATAAAAAATGATTTTATTCATACCAACATAACTTTCTTAATCTGTGTTTAATTTTGAAATAAATGTTTTAATTAATTAAAATCTACTTTTATTTTATCATTTCATGCATAACATATTATATTTACTTATTATTTTGTTTATAGGGTGTTTAATACAAAACGTCTGTAAAAACTTAAAAAATAAAATTTCAAGTCTCTAGCGGGACCTCAAGATGTCGAGCTAGAAGTTCCAAATTGAGAACTGTTATTTAGAATTACATAAAGCAACTTTTCCCTGGTATTCCAATTCGAATTTCGAAAAAAAAAATTTTTTCATACAAAAGTGTTCCACCCTATATTGCATATGTCACACTGATTTATAAATGTGGAAATTCTATCTATACAATTGTAAATGTTCTCCAAAATGCCCTGGAAAAAATTTCAGACTTGTCTCAATCATCCTTTCTGAATGCAATTACTAATGTTATCCAAATTAACCCTGGTAATAAATTACATCTTGCGATTCTTTCAAGGATAAAGAAACCATCCTGTCACTTCGAATGCACTCAGCAATGTTCCCAAAATTTGTTTTGACAGCATCGCTATTCCATTGTAAGAATATTATGTACTAAATACAAAATTTGGCTGTCCTGAAACGGGAATCCTTCCCAGCTGGACAGACAAAGGTTCATTTTGTTTTAAATTGTTTGTAATTTATATATATAAATATAAAATAAACAAATAAAGATGAGAGCCTTGCGGCACTCCACTTGTCGCCATAAATTCGTGCCATTTATTCTCACACAAAGACTTCTTTTGAACAAATAACTAGTTAACCAATTTAGTAAATTACCGTAAATTCCAAGTTTAGCTAATTTATTGATTAATATTTTGTGACACACCTTGTCAAATGCCTTGGTGAAGTCAGTGTATAATCAGTGTATAATGAGTCTATCTGGCACCTGTTTGCTAAGGATGTAGATATTAAATTTTCGTATGTAAATTGGTTAATGTAGATTTATTTGAACAAAAGCCATGTTGGTAGGGAGTTATAATGTTTGTAGATATTTTATCAAGTACTATTTTTTCAAAATGTTTAGGTATCGATGACTGGATACATAATATTAGTCTGTAATTTGAAACATCCGTTTTGTCACCCTTTTTAAAGATGGAAAACTTTTCTTACCTTTTTAAAGGTAAGAAAACTATGTTTCCATATATTAAGGAAACATCTTGTCATTGATGGTTAAAAATTACAAAGAGGAACAGATAGGCTCATTAGACATTCTTTAATTAACACAGGTGGAATGTTGTCAAGTCCAGCACTTTTTCTAGCATATTAAAAATTTACATGCTTTTTAAAATCATTTATTTCAATGTGTATAATTTTGAAAACAACGCATTATTTTCCTTTTCAAATTGGTTAACCTACGTTCAACATGGCTTCTCATTTTTGTCTCTAGTCAGATAGAGATGTTACATCAAACTTTCATATTTATGCATCATTTTTAGTCTACTTTACTTGAAAAAGTAGACACAATATGCTTATAGTCTTCTCTTTCAAGCGCAGTAATTTTGGCTTTCTAAAGATAGATATGTCACTCATCTCTAGCTTACTGCAAAAAAGGAAATAAACAATTTCATTGCAAGAGCCGAATAAACCATGTCGAAAAGCTGAATTGTCCGATTGTCCGTTCCTTAAGCCAATGCCATTTTTTGTATTCGTTTCCGCACGTTTCCTTCAATTTGACGACCAAATCAGAGAAGTCTCTATGTGTGCATACCGGTACACTTGCAGTGATCTACGAACATGTGTTGGTTGTTTAGTAGGTACCTGCGACCCAAGATCCAACACAATGCTCTTACAAGTCACATACACATAACTTTTGAAATACAGACTGTGAATAAGTTCGAAAGAAATAAATATTTCTACATACCATTCTCGTATTTTAAATGCAGTTAAAAAGTTCTAGTTGCAGACTATGTGCTTAAAAAACTGAATTAACATTTGTTTTAATCATATCGAACCTAACATAAAAAAATAGTTTTTTCTTCCAAATCATTTGTTAAAATTGCATTTGCAGATTCATCTGCTGACACATTTTGAAAGAATCCATTCGCATGTTCCGAGTGGAGTATAAATTCTAGTTTCACACCATATGCTGCGAAATTCCGAGGAAATCCATTTGTTTGCTCCTCATGTTATAATTATCTATGCTCGTGGACTATAGTAAAATTATTATTAAAAATTTTCGAGATGACGGAATAAAAGAAAAATCATTCTTGCGTTCCGAGTGCAATTATATTTTAGTAGATACATTTGCATTTGTAATTTGTGGAAACACATTTTTTAACGAAGAATTCTTTTTAGGTGAAGTATAAAAAAATCCGTCCGTGGTTAAATAAGGTTATAATAATGTCCTTCCCTCACAATTACGTCACATTCTCGGTAAAGGTGAGTCATACCCTAGCTTAGATTCGTATTTTTTAATATGTATCGGAATAAAATGAATAAGTCGGAATCAATTCTAGGAACGTTGAACATGATTTGATGGAGTAGAAAAGGGCAGTTTATTAAAGTATTAATAATTTTGAAAAGAAAATTTAAATCAAAACTTAGTCTTCTCTGTTCAGGGGTGCGTACATTGAAGAAATTTAGTCTATCGGTATACTTGATCGAGCTCGCATGTCACAATACGCTTGGTTGTACGAAAAAACTGATTTTGAACCGGCTCTATTTGCTGAATATGAACTTTGTAGGATGAACTGGTATACACAAAAAATGATCTTAACCCCACTGTAACGGAAATAGACATTACTGGCGCGATCTGTTTGCAAATAACATACAATAATGACACTTGCATTCTAGCAATATACCGCTCTCCTTCGAATCGTAATATTACACCATTTCTAAATAGTCTTAATAGCATATTATCCAATCTTTCCCATACTAAAAATTTGATAATTATGGGAGATTTAAATATCAACATACTCCCAAACAATTCACATCACCAATGTCATGACTACCTGAACATGTTAGAATTCCATGGATTAATTAGTACCATCAATACACCAACAAGAATAGTCAATGAATCAACTTCATGTATTGATCACATAATGGTCAAAACTAATAAACAAAACAAAAGCATAATTTACAAATCAACAATTACAGATCACTACACAACAATCTTCACTTTGCAATCCGACACCACAAAAAATAGACGAGATCAGTCTCTTATATACAATAATATTAACTTTGAAAATTTAAAAGCCTCAATTAAAAATAAATCTTGGCAAGAGCTTTTCCAAATAAAAAAAACTCAGATGATGCATGGATATATTTTGTTGACTTTCTGAAAAATGAATTAAGTAATAATACCACAATTTTGTCAAAAAAAATTCCAAAAAAAATTAAACCCCTGAAATCATGGATAAGTCATTCAATCATCAACTGCATTCGTAGAAGAAACGCACTACACAAAAAAGTGAAAGAAAATCCATATGACATAATAGCAATAAACATCTATAAAAGATACAAAAATACGTGCGGTGACGTCATCAGAAAGGCAAAAGAAATCTATTACGGAGTCAAAATCAAAGAAAGCAACAACGATCCCAAAAAAATATGGGAAATTTTAAGAGAAGCCACAAATCCACAAAACACTAAAGACAAACAAGACATAAGTAAACTCTGCATTGATGGAGAAATTATTGATACCTCAAAAAACCCAAAGCTCGTTGCGGATCACATCAATAATGTTTTTATTAATATTGGGTCACATCTTGCTTCTCGTCTACCAAATTGTGGGAATGCTCAAACTTCTGAAATAGGACTCCAATTTTCTCAAAGAAGATTTAACTTTCAAACAGTGTCTGGGGAAGAGATTCTAAAAATAATTAATTCCCTAAAAAACACGTCTAGTGCCGGAGATGATGGGTTATCAACCAAGATTTTAAAAACGCTGTCTACGGAAATTGCATTGCCCCTAGAACACTTAATAAACTCTGGTATCACTCAGGGCCACTTCCCCTCAAACCTGAAACAAGGTATTGTTATTCCTATACATAAAACAGGTAACAAGACAGACATAAACAACTACAGACCAATAACTCTACTAACTAGTATATCTAAAGTATTTGAAAAGGTTGGTAAAATTTATCGTGAGCCATAAACTGATTTCAGAAAATCAATACGGGTTTCAAAAAAACAAGAGTACCTCAGACGCTATTGCTGCTGTCACTGATTTCATTGTTAAAAACCTTGATAAAAGCAAAAAATGTATTTCAATCTTCTTAGACCTATCTAAAGCCTTTGATACCATATCGCACAGTAAATTAACAAATAAACTTGAAAAAATCGGTATTGCGGACAACGAACTTAAATTCCTTAAAAGCTACCTTAATGGGCGTAAGCAACAAGTTAAAATAAATAACATATTAAGCAACACCTGCTCAACTAATTATGGTAGGTATACCACAAGGAAGCATATTAGGACCGATTTTGTTCCTGGTGTATATTAACGACTTATGTAACATTAATATTCAGGGGAAAATAGTTAATTTTGCCGATGACACTGTTCTTCTGTTTGAAGCTGACACTTGGTCAGCTGTCTACAAAAAGCTGAAACGGACATAAGCATTGTAAAAAAATGGTTGGATACAAATACGCTCACACTGAATGCCGAGAAAACCAAATACATCACATCAAGCATTAATATTACAGGTCAACCTCATGACGATGCCTCTATTAGAATACACACATGTTTGAATTCTGAAGAATGTTTTCAGTGTCCCTACATTGAGCGCACTGCTCAGATAAAGTACCTCGGCCTCACCATTGATCCATACCTCAAATGGAATCTTCACACTCAAAGTATTGCAAACAAAATTAGAAAAACCATGCACTTCTTCAGAACGATACGAAACTTCTTAAACTTACAACACTTGAAAATGGTTTATTTTGCACTCTGTCAATCTATTATTGAGTATGGTATCATAGCGTGGGGAGGTGGAACTTCATCTGCACTAGACCCAATCATAAGGGCACAGGAAACTATTATAAAAATAATTCTTAGGCTTCCTCTAATTACTGACTCGAACTTGATCTTTAATATTATGAATGTGTTTGATGTTCGGCAGAAATACGCAAAAACAATACTCACTCACCTATACACAAATATACATACATACTACGAAAAAAGATCTTATACTCGCTGTACTCGAAGCAATAACAAAGACTTACTTCAAATTCCTGTAACGCACACTACTTTTGGACAACGAAATTTTAGATATCTTGCGACTAGACTTTATAACATTCTTCCTGATAAAATAAAAACATGTCATTCACAAAAAAATTTCAAAGATAGCGTAAACATTTGGATTAAAAGTAATGATAGGGCCTTTACCGGTGCACTCATTCATATTCGCAGTCATTGATGCAACCTAATTATTGTATGTATTTTCATATAATTGTAGGTATATTATTAGGACTAGAAACGAACTTGGTATATGATGTATTGATATTGATGCTACCTAACTATTTAGTGTTCATATTTTTATATAATTGTAGGTACGTTATAGTACTATAAATAAACTAGATAGATAGCTGCCTCAACACAGGCTAAGCCTAGTGAGACGGGCTATGATAAACCTTAACATATAACTACATTAACATTTCTATTATTTACATTTATTTTACCTACTGTTTATATATTAATTTCCATTGATAAAATTATATACTCTTCTAATTTATAAACCAATGTACACAAAACAGTCTTACATGTATTTCTATAGTTATAGTTTGAAAATTTGTCACAATAAAGATATTTATTATTATTATAACTACATTTAGAACTTGCGAACTCCAACACGTTGCGGGTTATGGAATTGTACAGCGTTATTTTTGATTTGGGATTTTGAAAATGTTTACTATTTCGTGTGATAAATCCTAGCATTTTAAGGGATTTTGAAATAATGTTGTCGATATGAGGAATGGAAGTTAGTTTTTTTATCAAATATTATGCCTATGTCCTGAATGGTTGCTACTTACTGGAGTTTAGTACCGTCGATAAAATATTAAGTTGAGATAGAGTTGCGTCTACGTGTAAAAGTTATATGGATACATTTTAAAGAATTCAGAAACATTCTACTGTCGATGCACCACCTGAAACTCCGTTGATATCATTTTGAAGAAGTATTGAATCAAGTAATGTGTGGATAATTTTAAATATCTTACAATCATCAGCACAAGTCTTTATAAAAACAAGGAACAAGATTGGGCCCAAATGGGACCCTTGAGGTACTCCAGACAACACATCTAATCCTCCTGACTTAGTTTAATTTATTTTTACGACAGATTGATTGCCTATCTTAGAATTTGCCTACAGGAACATTTCACCTAATCATTCCAAAAATTTATCAACTACCAACATCGAAACGGAACAACTAACAGGAATTTGCGAAACTTTGAATGAAATGGACGAGAGAAAATCGCGATCTAAAAATGTAATAATGTTCAATGTTCCTGAAAGCTCGGGTAATTCTCAAACTGCAACAATGAGTGAAGATCTGAATAATGTCAAGAATATTCTTAACAATGTTGATAATGTAGATACCTCGCTAATTAAAGTGTATCGATTGGGTAAGAAGGACACTAATAAAACACGCCCCATCAAGGTCGAACTGTCCGATAAATATCAAGCCAAAACTGTTCTACAGAAAAAAGGAATACCGTATGGAAATGTAATTATCAAGACCAAGAACGACTTAACAATGCTTCAACGGCAAGAAGTACAAAACTTGTGGAAGGAGCTGGAAGATCGAAAAAGCAAGGGAGAAAATAATTTAATTATCAAATATATCAACAATAGACCCAAAATTATAATAAATATACCAAAAAACTTATAACCGCGCCACGTTACATCTTCTACCAGAACGTCAGGGGACTTCGGACTAAACTCAGTGACTTTAGAACTAATGCACCCACCATCACACAGGACATCATCATACTCTCTGAGACCTGGCTGGAACCATCGATATACTCAGCGGAGCTCGGTCTACCTAACCACAGTATCTACCGAGTTGACCGAAATCGGAACACCAGCTCCAAATCAAGAGGAGGAGGCGTCCTGATAGCAGTAAATAAAAAAATTTCATCGAAATTATTGAAAAACAAAAACAATGATGTTGAGCAAATTTTTGTAATGTTAAACGATAAATCCAAAAAAACTATCATCGGATGTGTATATATTCCACCAAATTCTAATATAATAATGTATAAAAATCACTGTGAAGATGTCGAGCTATTCAAATCTAACCACCCTAATCACAATATTATAATTTGCGGTGATTATAATCTACCTAATTGTAAATTTAATGATTTGGATTACTTACCATTAACGGCGTGCGAGAGAGAAATCTTAGACATGTCGAACTATTTAGGTCTATTTCAATGTAACAATGTGCTGAATTGTAGTAATCGGACACTTGATTTAATTTTTTCTACTGATGAGGGTATAAAAGTCTATGAGTCAGCCGAATCCTTTGACCCAATTGATAGTCACCACCCTCCACTTACAATACTAGTACCTATTACAATAGAGTGTGACCCTCTAATTAAAAATTGTAGTCGTAATTTCATTAATGCTAATTACCAGGACATTAATCATGCACTTAACAAAGTAAATTGGTCTGTTCTCAAGGAAGGTGATCTCAACTATAGCGTAGAACTATTTTACTCTCAACTGAATAGTATCATTTCCGACACAATTCCTCTAATTCATCATAAAGTACGAAAGTATCCGATATGGTTCAGCAAAGAATTAATTCAGTTAATTGTTATTAAAAAAGAAACACATAAAAAATATAAAGAACACAGAACAATTCCCAACTATACGGCATTCAACAATATTAGAAGAGATTGCAAAAAAATGACAAAAAGATGTTATAAAAATTACATTAATTCGGTTGAGAACACGATACTTCATGATGTAAAATACTTTTGGAAATACACAAAATCAATGAAAAACAATGATGCTGGTATTTCTGGTGATATACGTTACAGACAAAATAGCTCCAGTAAAATTTATGAAATTGTTAACATGTTTGCTGATTACTTTAAGGACGTGTATGAACCTGATATTCCAGATGACTTAATTCCTTACTTCAATTCGGATATAAATTTACACTTATCGCAAATACACATTGATATTGAAGACATTATAGTCTGTATTAAATCACTTGAACCCAAAACGAGCTCGGGACCTGATAAGATTCCTTCCATCTTACTTAAGAATTGTGTCCAAAGTTTATCTGTTCCGCTTAATATACTGTTCAACAAGTCACTCTCCACAGGACACTTTCCACAAATATGGAAACTTAGCTACCTAACTCCTGTATTTAAAAGTGGTGATAAATCCTTTGTTGAAAATTATCGGCCTATCTGTATTCAATCGTCTATACCTAAACTTTTTGAGAAATTGATTCTTAAGAAAATCAGCTTCTTTGTAAACTCTTGTATCGCAACTTGTCAACACGGCTTTATCTCCGGCAGATCAACTTTGACTAACCTAACATTATATGAAAATTTTATTTCCAATGCACTTGCCAACAAACAACAAGTTGATTCTATATATACCGACTTCAGTAAGGCGTTTGATAAGGTCTGTCATAAAATCCTCATTAATAAACTTTTGAAACTCGGCATTAATGGAAACCTTTTATCTTGGTTTAAGAGTTACCTACTTAGGCGTCAGTTAACTGTCTGTATTAATGATCACTTATCCTACATGTTCGAAGCTACCAGTGGCGTACCCCAGGGTTCGCATCTTGGTCCTTTACTTTTTAATTTATTCATTAACGACGTAACAAACATATTCACCCGTGTTCTCATTCTAATGTTCGCTGATGATATGAAGATATATAGAATTATTGACAATATCGAGGACTGTCTAACACTTCAATCTAATATTAATAGCTTTTACGATTGGTGTCTTAAAAACAAATTAACTCTTAATGTAAAAAAATGTCAACTTATGAGATTCCACAGAAAAAAAACCCATTTTTGTTCACCTACTTTCTCAATAATCACACCTTATTATCTGTGGATGAAATAAGAGACCTTGGTATAACATTTGACACTAAATTAACATTCATTAAACACATTAATAATATAACCAGTAAAGCAATGCAAATGTTAGGATTTGTCTTAAGGCTCGTTCGCATTGGTCGAGTAGTTTAGTCAAGTAGCTCGCTACTCGCCATTTGACTGACCAAAAAGCGTTCGCATTGGTCGAGTAGATTTCACGAGTGAAGTGTCAAATTGTAAGATGAACGGGCTGCAACGCAACAAAGTAAATAGGCTAATTAAGCTGATTGTAATGGATATTTTAGAAGAGGTGGAGGAAGAAATTAGTGAGACGAAAGTGAAAAAACTATGGATACGAAAATGGATTAATAGAAGAGATGCATTAGGAGCTACAAATTCTCTTCTGAAGGAAATGGCATTTGAAGATCCGAAAGAATACTTCGCGACTTTGAGAATGACTGAAAGCTGTTTTAATTTCCTTCTAATGAAAGTGCAGTCACAAATTCAACGCACGGATACCCTTTTCAGAAGTGCAATTCCCGCAAAAACCAAATTACAGGCAGTTCTCTACTTTTTTGCTACAGGATGTAGTTTAAGGACAATCACACATCTCTTTCGACTTGGAAAATCAACTGTTTCGGAATTCATTATAGAAGTTTGTGAAGCTATCTATGAATCATTAAAGGAATTTATCAAGGTAAGATTAAGAGCTGTTTCACACAGCTACAAATATAGTAGATGGTTTATTTCAGCATATCATTCGCCATAAATTCCCAATGGAACGACCACTGAAATAGCCACTAAAATAGGCCATCCCGCTATAATTATAGCTGTATCTAAAACGGTTCTAAATAAATTATAAATATAATTTGAGAAACATTTATTAATTTTCACATGGTTTAAATATTAAAATTTACATTAAAGTTATTCGATGTCATGGTTTTCATGTGTTTCAATTTCATATGTGTCTTCTGGGGGCTCATCTAAATAAATTACATCATCATAATACGAAGTATTACTACATGGAGAGTCTTGCGAATCATTTGATACTGGTGTGACTATCCTGGTGAATCTATTTTGCTCAGTTGAATTTTGAAGGTGTTGGCGTCGAATTCTGTTCATGTACAGTTGAATATATTCCTGGGTTTCAAGTGCCAATAGCAAGGGCAAAGATTTCAGTTGTAAGCCGACGTGTCTGCCGAAGACCTCAAACTCGTCTTCTTCTGTAGAGTTGGCAACCTCAGTTATCTCCTTTAGTTGACTCACCATACTCGAAAGTTGGGAAAGCCGCTTTTTTTTGTAGGGGGTTTAGATACGGGTTCACGAAAAGAATTCATAGTAATTCTGCTTTCCTCAGTATCTGTATCCGTGTGTATAATGTCTTCCTGAAAATAAAGTAGAATGTTGTTTATATCGAATGTATACATTATTATAAATCTTTTTTCAGGTTCCCGCCACGACAGACTGGAATATCATTGAGAACGGATTTCGAAAAGAATGGAACTTTCCTGGATGCTGTGGAGCAATCGACGGCAAACATGTCGTCATTAAAGCACCTCCTGAATCAGGAAGTTTATACTACAATTATAAAGAGACAAACAGCATTGTCTTAATGGCAGTTGTAGATCATAAATATTGCTTCAGTTATATAGACATTGGATGTAATGGGCGGGTTTCTGATCGAGGCGTATTTCGAAACTGTAGTTTGTATCAAGCATTAGAAAACGGTATTCTGCCAGAAGGGCATGTACTAGTTGGAGATAATGCATTTCCCTTGAAAGAATACCTTTTAAAACCTTTCCCAGGAAATCGATTAACATCTGTGGTGTATGTGTGTAAGGGGGACAGCATGAGAGCGAGACAGCGAGTACGAGACGTATATAAGAGATCGTATGAGCGGGAATGAGTCTCTCAGTCCAGAACCGTGATAGTCTTCTTACAAATAAATATTATAATACAAGCATTGTTATTATTGAGTATGTAGAGTTAACATACGTTACAGTGGCGCAGCACGGTAGTTCGTAAATTATTAAAAGTTTACGGAGAATCAGATGATTCAAGAAGATTATTCGAATTTTTGGTGATCACAGTATAGTCTGGCGCTTTTGGGCGTTGGATCGCTAAATTTTGAAGGAAGAAGAAGAATAATAAAAGGCTATCAAATTGGAGAATTCACACGCAGCCGAGGCGAGCACGCAGATCGGGCCGGGCAAATTGCGCGGTAAAAACGCAATTTTACACGTGTGTGGGAGCCGACATTGCAACATTTTGTCGAGAGTACACCGTTACACGGGGTACGCAGAAGATCCAGGATCAAGATCGGCATCAAGGGTGAATTGGCCGGAATCCGGGACCGGGGTTCTGTCGCTACAGCGGGAAGGAAGACCTTGGAAGGTGATCGTGTCCGCAGCTGAAGGGAGACGGAGCCAGAAAAGGGTGCTGAGACGTTGGTGATTCACAGGCTCAGGGCAGGGGCTCGGAGCATAACCTCTGGAAGGGCTGAGATACGTATATTTTATTCAACTTGTTTCAGTTCTTCTCCCAATGGAGGCGATTTGTAAGAATTTGGGGACGTTCTGTTACAGAACGGGAGACTGGTCATTGTTCAGGGAACGATTGGATCAGGCCCTCATTTTAAATGATGATAAGTTGTTGTCACCAGAACGCAAAAGAGCATTTTTGCTGAGTTGCCTCACGGAAGAAACTTTCTCTCTATTATGTGATTTATGTTTTCCAAAAAAGGTTTCTGTTTGTTCTTTTGAAGATTTATGTAAATTATTTGATTCACATTGCAAACCAGTTAAAAATATTTTTGAGTCTCGTGAATTATTTTATAAATGTAAACAGTTTCCTAGCGAATCCGTTAAAGATTACGCGGCTAGATTGAGAGGGTTAAGTTTATCTTGTAATTTTGAGCTGAGATTGGAACCATGTTTAAAGGACATATTCGTTATTGGGATTTTTAATGAAAAATTGAAACACAAGCTATTCGTAGAGGCAATCGATACTTCTTTTACGGATTGCATTAATCTAGCGGCGACGTGGGAACATGTTGTGGCTTTTAAAAAAGTAAATCCGAATTTAAATGTTGTTCATAAGGAAAGCGAGTATTTCCATAAATCCAGGAAAGATAGTCCTTCCAGGAATAAAAATTCAATGCGGAGTAAATCACCGGTTAATGGTACGTTAAAAACTTGTTTTTTGTGTGGAAAAAAAAATCATTTGCAAAGAGATTGCTGGAAAAAAATTTTGTGTAATCATTGTAACAAATCGGGTCATCCTAGTAATTTGTGTAAATACAATAAAAATTATGTAGGTACTAAAAATAAACGGTTGAATTCGGTGTTCGTGGTTAATAATAATGTGGGGCCGGAACCCACATATATAGATTTGTTAATTGGTAACATAATATTGCCGGCGTTGGTAGATACGGGGGCTGCGATTAACGCGATACCATATGAAGTGTATTTAAGATATTTTGTTTCTTACGATTTAGAAAAGTATAATGTTCATTTGTCAGGGTATGACGGAACGCAGTTAAATGTTTTAGGTAAAGTGAATTTAGAGGTGTCATTTTTAGGTAAAAGTGCGAAAATACAGTTCGTAATAATTAAAAATGGTAATTCTACAATAGTTGGTAGAGATTTTTTACAAGTTTTCGGTATCGGATTAAGTGGAATAAATTCTGTAAAATTCAGTGAGATTAATTGTGATAATCATCTTGTTTTTCGTGAAAGTTTAAAGAAGAAATATGCTCATGTTTTTTCAGAAAAATCGGGTAGGCTTAAAAATTATGAGGCAAACATTGAAGTTAATTCGGACTTTAGGCCAAAGTTTGTAAATCCGAGGCCATTACCTTTTAGTTTACGTGAGAAAGTAGAGATAGAGTTACAGAGAATGTTGCATGAAGACATTATTGAAAAGGTAGAAATAAGCGATATTGCAAGCCCGATTGTTGTTGTAAAAAAGAAAGACGCTTCAATTAGGATTTGTACTGATTTCAAAACAACATTGAATCCTATGTTAGCGAAGTTGAAATACCCACTACCTCGTATTGACGATTTAATTTCATCTCTGAATGGTGCAAAATATTTTGCTAAGATAGACTTACGAAATGCATTTGGACAAATTTCATTGAACGAAAAGTCTAGAAAATTATGTGTGATTAGTACGCATATAGGTTTATTTGCTTATAAAGTATTGCCTTTTGGCTTAAGCACGAGTCCGGCCATCTTTATGCAAGTCATTACGGCGATAGTTGGTGGACTTAGGAACGTTCGTGTATTTTTAGATGATCTACTTTTATTTGGGAATTCTAAAGAGGAATTATTTTCTATTTGTGAAGCAGTACTTAGCAAGCTAAGTGATTGCGGATTAACTATTAATGAAAATAAGTGTTCTTTTCTAGAAACAGAGATAGAATATTTAGGTTATAGAATTTCGCAGAAAGGAGTTATGCCTTTAGAAAATAAAATATATGCTATTACCCAAATGAGTGTACCGAAAAATGTTTCGGAACTTAGAAGTTTGCTGGGAGTTATTTCCTACTATAGGTCTTTTATACAGAATGTGTCAGGTATTTTGTCTCCTTTATACCAATTGTTGAAAAAAGGGATAAAATTTGTATGGTCTCAGGAATGCAATATTGCGTTTGAGCAAGTTAAGAAACTGCTGACGTCAGACAATATTTTGGTGCATTTTGACCCACAATTACCTATCAAGCTAATTACAGACGCGAGTGATATAGGTATATCTGCTATTATATGTCACGTATATGAGAATGGCATGGAAAGACCGATTGCATTCGCTAGCCGTTTATTGTCAAAAACGGAATTGAGGTATTCCATTCTAGATAAGGAAGCGTGTGCAATAATATTTGGATTAAAAAAATTCTTTCAATATTTATATGGTAATAAATTCGTTCTAACTTGTGATAATAAAGCTTTGGTACATATTTTGAACACTGAAAAACAAGTGCCAATACTAGCGGCAAATAGGCTACAGCGCTATGCGCTGATTTTACAAACATTTGACTATAATATAGAATATGTCAAGTCGGGTGAGAACAAAGCGGATTTCTTATCTAGGTTGCCGGTCAATAGTAATAATAATTTAAGTGATTGTATCGACGAGGTCGACGGTAGCGAATATTTCTTAAATTATATTGGTAGTCTGAACGTTGATAAGATTGAATCGGATTTTTTAAATATAATTGAGGCGGAAACGACAATTTCAAAAGAAACGATGAAGCAGTTTTCGATTAAAGATGTAAACATAGCAACCATTATTGGGTTCGTAATCAATGGTTGGCCGGATAAAAAGTTTTTAAAGGATGACTTGTTAAAATTCTGGTATTTTAGAAATAAATTATCGACTTATGACTCGTGTTTATTTTATAATAATAAATTTGTGGTTCCGAGGGAATTAAGGGAAATCATATTGAATTTCATACATCAATCGCATTTAGGTATTGTTAAATCTAAAAATCTTGCTCGAAATTATTTTTTTTGGTTAGGGATGAACTCAGAGGTAGAAGCAACTGTGAAGCAGTGCGTTCGATGCTTGGAGTGTTTACCCACTCCATGTAAAGTTGAGTTACAGCCGTGGCCAATCAGTGGATTAATATGGAATAGATTGCATATTGATTTCATGGGACCTTTTGGTGGTTACAATTTTTTGATAATCGTTGATGCAACTACAAAATGGATAGACTGTCACATCGTAAATAAAGTAGATTCGTTTTGTACAATAAAAGTTTTGAAAAGATTATTTTCTAATTTCGGAATTCCGGAGCAGATAGTAAGTGACAATGGTACAGCGTTCACTTCAACAGTTTTTAAGGAATTTTGTCATAATTTTAATATTAAATCGTTGACATCTCCTGTCAACCATCCAGCTTCTAACGGACTTGCCGAAAATGGGGTTAAAACGGTAAAGAATTTTTAAAAAAAAATTATGATAAATAATAAATTGCCTGCTGATTTTGAGGATAAACTTTTAACATTTTTGGTTGATATTAGGAATACGCCTTCTATGTCTACGGGGATTGAACCTAGTAAATTAATTTTGGGAAGGAAAATTAGATCAATTTTTAATACAATCATTCCAATATTAGATAATGTTGAAGGTCAAGGTTTTAAAGGGATTGATAACACGATTAAAGATAAGATGTTATTGAGTCAGCAAAAACAAAAAAAGTATTATAGAGGAAAAAAAATTAAAAAGCACTTTGATGTTGGATCTAAAGTTTTAACCAGGGATTTGAGAAGTGATAAAAACAAATGGATATTAGGAGAAATTTATAAAAGATTGGGGAATAGGGTTTATTTAGTAAAAATTATGTCTACAGGACAAGTGTGGAAACGCCACCATGATCAAATTTCAGAGAGGAAGGTTAGGTGGGGGGAGAGTGACGGGTCTGATGATTTGCTGGACCTGGGTCCACTCTCGGACGTGGACATGACCAAGTTTCCTAATTCCTCTGATTTTTGCAGGTCACCTACACCATGGGAGGGGAGGTTACGCCCTCGAGGACAACGCCCATGCTACACCGAATGAAGAGTCAAGAACATACATAATTACATATAAATTGGAAATTAAATACATAATGGAAATAATTAAATATATTTGGCTTATATAAATTTGTAAAAATAAAAAGATGTAATTATGATTTAAGTGTGGGGGTGTGGTGTATGTGTGTAAGGGGGACAGCATGAGAGCGAGACAGCGAGTACGAGACGTATATAAGAGATCGTATGAGCGGGAATGAGTCTCTCAGTCCAGAACCGTGATAGTCTTCTTACAAATAAATATTATAATACAAGCATTGTTATTATTGAGTATGTAGAGTTAACATACGTTACAACATCAAAGCAAAAAATTTTTAATTATCGATTGTCTCGGGCCAGAAGAATAGTTGAAAATGCTTTCGGTATACTAGCTGCCAGATTCAGAGTGTTTGAGAAACCGATGCCCTACAGTCCTGAGAAGGTTGTTTGCATTGTAAAGGCGTGTTGCGCTTTACATAATTGGCTCAGAGAGACAAAATTACAGAACAAGCAGTTGGAATATACAGTAGACAAAGACAATTTTGATTCAGGAACTGTTATCCCTGGTAATTGGAGGGTGGAGCCAGAGCCTCAAGGATTGGAACCACTACCAAGTTGTCTGTCCAATCGTTCATCCCGAAGGTCTACAGATCTTCGAGAAAGATATGCAGATTACTTTGTGAACGATGGATCGGTACCTTGGCAGACAAGAATGGTACATTAAAAACTGATGTATAAACGATAGAATAGAATTGAAATGTACTTGCCAAGTTGCTTTCACTTTCTGTTAACATTGTATTAATGTTTCTGAGGGATCCATCTAATAGATTGAACCATTTGACTGATGGTGAATATACTGCGTCAGTTCCGGCACCGGAGGGTTTTGACTCCTTTATTTTTTTTAACTCCTGTGAGTAGGTAGATCTGAAAAGAAATTATTAATGATTAATGACTCTGCTACTACTTTAACATAAATTTATAATAATACAGGCACTTGTAATATACCATATAAATAAAAAAAACTTCACTAACCTGATGCTTTTAATTTTCGCTCTTATCTCCCTATCACCAAATCCAGGAATATTCATCCCTTTTTCTAATTCAGCGTATGCTGATTCCCTGATTTGTTTGATCTTATATCGGGGCGACTTTATATTCCACAAGCATTCGTGTTGTAAATACAACGTCACGAATTTGACAGTAGCGTTTTCGCTCCAACGACAAGACATTTTGGCGTGTTTTGACGGCTACTAATGCTATACTCGCTATACTGATCACTGACTAATGCAGCCAGTGACAATAGACCATCGATAAACTCTATAAATCTGCCATAGACACATGATGAGGGACGCTACTCGCCCGAAAAAATAGAACAGAATGGATTGACTTGACTAAATCGCTGACTAAACTACTCTACTAAATTTATGGTGTTCGCACGTGTCCAGTTACTAAATTACTCGCTACTTGACTAAACTACTCGACCAATGCGAACGGGCCTTTACGGATTTCAAAGGATTTTAAAAATTTAAAAACTGTCAAATTACTTTACACTTCACTTGTTAGAAGCCAACTAGAATTTAACACCACCATTTGGAGTCCTTACTACAGTGTACATGAGAATTCCCTTGAGCGAGTCCAACGTAAATTTTTACGTTATATTAATTTTAAATTGGGAATATTCGTCGAAAACATTAATTACCCCTCTCTGTTACAATTATTGGGACTCGATACATTAAAAGAAAGAAGAATTTGTTTTGACCTATTTTATTTATTTAAAATCGTTACCAACCTGTTGAACTCCCCTGAACTTCTTTCGTTAATATGTTTCCATGTACCTAGTCGATCAGTTCGTTTCAAATTACCCTATCATTGCAACAATACATGATCTAACGCTGAACTCAATTCCATAATAAATCGCCTACATGTACTTGGTAATAAATATGTTTTGGATGAATCTATAAACATTACTAGCTTAACCTCATTCAAACACTATTTAATTAAAACTGTATGTCAGCGCTTCTCGGATTGATTATAATCAAATATAGTTTTAAAGTATTAATTTATCCGGGATTTATTGTATAGATATGAATTGTTTATATATTTATATATATATATATATATAAATATATAAACAATTGTTGTATTGTATTTATAATAACTATTTCTATTGTTCTCTTTTATGTATTTTATATTTATATTTTTTTTATCTATGTATATTCTGTATTAATATGTATAACAAATGTTATTTTTTTGTAAAAGCCGCTATAATCGGCGTTAATAAATAATAAATAAATAAATAAATAAATAAATAATAATAGATTTCACCTGACAGCGCTGTCCTGAGAAACTGAGCTTTAAAGAAAGATACTGCTCATTTTCGCATAACATCATCATATCGAATAGATCTTTCTTGTTATGAGGGAATATTTCGACAGGTCAAACATTTTTTTTTAGAAATATATATTTTCGGCTAGTGATGGGGTAGGCACCGAATAAGATTTATATTGTCTATGGTTGCGCCTATTTTTAGTTTCCTCCATACTGTGCGACATAATTTTTGCATAACATAAAATTTGTCTTAATTATTGGCATATCTATGGTTAAATAGAGGACTAATTTGCTTGGTACAAAAAGCCCGAAGAAATCGATCTAGTGAGTTGTTTATTTATGCTACGGTCTATCTGTCAAATAAACAAGACGTTTTACAGCTTGATGTGTTGTAAATATCAAATGTGCAATTCCTTGTGATCATTGAACAGCTAACTGTGAGTAAGAAGATAATGTGAGTACCCATTTACTTTAAATATTACTGGATTATTCCGAGAGTTATGCCATCGATCGTGTTCCATATTCTGTGTTTAAATTAATTGAGGTTATATGCGTCTTCACGCATTGTGCCTAACATACCATATAGTTTGGTTAAGCGGTTTTTTTCATGATTATTGTTAACGAAGCTTCAAGAGCGGTCACATTTTTTTTTATGAAGTAGGAGTCATGTTGTATGTGCTCTACAGATTAAAAAAACTGACGAAATGGCGACCCATAACCTAACCTATAACATAACGTAACGAGACCTAACCTAACCGTGCCTAGTGGTCTTTTTTAAAGGGGAACAAACTTAGTATTGGGTTTCTATTTAGGTTGATTTTATGACTTGGCCATTAATGTTTCGCATTACGAATTCTTCGAATACGCGATCAGTGGGTTCAAGTAACCTTATTATAAGAGCCTTGCTGTACTTATTAATTAATGTTTATTAATTAACTAATTACCATCACATAACAGCAGTGCCATGGACCTTCCCAACCAAGAGAATTTTTCCATCAAGACGGAACCAGGATACCAGGAAGAAGGCGCAAGTGAAATGCCGTATATGGATATAGACATCCACCTTCCGGATGTAAAGAAGGAATTTTTGCAGTATGCTGAGAGTGTTCAGCCAACTAGTAAGTTGCATTAAGTATATTATCACAAAGGAGTTTCAGACGACGCAGTCAGGACAGCTGCTTGTTTTCTCCTTCACCTCTTGTCGTCCATTAGTAATTTTCATTTCACCTTTGTAATATTGGTTTGCAGGAAACTGTCGAACAAAGAAAACGTGCAAATTTAATTCTTAGTTCCTCAAGCTGTTGCCTCGCCATATTTTACCACTAAAATAAAGTATCTCTTTTAAACTTTCTCCATTCCAAAAATAATTTGAGATAAAAAGATATGTATAGAAAGTGTATTTTTCTATTATAAAACATCATTCTGTATCATGACTTATCACGGTGATATCGGATTTTTTTGTCCTCCGCTGCTCGTGTCTCAAGATAATACCTGTGTCGAGATGAGCACATTACAATTTTAATTAAACTTAATCAAATAAGTATATTACATAATATACAAAGATGGATTATATCGAATATGGGCTTTCTGAGGCAGCGTTCCGCAAACTTTTTGTGTTCAAGTTACACCTATCAAAACAAGAAATTTTAGAGGTACACCAAAGAACATAGGAATGTTTATTTATTACTAAAATCAATATACCTAATATGAAACGATGTTTAGTGAGAAATGTGAGCCTGTTTAACTGAGCAGAGGCGATCAAAATTTGGAGCAATCTTTTATAAGGCTGCTCTCATCTCTTCATGGATAGTAGTGAGAGTTGAAAATTCCAATTCGCATAATTAGGTTGTGGCAAATGGATACATATTTTAACAGCAAGCTTTGAAAGTAGCAAACTCATTTTTTTATGTAGCCAAAAATGTGCTAGTTATACCTACTTTGGAAAATTTTTGTTTTAATGTCCGATCAGTTTTAAACTCTATGAATTCTTCCTGCTCGTTTATCGGTAAGTGTCCAAGAGAAATATTATCTGAGAGTGGATGTCGTACCCAGAATATAGGTTGTAGGTTACACTTAGGAAAATAACTGTTAAGTTTTTCTGCTAATAGCTCCAAGTGTTTCACTATCAAAGCCTCCTTTTGTTCTGAATTGGCAGCCATGACATTTTTAAACAATTCGTTACTACCATTGACAGCGTGGCTAATCTATAATACCAACTTAGCGCGAAAGCTTTCAATTTTGTCCGAAGACGTTAAAATATAAGAATTCCTGCCTTGCATTTTTCTGCTGAGCTCATTTAAATGAGCAAATATTTCCGCCAGATATGCAAGTTTTAATACCCATTCTTCTTTTTTAAACACAGAAGCAAAATCTGAACCCTAGTCCTCTTAAAACGTCTAGGACTCATTTTTTAGCTCGTAAATCCGAAATAGCACTTTCCCGCAAGAAAGCCATCGTATTTCTGTATGAAACTGAAGTGACTGATATTATCTCTCATCTGCTCCCATTTTCTTTGTTATTATCTTTACAATACCTTGAATTTTTTCCGCGACACACCAACTGATGACCACGGCACACGCTTTGCGGAACACTGTTCTAAGGTATGATGACCGAATGACAGAAGCTACGATGAGAGTAATCCAAATTCACCCCTCTCAGCTACTATACCCCAACAGACAATGTATAATGTTAATAAGTGAAAATAATTACAAATTTTTCTTATTTACCCTTTCTTCGTGATTTTTCAATAGTATATTTTAATGCATTCGTTAATGGTATCGTCATTTTATTACAAAAATTATTTTATATTGTTTTTCACTGGCACTTTCTCGGAAAGGTCTTTTGTAGTCTAAAGTTCTTGTTAAAACAAATATGTTTGTTAAAAAAAAGTTTTTCTTACCGGTAATCACTTGGCTATGACATTTTTTATTCGTTTTGTTGTGAAAAAGTGAATTGATCTTTTAAATAAATTAAAATGTATTTATTGCCTTTTAAATTTGTACCCGCAAAGGCCGTGTTACTGCAAACAGCTGGACATTCAGCAGATCTTTACATATCATTGTATTGTTATTCCAGGTAGCATTATTTCGGAGACTGTTCCGATCCAGGAAGGACACAGAGAAGAAGACGAAGGGGGGATTCCTTATACGGAAATAGACATAGACCTGCTGGATGTTAAAAAGGAATGCTTGGAGCACTCTGAAAGTATTACCCAGACTTCAGGTAAAATTACTTTTGTTGTGTATTATTTGTTTTTATAAATTTCTTGTTTTTTAAAGATTTAACTTATTTAGCTTTATCTACCATCTTTTCGGGCTTAATATCGGACCTGAAGACGCATCCTGGAGAAAAACCTTATTCATGTCCCTTCTGCTTCTATTCATGTTCTCTTAAGATAAATTTTGCACGTCACATGTTTACCCATACTGGAGAAAAACCTTATTCATGTTTCTTCTGCAGCTATTCATGTTTTCAAAAGGGACATTTAAAACGTCACACGCTTACGCATACTGGAGAAAAACCTTATTCATGTTCCTTCTGCAGCTATTCATGTTCTGATAAGGGAAATTTAAAACGTCACATGCTTAAAAACCTTATTCATGTTCGTTCTGCAGCTATTCATGTTCATACTAAAAAAAAAGTATACATTTACATTCTGTAGTTATTCCTCCACTCTGAAGGGAGATTTAATACTCTGCAAAAAAACCTTTTAAGCGAAAAGATGAAACTCATAGCGATTTCATTGCCAGCATAATTCTAAGAATATAAATAATATTTGTCACATTAATTTCTACGATCGTAAACTTAATAATAATAACAGCATACATTCATTGTTCATCTAAGAATTGTGGCTGTTAATTATGGAAACCCATTTTTGTACCCAACCTTAGAATTTTCCATGAATTATGTATTTAAACAACTTATAATAAACTGATTTGACTTTCATGTTTGTCTACGTTGATTTAAAAAATTAAGTTTTTGTCAAACAAGTATTTGTGATTTGTATCGAAATGAACTTTGTTATTTTGTTGAACACAATGAAAAATTTTGCACTTTTTCATCTTCTCAAAAGGAAGTTTTGACGAGACACATACCTACTCACAGTGAAGAAAAACCTTTTTCTTGTTCTAATTGCAACTACTCTTGTTCTCAAAAGGGATTTTTGACGAGACACATGCTGACTCACAGTGGATATAAACTTTTTTCTTGTACTATCTGACAATATTCTTGTTCCATCCTGGAGAATTCCTTAATTACGCATTCCCAGAGAATGCCTAAATAACGATAACGTACTTTGTTCATTTAATTTAATAAAATTATCCTATTGTAGAATAATTTCCGAATTAACCTGTCTGTATCAAATCATTAATTCATTGTTTGATACCCTTGATTGATTGTATGTAATCTCTTTTAATACTCCTAACAGGTCATTTATAAGACCATACCTACCATATTATTGTAGCAATTCTACATCAATGTCCCAATAATACACTCATATGCAACGGATTCAACAGCTAGGAAACAAATACTACGATGTTGTTGATATATTTAACACATCAATTTCAATGATTAAGCATACCTTATTGAAGTGTTTTTCATCAAGTGAGGGAGTATTTTAATAAAGGTATTTAATTTGACTAACACATTGACATTTGTCGGATGAAAGAAAAAAAAAAATGGTTTTCTTATATTTTTTATAACTTATATATTTTGTATCTACATGCTGTGTATTGTTTCAATAACATTTTAACTTTATTTATTTTTTTTGCTATTGTTTTGAATAGTTGTTTCCTGCACTATTTACGTGTATAATTTCCTTTATATTTTTATATGTGTATATGTAAAAGCCTCAATAGGCGTTAAATAAATAAATAAATGAAACTGCAGCAAACAATGGTCATGAAATTAGTGAACTTTTCTCATTTTACTCTGCTCTGTTTTTAAAACAAATGATGTGTCAAATCAACATATAAATAGTGATTCTCAAGAAATTACCTACTCGCTCAGTCATGTCTTAATGTCAAGGACTGAAATATTCAAAACTATGAAATCACTAAACTTAAACAAAGTTCCAGGTACAGATGCCATTCCACCATTATTTATATCAAACTGTGCTAAATCTCTTGTTTTTTTTATTTTTTTTTTTTTTATTTACGGACAAATAGTCCATTAACAACATATTAATTACACGAATAAGTTTTATAAACAGAGATGGCAGTGAAAGGAGAGCATATATAAATGAGGAGCGAAGATAATAACAATGACAATAATAATATAAAAGTAAGAATGGGAGATAATAATAAGTCAAAGCATGAAGATGGTTCAAAGGGCATTAGAAATTAGACATTGCGTATTGACTGTCGAAAGTCATTTAGGCATATACCACAAAATTCAATGCTTTGACTTGACAGTGAGTTGACAAGTCTCGTTTATCCTCTTCATGTTATATTTCGTAAATATCTTAAAGAATGTGTTTTTCCTGATCTTTGGAAAATAGCACGAATCAATCCTCTCTTCAAATCTGGGAATAAAAGCGACATCTCTAATTATCGCCCAGGAATTATACTCTCATGTTTTGGGAAAATTTTCGAAAGCATTTTTACACATTTTAAACATATTTTCGGTTTTGTTAAGAATGGATTCGTATTCAAAAGATCCACTACCACAAATTTAATCGTAGGTATATGTAGATTTTTTAAGTTCAAATTTCGACATTATAACACAATTAGGTGAAGTCTGTACTGATTTACGGAAGGCATTCGATAAAGTCAGTCATCCTCTTCTGATCCAAAACCTAAAAATAACAGGTTTCCACGGCAACCCCCTGAGATGGATTATATCTTATATCTCTCACAGGAGGCAATATATACAAGTAAATAGTTATGAGTCCTATCCCAAACTTGTCACTTCTGGTGTCCCTCAAGTATCCCATTTAGGACCACTACTCTTAATTATATTCATAATTGATCTAACGGCAAAACTTTTTTGTAATTGTTTATTATTTGCGGATGACTTAAAAAATGTTCATCCCGTGAATTCACAAGAAGTTTGCGAAACTTTGCAAAAAGACCTCCTCACATTGTCTCTATGGTGTATAGATAATGCAATGGAATTAAATAATAGCAAATGTAATATCATCTCGTTCACGAGAAATGTACGTAAAATTGATTGCCCTTACACGATCTGTGATGAAATCCTAAAACGAGTAGACTCCATTAGAGATCTGAGAATCTTACTTGAGTCGAAGCTAACCTTCAGAAACCATTACCAAAACATTGTCAATCAGGCCAATAGAATGCTCGGTTTCATCACTAGAATCACTAAATCATTTAAGGACATTAGTAGCTTCAGAATCTTGTACTACTCATATGTAAGAAGCATCTTAGAGTACGGCGCTGTGATTTGGTCACAACATTATGCAATTTATAGCAGGAAAGTGGAGTCCTTTCATAAAAATACTAAATAATACTAGCTTACAAATCTGGAGTACATCGGAATCTCGGTAACTATGCTGAAAGACTTACCCACTTTAAAGAAGTCTCACTCGCCAAAAGAATAAAGATATCAGATCTAATCTCTCTGTTTAAAATCATTAACACTGTGTATGATTCATCTTTAATTTATCAAATTAACTTTAATATAAGACCGAAATCCACACGAAACCCTGTAACCTTTTGAATCGATACTTGTCGTACTAATACAAGTTTTTCAAACCAACATCGAGAATGACTCGATTGTAAAATAGATACTGTAATCTTCTAGACTTAGATATATGTTCAAACTCAATTAATACCCTCAGAAAGAACTTACACGTACTTATACCCGATGACCTCCTCACGTATAGCCATTTTATTATTTAAATTTCTTTACCAATTACCTACTTATGCATTAGCTCCACAATATATGTTTTTGTGCGTGCATGTGTGTGTACATGTTTGCATACAATATGCGTACAGTGTGCACATCTATGTATATATGCGTGTGTGTTTGTATTGAAATATGTATGTGTTATATTTATGTATTAATTGTTGAAGTATCCCACCTTAAATGTACTGAGGTGTCAAGAGTTGAGGTGTGAGGTAATGCTAATGAACGACTTCAGATCAGATATGTGCAAAATGGGTACCCAAAACCATTTGAAATGCAAAATGGAAATGGGTCAAAACTTTTCCATTTGAAAATGCAAAATGGTGTTTAGAAAAGCATTTCAAATGCAAAATACCTATTTTCAAAATGCATTGAAAATGCAAAATGGTTTCTCAGGTCAAACAATTAAAATAATTATAGAATTTTTAAACAATTTTGTCATTTAATAATGGACATCAATGTAGAACAAACATATTACATGATGGTAAATCCAAAACACCACGACTACAGATTATGAAACCACAAAAAATTTGCTCGGGACTAAAAACATAGAAACTATATCTAACATTTAATATTTCAGCGTCATGGCCCCATGTTCAGTATTTGAATCAGTATTTTTTGTAATGGTATCACTCAATTGCCAGGGCTCCTACCAGGGAGCAACTTGACAAATGGAAATTATCTCTCATAACGAGGTTGAGGACCGACTGATATGGATTGGGGCTTATGAAAAAAAGATGAGTAGAGATAGTAGGAAGAATGTTGCAAAAAGCATTTAAAATGGAAAATGCATTGAGAAAAGCATTTAAAATGCAAAATGAAAATGGTTTTTAGAAAAGCATTTAAAATGCAAAATGGAAAATACCCATTTTGCATTTCGCATTTCCATTTGAAATGGATTTATTTGAAATAAAGAACATCTCTTCTTCAGATACACAGTTGTCTTGTATATTGCACGTCAATGTTAATTTCTATGAAGTAGTTGGTTTATCGCAAGCACTATTAATAATATTTATTGTTTATTTTGCTGTTAGTAAAGTCTGTAGGTACTTGTGAAATGGAGGGAAATTTGAATCGATGCCCGAAGTGGACACACATTTGTTGCACTAGACTCTAGTACCTACCGTATTGCAAATGTCGTAAACTGGCCATCTATTTTAACAAACATCTATGGCCTAGCTGTCAAATGAACAAAACGCTTTTATGCAGAGCGGCGTGTTTTAATTTCCAAATGTGCATTTCCAGTGATTATTGAAAAGCTACCTGTGAGTAAGAAGATAATGTGAGTACCATTTATCTTCAAATATTATACCGAGAGTTATTAGAATATTAGTAAAATATGTGATCGATCTTTTTCATTCGTTATTCGTGTTAAAATTAATTGAGGTTATGTGCTTCATTACGCAAAGTGCCCTAAGGACCATTCCATTTGGTTGAGCGGTTGTATCAACCTGGTTGCGTTGAACGTAAAGTTGAAGTGGCTATCAAGTAGAACGGTTGTACCGCCATAGTATCTAACCGCTACCCACCCCCCAACCGTTCGGTCGTCCCAAGTTGGTTCGTATGTATCGTGATTGAGCGGTTGGATCAACTATTCTCAGTCGGCCTAGAGAGCTGTCGTGCGTTATTGTTTGTAAGCGTACATTTATCGAATAAAAATAAATAAAACTGGACTTAAAGTTTTACAGATTTGTTTACATAATATGCATAAGGATTTACAAGCAAGATGTACTCTGATAAAGATGCCAGGAACGAAGTTCTTGTTATCTATTTGTTATAATTTAAATTTATTTAAAAGGATTCAGCGATTGTAATCGTAAAAAGCAATTTTGTCTACTTTTGGTAAAAAGTGATTGAATTTTATTCGATGCAAGAGCCAGTTTTGTGCAAATTTGTTTTTTTACTTTCTTGTTTATAGTTAAAAAAGCTACTAGAGCGTTCGCAAAATCTTATTTTTTCATGAAGTGGGAGGCATGCTGCGTGTGTTCTCCAGAACAACAACTGATGAAATGGGGATCCATAACCTAACCTAACCTAACCGAGCCTGACATAACCTAACCCAAAAAACTGTTTTACATTTGGGTTTTTTAATAGTTAATTTATATTTGTTCATATGAAGCGGATACTTTGTGATTCGACATTATATTTAAAAATAAAACCATAACCTTGTAAAAACCACTATCGTTTTTCGCACTTAATGCCGACCCGGATTCGCTAAAACTTCGACAGGGCTGTAATATACTATATTGAACTTTAAAATCTTCAATCTACCAGTAACATATGTTATCAATATATTAAACTTATATGGGTTGCATGGAATTGTGCTGAGTTCCAGTGGCAGAGGTTGTAGGAGTAGGTAGGGGGTTGGGAAGATAATGGTCTTTGTCAATAGGGAACTACCTAAGTATTGGGTTTCTATTGAGGTTGATTTGACTGTTAATGACTCGGCCATTAATTTGTTGCACAAATAAGTTTTAAATGTAGGATTCTTCGAATACGCGATCAGTGTGTTCAAGCTCCCTTATTATAAGGGCCTTGTTATACTAATTAATGAATGTTTATTAATTAAACAATTACCATCACATAACAGCAGTGCCATGGACCTTCCCAACCCAGAGAATTTTTCCATCAAGACGGAACCAGGATACCAGGAAGTAGGCGCTGGTGAAATGCCGTATATGGATATAGACATCCACCTTCCGGATGTAAAGAAGGAATGTTTGCAGTATGCTGAGAGTGTTCAGCCAACTAGTAAGTTGCATTACGTATATTATCACAAAGGAGTTTCAGACGACGCAGTACAATATTAACATATATGTAAGTGCATATATTTGTATTGTAAGTGTGAGTATAGTTGGTAAAATCTCGAACCACGTGTTTATTTATTTTACACTTTTTATGGTTTAGTTTTGTTTGGTTTGGAGTTTTGATGTTTTGAAAAAATAAAATATCTTGATTTTTGATCCAGGCTGTGATATGTTTTTTGTGAATGTTTGCGGATGTATTTGCAGTTAGTAGTTGCTTCAGAGTAATGGGCATACAATTAAACCTTTGTAAAATTGGAAACTGTCGAACTAAGAAAACCTGAACTTATAATGCCCGCAAACAATTGCTCAAGCTTCAGCCTCGCCATATTTTACCACTAAAATAAGGAATCTCTTCTAAATGTACTCCATTTCAAGAATAAGTTGAGATTATAATGTGTATGTATAAGTGTATTTTTGTGTTATAATACATTTGTATCATGACTTATTACAGTTGATATCGGAATTTTTCTCCTCCGCTGCTCATCTCACGAGGGAATTTCTGTATCGAGATGAGCACATAATAATTACAATAATATTTAATCAAATCAGTAAAGTACATAATATATACATACATAGATTATACCGAATATGGGCTTTCTAAGGTATAATGACAGAATGACAGAAGCTACCATAGGACCACCACTCTCAGCTACCATGGAATTTTTGACCATTTTCTTGAATAGATTTAAAGAACCTACAGTTTTTTTTTATATTTTCACTGTGCATATTATAAAGCAACGGAGCTTTATAAGAAATATTCCTTTGTCCAAAGGATGGTCTGGTAATCACCGGCTGATTCATTAAAGAAGAACCCAATCTGGTGTTGCGCATTTGTCAAGTTGATTCAGTCTATACTGATTTTAGCAAAGCATTCGACAAAGTTAATCACAATCTGTTGTTAAAAAAGCTGCATAAATTAGGATTAGCGGGGTATTTATAGGTGTGGTTTAACAATTACTTAAGTAACAGGCAATTGGCCGTTAAAATTGATGGCTTTATTTCTTATAAATTTACTGCTACCAGCGGTGTCCCACAAGGGTCACATTTGGGACCAATTTTATTTTTGAACGATGTGCTCACTATATTCATCGATGTTGAAGTTTCAATGTTTGCGGACGATATGAAAATATACAAAGCTATAAGAAATATGAATGACTGTCGAACATTGTCAAATAACTTGTTTAAACTATTTGTTTGGTGCCGAGAGAACTATCTACAACTAAATACAAACAAATGTCTAATTATTAGATTTCATAGAATAAAAAATCCAATTATTTATGATTACTCCATCAATGATGTAGTTCTAACCGCTGTAACCGAGGTGAATGATTTAGGTGTAAACTTTGACCAAAAACTGAATTTGAACCATATTGAAATTACATCAAATAAAGCTTTGAAAACATTGGGTTTTGTTATAAGAATTTGCAGCCAATTAAAAAATATTCAAATCTATAAAAAAATGTATATGTCATTGGTTAGGAGTCAAATTGAGTTCAACTCGACAGTGTGGGCACCTAGTTACGCTAGTCATTCACTCACGATAGAAAGAATTAAAAAAATTCTTAAGATATATTAATTTCAGAATGGGTATTACAAAGGAATGCGTTAACTATGATTATCTACTATGTCAATTCAATTTATTAAAATTATCTGAACGTAGAATAGTTAATTACCTGAAGTGTTTATATTAAATTATAAATTATATAATTGACCGCCCTTAACTATTATACTTGATTTCTTTACATATACCTCGCAAACCAATATTGAGGCATCATCTGCCGTTCTATTGTGATAACTCCAACACATAATCTCAATTCTATACCCCCGTTCGCCATATACAAAATTTGGGTAGTGAAGTCATTACCCAGTTTATTTCAGAAAGAAGAATATCATATATAATATTATTTAACTATATAAACTACGTAGCTCTGTTTATCTTACCAAAGTTTTGTAATTTTCCTAGTATTATATTTTTCCATCTTGCTTGGTGGAGTGTCTAGTTTCCACTTTATTTCTTTTTGAATTTGTTTTTGTGTAAGAGGTTGTGTTTTATTATGTCTTGTATTTTCTTTTTGATTTTAATTTGATTTTGTTTTTTTTTTATTTTGTTAAAATAAAATAAGAAAATAACATGTAAAAGCCCAGCCGGGCGTGAATATATAAATAAATAAATAGTTTTTTTTGATCTTTTGGGAGTATCAATGTTGTTGAAAAATTTACAGAGAGCCATAGTACATTATGTACAACGTACTTGCTGACATAATTTTTCTTTCACAATACAATAACTGTGATGAATACATTTTATAAATTATTATTTGTTCAACATTTAAAGGCTCTAGGGTCGTCTCGTGACAAGTACCGCAACAGACAACATTAAATGAAACTATTTCCAATATATTTCTCAGAGTCTTGAATATGTAGGCTACCTTTCTTATTTTGTTTATTAACACAGTTACATTATTGATCCATTTTAGATATCTGTCGATTATTAAGCCAAGATATGTGATAGTATTAATTGATAATTATTCGATTGACATTAAGAAACTAGACATTATAAAGAATAGAACACAATCTCTGAAAATATTCTTACTGCGGCCATCTGTTGTAATATTTATTAGTGAAATCCCTTGGTGATGGCATAATTTATTTTGTTTAAAGTCAAATAATTAGAAGGTTAAATTATTTTATATGAAAAAGTGAATTTAACTTCTTAATAAAATATATTATATTTATTGTCTTTGAAATTTGTACCCGCAAAGTATATGTTACTGCAATCAGCTTAACATTCAGCAGGTCTTTATATACCATTGTATTGTTGTATTGTTATTCCAGGTAGCATTAATGTGGAGACTGTTCCGATCCAGGCAGGACACAGAGAAGAAGACGAAGGTGGGATTCCTTATACGGAAATAGACATAGACCTGCTGGATGTTAAAAAGGAATGCTTAGAGCACTCTGAAAGTATTACCCAGACTGCAGGTAAAATCAGTTTTTGTTTGTCTGAATTTGTTTTTATAATATTTATTTATACGCCCATTGGGCTTTTACATACATAAATAAGTTATAAAGAAATGTAAAGTTTATATGTAAATGCTAGGTAGTGGCAGCAGTAACATGATACAATATGACACATAGTGTATGAGGCCTTTGAGTTATAATAATAATAATAATAATATTTTATTCCAGGATGTGGGGAGGTTAGTGCAATCCCACACGTCCCATATAGATATACATTTTTTTTTGTACAATATATATAATAAATTATCAAATAAGGAAAACTATGCAGGGTGTGGTCTTGCGCTGCTGTATCTTCGGTATCCAAATATTATTCTACAGGCGTCATTATATTGAATTCGGAGTCGTTCCATCGAGCAAGTTCGGTAGTGACACCATGTCTCACACGTATACAGGCCAGTACAGAATGCGTTGAACAGTATTTTTTTAACGATATTGCTGCATATGCAAAATCTGCGGGCAATCATGTGAGAAACTATGCTTAGGCTTCTCCTTTGTCGTTCGATATCGCCATCGTCCGATAGGTCTTCATTAATAATGTGCCCCAAGTATTTCACGTTCGAACATGTATTTATTTTTGCCTCGTTTAGGTATACGGGGAGCATCTTGCTTGTATCTTGACTTTTTCCGTGGTGGATCGCAATCAATTCCGTCTTCTTCGGGTTGTACATCATATTATGCTGTTTTCCATATTCTTCACAAATGTTTAGAAGTAATCTTAATCCCTTGATCGACGGAGCTAGGAGGATCATGTCGTCCGCGTAGCTTATATGATTCATACATATATTGTTAATACGACAGCCCGCTCTGATGTCCAGGCGACTTGACAACTCGTCAAGTTAATAAAGTTATAAAGTTAACTCATAAAGTTAACGAAATGATTATTGGCAGTATTGTTAATAAATATACTGCGTTTGACAAGTTTTCGTGGCTTTTTAAATCGAGGGCGTTCGGTCTGCCATTTTACATAAAAAAATATTGTGAAGATTATAAATATAGAATAGTAAAGCCATAATATAACCTTCACCATTTGACATATAAAACCACGCAAAAAGCAAATCTTAACATGATAGTGTGTAGGTATAAGCCTGTTGTAAGAAAATAAGAATATGTCTACTTCTAAGATATAAAGACGATAATTGTTTATAAAAATGTTAAGTTTATATGTTTAAGTTTATATGAACATTATTTTCTGTCTTCTTTTTAGATACATACTTATTGAGCTTTATCCACCATCTTTTCAGACACAATATCGGACCTGAAGACACTTCCTGGAGGAAAACCTTATTCATGTTCCCATTGTAACTACTTCAGCCACAGCAAGTCAATGTTAACACGGCACTTGCGCACCCATACTGGAGAAAAACCTTATTCGTGTTCCTTGTGCAGCTATTCTGGTTCTTGGAAGGGAAATTTAAACCGGCACATGCTTACTCATACTTCAGAAAAACCTTATTCGTGTTCCTTGTGCAGTTATTCTTGTTCTCAAAGCGGATCTTTAAAATATCATATGTTTACCCATTCTGGAGAAAAACCTTATTCATGTTCCTTCTGCAGCTATTCATGTGTACAGAAGGGAAGTTTAAAACGTCACATGCTTACACATACTGGAGAAAAACCTTATTCATGTTCCTTCTGCAGTTATTCATGTGCAGAGAAGGGAAAATTAAAACGTCACATGCTTACCCATACTGGAGAAAAACCTTATTCATGTTCCTTCTGCAACTATTCATGTTATGAAAAAAGAAATTTAAATCGTCACATGCTTACCCATACTGGAGAAAAAACATATTCATGTTCCTTCTGCAGCTATTCATGTTCTATAAAGGGAAATTTAAACTGTCACATGCTTACACATACTGGAGAAAAACCTTATTCTTGTTTCTTCTGCAGCTATTCTTGTTCTCAAATCGGAACTTTAAAATATCATATGTTTACTCATTCTGGAGAAAAACCTTATTCATGCTCCTTCTGCAGCTATTCATGTTCTGTTAAGAGAAATTTAAAACATCACATTCTTACCCATTCTGAAGGAAAAACTTATAATTGTGCATTCTGTACCTATTGCTCCGCTCTCAATGGGAATTTAATTCGTCATATGCAAACCCATACTGGAAAAAAACCTTTTAAGCGATAAGATAAAACCCATAGCGATTTCGTTGCCAGCATAATTCTAAGAATATAAATGATATGAGTCAAATTAATTTCTACGATCGTAAAATTGATAATAACAGTACCATCAATTACTTGTTCGTACATTCATTGTACATCTAAGAATTGTGGATGTTAATTATTGAAACCCATTTCTGTACCCAGCCTTAGAATGTACTATGAACTATTTATCTTATAATAAATTGATTTGTCTTTCGTATTTGTCTACGGTTGATTTCAAAAATTAAGTTGTTATCAAACAAGTATTTGTGAATTGTATCGAAATGCCCTTTTCATTTTGTGGAACACAACGCTCGTTATAACCTACGTTTTCGTAGATAACGTTAATTAATTTATTTGGTTGAAATAAGCCTTTGCTTAACAATAATAACTAAAAGAATAATTCATATTCGTAAGCATTTTTTTTTAAATATAATTAATGAGTACACAGAATATAATCATTTATATTTACTAAAATAATTCGTTAAATTACTTTTGACCGCTTTTGATTTTTATAATGTTTCTCTTATATAGAAGCAGTCGTGTTTAAAAGAGTGGTGAGCATTAATGTGAAGAATAATAAGTGTTTTTAATGAATTATGATTTAAGGAAATAAGATTTTAAAAAAATATATAAATAAACAAAATAAAATTTATATCAATTATGAAGATAATTTCATCATTTTTGTATTTTTACACTGAATTTTTCTTTAATCGCTTTTAGTGGCTGTTTATCGTTTCTGATTGTTCGATATATTCTGGTGGGCCGTTGATATATGTAAATAAATAGTAAATATATGTTAAACAAAACCGGTGTTACATTTTTGTGTTTGTAATATATGTTTTTGACAAGTATGACTAAAAGCTTGAAAAGCTGTGATTATTGTTTTTTTATTATTTTAATAATTAGGTTTTTTTCGGACAAGATCATTACATTTGAAACTTTAAACTCTTCAAAAATCTGGTATGTTGGATAATCTCTTAGTTTTTTATAATTAGACTTTGTACAATTTCAACAGGGAGTAGATTTATTATTAAAACCATCAAAAATATTTTTTAAATTGTCGCGATTCTAGGTAAAATAATAAAAAATATGTTTTTATACATCAACACAGTTCGACAATCGTCACATGGTTACCCATACTGCAGAAAAACCTTATTCATGCTCCTTCTGCAACTATTCATGTTATGAAAAAGGAAATTTAAAACGTCACATGCTTATTCACACTGGAGAAAACCTTGTTCATGTTCCTTCTGCAGCTATTCAGGTTTTGAGAAGGGAAGATTAAAACGTCACACGCTTACCCTTACTGGAGAAAAAACATATGCATGTTCCTTCTGTAGCTATAATTTAAAATACTTCGTTGCGCGTAAACCCATTAATAATACATTGATTTATAGAACAGATTCAATAATACATAGATAATAATATATCTTATTGATAAATTTAGTTCGAAATATAATTAATCGGATTTCAATAGTAGAACTCGCGTTTGGCGTAATTAGCTCTGGATTTCAACTGTCGCTGACTTGCTCTTCAAAGACAACCGTAATCTAAAGAGATGTGCAGATATACTAATTTAAAACATTATTGACTCTTGTGGGAAAGCAGGGTAAGTTAAACATAAAATTAATTATTTATTCGTTTATATACCAGTAAAACTTTAAATTAAAATGGAGTTCTACATATTTATCTTTTTAAGAGTATATACGTACACAAGATAAATAAAATAATATTTATTATTTAATATATTACTATTTATGTATAATGCCTCAAGCTTGTTCAGTACAGATCATCCATTTTTACACTTTGAAATCAAACAAAAACGTTTTTTTTAAATCACGAATTTTTTTGAATATTAACGATTTTGTACAAAATATATTTAACTGAGAGGGAGACACAATATAAAATAACATAAATGATACATGAGATAGAAATAGATTACAATGGAACAAGTGGTAAATATTACATATTACGTTTAAATATTACACATTTAGTAAATATACAGATTATTATTGTTGACCCCTCTATGAATATTTACTATGTTATCCCTTTCAGACCCGAGCCCAGTTGACAAACAATTTTTAGTTTTTCGTTGTAGTAATGTGATTATGGGTAACAAAAAAAGAAAAAAAGAATTTTTTTATATTTTTTATTAATCAATTTTTCTTGGAAAAGCCATACTCACAATTGTGAGTACTGGGTCTCAACAATTTCCAAAAAGAGATACGGGTTTAACAAAATATTCGAAGTAAGTTATCAAAAATCAATGATTATTTGCGATGAAACTTTAAGAAACAGTTGACATCTTTTGATAGGTATAAGTAGACATCACATTTTATACATTTGGTGCGAGATCGCTTTGAACATCCCTCCAGTCTGCAACACCTTGGAGCTTTGAGAGATTCGACAATGGGCCAGTGCTCATACCCGTCGTACCTCTTGTCTTCAAATGGAATTGCAGCTGGTTGGTATCTTTTTGAAGGTGACTGTATTGTTTGGGTGCTCGTTTCAGCATCTGCATCAAATTTTCGTTTGGGTGGCAGTCCTCCAAGCAAATACTCTCCAATCGTCAGCCTAAAATCCAGCAGGTCCAGTATATCTTTTTTCTGTAATTATTTTCGTTGCAAACTCTTCTGTACTCATTCCAGCTATATACGATAGCTAAGTCAAACATATGAATAATTACTTTTAACGTCCATTTCTTTGTCTTGACCCAAGTCCTGTAACATTCCAGACTTTGATCATCGACTATCGACTCCACCCATTTTTTCATTGTATAGTTTTACAACAGCTGGGCACTGAACTTGTATGTGTTTTTTTCAGTTTTATCCCATCTTTCAACTTGAGTACTGGGCGTACTACCTACAAAGGAAGATGCCATTAGAATAGATTTGTTGTCTTTCCATTTCACAATAGAAACAGCATCATCTGATCGGCATATTTCTTCAAAATCCCCTCTCTTCATTTGTTTATCTGGGGTAAACTTGAAGCCTTTAAATCTGTTAGGCATAATGGTGCCTGTGCTATAATTTTTTTCTCCTTGAGTTTATCAAATAAAGGCATTGTTGTGAAATAACGATCGAAGAAGACAGAGCTTTCTTCTGGCAGAGTTATGTTCGATCGGGTAATGGTGTATTCGCACCTTGGTATATCTCGAAATCCAACACTGTTCAATTGGAACTAGTCATTACGAAATTTTTCAGTCCGGTTGGACGAGGTTTGTTTCTTACAAATTGGCGAACGGCACATCTTCCTAGAAATGGTATCATTTGCTCGTCAATTGAGTAAAACCCAAAGTCTCTCTCAATAGAAAGACATCTGTCTCTCACTGCTTTTATCACTGGATCAATTTTCCAAAAAAATATTATTAGCATGGCCTGCATTTTCAGCAAATGTGTCAACGAAGTGTAAATTGACGGGGAACATAAAAAATCTGTCACGACTCATTGCTGATGCAATCGGATCAAATCGAAATCGAGAATGCCAATATAGATTGATCCTCGGAAATTTACTACAGCCAATCAGGGCATTTATACCAAAAAACTTTTTTTATTTCAGAAGCAGAAGTTTTCAGTATGTTTCCAGTTTTATTTAAATAATATTGTGCAGTGTGTTTCGCTCCCAGCTCAAAAAGCTCCTGCGTAAAATACCTCTCAAAGAATGCGACTGGTGATATTACTTGAGATGGTACTTTCAATGTTGGTGTTGTTGTCTTTCTCACAAAAGATCTTTTCCTCCACTGGTAGTTTCTTTGTGCTGGTGGTTGATTATCCGGTTCTTCGTCTGGCTCAGAATCAGATGAACTGCTTACGTTTCTATTTTGTGGGGTCCATTCATCTTCGTTATCATCATTGCTAAATAACTCAATATCTGATTCATTTCCGTTCATAAGCAAGTCAGTAATGGCATCTGGATCATTTATAAGATTCTCCATGGTCTGTAAATAGAATACAAATCATAAAACTACAGTAAAAACAAAGGCATTTTATTTAATGAATACAAATATCTTATCCCATACATTACTTACATTGGCAGGGTAGAGAACCAGAGCTCACAAACGTGAGTTGTAAAATTCAAATGTATCTAATCAATACAAAATACACTTTTAACTTGTAATAGAGCTACACTATTGTTTACTACACTCATGACCAACGATAACTTCAATAACAATTGAAAGAAGTTGAATAAAAGCAAAGTTATGAGCAAAAACAGGTAGACCGACAAGACTTTATCGAACGGTCATAAAAGTGCAACAAAAGAATCCTGGTGTTGCCACCGCATAGAAATTTTACCCAATTAAAAAATATTTTTCAAGTACCCAGCCATGCTCACAAACGATCGAGACTGGTCACACACCCATAGAAGCATTGCACCGTCAGAAATTAAATCAGTAACTTACCCTCACATAAGTGAGTACAGGGTCTGAAAGGGTTATAGTACATGCTACTCTGGGTCAAACTACAGATTGAATTAACATTAAGTATTATAGTAATAATATCATTAATTATCCATTTATTATTTCGGCTACTGGCATTATACATAGTTCTCTCATTAAAAATTTAGGCGTATTAGATCTATCTAAAAATTTATTTTTAAAAATGCAAAAATCTGTAATTTTAAATATGTACATGTAGGATAACGAAAGATGTTTAAATATTTATGTTGAGGGATCAGTAGGATTAATAGGCCCTGTTAGGAGTTCTACTGAGCCGAACCCTCTGATATGAAAATATCTGGAGTCGGTGAATTATTTTCCCATTTGATCTCTGGTGAGTTGACGTGTTGTTCTTGTTTTGTTTTGTATTTATTTTGTTTATATAATGCACTTGCATAATGTTGATTGACTAGATGATCATTTGTGGAAAAGTTTGTGGAAGGGTTTAGTTTTTCCTATGGGGAAGATTTAACCCGGACATAAAATCGGAAATTTATAAAATATCTGAACTTAAGAGCCGTGTTTTCAGCATAGATAGGCATCGTTTTAATTGGAAATTCACATTCCTTAATATTACGTGGTAATAATTCCATGGTAGTGTTTAGAACGTCGAACAATGAATATATTCCTGTTTTAGGACAGTTACAGTTATATTACAGCAAAGATAAATAAAAAACTGCTAAAAAATAAGACAGAAAATAAATGCGTTGAAATCGTTACATTCAGTGTAATACAGAAAGAAGTCATAACAATAAGAAAACAACAAAATAGCCGATATAACCATCGGGACGTCCTGTGCGAAGGATACCAGAGGATGTGGTAATGCTAAATGGCAGAACGGCTGTGGTAATTGTAACATATCCGTATACATGTCCGGCAACTAGCTCAGAATAATATTACAATAAATTGCAGTTTTATACTAACCTCGTATATTCTGCCTTCTCACCAACTCGGGTCGCTAGAGTGGGGAAAAGGGAGGTTAATTAAATTATAAACATCTATTAATTATGTGTCTGGATTTTAATTAGGTTTGAACAGTTATATATCCGCGATACGTAAACTGCTGATAAGAGAATGATTGCGTACAGGGTGATGCAAACGTTCAGACAATGAACCGAGTCAGCGATCCTGTGGGTTTGGCGTCCAGACGCTACTCCAACCTATGGTAGACATCAACAAAGGAATCAGCAGCTAAATAAGCGGTGGAGGACCTAAGTACATCATCATTCCATTCAACAAGTTTGACGCGACATCATACAACTCGAGAAGTCCGACTCGTTTATAATGGAGGAATCGGCCATTATGGCCGGTTCCCCCGCGTCACGCTTCGATCTTTCTTCACCACATCGCTACACACCTACACCCGAGCTTGCGCGGACTACAACCATGGACTCTTTGGCATTTCACCTCAACGCCCTGGCCCAGGCTATCATTCCTGGCCAGCGCTAACCTCACGCGCCTACACTCTGCGACCAGCTCACCGCCGTCTGCGCCTCGGCTCCACGACCATCGTCGCCAGCCTGTACCTCCCGCTCATCTGCCGACCAGGTCCATTGCACCTTCGGCTACCTCGTTCACGCTGAAGTACCCTGAAGACTCTTCGCCTTCACCAGTGCTGAACAAGCCCACAAGTCCGATCTCCATCAACGCGGTGTCGACCCACTGACCCGCATCTCGACCATTCTACCGCAGTCATCGCCGACTACGCCTGGTGTCATCATCATCATCGATCCAGAGCCATCTCGCAACTGCGCAACTCAACTGATGTGTTATACTGACTCACAATAAACGCTGCAACAACGAAAACATCATATTTTATTGTCTCACTACCAAGTCCCCGTAGTGGTGACCCCGACGTGATCCTGCAGCCCGACGTGATCCACTACCAAGACCCCATAAGGTAAAGGATTTCCAACTCGGAAGGTAGATGATGGAAGCAGAAGGAGCCAGAGGGTGCGTTTGACCAATAGCTAAGCGGCAATGGGAGAATGCGTGGTTAAAGGTGACAGTACACATAAGATGCCAGAAAAGGGGTGGAGATACTTAGTGATTTATATGACGTTGATGTTAAAATATTACTATTTTTATTAATATTAGAATGTTTGGGTGAATGTACTTCCTACAGCCATTAAAAATCAAGGTTGATTAATTTGAAATTTTGAGGGATTCACAATCTTTTGAACCTCAAGCGTTGGTACATACGTCACAAGAAAGCGTTGAAACTGAATTTTAATTGGAGTCAAAGGTTTACGATCACTTAAAGTTTGGAGTAGGTATCATAACATGACTTAGAGAAGACTGGAGAGGTCCCTCAGCTGTTGAAGTAAAAAAAAAACTCAGCATAAGGAATATAGTAAAAGGCGAATTATACGAAATAATAAAAATTAACGATGCGTCAACTTATTAAATTTATTGTTTTTTTCGGAGTTATCTGGATTCATCTTAACAGTTAATTTCCTTTCGTGCGTGAGAGGGACAAAACAGGGGCAGTGGAAGGTAGAAATTAAAATCAGATTGTAATTATCAGATGTAAATTTTAGTTAACCATTTCAGAACAAAAGGTAGGTAGGAATTAAGAGATGCTTTACCCAAGGGAAATGGTAGTGTAGCCTGGACACGCTGCGGACGATGATTGTGTTCTGATTGCCAATCACCGTTTATTGTTTAGCAAGTGGAAGAGCCAGCGAAATTTGAAAGAGATTTCATTTCTATAGTTACCCCTTTTCCTTCCCATCCTCTCCCCACGCATTCCTTTTCCCGAGATAAGACTAAGTGGTTAATAACAAAACTTACACATCTCAGAACAGGAAGAAAACACGGATAAAATGGCGGCGATGACGACCCCAAAGAGAGATGGCAAGAAATCATCAAAACCCGATACCCTATGCTTATCGATTCAATACTTCACCAATTTATGGAAAAACAAACTATTTCATTTTATCAAATTTTAAAATTAAAAAAAAAATTACGGAAAAATTAAAAAATCAAAACATACGAGTAGAGACTACAAGATTAGGGTTATATATCCTGTAGGGAAAAAGATGAAGTAAGACGCACGGTTTTATGAGAAAAGTTTTAACAATTTCATTAGTAAAGAGGTTACCCACTCTATTTAAATGGAACTGGATTACAACAAAACATATGCATTAATGGATCGTTCATACAGGGGAAGCTTCATATGAATTTAAATAATAAAAAAATCACGCAACGCTGAAATATAAGCATTATTGTGAAATAATTCTCAAGATATTGTATAAACTGTCTATAATAACAGGGATCGAGGGATTAGTTAAGGTATGTAGGTATGCCACCCGACGGTAGGTACCACTAGCTAGTTAGGGTATGTGGGTATGCCACCTGACGGTAGGTACCACTAGCTAGTTAGGGTATGTGGGTATGCCACCTGACGGTAGGTACAACTAGCTTAGGAAAAAATCATCGGACACAGGCCGGAGATCACGGATTATTCAAATAGGTTAGTTAGAGAAGGGAATATCACAAATTGTACCAGTGACCAGGAGATCTCGATGAACGTGATTTATATTTACTTTACTCGACACCGAGGTCACCACAATGCGGCCGTGTCCATGAAGTACGGATACTTTAGTCACAAACATAGTAGGAACATTACACTTACAAACACATAAACATAGACGTAGACACATAGGCCCTGCAATGGAAGTCCTGACTGAGTTTTGAACCATCTGTGAAAAAAATTATACAATTTGACAAGTTTTTTTCAATTCTCCATTATTTGAATGCGGTGAGTTTTGAATGATTATTTATTTATTTATTCCTCTAAACTGATTGACCTTGGGATAGAAAGTAAAGATTTCATAGGGACATAAGTATAACGAAAGAGATTCATTGAGAGGCGTGTGAAGATAAACCCAGGAGAGCATTGTAGGAATCATAGAGAAAGCGAGGAGAATGATTTTTCGAAAAGGGAAATTATTAAATTATTATTTGAATTAACCCCATACTTTAAGAATTGAAGTTTATGAACCAAGGGATGGGATCTTATTGAACGTAGTTTGTAAACATATTTTTCTGCTAGGCATCGAGTTCTTAAAGGAGGTTCGCAGCATTCTACTTGCATTGCGTTGATTGGGGAAGATTTCATGGCTCCTAAGACAAAGCGAAGAGAGTCTATGGTATGTAATAAACTTCTTCTGTTTTTTGTCAGCCTAGCCAAGCAAGTTGTTTTATTGCGAACCTTATTATTGTCATATTATTTACAGTAGCTATGGGTAGGATCGAAACATTTACACGATTGAAATATTTTGTTCGAAACATAAAAATAATTGAGTGATAAATCGATTGAATAGCTGGGAGTTCAGCGGGAGCAGTAGCTGCGGAAAGAGGCAGATTTTTATCGGTTTGGGGAGAGGGAGGGGCGTACCCCCAAAGACAAAGTATGTTACATTGGTCATTTGCTGTATTTATTTATTAAATAAATGTCAACTATGTTTGGCCAAGATCACCATAAAAACAACTACTCCAGTACCTACTACCTACAGTAACGCAAATGTAGTAAACTGAGCATCTAATTTATCACATATATCTATGGCCTATCTGTCAAAAGAACCAGAAGCTTTACAGCTTGATGTGCAGGGGGGTATAACTCCGACACTTTTTTGGTTTTTTGATGACGTCAGTTCCAGACTATCCAATGAAAAGCCGTCCTGGTTTGATCTCTCACTCTCTCCCGTGTAACAGAGAGAGAGAGGCTACGCTCCATTTCCCCCGGAAACAATGTGACGCCATTATTGCGTCATGGTTGCGTCCTTCTGACAGATCGTGACAGATTCAGATTGTTTGCGTGAGTGGTTTATTTATGTTGTTTGCTTTCGTGAATTCATGAGTTGTTGTTGTGTGAAAATGTCTAAAATTATGAAGCTGTGTTGTGTGTACAGACAGACAGACCACTCGTCATAAATACCCAAAATACGGAAGTTACAAAAGAAACAAAAATGCCAAATGGATCCCTTCGAAGATGCGCACTGCTGACTTTAAATCTACCCAGCATTGGTAGTTATGCAGATTTAAGACAGTATCGAACCCGTTATGACGAAAATACAGGTGTGAATATCCCTTTGTTTGTCTTCAGTGTTCCATGTAATGTGTAACTTAATTTCACCTAAGAATTGAATTTACTTTTAGACCCCGTCCGCGTTCCACAAGGACGGTGTGATGTCATAAAAGACCATAATTACTTGCAATATGATATGTTTAGTTCAGGAACTTTGGTTAACCCGATAAATATGTTTATTTCAGAGCTTGATAACATCTTACCGGGTACCAGCGGTGTGTTCCTTCTGCCAAAAAGATCATGGAATATTACAAAGGTAAATCTGTTCTATGTTACTTGTTATCCAATATGCAGATCTTTTCTTCCTTTCCTCTTACCACTAAGATCATTTTGTTTTCAGACATCAGTGTTCCTGTTCCTGTGGGACCCAGCGGCAGTAATTCAGCCGTTACACGGAAACACAATGCTCCTCTGCGTAAGAATATTTATAGTTTTTTGTACACATTTAAGATGTGTTTTGTGCTCATGAATTCTGTAAGCATATTATTTTTTGAATAACTTCATGACTAAATCCTCAAATTGAAATATTTAATAATTTAAAACAATATTAGCGACTCGAATGAATATTTAAATCAGAAAAAGATTTAGTCGCAGACTTGGTACAAATTTAAGATGTGTTTTGTGCTCATGTTTTCTGTATTCATATTATTTTTTGAATAACTTCATGACTAAATCCTCAAATTGAAATATTTAATAATTTAAAACAATATTAGCGACTCAAATGAATATTTAAACCAGAAAAAGCTTCAGTCGCAGACTTCGTAATCATTTAAAATGTTTTGTGCTTATAAATTTATTTGTTTCTTTCTGTTATCTTACTGAAATAAAATAAAAAATACTTTACAACATGTAACAAAGTTTTTCATTTTTCTTACAAAGCGCCGTCCTGAGAAAATGTGCCGTAAGGAAAGATACCTTATAGCTCATTTTCGCAGGACCGCACTTTGTGAGTTAGAGCCTTGTCGTCCTGAGAGAATCTGTTAACATTTCTAAAATTTATTTTTAAAATAATATTTTAGGCTGATGAATAGCACAATATTGTCTTCCCTGGGTGCCTACCTAGGTAAGATCATATTGTCTATGGCCGCGCTTTTTTTTTTTTTTGTTTCCTCTACTTTGCTGAGTGGTTTGTTTATGCCTCAATTCTGGATGTGACGTCATCGTGGACAAAATTTCTCCCCACTAAAGGCCGAAGTTATCAATCTAGTGATTGGTTTATTTATGTTGATGTGTTGTAAATATCAAATGTGCAATTCCTTGTGATCATTGAAAAGCTAACCCTTTAACGTTAAATATTACTGGATTATTCCGAGAGTTATGCCATCGATCGTTTTCCATATTTTGTGTTCAAATTAATAATGAGGTTATGTGCGTCTTCACGCATTGTGCCTTACATACCATTTAGTTTGGCTAAGCGGTTGTATCAATCTGGTTGAGTTTAACCTAAAGTTGAACCATGTGGAGATGCGTTGTATGTGATATGTGGCGTGGCTATTAAGTAGAACGGTTACAACATCCAATCACACAACCGTTCAACCAAGTTGGATCATCTGTATCGTGGTAGAATTAACTTTTCTCAGTCGGCCTAGGTAGCCGCTGTGCGTAATTGTTTGTAAGAGTACATTTAATTAATAGAAATAAATAAAATATCAGGCATGACTAATGGACGTGAAGTTTGGATGGATTTTTTCACATTATGTGTATAATGATTTAACTAGCTTTGGGTATACTTCAAGCAAGATGTACTCTGATAGAGATGCCAAGAACGAAGTTCTTGTTATATTTTTGGATCAGTTAAAATGTATTTAAAACGGTGTGTACTCCAGAGTAGCAACTGACGAAATGTCGACCCATAATCTAACCTATAACCTAACGTAACCTAACCTAACCGAGCCTCACCTTAAATCCTTTTTTAGGTTTGGGTTTCTTAATATAAGCAGATACTTCGTTATGCATATTATAATTTAAAATAAAACAATAACTTAGTAAACACCACTTTCATCTTTATGCTAAATGCCTAGACTTTATATTACTGTATTTAACTTTTTTATTTTATATTATTTTTTATTATTGATACATTATTTTACAGTATTTCATATTTTAATTCAGTAATGTTGGCCTCACTGGGTTGTTTACCCGTGCTGAGGCCCTAAATACTTTAAAATCTAACATTAAAACGTGTGAGATTAATATAGTAAGCTAATATGGGTTACATGGAATTGTGCTGAGTTCCAGTGGCAGAGGTTGTAGGAGTAGGTAGGGGTTGGGAAGATAGTGGTCTTTGTCAATAGGGAACAACCTAAGTATTGGGTTTCTATTTAGGTGGATTTAATTATTGATGACTTGGCCATTGGCATCAATGTTTCACAAATAAATTTTTAAATATAGGATTCTTCGAATTCGCAATCAGTGGGTTCAAGCTCCCTTATTATAAGGGCCTTGTTATACTCATTAATTAATGTTTATTAAATAACTAATTACCATCACATAACAGCAGTGCCATGGACCTTCCCAACCCAGAGAATTTTTCCATCAAGACGGAACCAGGATACCAGGAAGAAGGCGCTGGTGAAATGCCGTATATGGATATAGAAATCCACCTTCCGGATGTAAAGAAGGAATGTTTGCAGTATGCTGAGAGTGTTCAGCCAACTAGTAAGTTGCATTACGTATATTATCACAAAGGAGTTGCAGTCAGGACAGTTGCTTGTTTTGTCCTTCCCCTCTCGTCGTCCAGCGGTACTTCATTTTACCTTTGTGATATTGCTTTGCAGGAAACTGTCGAACTAAGAAAACGTGAACTTTTAATGCCCGCAAAATATTCCTAGTTCCTCAAGCTGTTGCCTCGCCATATTTTACCACTAAAATAAAGTATCTCTTCTAAACGTTCTCCATTCCAAGAATATTTTGAGATTATAATAAATGTACTTGAAATACATTTTTGTGTTATAATATATTTGTATCATGACTTATAACGGTGATATCGGATTTTTTTGTCCCTTTCCTACTCATCTCACTAGGGAATTCCTGTGTCGAGATGAGCACATTACCATTAGAATTATATTAAATCAAATAAGTAAGGAACATAATACATACATAGATGGATTATATCAAATATGGGCTTTCTAAGGAATAACGACCGAATGACAGAAGCTACGATAAGGGTAATCCAAAATCACAACTCTCAGCTACGATGGAATTTTTCACCATTTTCTTTGATAAATTTAACGAACCTAAACTTTTTTATATTTTCACTGTGCATATTATAAAGCAACGGAGCTCTATAAGAAATCTTTATTTGTCCAAATAATGTTCTGTTATTCACCGGCTGATACATTAAAGAAGAACCCAATCTAGTGTTGCGCACTTGTTGTGATCTTTTGGCAGTATCAATGTTGTTGAAAAATTTGCAGAGAGCCTTTATTATTTACAACTGCCTTACTGACATAAGTTTTCTTTCATTGTATAATAACTGTGAGGAATATATTTTTTAAATTAATTTTTGTGCTACATTTGAAAGCTCTAGGGTAGTCTTGTGTGGAGAACCCCAACAGACAACATTATAAGAAAGCATTGTTTGAATAAGCGTGTGGTTTACAGTTTTTAATGTAACTATGTCCAATATATTTCTCAGATTCTTGAAGATGTAGGCTAGCTCTCTTATTTTGTTTAGTAATACAGTAACATTATTGTTCCATTTTAGATTGTTAATATTATTAAATGATAATTATTCGATTGACATTAAGAAACTAGACATTATAAAGAATAGAACACAATCTCTGAAAATATTCTTACTGCGGCCATCTGTTGTAATATTTATTAGTGAAATCCCTTGGTGATGGCATAATTTATTTTGTTTAAAGTCAAATAATTAGAAGGTTAAATTATTTTATATGAAAAAGTGAATTTAACTTTTTAATAAAATATATTATATTTATTGTCTTTGAAATTTGTACCCGCAAAGTATATGTTACTGCAATCAGCTTAACATTCAGCAGGTCTTTATATACCATTGTATTGTTGTTTTGTTATTCCAGGTAGCATTAATGTGGAGACTGTTCCGATCCAGGCAGGACACAGAGAAGAAGACGAAGGTGGGATTCCTTATACGGAAATAGACATAGACCTGCTGGATGTTAAAAAGGAATGCTTAGAGCACTCTGAAGGTATTACCCAGACTGCAGGTAAAATCAGTTTTTATTTGTCTGAATTTGTTTTTATAATTTTTATTTATTTATTTATACTCCCATTGGGCTTTTACATACATAGTTCATAAAAAAAAATTCTGAAGATTGTAGGTTCACAAGGTAATAGTAAAAATACATATAACCATATCCATTTGACATATTATAACATCAAGTAAATAGTAAATGCATACAATAATTATTTGTAGGTATAAACCTGTTAATAAACCAAAAAATAGGAATATGCCTACTCCAAAGTTATACAAACTTAAATTAGTTAATAAGAAATGTAAAGTTTATATGTAAATGCTAGGTAGTGGCAGCAGTAACATGATACAATACGACACATAGTCTATGAGGCCTTTGAGTTAGAAAGTTAACGAAATGATTATTGGCAGTATTGTTAACAAATATACTGCGTTTGACAAGTTTTCGTGGCCTGTTAAATCGAGGGCGTTCGGTCTGCCATTTTACATACATATTTTACATAAAAAATATTGTGAAGATTATAAATATAGAATATGAAAGCAATAATATAACCTTCCTCATTTGACATATAAAACCAAGCAAAAAGCAAATCTAAACATGGTAGTTTGTCTGTTGTAAGAAAATAAGAAAATGTCTACTTCTAACATATAAAGACGAAAATTGTTTTTAAAAATGTTAAGTTTATATGTTTAAGTTTATATGAACATTATTTTCTGTTTTCTTTTTAGATACATACTTATTGAGCTTTCCATCTTTTCAGACACAATATCGGACCTGAAGACACTTCCTGGAGGAAAACCTAATTCATGTTCCCATTGTAACTACTTCAGCCACAGCAAGTCAATGTTAACACAGCACTTGCTCACCCATACTGCAGAAAAACCTTATTCGTGTTCCTTGTGCAGCTATTCTGGTTCTCAGAAGGGACCTTTAAAACGTCACATGCTTACTCATACTGCAGCAAAACCTTATTCTTGTTCCTTGTGCAGCTATTCTTGTTCTCTAAAAAGAACTTTAAAATGTCATATGTTTACCCATTCTGGAGAAAAACCTTTTTCATGTTCCTTCTGCAGCTATTCTTGTTCTCAAACGGGAACTTTAAAAATTCACATGTATACTCATACTGCAGAAAAACCTTATTCGTGTTCCTTGTGCAGCTATTCTTGTCCTCGGAAGGGAACTTTAAACCGGCACATGCTTATCCATACTGCAGAAAAACCTTATTCATGTTCCGTCTGCAGCTATTCATGTTTAGAGAAAGGAAATTTAAAACGCCATAAGCTTACACATACTGGAGAAAAACCTTATTCGTGTTCCTTCTGCAGCTATTCTTGTTCTCAAAAGGTAACTTTAAAATGTCATATGTTTACCCATTCTGGAGAAAAACCTTATTCATGTTCCTTGTGCAGCTATTCTGGTTCTCGGAAAGGATCTTTACACCGGCACATGCTTACCCATACTGGAGAAAAACCTTATTCGTGTTCCGTCTGCAGTTATTCATGTGTAGAGAAGGGAACATTAAAACGTCACATGCTTTCTCATACTGCAGAAAAACCTTATTCGTGTTCCTTCTGCAGCTATTCTTGTTCTCAAAAGGGAACTTTAAAATGTCATATATTTACCCATTCTGGAGACAAACCTTTTTCCTGTTCTTTCTGCAGCTATTCTTGTTCTCAAACGGGAACTTTAAAACGTCACATGCTTACTCATACTGCAGAAAAACCTTATTCGTGTTCCTTGTGTAGCTATTCTGGTTCTCAGAAGGGAACTTTAAAACGTCACATGCTTACTCATACTGCAGAAAAACCTTATTCTTGTTCCTTCTGCACCTATTCTTGTTCTCAAAAGGGAACTTTAAACCGGCACGTGCTTACCCATTCTGGAGAAAAACCTTATTCATGTTCCTTCTGCAGCTATTCATGTGTAGAGAAGGGAAAATTAAAATGTCACATGCTTACACATACTTGAGAAAAACGTTATTCGTGTTCCTTCTGCAGCTATTCATGTTCTAAAAAGGGCTATATAAAACGTCACATGCTTTCCCATATCGGAGAACCATATACATGTTCCTTGTGCAGCTATTCATGTTTTAAATAGGCTTATATAAAACGACACATGCTTTCCCATACTGGAGAAAAACCATATACATGTTCCTTCTGCAGCTATTCTTGTTCACAAAAGGAAACTTTAAAACTTCACATGCTTACCCATACTGGAGAAAAACCATATACATGTTCTTTCTGCAGCTATTCTTGTTCACAAAAGGAAACTTTAAAACTTCACATGCTTTCCCATACTGGAGAAAAACCATATACATGTTCTTTCTGCAGCTATTCTTGTTCACAAAAGGAAACTTTAAAACTTCACATGCTTACCCATACTGGAGAAAACCATATTCTTGTTCCTTCTGCAGCTATTCATGTTCTAAAAAGGGATGTATAAAAGATCACATGCTTACTCATACTTCAAAAATTCTTTATACATGTTTCTTCTCCAGCTTTTCTCGTTCTTAAAAGGGAACTTTAAAACTTCACATGCTTACCCATAATGGAGAAAATCCTTATGCATGTTCCTTCTTCAGCTATTCATGTTCTAAAAGGGGACATTTAAAACCTCACACGCTGACTGATTCTAAAGATCATAAATTTTAAATGTGATGAACTTTATTGTCTGCTCAATAGTCTCAGAGCGTACTGCAGTATTTACTTCGCCACATCAGCCCTCTCCGAGAATTCTGTACTCCCACAACCCCAAGTGTTAAAATATCTTAACCTACAGACTCCAAACCTCCAAAGATCAGATCCAAAGATCAGATCCAAAGACAGTCCAAGCATTACACTCATATTTTCTTATAACACCTTTAATTTCTTGTTAGTAAAATGAAAAGATTTAAAGAAATTCAATTAAAAAGAGATTTTCTGATCCCCTTCATATCTGTGTCGAAACCGTTTTATAGTAACGTAGGTGCACACGTAATTAACTGTCAGCTATGTTATACCTCACGTTGGTTTTTGTATTAATGTCTTAAAAATGTATCCCAAACACCGCGTAAGAAAATCTTTATCGCGTTCTAAAAGAATTTATTTTTGTACCATTTTTGTGGTCAGCAGGCCGGACAGAAAGCGAGGGCCTCATGCAACCCGCAGGCCGCAGGTTCCTTTCCCTTGCCATGAAAGATAAACATTGTTCTTATTATTTCATACATCTTCTCATACGTACTCTTCAATTCATTCTGACTATTGACATGACCCGACTCAAATATCTGTTGATCGTACCATGTCTTCCTCATCCATACATCTGCAAGCATAAATTTTCTATACACTCCTTCCTTAATTCATTCGCTCTATGTGCCCAAACTATCTGAGCCTACCTTTCTTAATCTTACTTATTACGCTAACATCATCCTTCTCAGACGATCATACAATGTTTAAACACACATACGCCTCGGGAATTTCATGTATACAGCATTCAGTCTATTATTATTATTCAACACATACCCTTTATGATAAATTACTATTAGGACAAATTTATTAATTAATTTGAATGTCCATGTTTATTAGTATTCCCAAAAGTGTTTCATGTATACAACTCATAATAATGCTGCCATCATAAACACGAGTTTAAAAAGTTAAAACAATTACGGAGATATTAATTAACATAAAAAAACATGTAAATATATTTATTTACCCTTAGTAACAATCTTCATTCCATAAAAGATAATTTTTATTTATTTATTGGATAATTTGTATATCGCCGCTTTTGTGAGATATCACCTCAGGGGTGCTATACAGTTGATGCAGGTATTACAAAATAATATAAATATTACAAGAAGTTAAGTTAAGAAAAATGAAAATATGATTTAAGATTTTCACGGCCAAAAGAATTTTTTTCACATTTCACCACTATCAATAACACATCTGCCCTGATGATGGACACTGTAACGTTGTCCGAAACGTTGGCCAAATAAGTAGTTAGCGCAACACGGCATAACACCCTAAAAACAAATAACTAAAAAAGAAAAATGAATTACAAGAAGAGGTGACACGAAGATGGAAGATGGAGACTCTGCAGCAAGAATCCTAGGTGGTGAAGAAACTGGACCAGCTGCTGCAGCGAGAGAGTCCACCAACAGTGCCAGCACGAGGTTCGTCATCCGTCCAGGTATGTGTCTGCTGCTAATGAAGCGCTGACACCTCACATAGATAAGAGACCCTGGCAGCACTGTTGTGACCATTGGCGGTTCTTCGCTTAGGTCAATTGTTGTTTGACCCCCCAAAATTATAACACAAGAATAATAATCAATTATTTGCATAAAAAAATGTAGTCTTATTCTTAATTTATTTTAAATGTAACGCGAAACAGCAGCGGCGGCGACTGACTAGCAGTGACATCTGTTGTCTCTTATAGAAGTTTTCATTCACAAGTCCACACGATTCGCTGGGTCAATTTAAAGAATGTCCCCTTTGGTATCTTCTGTCCCTAGGCGCGCCATAGGATAAACGAGATGGCACTTAATTTTTTGTCGAAATAAAAATTAGGTACCGAAGAAAGCTTAGGCACGCTAAGGTCATAGCCGTGAGCGAGACAGAACGATGAATATTATACCTTTTACAGAGATGGTGATATAAACATATGTCAGTTTTTCATTTTACACTCTTGTAGTGTGTGGAACAATGGTTGTTTTTCAGTTGGATAGTTCGGGAAAGGTTTGGAACAATTCTTTATGTTGTTATCGATTTAGAATGAAGCTGAAGAATGAAACAAAACGTAAAATATCATTGAAAAATCGCTGTCTTAGTTCTTGTATGTTCAATAGACCTTTTTTTGCAAAACTGAGTTATGAATACCAATATGTTCATTAGACTATTGCGCATTAATGAAGCTAATAAAAACATATTTTTTGATTTTTAAGTGACATTTTTAGCATTTTTCGAGTGCCAATATCCACTCACGGAACAATGTTTTAGTTCTTATTTGTTCAAACTCCCGGATATTGAACATTCAAACACTCAACGTTATGAATATAATATATTTTTTTAAATTCATAGATATTTGTTCAACATCCCGCCGAACGTTGAGGTCTTGAATGTTCAATCTCCACTTTCAACCAATCAGGACGTGGCTAGTTAAAATGAGCGGCAATGTTGATTTTTAGTTGTTATCTTACAACCAAATATTGTTCCACTAAAAATACGTTTAATTTCGAATATATACTGTTATTGAACTGAAAAATGACTTCACCGACTGCAGAATCAATAAACCTTAAATAAAAAGGTAAGTCTTTTTCACCATATTTTACATGTACCTACTTCTTTAAATTGCTTGGCAAATATACAGGATGCTTCATTTATTATTTATTTATTCAATTATTTATTTAAATCCTTACGGCTTTTACCCAAAATGAGTATAAATAAATTATATTAGTGAATTAAAACTTATTTAGACTTAACTTATTTTAACTTAGAGCCAGGACACGGAAATGTGCAAGAAGTCTACTGTCCTCATAGTCTGATTGAAAGACATCTACGACACATATTTAGTCCGTTATCACTGCTGAGATCGCTGATGAAAAGTCCAAATCTTTAAATTTTGAATGCATTCAATTAAAAGTTTCCGATTTTTTGTTTTTTAGTCACATAAAAAACAATAAATAAATTCTTATGTCGGAACTACTATAAAACCAAATAAGCACACGACTAACAATAATTAATGTATTGTTATACTAGACACATAATTCAATTCCGCCATCATATTTAAATAATTATCTTTATCGTTGGATTTATAATCGTGCGATATATTTAAATTAATGTCACCTAAAACTATTGTATTCCCGTTTCTGTAGTTTAATAACACATGTCTTAATTCTTCTATAAACAAACAGACAGTAGATGAGTGCGTTCTGTATAGAGAGATAATATCAATTTTTTGTTATAACACTTCATTTGTACATGTAGGCAGTTTGTTCCATTCATATTAATTTCTTCGTCGCACAATATGTCACAATTATTTTGTACGAACATAACGATTCCACTGTTTTTGTTAATTCGGTTTGTAGTAGATACATAGGTATATACCGGTATATAGTACGCCACTTTGCCACTTGAATGTGTTTCTGTTAACACAATGCATGCCGGCTTCTTGAGATCATTATTTACTGTTGTCAAAAATTATTCCATGTTCCGTTCTATGCTTCTTATGTTCATGTGTAGAATTAAAGGGCTGCGATTGAGGTCGTTTTATATGTTTTTTCGTCAATATTATTTTTTTCGTCAAGTGCGTTATATAAAAAAATCTGTCATTTTTCTTCGAAGTCTATTCAGTCTCTTGCTACTTTGAGCATTTTATTTTTGTAGGGACATAAGTTACTGAAAGACGTGTGGTCTGTTTTATTTTTCTCGCCATATTTCTTATTTTGCGATGTGCAATTTGCACAAACCGGTGTTTTTTCTCTTTCAGGGCATTTAGCAAAAGTATTATCACCCGTGCAATGCGGGCACATCGATGGATTCGTTTGATTTAGGCATCTGGAGGCTGTGTATTTATCTTTATCTTATATTACTGGATATTTATCTTTTCTAATGATAGCAAATTTTTTCGTGTTGTACCACTGGTTTCCACGATATAGTTCGAGAATTTGTTTTGTTCTTCATCTTCTTGATCCCGAGTATCACGTTGGTATTTCTTAGAATGTTTGTATTTTATTTCAGTTATCAAATTTATTTTATTTTCTTCGTTTTTCGTTACAATGTCTTGAATCCCAAACATTTGTACAACATTTACATATAATGTCAAAAAGAGAACGGGTCGCTTCCATTGGCTGAGGATTGATTTGCCGGCCTCTGGGTTTTCTCCTCCCTACAACATGTATCTCTTAAAGATCCAGGTTATTGAGCACATTATTTATCTAAAAAAATAGTTCATTCAGCAACCACAGAAGTGACATTCGCCCTGAGTGAAATACTTTCCAGAAAAATATCAATATAATTTATATTTTGCTCGAAGGTGGGATACGATTTCAAAATAAACAACAATATAAATGTATTAAGAGTTGATGTATTCCACCTTAACCCTTTCACACCCGCATTATTGTTTCCACAAATATAAAATATGTAATGCTTGATAACAACTCAGAAAATTTTTGACTTAAAAATTATATTTTTTAGAAATTATTCAATGATAATTTAGATTGACATTGGATGTCAGAGGGTATATTTTTGCATAGTTAGGTAAAATACACATAACACAAAAGTAATACAAATAACTGTTTCATGTCAAAAATGCACATTTACTAGGTAGTGATAATTTCTAAGGTACAAACAAATAACATTTTAACTAAAATTCATTCAGAAATAAATAATTAATATAATAATAAGTACATCAATTAAACTGATATATTATGGTTTAGTGCAATCGGTATTATAAAATGAAATTATCGGGTGGGGAGGGGTATTTAAAACCTCCCTACAACCTGCAACCATTAATAACTATCTAAAAAATACTTAAAATCATCCCAAAAAAACTACATTAATTCACTACCCTAGAATTTTTTCGAGAATCTAAATGCCGTCAGTTACAAAATTATACAAACAAAATGACGAGCTCCAAATCCACAAAGAATATTCCATTAAAAAATCTACCCATTGGATTCCGTTAGCGATAAATTCAAAACAAAGGAATTAATATTCATCCCAATGTTGAGAGCCACTACAGCTTAACATCATTTGGTGTCGTACAAAATGGTTAAAAAGATTATTATCTAATAACAAACTTAAACTAAAAGAACCAATTAAGCATGAACTATTTCAAAAGCGGATTAAGTCTTTTCTTTTACATAATTATCGATCGTAATATAAATAAATCCTTATGAAATAACGTCACACAGACCATTACATTTACATAAAGCAAAAAATACATTACCTCTAAAAATCTTACTTAACAGATTTTAATAATACATTGTGACTTGTATGCCTTTATTTCATTCACAATAAATTATCGTTGCATTGTCATCTATGAGCCCTAATATTTTATTTATGTCGTATAACATTATTATTACATTGTATCATTATATTCTGCACTTAAATTAAAACAGTAATTTCAATTTTCAGTGCCGGCAACCCGGGCGTTTATTTATTATTAGTTATGTACATACATGATTTTTCTCCTTACCCTCCTCACTAGACAAAGTCTGTTCTGAGGCTGACCTTACTACCCATCTCAAACACGAAAAATTGATTTCTCAACTCTCTTTTGTATTGTTTCATATGACAATTACCAACGAGATATCCAATTTTTTTAAATGGCGGTCGGAACTTTTAAATTTAAATATAAAGCGTTTTGTACTCTCTATCGGGAGGGGGTGGGGTTAAAGTAGGGGCCGTAGGGAGCGATTGATTGATGCGGGTCTTTCAGAGGCCCAGATTATTTGAGGGAGGAAAAACATTAGTAATATTTAAAAGATAATACGAAATTTTAATTTGTAGGAATTAGATAAAGTTGATATAACTATAAAAATAAAAAAAAGAACAATAATGTGCGTCACATTTGACTGACTTGAATCTCATGACGTTTGGAATGTGTCAGCATGTGACGTTTTGAATGTCCCTTTAGAGAAAATGAATAGCTGCAGTAGGAACATGAATGAGGTTTTTCTCCAGTATGGGTAAGCATGTGACGTTCTAAAGATCCATTTCGCGAACACGAATAGCTGCAGAAGGAACATGAATAAGGTTTTATTCCAGAATGGGTAAGCATGTGACGCTTTAAGGTTGCCTTAACTGAAAACGAATTATTGCATAAGGAACATTTATTAGGTTTATCTCCAGTATGGGTATGCATGTGACGTTTTAAGGTTCCCTTATCTGAAAAATAATTATTGCATAAGGAACATGTATGAGGTTTTTCTCCTGAATGAGAAAGCTGGTGACGTTTTAAAGATCCCATTTCAGAACATTAATAGTTGCATGAGGAACATGAATAAGGTTTTTCTCCAGTATGGGTAAGCATATGACGTTTTAAATTGCCCTTTTCAGAACATGAATAGTTGCATAAGGAACATGAATATGGTTTTTCTCCAGTATGGGTAAGCATGTGACGCTTTAAGGTTCTCTTATCTGTAAACGAATTATTGCAGCAGGAACATGAGTAAGGTTTTTCTCCAGAATGCGTAAGCATGTGACGTCTCAAAGATTTTTCTTGAAAATATGAATGACTGCACAAAGAACATGAAAAGGGTTTTTCTCCAGTACGAGTCAGCAAATGGCTTTTGACACTTTCCTTAAGGGAACATACATAAGAATTTTCTCCAGTGTGGGTAAGTACGTGACGTTTTAAATTTCCCTTTTGTGAACACGAATAGCTGCAGTAAGAACACAAGAAAGGTTTCTCTCCGGTATGGGTGCTCAAGTGCCGTGTTAACATTGACTTGCTGTGGCTGAAGTAGTTACAATGGGAACATGAATTAGATTTTCTTCCAGGATGCGTCTTCAGGGCCGATATTAAGTCTGAAAAAGATAGTGGATTAAGCTCAATAAGTATGTATCAATAGTGAAAATAGAAAATTATTAAATCAAAATCAGATAAACAAAAACCTAAATTACCTGTAGTCTTTTCGGAGTGCTCTAAGCATTCTCTTTTGACATCCAAAAGGTCTATTTTTATTTCCGTATAAGGAATCCCCCCTTCATCTTCTTCTCTGTGTCCTGCCTGGATGGGAACAGTCTCCACATTAATGCTAACTGGAATAACAAAACAACAATACTATAATATGTAAAGACCTGCTGAGTGTCAGATTAAAAAACACGGACATCTGTCTAAAGTAACCGACAAGATATCAATAAGTGATTTGATAAGAAAGAATGTTGGATGAGACTCTGAAGCAATTTCCACACGAAACTGTCTAGTTTTCTTAGATTTTAAGTGTTTAATTATAATTAAAACATCTTTTTAATTATATTTAACGTTCATAAAACCAGTTTCTTGCCAGACTACATTGCAGGTCATTCCAAAACTGTGAACATTCGCCTTATGCCCATAACCCCAAACTTAACAACATTAACACTGAAGGGTTTTACAAGTCTCTTTGACTATGCTTTATTAATTAGTCTGTAGATTGTATTTGAAGCGTATGTATTTGGGATTTTATTAAAACATATTTACTTAAACATGATTTTACCCGCTGTTTTGTGATGTTTTTCAAAGTGCTCAAAGTATTCATCTTTAATGTCCGGCAGTTCAGTATCAACTTTTGTATTCGAACTTTCACTGTCTTCTTCTCTTTTAGTCCTTGGTTCTGCTTTGATAGTGCCTCCATCTAGATTAGAATGCTCCCCTGTACTAATTATCTCTGTTAACAGACAAAATTTATTTAAAACTGGAATTAGTAAACGACATTCTTCTAATGCGTTATCACTTTTTACATTAACTTAACATTAACAAGGAAGAGTTCAGGAAAATAATTTCCCTCGGAAGGTCCAGAACGATCGACCGATAAAACCCTGTGTCAATTGTCAACACAATATAACTAAATTCGTCAACTATGGTTGTAACGATCATAGAATAATCAATCAATGGTAATCACGCCGAGTTTCAAATGTAGCAAAAATAAAATAGATCAATGCTAGTAATATCCAAGTAAGACCGGTGAGTGGTTGAGTGGGCATAGCGCTTGGGTCTCACCCGAGCGTCGCGTGTTCGATTCCTCGGCTGGCTAAGTCCTCCATCACAACACAAGCAACATTTTCTGCTTTCTGTGGTGGTAGTAGGAGATTTTCAAACATTGTTGGGTTATTCGTAACCCGGGAATGTTTGTCTTTCTTTTTAAATTAAAAAAAAAAAATAAAAATAAAAGGAACACCAAGATCTATAAAAAGAAATACAATTTATTTAAAGGGTGAATTTATTAAACGAATCAACAATTATTTTATTTTTATTTAAATCTCAAGGGTGCCCAGAAACTCGAAGATGATTCCTGCGAGGTAATTTACAAAATTTCACCACATTATTATATTTTGTTAAGTCGAATGATTAATAAATTTATAGGGCGCCAGTTATTTAAACATAACAAAACAGTTGTTTCGTTAAGCTATGTATATTGTATATGTATATAGACGGTATATAGACGGCCGGCATAGTCCAGTGGTAACGCATTGGACTGCCATTCCGAAGGTCGCGGGTTCGAACCCGGCGTGCGCAAATAAATTTTATTTGATTAATTTGTGTTATTTCACAATTAATTAATTAAAAAAATATATAGTATATTTGCGGCACGTTCCAGAGTGGAAGATACTACCAGTATCGCCCTGGTGTAAGACCACCATTCAGAATTGAAACGTTGCTCCAAATGGCTTTAGCCGTGTTTAGTGACAAGATCTGAATAGCCAGGTACTTCCCCACCTTCCTCTTTCCCTTCCCCACTTACCTTCAGCCTCACAACATCCCACAATTGGGGATGCCATAGTCTCACTGGCTCCAGACGGGAGCAGTTGGGATTCTTGTGAGGTATTCACTATAAAAAAAAAAATGTAACAAATATTGTAAGATGGAGAAAAAGCAGAAACCCGCAAATCGTTCTCCAATCAAGCTATTAACCTCAAAAACGAGTCGTAGAAACGACCCGTTCTATTGTGACAAATTTCAAAAGTGTAATAATGTTGGCCGCGGAATTGGCGTATTTTCCGACGACGCACCGATGCCGTAGGGATCAACGACGCTAGTTCCTCGAAGTATCTTCCACAGAAATACCGGTAGAACAAGGACAGTATTATCCTGACGCCTGTGCTCCAGAGATTGCAGTCCGTTTTTTAAGATAGGGGAATCAATAAATCGAAGTACTCGTTTCTGCACATAGTCCAGAGCTGTTCAAGTATTCTGGGGCTCCAGATAAGGATTCTGCCGAATTCAACAATGGGACGTAATTTCAATTAGTACAGGGCCAGCAATTGTGTTGATTTACATTATCTACAGTATCTGCTATCTGCTCTGTACAGTACACCCAGCATCTGAGGGGCTAACTTGACTCTGGCTTCGATGAACTTGACTGGTATACAGATGCAAAATACAATAGAAAATCCATGAACCCGTACCGAAATGTTCACGATCGCTTGGACATGCCCCATACCTAACTCCGTAGATATAACATAACCAGAGATGTGCAAAATGGGTACCCAAAACCATTTTAAATGCAAAATGGAAATGGGTCAAAACTTTTCCATTTGAAAATGCAAAATGCAAAATGGTTTTTAGAATCATGTTACATCATATTACATGATGGTAAATCCAAAAACACCACGACTACAGATTATGAAACCACAAAAAATTTGCGCAGAACTAATGTTGCCAACGTAAAAAGATAGAAACTGCTATCTAACATTTAATATTACAGCGTCATGGCCCCATGTTCAGTATTTGAATCAGTATTTTTTTTAATGGTATCACTCAATTGCCAGGGCTCCTACCAGGGAGCAACTTGACAAATGTAAATTATCTCTCATAGCGAGGTTGAGGACCGACTGATATTTGGGGTTTATGAAAAAAAAGATGAGTGGAGATAGTAGAAAGAATGTTGCAAAAAAGCATTTAAAATGGAAAATGCACTGAGAAAAGCATTTAAAATGCAAAATGGTTTTAAGAAAGGCATTTAAAATGAAAATGGAAAATACCCATTTTGCATTTGAAATGGATTTATTTGAAATAAAGCACATCTCTGAACATAATATCAGCCAAATGGAGCAATTCAAAATAATATGTAAGCTGTTGTCTAAGGTTAGTTAGGTCCAGCTAGCAATCAATGGATTATGAAAACAATAACATGTACATGACAGGTGTCGAATTTTTGTTTTGTTCTAGAATAATGAATGTTTTTTTACCTTACCTGGTCAGATTGGTCATTTTTAGACGAGGAAAATAATTTAAATAATCATTTATAACAATTTTACAATATTTTAAACACCTCGATAGAACGCTTTGTTCCCAGGGTCAAATTCACACCATTTAACTAACACAAATGGTTAGAAAGGGAATTAAAAAATATATCCACAGAACATATAAACATACCAGAAATCCTAATGTTTACATAAATTTAACTTAATTACGAAAACAGTGTAAAGAATTATCAATAAAATGCTATAGTGATTATGTTAGCATAATAGAAAACGAGGCATACCAAAATCTAACAAAATTAGCAATTTTTCTAAAACTAGACAAAAAATTATGGATTTCCCGTGGATTCCCATTATCTTCTGGGTTTTTTCCGGCTAAGTGAAAAAAGAGGTATTTAACACCTATTCTTAAAAATGCGATAAAAGCGAAATATCAAACAACAGACCAATTTGTATAATGTCTGTAAATTTTTTGAGAAATTAGTGCAAGATATTATTGTAAAACCTATGAACAATATTATTGTTCCTAACTTAAATGGATTCATCACAGGTCGCACTACGTAAAGTAATTTAATGATTTAAGAAAATTAAATACCTGAATCCTTTGGTCTCAAACAAAAAATTGGAGAGTATATACACTGATTTTAGTAAAGCTGTTGACATGGTTCGACATCACATACTCCGGTTTAATTCCGATTTACGGAAATCAAAGGTTAATTATTGACTTGGATTATCAATTATATTAGTAATAGAATGCTTAGCGTAAATATTTATTCTATTCAATCTTATATATTTGAGACTAAAGTGGTGTTCCTCAAGGATCCCACTTTGGCCCAATACTTTTCTAATTATTCATCAATGACAATGATGACATATTAATAGTGTAGAAGTCCTGCTATTTGCTGACGAATATATATAAAATAATACTATATGTTTACGATTAATTTTACGGACGAACTTAGTTCAACTTCATCGATGATATGAACAAAATACTTTATTTTTGAACATTCAGAAATGTAAAGTAAACGCAGAACTCTGACCGCTCTCTGTGTGCTCCCGCTCTTAGTACATCAGTTTTATGAGAAAATTGCATCTTATAACACTGTATGACAGGAGAATTATGTCAGACCTGGTTGTGTTACACAGAGTCATTAACAACTTAATTGACAGTCCTGCCATCGATGCCACTATTAAATTCCATGTGCGGACTAGGAACATAAGAAAAATGTAACAATCTTCTGCAATACTTACACAACCAAATATCAGACAAAGTCACTAACCAATAGGATGCATGATCTGGGCAACAAGTTTGGGGGCACTATTTATGTATGTATTGACTCCATTTATAGAACTAAGTGTAATCTATACCAGCACTTTGTTGAATCCTTCGAATTATAGTAGCGTTGGTAATGTAGTTTTAGTGATTCGTCTTATATGTAGTATTGTTCTAGTTCCTAAATTATTTTATGTTCCTGTTACATGTTTTATAAGTATTGTTTCATATTCAATTAACTGTTATATTATGCTATAATTTTTTATATGTAATCTTCGATAGCTCTGTTCTTAAAATCAATGTAAAAACCCGTCTGGGCGTAAAACCAAATTTAAAAAAAATACGTCAATACGGTCACGCAGTTTTGTTTTCGCTTCTATTTAGCGACTGTATAACAGGCCGAGCGCTTCCGATCCAGTCACGTAAACAGCGAGCGCTGCGCGGAGCCACGCCAGAGACGGAAATTTACCCTGCTAGCGAGCACACGTTACCAAACTAAGATTGTACAGCTCGGTTGTAATAGCATTATATTGTAATAAATCTGAATACGAACCATCATAGTTTCAATCACACAACGAACCTTGAGCTTCAGTAAAAAGTGTAGTAAACACAAAACATTACAGTTATGTACCAAAATAATGCCTTTTAATTACCTGAACTATTTTCGGAAATGGATTCCGAACATTCCTTTTTGACAAAAGTAAAGTCAACATCGATTTCCGTAAACACCACAGCGACTTCGTCTTCCGCACTTGTGCCTGGTTCTAACTTAATGGTGGTGGAACTCATGCTGCTGCGTAAAGTAGCCTGTTTTCTGAAACCAATACAACATTTGAATGCGTTAATGTGGCAGGTTTATAATTTTTTTTCAAAACAAAAAATCACATACTGTTTATAAGAGACAATCGTTATCTAAGCATGTTAGAAAAATTAATGAAAATAAAACATTTATTTATTATTTATTTTATAAAATTGATTAATTTGTTATAGAAATGGTCACAATAGCATTCTTTATGCTGGATTTCCTCTTAACCTGTCCTCACCTTTCCCAGGAGAATGCATCATGTGATTGTGAGCGTGTAGAAAAAACCGCTTGAAAATTGCAATTTTCTATTCGAATGTATTTTGCAACTTTATAAATAAACAGTAATGTTATTAGAGAAGGTTTTTAATATATTATAACATATGCCTTTTTATCTATCAAACACAAAATGGACTTAAATACACCAACACAACATTTATAAAAACATCACTAACACACGAATACTACACAATGCAACAAAATAAAATGTACACATTAGTATTAACAGTAAACACTAAAAGTGTTAAGAGTAGCACAGGCCAAGAGTGTATGCAATTTTACAATCTACTTCCCGATGGCCACAAAACGGAAAATACAAAACACAGTTCAAATGAACAAAATTATAATGGACTTTAACGTGGAATAATTTGGAAGGTACTGCCGCCCTGGAGTTAATTTATTGGATAACCAATCATTCTGCCATAGGTCACCCCAAGTGGTCCGCTACGTTTGGTAACTCGGTAGGGGTGCCTGAGTTCAAGGGGTGAGGATTGCATAAGTCTCAGCAGCACTTTTCAGACGGCATCTCTAAAGATGACATAGGCCCCGAAAGAAATTATTTTCCCCAAGGACCTTCAGTGTAGAGCTAATGAAAAAGGCTGTGAATTGTGTAGTAAGAAAGCGAATATTTTTATTTCCTTAACTAATAAATAATAAACTAATATTACCCTTATATTTAAAAAAATAATTCAAATTACATTAAAAATCCAGCGAACTTCCTGGAAAATACTATTAAGAATTTGCCTGAAATTTGACAAAACACTACCACTGGATGTAAACACTACCGCTGTAAGTAAACACTACCGCTGGAAGTAAACACTACCGCTGGAAGTAAACACTACCGCTGGAAGTAAACACTACCGCTGGAAGTAAACACTACCGCTGGAAGTAAACACTACCGCTGTAAGTAAACACTACCGCTGGAAGTAAACACTACCGCTGTAAGTAAACACTACCGCTGGAAGTAAACACTACCGCTGGAAGTAAACACTACCGCTGGAAGTAAACACTACCGCTGGAAGTAAACACTACCGCTGGAAGTAAACACTACCGCTGTAAGTAAACACTACCGCTGGAAGTAAACACTACCGCTGGAAGTAAACACTACCGCTGTAAGTAAACACTACCGCTGGAAGTAAACACTACCGCTGGAAGTAAATCTGTTAAATAAAATCATTATAAAGGTGAAAAACCGGCAGACTTAATGCCACGATTAGAAATATTAAAATTCTCCGGCGACTTCGACTTCACATGGTTACCGTATGTTTACTTGCAGTTTAGAATAAGCGGAAGGATTTTACAGCTTGAAACAGCGCAGTGAAATTTAAAACAGAGTGTTGTAAAGAGTTCACTTAGCGACCGCTGGAACAAATGCAAACGCAAGAATTTGAGGATACAAACTAAAGGAAAAGGAAAACTACATTACACACGTACCTACAAGGCGAAGCACAAAGTTTTACCGTCAATGTGTTTGAATGATGGGGAACATAATATTATATCAGAAGTAGTTGAGTTGTCCCCGGAAAAAGGTTGAACATTGTTAGATAAAGATGTCACGATTTTGGAACTAATTCAGAATAGCAAATAACGAGTTATTGCGATGGAGACACAGAGCTGTCAGAAAAAACTTTACCATAGACAAATAAAAAGTTCAGAAATCTCGGAGAACTTAAATATAGGTACCTACTTATTATAATCATCAAATTTCATAGACGCAATCGCAGGTGAAGAAAAATGGCAGCACTGCGAGTTAATCCAAAAATCAAGATATTTCCTTAATTCTTCAGTTTCTATTTATAAAGCTCCTTCAGCTGCTCACCGTCATTGTGTTATAGGTAATGTAATTATTAAATTTATTTACTACACTTAAAATAGATCCACTTTATATTTTTACTATAAACGTAGATTTTTACATTTATCTTGCAGTTCTAATACCCATGAAATAAATAAATCAACGTTTTTATTTAAATATTCTTACACTATGTAAATTTTATTTTCCCTAGGAACTAAGCAATAAATTTTTGGATTCCGTTTTACAAAGACTGATATTTATCTCCGGTGGGCTTCACTTATACCTTCCTACAAAGTATGGGGGGAGGGGGGAGAGAAATCTTCCACATTAAGATAACCTTATTTTACTACGGACCGATTTTTTTATACTACAACTACAGAGAATTCTTCGATGAAAAATGGGTTCCCACAACTCACAAATGCATATGTATCTAATAAAATATAACTGCACTCGGAACGCAAGAATGGTTTTCCTTTTATTGCTTAAATCGAACAATTTAACATGAGTTACTATGTGCATTTGAGTCCACGAGCATAACTACTTATTACATGAGGAGAAAACAAATGATTTTCCTCGGAATTTCGCAGCATATTGTGTGAAACTAAAATTTATGCGCCACTCGGAACATGCGAATGGATTCCTTCGAAATGCGCCAAAAGATGAATTTAGAACTGCAATTTTAACAATTCGTTTAGAAGACGAAACTAATTTTCATTTAAGAATGGACCTTAGTGCGAGTCTCCAGCTTTGATTAAAAATGGTTTATTCCAATTTTTGTAGAACATGTAACTGCAACTAGAACAATATATAACCACTTTTCCTGAGAATGGTTTCCATCGAAATGCGTCCGCAAATGGATCCAAAACTATAATTATTATATCTTTTCATTTTAAACACATTAATTATAATTATTGTATCTTTTCATTTTAAACACAAAACAGCTATTAATTTAAAAGTGAATCACTGACAGACTCCCCAATTTTAGTTAAAACTACACTCCAAACACGAAAATGCTTTCCTTCTGCGTCTGCAAATAAATCTGTGACCATGAGTTCAAAATAGGCAGAAAAATGTCGGAATTTATCGTCGTACTGTCGGACAATCAACAAAAATACGCGTGGCGTATAATGTTATTAAATTCCCATTAGGGGATGTTATAATTCTGTAAAAGCCGAGTAAAGAGTTAATCCTACAATCCGTGTCTAGATGGATTTGGTCGTCAACCGTAAATAGCCGTTGAGACCGTTCCCTTCTAAATATCATATTCTCCGGAATCGTGAACACCGGAATAACTCTAAATGCATGATTATAAACCACGTGACCGCTTCGCTCCTTTGCTACGTTAGTGCCACTCTACTAGACAATGGTATATCCTTGGAAACCGTGGACATGGAACGTCTGGTTTCCCTGATCGTCCGACAGCTGAATTTCACCCCAGGTCTGGAGATCTGAGGGTACACCTTTGCTGCCACATCATCCGTGTTGGGGATGAACTGATAAATCCGAGCGTCTCGCTCCGGACCGGTGCTGACTTCATCGTAACCTAACCTACCTACTGTCGCTCGACCGCCGAGAATAAACAAATGAAGTTGCAATTATTATTATTATGATTCTTAATGTTAGTATATATAATAGTACAATGTAAACAGCTACGCTTTATTAAATGTATAGTTTAAGAGCACACGCACGCTCAACCTTATTTTTCAAATACAATATTATATGTCAGTCATACAATAATGCTCACATCATGCATAGTAGCAACCAAACATTGAATCAAAATAGCTGTAAGATTTTCAAATCACGAAATTTTTTTTATCTTTATAATATAATACAAACATAGACATAAGTATTAACCTTGTATTATTGAAAATAAAACTTTGTGAAATATTTGTAAATAACAACAATGAGAACAGTTCAAGCGGCCACAGCACATTCCGGCCGCACTCTTATTAATGTTTAAAATTATTGTTCCTTACATGTATCATTTAATTATAATCATTATTCTTTTTTTGTTATGTTTTATAGCGTATAACGCTGAAGGGGAGGTATGTAGGGTAAATTATAGGGAGATTACATCTCCCAAAAATAATGACAACATTACTTTTACCCACATTCTTGTGAGGCTGGTATCATTGTATACGCGCGGCAAATAATTTCATTCTATATCTATATCCAGCGCCTCGAGCGGTCTAGCCGTCGGTTTAGCCTTAAATCTCCTCTAGCGTACAAGATCTGTTTTGTTCATGAAATTAATGTACGTTTTGTCAAAATAAAAATTTAAAAAATTAGAAATATCCGTTTTCACATTATTGCACACTGAGAGTAAAATAAACAAGAATTTATATATTAAGTGTTGATGTATCCCACCTTATATGTACTGAGGTGCCCAGAGTTGAGGTGTGAGGTAATGCTAATGAACGACTTCAACAAATACTGATACACAGATGTCTTGTATATTGTACGTCAATGTTAATTTCTAAGAAGTAGTTGATTTATTCCAAGCACTATTAATAATATTTATTGTTTATTTTGCTGTTAGTATAGTCTGTAGGGAGGATATTTGAATTGATGCGCGAAATGGACACACATTTGTTGCTATAGAGTCTATAGACTCTAGTACCTACCGTATTGTAAATGTCGTAAACTGGCCAATGGCCATCTATTTTAACAAACATCTATGGCCTAGCTGTCAAATGAACAAAACGCTTTTATGCAGCGCGGTGTGTTTTAAATTCCAAATGTGCATTTCCAGTGATTATTGAAAAGCTACCTGTGAGAAGATAATGTGAGTAACATTTATCTTCGAATATTACTGAATTATACCGAGAATTATTTCAGAATATTAGTTAAATACGTCATTGACCTTTTTCATTCGTTATTCGTGTTAAAATTAATTGAAGTTATGTGCCTCATTACGCAATGTCCCCTAAGGACCATTCCATTTCGTTGAGCGGTTGTATCAACCTGGTTGAGTTGAAGGTAAAGTTGAAGTGGCTATCAAGTAGAACGGTTGTACCGCCATAGTATCTAACCGCTACCCACCCCCCAACCGTTCGGTCGTCCCAAGTTGGTTCGTATGTATCGTGATTGAGCGGTTGGATCAACTTTTCTCAGTCGGCCTAGAGAGCTGTCGTGAGTTATTGTTTGTAAGCGTTCATTTAACGAATCAAAATAAATAAAACTTGGCTTAAAGTTTGACGGATTTTCTTACATCATATATAAGGATTTACAAGCAAGATATACTCTGATAAAGATACCAGGAACAAAGTTCTTGTTATCGATTTGTTATAATTCAAATGTATTTAAAAGGATGCAGCGATTGTAATCGTAAAAAGCAAATTTGTCTTCTTTTGGTACAAAGTGATTGAATCCAAGAGCCAGTTTTGTGCAGAAGTTTGTTTTTTAATTTTGTGTTTATAGTTAAAAAGCTACTAGAGCGTTCGCAAAATCTTGATTTTATGCAGTGGGAGGCATGCTGCGTGTGTTCTCCTGAACAGCAACTGATGAAATGAGGATCCATAACCTAACCTAACCTAACCGAGCCTGACTTAATCTAAGCCAAAAAACTGTTTTAAATTTGGGATTTTTCATAGTTAATTTATATTTGTTCATATGAAGCAGATACTTTGTGATTTGACATTATATTTCAAAATAAAACCATAACCTTGTAAATACCACTTTCGTTTTTTGTACTTAATGCCGACCCGGTTTCGCTAAAACTGAAGCTTCGACAGGGCTGTAATATACTATATTGAACTTTAAAATCTACAATCTACCAGTAACATATGTTATCAATATATTCAACTTATATTGGTTGCATGGAATTGTGCTGAGTTCCAGTGGCAGAGGTTGTAGGAGTAGGTAGGGGGTTGGGAAGATAGTGGTCTTTGTCAATAGGGAACAACCTAAGTATTGGGTTTCTATTTAGGTTTATTTGACTGTTAATGAATTGGCCATTAATGTTTCACAAATAAGTTTTTAAATATAGGATTCTTCGAATACGCAATCAGTGGGTTCAAGCTCCCTTATTATAAGGGCTTTGTTGGACTTATTAATTAACCAATTACCATCACATAACAGCAGTGCCATGGACCTTCCCAACCAAGAGAATTTTTCCATCAAGAAGGAACCAGGATACCAGGAAGTAGGCGCAGGTGAAATGCCGTATATGGATATAGACATCCACCTTCCGGATGTAAAGAAGGAATGTTTGCAGTATGCTGAGAGTGTTCAGCCAACTAGTAAGTTGCATTAAATATATTATCACAAAGGAGTTTCAGATGACGCAGTCAGGACAGCTGCTTGTTTTCTCCTTCACCTCTTGTCGTCCATCAGTACTTTTTATTTTACCTTTGTAATATATCTTTGTAGGAAACTGTCGAACTAAGAAAACGTGAACTTATAATGCCCGCAAACAATTCCTAGTTCCCCAAGCTGTTGCCTCGCCATATTTTACCACTAAAATAAGGAATCTCTTCTAAATGTTCTCCATTTCAATAATTATTTGAGATTTTAAGATAAATATGTAAAATGTATATTTGTGTTATAATACATTTGTATCATGACTCATTACGGTGATATCGGAATTTTTTTCCCTCCGCTGCTCATCTCACTATGGAATTCCTGAGTCGAGATGAGCACATTACAATAATATTTATTCAAATAAGTAAATTAGATAATACATACATCGATGGATTATATCGAATATGGGCTTTCTAAGCTATGAAGACTGAATGACAGAAGCTATGATGGAATTTTTGAACATTTCATTGAATAGATTTAACGAACCTATAGTTTTTTTTTTTTTTTTATATTTCACTGTGAATATTATAAAGCAATGGAACTCATTAAGAAATATTCATTTGTCCAAAGAATGTTCTGTTATTCACCGACTGATACATTAAAGAAGAACCCAATCTAGTGTTGCGCACTTGTTGTGATCTTTTGGGAGTATCAATGTTGTTAAAAATTTACAGAGAACCATAATACATAACGTACTTGCTGATATAATTTTTCTTTCACTAAAGAATAAATGTGACGAATACAGTTTATAAATTATTTTTTGTGCAACATTTGAAGGCTCTAGGGCAGGGGTGCTCAAACGGTCGATCGCGATCGACCGGTCGATCGCGAGTGCTTTTTGAGTCGATCTCGAGAAAAATTTCCCATTTTTCATGCCTTATTTTTTATTATTTATTTGTTGCTTGTAGCGGACTGAGTTACTGAATGGAGTGTTCTGGAACATTGCAGATAATATCAGATATACATCTCATAGCCACAGCATCTGACACAAAATTCTGGTATTTTATATCTGAAGATAAATATCCGAATCTAAGGCAAATCGCCCTTCAGTTGACGGCAATGTTTTGGTCAACTTACTTGTGCGAGTCTGCATTTTCTGAAACGAAGATTATTAAGTCAAAATATCGCAATCGACTAACTGACGAACATAAAATGTTATATATTATGTCATCGTGCTTGCGATTAGCACTCGGTAATTACGTACCATCGTATGAAAAGTATGCTGAGGACATGCAGTGCCACGCTTCAACATCCAACGACATTATTTAGTTAAGTTTAGAAACTAGAACTCGTTTTTTGTAAGAACCAATAAACTTGCAATTTTTAATAAATATAAGTTTTTTTATTGACTTTTTAGTGCAGACCTCCACCTACCTTGACTAAAAAAAAATGCATATTGCGAACTAATTTCTGTCGTTCCTCCAAATTCTACGTGGATTCGTGGCCATGCAATTGTGCAACGTCCCTATATATACACTTATACCTGCGCCACGATACACCCTACCTACATAGACGAAAATCCTGCATCACACATACTTGCAGCCTCTCAGAGTCGATCGATCGGAATCTAATAATATTGAGGTAGATCGCCAGCAGTTCAAGTTTGAGCACCCCTGCTCTAGGGTAATCGCGTGACAAGTACCGCAACAGACAACATTATATTGCATTGTTTGAACAAGCGCGTAGTATACAGTTTGTAATGTAACTATGTCCAATATATTGCTCAGGGTTTTGAAGATGTAGGCTTGCTTTTTTTATTTTTTTAAATTTTTTTTTATTTAAGTACATAAAACAGGCATGGTGCCCAAAAATTTACATACATGGATATTTAAATACATAATAATAACAAAATGAAAATAACAAAAATAGTAACAAAAGGAAAATGTAAGTAATATTAATATTAATCTATTATAATAATATGTAATCTAAATATGCAAGTAAATAACAGATAAGAATGGGTAGTAAAAGGTAAATACAAATATGTTCATAAACGATTTGTTATTGTCACACCTGTACTGGTGAGACACTGTTTAGGTAGGTACAATGTTGCTTCTCATTAAATAAAGGGTTTCATCACAATATCAGCTTCATATGATTAAAGTTAATACATTTTTTTTAAGTGTTTAAATTGGTCATTAAAAATGTCTATTACATTATTAGAGCCATGTATAATGTTATAATTTCTTAATGTTCGCGGTACAGGGGAAAAATATCCTGTATTTGTGTGGTAGGTTTCAATATAGAAAATGTCGTTCATCCTCCTTGTTGATTTTCTTGATGGAATATTGATGTTAATTTGGGATAAAATGTTTGGTGTATCAACTGATGCATGTATAATTTTGTGTGGGAGCAGTACGTCAGAAAGTTTACGTCTGACCGTCAGTGAGTGTAGTTTGTAGTGCGAAATTCGGTCATTATAAGTTCCAAATTGATCAGATAAACCTTCACGATAAGCAATTACACGGGTTAGTTTCCTTTGTATGGATTCAATCCTATAATTATGAATCTCATAATTGGGAGACCAAATTGTTGATGCGTATTCGAGAATACTTCGCACAATTGATTTATATAATGTCAAAGTTAATTCTGTACTTTTAAAACAATTTGTGATTCTTAGCGTTAATCCTAGTACTTGTGATGCACTTTTTGTAATTGTATCTACATGTTTATTGAAGCTAAGTGACGAGTCAAATGTCACGCCTAAGTCTTTGATTGAAGTTGTGTTTAGTAAAGGGATATTGTTAATGTGATATGTGTTTGAGAATTTATTAATGTTCTTTGTGAATGAAATTACGGCACATTTGTTTTCATTAAAATATAAATCATTTAGTGTACACCATTCATGAAGTCATGATAAGCCTTTTTGCAAATCGGTGCAATCTTCCAATGAAGTAATTTTTTTGTACAACTTAAGGTCATCGGCAAACAGGAGATATTTTGATGTTTTTATTCTTAAAATTATGTCGTTTATAAAGATTAAAAATAGCAAAGGTCCAAGATGCGAGCCCTGTGGAATTCCCGACGTTGCAGTAAAAAGATCCGCGGAGTACCCTCCTACAACCACTTGCAGTTTTCTTTCTGTAATGTAACTTTCGAACCATTTCAAAGTATTTCCATTTATGCCAAACTTTTCCAGCTTCTTGATCAGTAATGATTGATTTAACTGGTCAAATGCTTTGCAAAAATCCGTGTAGATGGCATATACTTGTAAACGTTTTTCGATGCTATCGCGGATGTACTGGGAGTATTCGAGAAGGTTAGTTGTTGTGGAACGCCGAGGGAAAAACCCGTGTTGCTCAATGATAATATATTTACTTACATGAGCTAATAGACAGTGTGATGAAAGGCTTTAAATCACAGTGAAAGAAAAAACAGATAAACCATAGCTTCAAAAAAATATGCAAATTATTTATGAAAACGGACATGCTAACGACATCTGGCGGAGAAAGAATTGATCCAGCTTGCTTGCAGTAGACACCTGTAATAGTTGGAATTATATCGAGGTTCTAAGACGAAAGCAGAGAGGTCGTAAAATCGTCTAGGACTAGACAGGGCTTCCCCTTTCCTAGGCCTAAAAATAAATATTGAATTTTGTCAACCAATAGATCTGAACAAAGAGCTATAAAATTTTGAGTAACCAATCAGTGAACGGAGAGGCGTGCATCAACTACAGACAAAGGATTGAACCTTGGACCCGACATTAAAAAAGATAATTAATTGCATTTCCGTTCCCACAAAAATTAGAGGTGAACGCACTATGGTATAAACACTGACGTTCAAGGCGACAAACTCTAGGAAATGTTTACAATAACTGAGACATTTAGGTGATGGCGAACCATTGAAATCGAGTGTTTTGAAGATTTTACAAGTTGAAAAACACACACACGAAAATGCAATGGAAAAACTATAAACGTGATAGTATAAAAAAGGACGGGAAAAGCGAAGGAAAATCACTGGCAGAATTTTCAACTGTAGTACAATTATTTATGATAGAAGGAGGGTGTCATGTTCGATAAAAATCGTACTAAAGAGAGGTGAGAGTTTTGGAAACAATGGAAATTAATCGTTATCAATTTAAGATGAAACGGACATATTGGTAAATCAATTTTGAATGAAAATCTCGCAAAAAAAATAGACAATTTAGAAAAGTGCGGCGACCGAATGGAAGGATAATACAGAGATTTTTAGCTGCTACGAAGGTCCTAGGGACTTGAAAATTGAGCATCAGAAGAAGGCAATAAAGCTTAACATATAGCGATAGATTAGATTCAGGAAAAGTAGACATTTTACATAATTATTAGGTTAGATAGATATTAAAGTTACACAAGATTACAGAGGGATCGAAACAAGATAAAAGGTTGACAGTCTCATGTGTATTTTGGAATATAAACAATCGAAATCCGAATATGATTTTTATTTACGTTAAGGTAATAAACGATTGGAGAGACGATTAACTTTAACGTGGACCTTATGGAATATTTAGATTAGGCAAAAGAGATTAAAATTAATAGGTTTGAAATTAAATAAAATTTACGACTATAGTACATAAATTCAAGACGTAAACAGGTGTCCAGACATATAATTTATGTGAAATCTTGTGTGACAAAGATAGAGGATGGGGCGGAGATTGGGTCAGGCAATAAAAATGACAGATATCCCAGAGTCTAATTAGGTATATCTCCCATAGAAGTGTGGAAAACTATATATTAATTAATAATAAATGAAGTATGAAATTTTCCTGGAGACCACACACATCGGGAAAAGTGAGAGAAAGATAAAAGAAAGGGTAAAGAACGGAGATAAAGAATAATCCAAGTGGAGAAAAGTGATACAATTCAAATTTATCCGTGAAATAAATAAATACGACTTGGAAAATAACTAGTTATAGAGTTATGAGAAATAACAAAAGAATAAAGAAGAAAACTGTGCAGGAAAACGTCGCGAATAATATAAAATTCAAAGTAAAAGGGAAAATTCGAATCTGCGACTTAAAGAAGAGAAAGTGCGGGTGGAAATGGAAAAGCTCATATAAGTGACAATAAAATTAAGTAGAATTTAAACAAATCGAAATTCAAAAATGCGTAGTAAAGATTTCGACATGGATTTAAGCAATTTTCGCACGAGATGCATAAAATTGAGATCTATATATATGTTATTGAGGATGGACCTATCGCGAATTGAGAAAAAAAAGGAACGCAAAATCATGAGTTTTAACTACATTTTGTATGAACACAGGACAAAGGAAGCTTGGGCGATTAACGCAGACTTACCCGATTCGGACCCTATCAAGTTAGCGACGTGAGATAAAAATTAACCGCCACCCAAAGCTGGACAACAAAAGATCGTATGTAGGAACGATCGAAATTAGGGGAAGGGGTGTTCGGATTTACGAGTTGATAGGAGATAGAATTAAGCATCAAGAGAAATTCAGATACGTCTTTTGGAACCTGAGAGGGGTATAAAAGATGGAACACATCAGTCGGGAGACAGTCGCGCCGAGGATTCGAAAAGTTGTTACGTGGCAGCACTACGTCTTTGGTAGGATTAACAGTGAAAAATCTTTAAGTGTTAAATTTTAAATAAGCCCCTGGACTTAGGAAAATTTTGTGAAAAGTACAAGTGCTAGAGTCAGTGAAATTTAATAAGTCAGTTAAATTAAATCAAACAGTGAAAATAAATACAGTTCAAACTCAGTGCTTAAAAAGTGTTTAGTGAAGTGCTTAAAAGTGTTAAAAGTGAATAGTGCAAAAAGTGTTAAAAGTGAATTATTAAAATTTAAAAATAATTATTTCATTCAAAGTGAAAACATTAGAATTTAATGGAGAGTTTTATCGTTAAATTAAAGTGGATGTGCTCGTGAATTGATATTTAAAAATAGATTATAATTTTGTTTAAAATTATTAATAGTAAATACTTCATCTTAGGTTAAAAGAAACACAAAAACAAAAAAAAGGATTCGATAATAATAAACGTTTAAACCTTTGTTCTAAAATTAACAGTTAGAAAAAAATTTAATTTATTAAGAGTCGAGTTAATTAAAAGTTTGCACAATTCGGAATAAATTTTCTTATCAATTTATATAAAAAGAAATTTAGAATTAATAAATTGTTCAATTAAAATCCATCGTGCGTATAGCGACAGTGTTAAAAGTGTTTGTCGTTTTAACCGGAATTTTAATCATCAGTCTATCATTTCGAAAAAGAATTTGAAACAGCTATCATTCAAAAGCCTAAACTAGAAAAGTCTTATTAAATCAACGGGTTTTCTGGATTAGGATTTCGTTCGGAAGAAAAATCAAATATCAGCTAATTTATATGATTCAAGCGAGAATAAAATATTATATAGGAATAAATAGTCGAAAAGATTTATTTTGAAATTAGTTGAAAAATACAATTAATTAGGTAGGATTTCTTCATCAAGGTTGTTGTGTACACCCAACCGGAAATACCTTGATTGGGGTAAGTTTTCCTTTTATAAATAATTTTCAGGTCCCAGGAGACACAGAAGGGCTGTGAAATGGAAGTATATCAATTGAATATTAAAGAAAAACAACAAAAAGGAATTACACACTAATAGATGTAATATTTGTATTTATCTATATAAAAAATAAAGTAATATATTGTATATAAAGAATATATATATGAGTAATGTATGTGCCTACTGGTATATATATATTTATCATTTAATCAGAACATCGAAATGGTAGCGATCTTAGATACCTACCTGAGGACATATCTATATTATTGAAAAAGAAAATATGTATTTATTAATATTCCAGACTATGTAGAATCATATATTTTATATTTATTTATTAATATATGTAATCTTATTTAACGTATTTTGACAATCGAGATATGTGTACTTATATATATATTTATATTTATTTTTCACCTAACTTCTAGTAAATTTACTAAATTCGGAAAATGAAAAATGGTTTAACTTCAATAAAGGAATAAAAAATATTTAAATTAACTATGCACAGTGAACGGTGGCATAACTGAATCACAAGGAGAGCGCGAGATATTTTAAAATAAACAATCTCATATCTGGGTTAGTGGATCAGATGAGATGTTTACATTGTTCAATTTGTTGATAAAACAAAGGATCACTGGAGAATTGGGTCAACCGCATAGTTTAGAAACGACCTTGGCCATAATTAGTTAGTCACAAAGGATTTTATTAATTACCCGAAACAACTGGAAGATGCGTGCTCTCAAATACCTATCAATCACAAACGACAATTGGAAAATCACGGGTTAGCCAGATTTATATCGAAAAATTACATAAAACATTTGAATACCATTGATTAGATAATCGCATAGATTTTTATTAGTTACCTGAAACAGCTGGAAGCTGCGTGCTTACAAATACTTATCAATCACAAACGACAATTGAAAAATCACGGGTTAGCAAGATTTATATCGAATAATTATACGAAACATTTGAATTTTATTGATTGGGTGCTCATACAGAACCCCATCAGTTGCCTGAGACATTTGAGAGTCGAGTACTCTCTAATGTGGCAATCAACTACTTGAAACAATTGGAAAATCACGGGATAGGATGAACAAAAATTAATGTTGAACCCTGGAGGAAAAATTTAAAACAAATACAGTTCATCAAATAGGAGGCAGTGGTCGCTCCTATAACAAGACCATTAACCAAACAAAATAGAGATGACGATTCTCTTAAATAAAAACGTCAAAACCAAACAAACAAAAGCCTGGAGTTCGATAGCTCTCCAAAACAAACTATCAATTAAGATCTTATTTTACTAGTATTTATTAGTATTACCTTATTCTTACGTATATATTCGGTTACCAAGCTAAGAATTGTGCAGAATTCTTCGTGCGAGATCCGAGCTCGGAATGCGAGGTAGATAGCCTCGTATTGCGAGTTATAAACCTTTCCCAAACTGTATGTATACATATATTTATTCGTATGTACTGTTTACTGGAGAATGCGGACCTGCATACAGCTTGCATTTAGGTCGGTAGACCACTCTCGCATTCTCTTTTAAACGTGGAATGAGGATTCACGACCCGTAAGTCCACACCAACCGTGAGTATATGATTGTATATAGGACGAAACCGGTTCGCCCTAAGTAAATTGTAGTCCAAGGAGGAGTCGGAATTTGGGGGTTTCGAGACTCGAGGGGAAACTTGAAGGCAGTGCATGATGACGTGGAAGGCTTTTTGGGACGCGATAACTTAGGTATCAATCAAAGAGCCGTGTCAAAGGATTGTGCGAATTTCTCGTTGACTCAAGATCATCTCGTTTACTTGCAGGAGGATTTGGAGCCAAATTATGCCAGCAAATGGGCTATTCCGAGTTCGTCAAATATGCAATTAACTAATTACATTAACCTACTAAATCAATTTACATGTACCTTATAGCAGCTGAGTCATGGAGGAGTGGCGCCAACCAGACACAATAATTAATCATTGCCAAATTTACTAACAATTAACCATTTGAGTTATATTAAATTACCTGTCCAAATAAACATGTATAATATCTTTTATCAGCGATTAAACTACGACTTTGTTAGGGTGCAGGGAATCAGAATAATTACAATAGGAAAGCTAGCTCATCCAGATAAATCATTTAAGTCTAGGTTTGCAATGGAAAGACCAAGTAAATTTTGAAACTCAACGCCTCGATCAGAACCGAGAGGGTTACCACAAAATGAAAGTAATTAAAATCCTATATCATAAATCAAAAAATTACACAACGTTTGATGGAATTTAATTACAATATAAATACGGAAATATTTGCGTTCAAGTTCGTAAATAACGTATTAATTAGTCAAGTACATATGTCTATAAAGATATATAGTACAAGAGAGCTTTAAGTAGCTTTCTGTAGATATCAAAGAAAAGGGTCCAATTTTCATGGAGGCTTATGTGTTGTAGGGGAAGAATTTTCCATCCCTGCGAACACATATGAAAAGCCTTAGAAAAAAAATTAAATATCGGTCATAGCCAAGAGAGAAGAAAATTTTATATTGTTTTAAACAAAGTAAAAGACATGGCGAAAAGGCCGAAAATATTACAACAGTCATATATTATTGACTCAAACAACTTTCCTATGCAGTCAAGTTTAGAGATAGGTCTATAATTTTTTATATCGCTCTTACAACCTTTCTTAAATATAGGTGTTAAGAAAGCCGTTTTCCATTTGACTGGAAAAACACCTTATTGTAATGATTTGTTATAAAGAAGGCTAAGTGGTCTGGCAAGAACATCTCTGCACATTTTCAAAAATATTGGCGGGATACCATCAGGACCTGATCCCTTATTGGTTCTCAAATTCTTACACTTGACTAATATCGTTAAGGGCGAAATATTGATCATACCAAGGCTTTCGTTACAGAAATCTTCAGATATTTGTGGTGAATAGTTTGCATTGTGAGGTTTATAAACAGATTGAAAGTGCTTAGAAAAAAGCCCGCAGATAACTTGACCTTGGGTAGTTTTTATGTCATTTAGGTGCATCTCTTTTGGAATATCGGTTGTGTTTTTATATTTGCTTTTTGCAAATTTCCAGAAATCATTCGGGTTAGCTTTTAAATTTTGTTTGATTAAGTCTAAATGCTTATGATAACAAACTCTAATCAGATTTTTTGTTCTGGTTCTAATCAAGCTGAATGATAAATGATCTAGTTCATTACCATATTTTTTATGAAATTTGTTTTTTTTCTTTATCAAACGAATGAGATCTTTTGAGTACCACTTAAAGTGATTTTTGTTCGTTTTGAGGGGAACATGAGAAGAGATAATCTGGTAGAGTATACTGTAAAACTGATCTACAGATTGATCAATATTTCCCTGATTAATGAATTCCCAATCAATCTCACGAAGAACGGTATTAATTGAATCATAGTCGGCTTTATAAAAGTTTGGTCTTGGGACGTTACGGGTTTCAAGATGTGGTAGAAAATTAAAAGGAACATTTATTTCTAGAGCAGGGTGGTATGGATCATCTTTGCTTAGTGGAGATGAAGAACGTATTACTGATATGTCTTCTTTATCTGATAAAATGAGATCCAATATTTTGGATTGGTGATTCACTATTCCGTTAAATTGTTTAAGATTACAGAATGATAGTGTATCGATGATGTCAGAGGTGATTGTATTTGTGTTTGTGGTGAAAGGTAATAAATTGCTTGTTTCATCGGTAATCCAATGAATGTTAGACTTATTGAAATCGCCAAATATTAAGATGTGTTGGTTTGGTGTTGTTAGGTACACATTCCTAAGATTGTTTAAAAATGAGTTTACAATAGATTCTTCTTCAGTTGGCGGTAGATATACGGTGCAAACATTCAGTTTGATACTCCTGTTATTATGGTTTATATTGAGTTGGATCCACAAGTCCTCCGCTTGACATTCCCAATGCGCCATCCTCTTCGCCTCTAGTTTTCTCGATACAGCAACCATGACTCCTCCTCCATCTTTTTTTGTTTTGTGAACTCTATCCCTCCGAAATACTTCATACCGGTTATCTACTAATTCCTGGTCACAGATAGATTCCTTTAACCATGTTTCTGTTAGGCTTACTAGGTCATAGTCGTTGATAAGGACGTTTTCGTATATTTCATCAATTTTTGTCCTCATTCCCCTGATATTCATATACATACAGTTTATCAGTCCTTTTCTTTTCATTCAAGTTTTCAAGTTTTCATTCAAGTCATTTAGTTTTGTTTTTAGTCACTTGTTTTGCTGATCATGTGTGATTATCTTTTGAAGGTCTCCCTCACGGCGGATGGTGAAAACCCGAGAGAGATCGTTCCTCTTCGCCAGAATACTGCCGTTCCGCACCCAAATGTATTTAAAGCCGTTAGCTTTTCCGGCGGCTCGTGTTTTGGCAAATAGGATTTTATTTTTCAATGTAAGGTGCTCGTTTATATAAAAATTGGTGGTGGGTGCACCAAATCCTAATTGTTCCGTGGTAAGGCCGCGGCGAGTCCTTGCTGCAGCGATGACATCATCACGGAGTCGCTTTGTGGAGAGCTGGACCACTATATTGCGTGGACGGTTGGAGGGCGAGGAGTGGCCGCGAGCGACGCGATGCGCAGAAACCACACAGCTACTTGGAAGCGGGACGTTAATATTGGATCCTATTTTCTCTATAAATGTCATCAAATTTTCGCCCTTTGCTTCGGGAATCCCATGGATGTCTACATTGCATATTCTGCTGCGTTGCTCCATCTCATCTTGTGCATCTCGTAGTGACAGGACTTCTTGCCGGAGGTTTGAGTTTTCTTCTTGGAGAACGCTCACACATCCCAGAATTTTTGTGCATTGGTCCTTCCACTCGTTAGACAGCTCATTTAATTTTAACTGAACAGCGTCAATAGCTTTCTTGTTTTCAGTGCGCATGATTTCAAGTTTCGACTCAAAAAAATTGATTAATGAGTCAGTGTCAATGTTAATCATTGACTGATGCGCCGACGGTGAATCAATAGGGCCAGACGTGATTGCTAAAGGTGAAGATGTATCTTTCTTTGCACTGCAAACCTTGCGAGTTTTAGACATTTTGGTTGATTTATTTCTTAGTTTGTAGGTAGGTTTCTTAGAGTTGTTCAGAAATACCCCTTTTTGAGTTAAAAATAATTTAACTTATTTGTCTATGACAAAAATTCAAAATTTTTCAAAAATTCGAAAACATAAATTGTCTGTGGTTGTAGCTTACAATGACAGTGAATGCGATATGCGTAATTTTTCAAGGCAATATGTAAAGTTGTTTCGCACTGTCACCATGAAATACACTATTATTTTGAATAATTTTTCACTAGTTTATATGTTTCAACTTTGATTACTTGCTAAATTTGCTTAAATTTCACTACTTTTGTCATTAAATATGGATCTGTCAGAATCAGTTGTAGTTTTCACTTGTCCATAGATATGTTATGTTATTAACACAGTATTTTGTTTATTAACACAGTAACATTATTGTTCCATTTTAGATTTCTATCAATTATTGAGCCAAAATATGTGATAGTGTTAATTGATAATTATTCGATTGACATTAACTCTTAAACCCTACCTGGGGTACTGGAGTACCCCCCTTGTGTTTAAAATATCAACAATTTTAACAATATTGCACTGTTGCAAAAATCGCTCAAGCTAATCTACTCTCGATAATTGGCGCGTAAGTACGTCAGTAAGCCGTGACCGCCCGGCAAGTGCAGTTGCGTCCACAGGTGTTCCGGGGTACCCCAGTACCCCGT